>NC_090329.1:128298082-129037146 GCF_035084215.1 Heptranchias perlo
AGAGAGAGAGGGAGGGCGGGAGAGAGAGAGGGAGGGCGGGAGAGAGAGAGGGAGGGCGGGAGAGAGAGAGGGAGGGCGGGAGAGAGAGAGGGCGGGAGAGGGAGAGAGAGGGAGGGCGGGAGAGAGAGGGAGGGCGGGAGAGGGAGAGAGAGGGAGGACGGGAGAGGGAGAGAGAGGGAGGACGGGAGAGAGAGGGAGGACGGGAGAGAGAGGGAGGACGGGAGAGAGAGGGAGGACGGGAGAGAGAGGGAGGACGGGAGAGAGAGGGAGGACGGGAGAGAGAGGGAGGGAGGACGGGAGAGAGAGGGAGGGAGGACGGGAGAGAGAGAGAGGGAGGGCGGGAGAGGGAGGGCGGGATAGGGAGGGAGGGAGAGGGAGGGAGGAGGGCGGGAGAGGGAGAGGGAGGGAGGACGGGAGAGGGAGAGAGAGGGAGGACGGGAGAGAGAGAGAGACGGAGGGAGAGAGAGAGAGAGAGAGGGAGGGCGGGAGGGAGAGAGAGAGGGAGGGCGGGAGAGAGAGAGGGAGGGCGGGAGAGAGAGAGGGAGGGCGGGAGAGAGAGAGGGAGGGCGGGAGAGAGAGAGGGAGGGGCGGAGAGAGAGAGGGAGGGCGGGAGAGAGAGAGAGGGAGGGCGGGAGAGGGAGAGAGAGGGAGGACGGGAGAGGGAGAGAGAGGGAGGACGGGAGAGGGAGAGAGAGGGAGGACGGGAGAGGTAGGACGGGAGAGAGAGGGAGGGAGGACGGGAGAGAGAGAGAGGGAGGGCGGGAGAGAGAGAGAGGGAGGCTGGGAGAGAGAGGGAGGGCGGGAGAGAGAGAGAGGGAGGACGGGAGAGAGAGAGAGGGAGGGCGGGAGAGAGAGAGAGGGAGGGCGGGAGAGAGAGAGAGGGAGGACGGAGAGAGAGAGAGGGAGGACGGGAGAGAGAGAGAGGGAGGACGGGAGAGAGAGAGGGAGGACGGGAGAGAGAGAGAGGGAGGACGGGAGAGAGAGAGAGGAGGGAGGACGGGAGAGAGAGAGAGGGAGGACGGGAGAGAGAGAGAGGGAGGACGGGAGAGAGAGAGAGGGAGGACGGGAGAGAGAGAGAGAGGGAGGACGGGAGAGAGAGAGAGAGAGAGGGAGGACGGGAGAGAGAGAGAGAGAGAGAGGGAGGACGGGAGAGAGAGAGAGAGAGAGGGAGGACGGGAGAGAGAGAGAGGGGGAGGACGGGAGAGAGAGAGGGAGAGAGAACAGGAGAGAGAGAGAGAGAAAACGGGGGGAGAGAGAGAGAGAGAATGGGAGAGAGATTGAGAGGAGATAAAGAGGCAGACAGAGCGTGGAGAACCAGAGCAAAGAGAGGGTTTCGAGAAAAACTCATCTGACTTGTGAGCAGCAGCTGTGAGACATCCACTAATTATATAACGGTGAATGTTTATGAAAATTTAAGTATCAAGTTGGTACTAAATGATCCATTTAAATTCAGAGACATGGTTCATTAAAGTCGGGAGTAAGGATGTGGAGAAGATTGATGAACAACCCTGTCTGTGAGTGAAAGTGGGGGAGGGAGTAAGATTGAGAGATTGAGAGGGAGAAAGGTGGGAAATTGAGAGAGGGAGATAGATGGTTTTTTTTGTTCGTTCATGGGATGTGGGCGTCGTTGGTGAGGCCGGCATTTATTGCCCATCCCTAATTGCCCTTGAGAATGTGGTGGTGAGCCGCCTTCTTGAACCGCTGCAGTCCGTGTGGTGATGGTTCTCCCACAGTACTGTTAGGAAGGGAGTTCCAGGATTTTGACCCAGCGACAACGAAGGAACGGCGATATATTTCCAAGTCAGGATGGTGTGTGCCTTGGAGGGGAACGTGCAGGTGGTGGTGTTCCCATGTGCCTGCTGCTCTTGTCCTTCTAGGTGGTAGAGGTTGCGGGTTTGGGAGGAGCTGTCAAGAAGCCTTGGCGAGTTGCTGTCGTGCATCCTGTGGATGGTACACACTGCAGCCACTGTGCGCCGGTGGTGAAGGGATTGAATGTTTAGGGTGGTGGATGGGGTGCCAATCAAGCGGGCTGCTTTATCTTGGATGGTGTCGAGCTTCTTGAGTGTTGTTGGAGCTGCACTCATCCAAGCAAGTGGAGAGTATTCCATCACACTCCTGACTTGTGCCTTGTAGATGGTGGAAAGGCTTTGGGGAGTCAGGAGGTGAGTTGAGAAGGAGAGAATGGGGGAGAGGGAGAAAAAGAATGGAGGAGGAAAAAGGTTATCATGAGAAGGAGAGAAATGGGGAATGAGAAATAACATCGAAAGAGCGGGAGATACTTTCAATTTGTGAGGAAGTCGAGAGAGAAGGTAGGGGAATGAGAGATTGAGAAAGAGTGGAGAATAGAGAGAAAAGGGGAAAGTACGAGTGTGTGGGGGAAGAAAATATGAGGTGAGGATCAAGATGCAGGGGAATATTGTGGTGTTTGGACTAATTAGCCCAGTTCTTTCTTAGCCTTATGCACGAATCATCCCAACACCCCAAGAACCTCACTGCTTTGTAATCGCACCCAGGTGTCTATTCGTCTCTTTGCTGAATGGGGAGTTCCTATTCACAAGAACAAACTTAAGTTGCTCAGTGACTTAAAAACAAGCATGTGGGTCACAGTGCCTTTCAGGTCAACCTCAAAAAGGGTTGCAGTAACTTTCATAAGATGAATACAGATGATGAATGCCATTCTGTCCATTTTACCTTATTGACCCAAAAAAACCTAAGGGCCCCAATCACATCATCCAATAGGAGTCAGGTTTTTGCTGCCACTGCTTTTCCTGGAAGTCTATTCTGCATCTTCTGTCTGTTTCCTGTCTGTATGAAGAAATTCTTCCAGGCATCAGTCCTAAATTTGTCCTTGACCAGTTTGAACCTGTTCACCCTTGTCCTGCTGTTGTTATTTCGTTGAATCATTACTTCAAGGTCTGGCCTCAAGTCACTTCAGATTTACTTCCTCTACAAGGTCTGGCCTCAAGTCACTTTCTCTCAAGCCTGCAGGGTCCAGTGTCTCTAATCTACGCCCCTAGCTCAGACCTCCAATACTGAAGCTCAGTCTTGTGGCACTTCTCTGAACAGTCTCCAGAGCTGGAATCTTTCTTTGGTTAGTAAAACTGAACACACTTCTAGGGTGCGGTCTGACCAGAGGACTGTCCAATTTTAACAGAACCTTCTCTGACTTACACTGTACTGGGACAGAAAGCAGAGAGTAGTGATGAACAGTTGTTTTTCAGACTGGAGGGAAGTATACAGAGGTGTCCCCCAGGGGTCGGTGTTGGGACCTCTGCTCTTTTTGATATATATTAATGACCTGGGCTTGGGTAGAGGGCATAATTGCAAGGTTTTTGCAGATGACACGAAACTCGGAAATGTAGTAAACAATGTGGAGGATAGTAACAGACTTCAGGAGGACATAGACAGACTGGTGAAATGGGCAGACACATGGCAATGAAATTTAATGCAGAGAAGTGTGAAGTGATTCATTTTGGCAGGAAGAATGAGGAGAGGCAATATAAACTAAATGGTACAATTTTAAAGGGGCTGCAGGAAAAGAGACCTGGGGATATGCGTACATAAATCTTTGAAGGTGGCAGGACAAGTTGAGAAGGCTGTTAAAAAGGCATTCGGGATCCTTGGCTTTATAAATAGAGGCATAGAGTACAAAAGCAAGAGCTAAACCTTTGTAAAACACTTGTTAGGCCCCAGTTGAAGTATTGTGTCCAATTCTGGGCACCACACTTTGGGAAGGGTGTCAAGGCCTTAGAGAGGGTGCAGAAGAGATTCACTGGAATAGTGCAAAGGATAAGGGACTTCAGTTATGTGGAGAGACTAGAGAAACTGGGGTTGTTCTCCTTGCAGTTGAGAAGGTTAAGGGGAGATTTGATATTACAGTGGTCCTAATACCGACCATGGGGGACACCACTGTACACTTCCCTCCACTTTGTAAAACAACCATTCAGCACTACTCTCTGCTTTCTGTCTGTTAGCCAATTTTGTATCCACGCTGCCACTGTCCCTTTAATCCCAAGGGCTTTAATTTTGCTAACAAGTCTATTATGTGGTACTTTATCAAACGCCTTTTGAAAGTCCATATCCACAATATCAACCGCACTACCCTCATCAACCCTCTCCGTTACTTCATCAAAAGAACTCAATGAAGTTGGAATAATTTCCTGCTAATTCCCTGAGTAGGCCTCCCAGTGTTTCTTAGCTTTTAATTATAAATTTACCTTCTTTGTATCTTTAATCCACAGATCTAGCTTTATATTTAAAAAATAACTAAAAAAAAAGCCAGAGTGGGCCTCTGGGTCAATCCCTGCTGCTCATCACCTCATCTCCACATCATCATCTTTAAATTATTGATTAATATGATCAAATAGGTTTTAAATGCAGCTGATTATCTGAATGTTTTACTGAATGTGACGATTTTCATATTTAACTCAAATAAACAGGATAAATGATGACATGTTTTACTGAATGAAATTTCCTAAGTATCGATTCTAATATTTAAAGTACTGTAGATGAATTATGATTTTAATATTTCACTGATTATAATGAATAAATGATGATCTCAATATTTCACTGCAATAAATTAGATAAACAAAGATTTTGATAATTAATATTTATAACAGTTTGTTTCCTATTAATTACAAATCGATCTCCCATGGCACTGCACAAAGGCACTCAAGATCAAGTGCAGTATGCAGGTCAGGTACAGTTAGAAGAGATAGAGATAACTGGACCAAGAGCAGGCAGGAAGGGAAGGAGGCAGATGGGAAGGGGGAAGGAGGGAGGAAGTAAGCAGCATTATTGATCCTAAAGACCTCGATCTTCTGCTCACTAGTGGGACAGAGTGCAGGTGAGCAGGACCCCCAATTGTTAAGGCACCGATATTCTGCTTGATATGGAGCTGAAGAAACATGGTTTGGGGGGAGGGCCAAGGGGCGGGGCAGATAGTCAAGGATCAAACCAACGGGTCTAGGAAACATGCTGGGGGGATGGTGAAAAACCTGGGAAGCCCAGGATTGGGCCACAAGTGTGGAAAAATTCTCAAAAGGGGTGCGTGAAAAAATTATATTCATTCCAAAATAGCGACTGCTGCACCTGCACTTACCACAGTGCTGCCATCTACAGGACACTTTATCCATCACCTCAGAAACATTTTAGACTTTTACTTTAAGAAAACTCTTCACAACATCAACCACCTGCGAGGCACGTCATCGAATATTGAGGTTTTAATATAATAGATATTATTTAATAAATGACGGTTTTAATATTTAGGACCATCTTCAGCTGCTTCATCAATGACCTTCCCTCCATCATAAGGTCAGAAATGGGGATGTTCGCTGACAATTGCACAGTGTTCAGTTCCATTCGCAACCCCTCAGATAATGAAGCAGTCCGTGCCCGCATGCAGCAAGACCTGGACAACATCCAGGCTCGGGCTGATAAGTGGCAAGTAACATGCGCGCCAGACAATGACCGTCTCCAACAAGAGAGAGTCTAACCACCTCCCCTTGACATTCAATGGCATTACCATCGCTGAATCCCCCACCATCAACATCCTGGGGGTCACCATTCACCAGAAACTTAACTGGACCAGCCACATAAATACTGTGGCTACAAGAGCGGGTCAGAGGCTGGGTATTCTGCGGTGAGTGACTCACCTCCTGACTCCCCAAAGCCTTTCCACCATCTACAAGGCACAAGTCAGGAGTGTGATGGAATACTCTCCACTTGTCTGGATGAGTGCAGCTCCAACAACACTCAAGAATCTCGACACCATCCAGGACAAAGCAGCTTACTTGATTGGCACCCCATCCACCACCTTAAACATTCACTCCCTTCACCACCGGCGCACAGTGGCTGCAGTGTGTACATCCACAAGATGCACTGCAGCAACTCGCCAAGGCTTCTTCGACAGCACCTCCCAAACCCGCGACCTCTACCACCTAGAAGGACAAGGGCAGTGGGCACATGGGAACAACACCACCTGCACGTTCTCCTCCAAGTCACACAGCATCCCGACTTGGAAATATATCACCGTTCCTTCATCGTCGCTGGGTCAAAATCCTGGGACTCCCTTCCTAACAGCACTGTAGGAGAACCTTCACCACATGGACTGCAGCGGTTCAAGAAGGCGGCTCACCACCACCTTCTCAAGGGCAATAAATGCCGGCCTCGCCAGCGACGCCCACATCCCATGAACGAATAAAAAAAAACTTGGGATTACATTATATTCCATGACATGCACTACTTCACATGGGGGGAGGAAAGGAAGGTGCTCATGCTCTACAATACTCTCACTTTGTCTTCACTAGACGGTGGACAATGTCACAAGAGATTGACTAGCTCTCTATTTGCTCTTGGTTCCTGGGTGACATTGGCACGGGAGCACCTACTGCCTGTCCCTAGTTTCCCTGAATGTGGGACTGGAGATACATGTTGGCTTTTGGATTTATTCAATTCAATTTCACAACTTGTCAGGGTGGGGTTTGAACTCATGATCCCTGGGTTGCTAGTCCAGTACCATAACCACCAGGCTACTGAATCCTGACTAGCTCAAAATGTCAGAACGTTTATAATGGCACTCTGTTAGGAATTGCACAGCTTATTTGTTTCCACAGTTCCAAAACAGCGACCTCCATATATAAATAATAAAATACTGGCTCTCACTGATAAACATGTGACCACTTATCTGATTGCTCTGACTTGAACACTTCCTTGTCACAAAATTATTAGAAACAGGAGTAGTGCCAGAGCTAATACCAATCTTTAAAAAGAGACATACCAAGATACACAAAGCTCTGATTTAGCAACAGAATAATATATTGTGGATTAACACAGCATAATGCTCTTCTCAGTATAAAACAGTGCATCCTCTGACTTGCCATGAGAGGCGCTGTGGGAGATCTGTGTATACTGTGGTTGAACATTACCAAATACTGCACTAAAATGTAATGTAGGTAGAAAAGCTCAGTCATTTTTCACTGGAGTTGGAGAATCTTTTTGTGGTCTTTATACTGAACAGTGCCCTGTGTAAAACCCTGCTGCACATCTCAGTGTTATAACAGCAATGCTTTGTGTTAAATTTAGGGAATTTCAACACATTTTGTTTAAGGGCCAAAAAGGAAAATTGCTGGGTTTTTTTGGATTGGTTTTTATCCATTTGGTCAACGAGATGCTCGACTTGTACTGGGGTGCCAGAAGCCGCTCGGTACCTCACCCAGTTGCCATTCTTCATGCACGTGCTTAGGCACTGAGCGCCGTTGGGCTATTGCACAGCATTGCAGCCAAGCCCAAACCTGTTCACATGAGTACTTGTCATCAAGGCTAGACTTGCTAGCAATCAGGAGCAGGAACCCCGGCTCCCCAGCCCGGAAGGGGTGGGGGGGCACTACGTCCCATCGGAGTTCCCCCAAGTGCTGGCCTCTGTGGGAATTGGCTAATTCAACACAAAGGAGGCTGGAACTTTTTTTTGGGCTGTATGGCTGTGTACTACGCTGGGAATTAGATTTACCCGACAATTAGTTACCCGGACAACCCCCAAGTCTACAAGTAGAACAACTGAGAAAACTTACAGCATGTTGTGGGAATAGCCGGCCACATCAGTTCCTGCTGTCTTGACCTTCGACCCTGGCAGTCCACATAAATGCCCACAGTACTGAAACACAATAAATACTCCTTGCCCGAGATTTCCACCGCGCAGATTGCATCGGTGGGCTGCTGAGAGATAAAGGAGAGTGTGTGGTCGTCGGGGTGGAGGAGGCTGATGGGGCTCCCATCTCCCTGCAGCGGGTACTTCGCAAATCCCGACTGATAGCCGACGAGCAAGCGTTCGCTGAAGATGGCCATCCACTGTACGTTGCCCGGCACTTGGATCTCCCTGAACTTTTTGTGGCGGGTTTTGCTCTGGTTCAGTTCGTAGCACTGTACCTGCCGTTTCATGGCCACGCACAGGCACGTGGTGGCGCCGTGGCGCACCGGTCCCGACACCAGCGTTTGGCAGCCCTTTGTCTCCACCAGTTTGAAGAAATCGCCTTCCCGGCCGTCGAGGGCCGTCGTGGGGAAGAGGCGGACGTGCCGGTTTCGCCCGGATATGACAGCGATAAGCTGCTCCCCTGAGATGAGCTCGATCTGGTGGACCTTCTTGTTATCACCAACACGGATAATTTCTGCCAAAGAGAAATGAGAAGGGGAAAAGAAAAGTGCTTACTTGAAAAAAAAGAAAGACTTCTAGAACACTTTTCATAACCTCAGGTCTTCCTGAAGCGCTTTATAGCCAATTAAGTGCTTTTTGAAGTGTAGTCACTGTTGTAAGGTAAGAATCGCAGCAGCCAATTTGCACACAGCAAGATCCCACAAACAGCAATGAGATAATAACCAGATCATCTGTTTTTAGTGATGTTGGTTAAAGAATAAATACTGACCAGGACACCGGGGAGAACTCCCCTGCTCTTCTTCGAAATCGTGCTATGGGATCTTTTACATCCTCCTGAGAGGGTGGATGGGACCTTGGTTTAAAGTCTCACCTGAAAGATGGCACCTCTGACAGTGCAGCACTCCCTCAGTGCCACAATGAAGTGTCAGCCTAGATTACGTGCTCAAGGCTCTGGAGTTGTGCCTGAACCCCCCACCTTACCACTGTTTGAGAGATGTGATAAGATGATACATAAAGGTAAATCCATTCCTCCTCACCCACTTTAGCTGCAAGTATTTTCTTTTAAGACAAATGGTGGACTGAGCCCCCTTCACCCAACAATGAAAGTGAATCCTGCCGTTCCCCTGCCCCTACCACTAAGAGTGAATCCTAACCAGCAACTCCATGCTGGGAAGCCAACCCAAGCCACTCAAAGGCCCTTCCTCCATCATGGAAAGAAAAACATAGGCCTTGGGAGGGAAGCAAATCGCACCACAGCCGCTATCCTTTTCTCCCTGTTTCTTCCCGATCCCGCTTTCCCCGTCCTCCTCTCCCATTCTCCTCCAGAGAAAGAGGGGGGAGAGAGAGAGAGAGAGAGAGAGAGAGAGAGAGAAAGAGAGAGAGAGAGAGAGAGAAAGAGAGAGAGAGAGAGAGAAAGAAAAAGAAAGAGGCAGGGGACAGAGAGGCAGGGGACAGAGAGATAGAGGGAGCAAATAAGGAGAGAGAGCAAGAAAAAGATAGAGAGAAATGGGAGAGTGGTGTGGAGGAGGGAGAAAAGAAGCAATTCTGAAGCCAACTGATTATCTCACCTGTGTTTTATTGACAGTTAGAAAATGTCATCGCTTCTGGCTTACACCCGTCAGGCTAATTTCTCACATGAGGCAGAGAGAGAAAACCAGAGAGAAAACGAGCGAGCTCAGGCTTCAAGTGGAAATTAATATTTTAGGAAAAACTTTGAACCACATTTGTGCATTCTGAGCATGTGCAGTTGTAGAATTGAAAGGGGGCTTGAATTTGTTCTGGGAGGCTTAGAGTATTTGTGCATGGGGGGGCAGTGGGTGGCTTGGAATATTTGTATGGCAAGGGCTCAAATTTTTGTGTAAGGCTTCGTATTTCTGTGTAACCACTTGCAACCGGCTCTGACTGTGACATGTGTCTCAGCTCCCAGCTCCAGGAGGCTGGACATCTCTGACTTAAACCACCGCACCTTCCCCAGCTGGAAGATATCACGGGAGGGGAATAAATCAGAAAATTTACAATTAAATTACACAAGTAAGAACTCACAGGAGCTCAAAAGCATAATGAACAAAGTATGAAACCTAATTGCGGTTTATGTTGGTGATAAACAGACTAACAAACCTAAAACATTACTGCATGCAGAAAAGTGCAGGGCCTGTTCAGTGGAAGTGCAGGGCCTGTTCAGTGGAAGTGCAGTTAGGTAGAAAGATATCAACTTACCGTCTTTGGTGACATGTACTACAAACAATCCTTCTTCATTTCCCAGCGCTATCCTTTCATGATCTGGAACACAGTAACAGCAAGGGTGACGGGTATTAACATTTGGCATCTTGCATCATGGTACTTTCTGGAGGGTCAATTTTTCATGCTTAACAAAGGTGAGAGATACCAACCGCACAGTGTCAGCAGTAAGCAGTCCAGCACAACGCCAGTCACACTGTGCCCCAACAGCACATTTCAGCTCCAATCTAGAGTATTACTACTGCATTAGTGTGAATTTTCTTTATCCCCACATCAGCAGTCCTGTGGCTCCCCTGATTTTAATTGACAAATTAACACCAAATTAGGGCACACTAGAAACCAGGAGTGCCCAAAATGATTTTGGGTTGAAAATTGGTTAAGGCCCATTTTCCTGTCCATGGCCAACAACGCATGGCCCAGCTGGGAGGCCCAAGGCTGGCTCGAAATTGGTCGCTGGGCCTCATTAGCATTTTTTGCATGAGCTGCCGTGCCTGTCGGGCCTCCACAAATAGCTCATGCATTTTACAGAAAAGAATATCGCAGTTAAAATCGGAGCTATTATCACTACTTGATCTTTTCCTTCCCTCAAGAGGAGGTTGGGAAAGAACTTAGTTTTCCCTGGATTAGGGGATCAAAAGGCTGTGTGGAAATGAACATAGTCCATGATAGAATAATCAGATATGGGCTCTGGATGGAGTGGGCTTGATGGGCCGAATGACCGTTTCTTGCTCTGGATGTTCTTATATTCCTAAAGCTACTGTGGATTAGTGAGGCCTGTTGTGTCATGGTTTCCATATACAAACAAAAAAAATGGAAATACCGAATGTGAAAATGAGAAGATCAAAAGAAAGTGGGCATTTATATCTTCTGATTTAAGACCTAACTACGAAACCCAACAATTACCCTCTAGAACATGAATAACTTTGGGTTAAACCTGAGAAAACACTTTCAAGCAGAACAAACTTGTCCAACGGGAAGTCGCAGCCTCTCTCCCTCACAATAAAACAGTTGGAAGACTCACTTAACATGGCATTGTAAGGAAGTATAGATTCGCCTTCACTGAATCTGTTCAATGTCCACTGTCGCAGTGAGTCTTTCTCTCCACACCATAGAATACGATCCACCTTTACTAACTACAACACCTCGTGAATGCTCCATTAGAATTCTCAACTGAGCTTACTCTCATACTAGTGACACAATAGTAATTCTGCATTGTTGACTATCACCTAGATCTTTGAGAAAAGACGGGCCACTATCCAAAACATTAACCTGTCTTTTCTCTTTTCAGATGGTGATAGATGTGCTGTTTTTATTTGACACTGTATCATCACTCATTCTTTGGGGTGGGGGGGGGGGGGGTGTGGGGGGAGAGGGAGAAAGAAAGAACTTGTATTTGTCTTATGCCTCTCACGTCCTCAGGATGTCCCAAAGTGCTTTACAGCCAATGAATTACCTTTGAAGCGTAGTCACTCTAGTTATGTTATCAAACACAGCAGCCAAGTTGCACAGAGCAAGGTCCCACAAACAGTAAATCAGATAAATAACGAGCTAATCTTCATTTTTGGTAAATGTTGGCCAGAACACTGGGACAATTCAGCTGCTCTACTTCCACCTGAACAGGTTGATGGGGCCTCGATAAAACGTCTCATCCGAAAGACGACACTCCCTCAGTACTGCTCTGAAGCGTCAGCCCAGATTTTGTGCTCAAGTCTCTGGAGTGGGGCTTGAATCCATGATCTTTTGACTCAGAGGCGAGAGTGCTACCAACTGAGCCAACAATGACACTTGGAAGAGAGAAAGTAAAACAGGAAAATCATTTGACTGAAAGTTTTTAATATGTTGAATTAAAAGAAAGAAAAGAACTTGTATTTATATAGTGCCTTTCATGTCCTCAGGACATCCCAAAGTGCTTCACAGCCAATTACCTTTGAAGTGTGGTCACTGTTTTTTTGTATATAGGTAAACATGGCAGCTGATTACTCTTTATAACATTACATGCTGAGAGATACCAGCTTCAGTGAAAAGGCAGTCAAGCTGGCTCCTACCTATGATGGCGGCTGACTGTGTTGTCTTAATGAGGGGCAGGGCACTGTCATAAGCTTCCTTCGGAACGAACACCGATCGGTCCTTGAGTTTGTTCTTCTTCAGAATCCGGTGCAGCTCGTTCAGCAGCCCCACCCACTTATTTTTCTCATTCTCGCTGTCCGCCAGTATCAGGATCGAACACTTGTTGTTGGACGGTGACAGCTGGGAGGCCGTAACCTGCAAAGAACACAGACGTGACTTAAGTTAAGGGGAGATCCCAGGCTGCACTGAGCGTTGCGTGAAACTGCCAGCATGGATTTATTTATCTTAGCCTCATGAGCTTTAAAGCGCTCTATTAGAGACTGGAGATAAGCCAGTTCATTTAAAAAAAAAACTTTCTCCCCATCCCTTTGATTGCTCCACTGAAGGCTAACATGCTGACACAGCTGAGGAAAAATTTCTTCACTCAGAGGGTTTGAATCTTTGGAATTCTCTACTTTAAAAATAATTTCATGGTACTGCGTGGTAACTGTGTAAAATACTCCTAAGGAGTAACTGACAAATATAGGTACAAAATACATCAAACTTATATTAATGTTTACAAAGATGTTCACATTTTAAATGGACCGCCTGCACCAATAAAGTCCCCACCACTTATACCGTCCACGCTTATCATGGGCAGCCACCTGTATCGGACAAATAGTGCTAACAATTTGCCAGTACCATAGGAGTCAATTACAAAGGTGCCACTTGTAATATATCAAGTGTGCCGGCTATGTCGGGCATACTTTGTCATGGAATCCTTTTTTTAAAAACAGATTTCCCTGCTTCAATAGCCGCAAGTTTTCGGCCCTCGCAAAGACGTCTACTTTAACACTAAGCCTTTGCTGCAGACATTTTGACGTCCGTTCTTTGGAGCATTAACATTTTTTGTTGTCCATGTACAAGAACTGGAAAATAACCCAACTTATCAGTCTCCCAAGTTTCATTTTATTTTTAATTGGGTTGTCTCAGTGCAGCAATGCACTGTACCATTGTGTGGTAGGATCAGCAGATTCACGCTCTTTGTGGGCATTATTAGCCGAGGCATAGAATATAAGAGCAGGGAGGTTATGTTAGAACTGTATAAAACACTAGTTAGGTCACAGCTTGAGTACTGTATACAGTTCTGGTCACCACATTACAGGAAAGATGTGATTGCACTAGAGAGGGTACAGAGGAGATTTATGAGGATGTTGCCAGGACTGGAGAATTTTAGCTATGAGAAAAGATTGGATAGGCTGGGGTTGTTTTCTTTGAAACAAAGGAGGCAGAGGGGAGATTTAAATGAGGTGTATAAAATTATGAGGGGCCTAGTTAGAATGGAGGATCCATTTCTCTTAGCAGAGGGGTCAGTGACCCCTCTGCTTAGATGTAAAGTAATTGGTAGAAGGATTAGAGGGGAGCTGAGGAGAAATTTTTTCACCCAAAGGATGGTGGGGGTCTGGAATTCACTGCCTGAAAGGGTGGCAGAGGCAGAAACCCTCAACTCATTTAAAAAGTACTTGGATGTGCACTTGAAATACAGTAACCTACAAGGCTAAGGACCAAGTGCTGGAAAGTGAGATTAAGCTGGATAGCTCTTTTTCAGCCGGCACAGACAGGATGGGCCGAATGGCCTCCTTCTGTGCAATAACTTTCTATGATTCTATGATTAAAATTGGCCTCAGCATCTGTGGGATTGGAAGGATTGAATAGGGATGGACAATAAATTAAAATCTATTAGGGATGGGCAATAAATGCTGGCCTTGACAAAGAAGCCTACATCCCATGGATGAATAATAATAAAAAAAATAACCTACTGACTGAGCTGGCCATCTGGGCAGTGGGGTACTGGAGGACCTATGGAACTGTGCCACAGGAAGAGGCAGCACCTTCAGGAGGAGAGGTGGGGATGGGATAAGATGGAGTGGAGAGAAAAGAGATCATTGTGGCAAACTACAGACCTCAAGAAAGAAGGAAATTTAAAAAAAACAGAACTCCTAGGATGGGTAACTTGGTGTCCTTCTAGTACACCTCCTACAGTTGCTTATGGCAGCAGTAAAGAAAGAAAACTTGCATTTCTACAGTGCCTTTCACCACCTCACGACGTACCAAAGTGTTTCACAGCCAATGAAGTACTTTCTTGAAGTGTAGTCACTGTTGTAATGTAGGAAACACGGCAGCCAATTTGGGCACAGCAAGATCTCACAAACAGCAATAAAATAAATGACCAGATAATCTGTTTTAGTTGTTAGTTGAGGGATAAATATTGGCCAGAACACTGGGGAGAACTCCCCTACACTTCTTCAAATAATGCCATAGGGTCTTTTACATCCACCAGTAACAGCCTATGAAGAAGCCAGTCCTCTCAGTCATGGAAGAAAACAACAAGCTAAGAAGATAATATTTATACATGTACAAACAATTGAATATATTGTTTTATATACATTCGGTTGATCTATGAAGATGCTTTAACCAGCTCTTTCCAGGGTATCATTTCTATTTTTAATCGTCCTGGGTGCTCGGTATGTCCTGGCAGTGGCTCAGCAGAGCTGAATGGCAATCCCTGCTAAGTGGATGAAAATGCCACATGATTTCTTTCACTTATCCATTTTCAGTCAGTGTTAATAAACTTCGCAAGCTCTGGCATGCATTTACTGCTAACATTCATCTGCTTCCACACTGCAGAAAGCGAGGATATACATGCCTGGGCCAACAGCGAGATCTAGTAAACCATCAGGCATCGAAAGGTGAAAGCCTGACAAGTGACTGCATTATCACATCACTCCTGCTGACCATAAACAGTATGAAAATACATGTAACAATTTTAAAAGTGAGTGTACTTTCAGGCATCAGGCTTGTAATAATGCAAAACAAAAATCACATTTTCACATTTATGATGCCACTGCTTCACGATGACATAATCACATGGTTTAGCGATTTACAGTTTTTGTTAGTACATGAAACATATAACGGAAGCATTGCACTTTATCTGGCACAGGTGTGATGGGCTGAATGGCCCCCTTCTGCGCTATAATTTCTACGATTCTACCATACTTCATGGACGTTGGGATTGAAAGGAAAAAAAAAGGACACTCAGTTGGCTCGGCTCCCATCCCGCCCGTTTGGCTCCCATCCCGCCCGTTTGGCTCCCGCCCGTTTGGCTCTCATCCCGCCCGTTTGGCTCCCGTTCGCCCGGCTGGCTCCCGTTCGCCCGGCTCCCGTCCGGCCCGTTTGGCTCCCGTTCGCCCGGCTCCCGTCCGGCCCGTTTACACAACAGTCAGGAACTGAATGTGTTTTACCCCACTGTCCCTTCAGTGGGTGATTAAACCAGGCAGGAGTTGAACCACGAGGCTGATAACCCAAAGTTAAAATGGATCTTCTAGAGAGACTGTCAAATCCGCTCTGTAGCATTGTGATTTCGGTCCTCTTAGGATCATGGAAACCCCTCCTATACAGTAGAGCTTGGCAGGGTTCAGTAATACAGAATTAATGCTGGACTGATACTGTGGAGCTTTCACATCATTACTCTCAGTGGTCAGGGAAAGAGCTTTCAATTTGTGCTGTTCACCTCCCACAGGAGAGTAAACTGAGAAAAATATACCTGGTTAATTGGAGGAGCAAGCTTTACTTCCTCAATTATCTATGTCTCCATTACCTGCACTCTCAATTCTCCACCAGTATTTCTGCGGGAGTTGAGATTGGGAGGCAATTTGGAGTTGGGGTCGGCAAAATTTATTTTAAAAATTTGTTCTCAGGATGTGGGCATTGCGGGAAAGTCGCTTTTACTGCCCATCCCTAGTTGCCCTGAGGTGGTGATGATGGGCCTTCTCCTTGAACTGCTGCTGTCCTTGTGGTGATGGTGCTCCCCACAAGGGTCTTAGGAAGGGAAAAGAAAAACTGTTTACACTAGATACATTCATTTAGAACACCCACTGAAAGGGAATTTGGTAATCCTTGATTATCTGCCAGTTTCTAATATCCCTCCTTTATAGTGAATAATTGCGATCCCACTACAGTTATGGCCCGATGGAACAGAGGATTTTTATTCATGGCTAAATCCTCTCCTTAGGCGGATAAGCAAGCTCATTTGAAACTTTGTTGCTCGTGACTTACGTGGTCACACGGCACTTGTGGAGAAAGAAAAATTTAAATAAGGAAGAATAAAGACGTTCATGAAGTATTTTAAGAAGTACTTGTTGAGTTAAAGTTCTATACTGGGAAAGAGCAGGATGGACATCATATTTAGGTCCGATCAACGGTGGGTAAGTAGTCCATAAAGGGTCTACATCACCAAGGAGTACGTACTGGGGGGAATGCAAAGTGTCATCTCCATGAGGAAGGAACAGCATTAATTGTACAGAGAGTAAAAATACCTTAATATGAGTCGCAGTTTTACGATCGCGTGCGGAATGGAGTTTCGGGGTCTGTTTAATGGGCCCAACCCACCTACCCGGTTCTGCTGTAAGCGGAACCTAAGGCAGAGAGAAGAGAAAAGCTACATCAGAGGTCTACCTGTCAGAAGGGGTTGAACTGTCACATCCCCTATGCCTAAAGGAAGAGGACTGAATTCAGAACGGGCTCCAAACGACCAAAATATGGTGAAGACCAACTTTTACAAAGGTTAGCTAATTCCCTCAGCAAGTGTAGCCAGGGGATACAGTTGAGAAATGCTGATATTCTTCGCATTAAGGGAACATAGCTCTCGGGTGACAATGAGCACATCCTCAAACTAATAACTGATCTTTAGACTGATAAAGGAGATCAAGCAAACAATAAGTTGGAGCAGGCAGAAAGCCACCGTCCATAACTATAGTGGCAGGAGGCAAAAAACCCAGTGACAAAAGAGTTTCATCCGGGGACAGGACCAAAGGTTACTGACATGGAAGCTCATGTTCTTTACACTCTCTCCCCAGCGTAGATCAGACACCGAGGGGTTCATATGATAAAGTTGGGGAAAACTGATAGTATCCTGGTACCAATGTTAGCCAAGTTATCTTTGGTTAGTAGTAAGCATAGGTGGTGTGCATCATGCCTCAAACCTCTCGTCACTTCTCAATGATAACAGACTCAGATCAGATCCATTGACCTGACCTTCTGAGAATTATCCTAGGGCACATCAAGATATTATTACTCCTATAATTATTTTTGAAGAATTATTACTCATCACAAAATACTGGAAATGTAAGTATTGGGAAAGAGTCTGACTAAATGAGACCATATGATGTGTTTCTTAGTCCTCTATCAGCGCGGACTGGTCTCTGTTAATAATAAAATTCGTAATATTAACATAGATGAACATATTGTTTTATATAGAATTAAGCACCTAAAAATAGATAGAGCAGCTGGGCCGGATGATATCCACCCGAGTGTCCTCAGGGAGATGGGACACGTGCTGTGCAAGCCCCTTGCCTGTACTTTTAACAGCTCACTTCACTCTGGGACGATTTTCACAGACTGGAAGGAGGCTAATGTAGTCCCCCATCTTTAAAAAGGAGACAAGACGGACCCGGGTAACTATAGGCCCATTAGTTTGACATCAGTAAAAGGAAAGATGCTTGAAGGAATCATTAGGGATGTAATACATGATTACTTGGATAGAGAGGGACATACTGGGGACACCCAACATGGCTTCAAAAAAAGGTCACGTCTAACAAATTTGATTATATTTTTTGACGAAGTCACCAAGGTGGTGGATTGGAAGCCCAGTAGACATTGTCTACTTAGACTTCCAAAGAGCTTTTGACATGGTACCGCACAAAGGGCTTCTCTACAAGATCGAAGCCTCTGGTATTCGTGGTAACACATTGAGCTGGACTGAGAACTGGCTGGAAGGATGTAGGTAGAAAGTAGTTACAGATGGAGTTGGATCCGTTTGGAGACCGGTCACCAGTGGTAGCCTGCAGGGATCAGTATTGGGACCGTTGCTCTTTAGTATTTTTATTAATAATCTAGATGTAGGTGTTGGGGATATGATCTGCAAATTTGCAGATGATACAAAGATCTGTGAGAGTGTCAGGATTGTAGACGATGCTCGACTGCTTCATGCAGATCTTGATGTGTTGAGGGACTGGGCTTGTGACTGGCAAATGATGTTTAATTTGGAGAAGTGCAGTGTTATGCATGTGGCAGGACAAATACTCAACATACATACACCCTTCAGGGAAAAGCATTGAAGTAGGTGGAGAAAGAAAGAGATCTGGACGTTCTTGTGCATAGGTCTCTAAAGGTTCATGAGCAATGCCATGAAGTGATAGCTAGAGCAAATAGGGTGTTGGAGTGCAATTGACTATTAGACAAAACATATTATTTTGTCCTCGTACATGACCTTGGTCAGGCCTCATTTGGAATACTGTGTCCAGTTTTGGTCTCCTCGCATGGTGGGTGAAATTGAGCCTTTGGAAAGGATGCAGAGGAGGGCCACTAGATTAATTCCCAGTTTAAAACACTATAGTTATGAAGATAGCCTAAAATAGCTGGGACTCTACAATTTAGAGAAGCGTAGACTTAGGGGTGATCTGATTGAGGTTTAAAAGATGATGTAAGGAATAGATTGTGTTCCAGTTGACAGTTTGTTCCAATTGAATGTTAAGGAGGACCAGGGATCGCAATTTTAAGTTGTATAAGATCAGATTGAGGCTAGATGTCAGGAGGTGGTTCTTTTCCCAGAGAATAGCGGGCCTCTGGAACAGGCTGCCGGCTCGTGCGGTGGACGCCAATTCACTGAATTCCTTCAAACGAGAGCTGGACCTGTTTCTGGCTGGCGCAGAGATGAGGCTCTTATAAAAGGTAGGTAATGTAATGCATAGAATTCAGGGCCAGAGTGATCTCCTGGACTAGTTTCGATCACCTAAGGGGTTGGAGAGGAATTTCCCAGAACTTTTTCCCCAAATTGGCCGGAGTTTTTGTCCGTTTTTCCGCAGGAGATCACTTGGCATGTGGTGGGGAATGTATATATTGTGATAAATAAGGTATTATGATTGTGTGGGTCAGTCTGAATGGACCAGAGGGTCTTTTCCTGTCCGTCACCGTTCGTACGTTTCGTATGATTCTCAAGCTATGAGAAATAGTGGATTTTTTGGCCGGCTGGTTTGCTATCTGCCTCCTAAGCTCAAACACTGAAGAAACTTCTGGCCTTTGGCAGGAACTTTGAAGAAATGGCAAAAAACATAAAGAGAAATAGTAAAAGATTTTATATATAATCACATCAAAGGTAAAAGAACAGAAAGGGTAGGGCTAATTGGAGACTAAAAAGAAAACATTTTTTTAAAACAGAGGTGGAAGAAACGGACTGAGATGCTAAAAGAATACTTTGTATTGATTTTCACAGAAGAGTGGGATAGTGGGAATGAAAGAGTACAGGAGATGGTACAGGAGCAATAATTAGATGGGGTAATTTATAGAGAACAACGTAGTACTGAACAATTGGTGACCTCAAAGCGAAAGAGACAGTGGCCACGATAGCATTCCAACATTCTCGGTAAGTCAGAGAAGAAATAGCAGAGGCTCTGACCATAATCTTTCAAACATCCTTCGATCTGGAAGGATTGCCAATGTAACGTTCTAGTTCAAAAAGGGATAAACAGACCATCCAGTCTAACATTGTTAGTGGGTAAACATCTGGAGGCCATAATATAGCATAAAACTAATAATCACTTAGAAGGACATGGATTAATTAAAGACAGCCAACGTGGATTTGTAGAAGGCAAGACTTGTCTGACAAATTCAATAGTGTGCTTTGAGGAAACATTATATCGATAAAGGAAATATAGTGGATGGTGTGTATATGTATCTTCAAAAAGGTACACTTAGGAGGCTAGTTGATAAAATTAAAGGGAATATGGCAGCATGGATAGGTAGTTGGCTCAACAACAGAAAAAAGTAGTGGTTAATGCTTGTTTTTTGTACTGGAGGGATGTAAACAGTGGTGTTGACCAGGGGCCAGTGTAGGGACCATTGCTCGTCTCAATAAATGATTTGAATCAGGTATAGAGGTGCCAACAGCAAAATTTACAGACAATACAAAAATTGAGACCTTGGTTAACTACCAAAAGGATTTTCAATGGGTAAAAGGACATGGACAAGTTAGTACATTGGGTTGATAAAAAAAAGCATATGGGATCCTCGGTTTTATGATACAGGGGGGTAGTGTAGAATAGGAAAAATCTGATGCGAGACTTACAGAAATCATTGGTTAGACTGCAGTTAGAATATTGTGTTTAGTTTGGGTACCCTGCTTTAAGAAGGATATCAAGGCCATGAAGAGGTTGCAGAAGAGATTCACCAAAATGCTACCAGGGATGATACCGGGCCTTAGAGGGTTAAATTATGAGGAGAGGTTGCATAAATCTGTCTTTTATTCCCTTGAGTATAGAAGATTGACGGGTGGTCTAATCGAGGTATTTAAAATTGTAAAAGGGATTCAATAGGGTAGATACAGGGAAACTATTCCCTCTGGTGAGGAGTCAAGAATGAGAGAACATAATCTTCAAATTTGAGCTAGGCGTTCAGGAGTGAAATCAGAAACCACTTTTTCACACACAGGGTAGTAGAAATCTGGAACTCTCTCCCCCAAAAGGCCCTTGAGGCTGGGCATCAAATGGAGCTTTCAAGACCAAGATCGATAGATTTTTGTTAGGGAGGTGAATGGAGTAGAGGTATAGATCAGCCATGATCTAATTGAATGGCGGAGCAGGCTCGAGAGGCTGAATGGCCTATTCCTGTTTCTATGAGAGGCTTTAGTTATGAGAAGATAGAGAAACTGGGGCACTTTTCACCAGAATAGAGAAAGCTGAGAGGTGATTCCAGTGGTCCATGCTTAGGCCCACAGGCGTCATTACTGCTATTTAGCCCCATTTCACCAGAATATAGACCTATCAGAGGGATGGTTAAACATACTGGGACCTATCAGAGGGATTGATAAACACACTGGGACCTATCAGAGGGATTGATAAACATACTGGGACCTATCAGAGGGATTGATAAACACACTGGGACCTATCAGAGGGATTGATAAACACACTGGGACCTATCAGAGGGATTGATAAACATACTGGGACCTATCAGAGGGATTGATAAACATACTGGGACCTATCAGAGGGATTGATAAACACACTGGGACCTATCAGAGGGATGGTTAAACACACTGAGACCTATCAGAGGGATTGATAAACACACTGGGACCTATCAGAGGGATGGTTAAACATACTGGGACCTATCAGAGGGATTGATAAACACACTGGGACCTATCAGAGGGATTGATAAACACAATGGGACCTATCAGAGGGATTGATAAACAGAGTGGGACCTATCAAAGGGATTGATAAACACACTGGGACCTATCAGAGGGATTGATAAACACACTGAGACCTATCAAAGGGATTGATAAACAGAGTGGGACCTATCAGAGGGATTGATAAACACAATGGGACCTATCAGAGGGATTGATAAACACAATGGGACCTATCAGAGGGATTGATAAACACACGGGGACCTATCAGAGGGATTGATAAACACACTGAGACCTATCAGAGGGATTGATAAACAGAGTGGGACCTATCAGAGGGATGGTTAAACACACTGGGACCTATCAGAGGGATTGATAAACAGAGTGGGACCTATCAGGGGGATTTATAAACACACTGGGACCTATCAGAGGGATTTATAAACACACTGGGACCTAGTAGAGGGAGTGATAAACACACTGGGACTTATTGGAGGGTTTGATAAACACACTGGAAACGATCAGAAGGATGGTTAAACATACTGGGAACTTTCAGAGAGATTGATAAACACATAACGACCTAGCAGAGGGATTGCTAAACACACTGGTACCTGTCAGAGCGATGGATAGACACATAGGGACCTGTCGTTTACACGTCTATGGGGAAAGAGCAGGGAATGAGACTAATTGGATAGCTCTTTCAAAGAGCCGGCACAGGCACAATGGGCCGAATGGCCTCCTACTCTGCTGTACCTTCTATGATACTGTGATTAGTAGGTGAATAGCCCCTTCTGGTGCTGTTAATCCCATTTATTGAAGGCACCACCTAACGTAACTTTGTTTAGAAACAGGGCAATGCCTGTCACGGAGCTGGTAGACACACTAGCAGCTACCAGTGGTAGGATACTTGGTCCTTGGGCATCCGTGGAGCAGGCGGCGACTGTGGGGGCGACACAGAGAAAGTCTGAACCACGGGGCAAATCATCTTTAGCAGCACTGACAGAAACCTGGGAAGAGTTCACCTTCCTTTCCCCCATGGTGTGTGACATGCAGGGAGTCCAGAAGACACAGGAAATAACCCTGCTGCCATTTGAAAGGACTTGGTTTGCAAAGACATTAAGGCTGTAAACATGATGCTACATGTCATGCAGACAAAACAAGGAATTCACAATTAAGATGGTTCAGTTACCAGGCACTTGTGCAATGACCAGAGACAGAAAATGCTTTTATGGGGTAATCCCTTACTGAGATACTGTACCACAAAATGGTAAGATGAAGTACATGTGACACAAATAATGGGAGAAAAATATATAACCAAATAGGACTCTACCAATTTCTAATACGTAAATAAGAACTCTAATGGAGGAGGCTCCCATTTCCTCAATTCAAGTAGGGCTTTCCCACTGTGTTTCACTGAGGTATAATAAACCCTATTGTGAAAATTTTCCTCTACAACAAAATGGTCCTAATCCCATGGGTCCTAATCCCATGCACTATTAGCAGGCCTACTCCCAGACCCATACAAAGTAAACAAATGCAGCTCAGGCTGACTCTGCATCTGAACATCCCTCCTTGCCTTCCTCTGAGCAACAGCCTCAGCTCCATCTTGCACCTCCCCCAGCAAATGGCTCAGATCAGGACGTCAGCATGTGTAGGACAACGGGCATGAACCCATTTCGGAATGATCTGTGGCACAACATGATGTGGCTCCAAGCTCCCACTCTATCAAACTAAATTAAGCATGAATCCTGCCTTTTATTATTTTGTTGGTAAGAATGGTAATTGCTCTCATTTCCATCAACTTCATTCATGCATTTTGGGCAATTTAACACAACTGAGAAACCCAGAGGCTAAAATCACCAGACTGTAACCTTGGTAACAATGCTGAAATGTACAGGATATTACCCCACATTCATGTATCTAGGGGATTGTCCGATTTAATAGAAAAATTATATTCCATTTTCTGGCAGGAAAATGTCAGTCCCATGCTAATCGACTGTGTTTTGCTCCAATGCATTCTCTGAGGTCTTAAGTCACAGAATCTCACTGACCATTTAATAATGCGTTCCTCCAACTTGTGAAACTGCAGCTATTTACCCCAAAGAAAGAGCTAGAAACCTGACTGGGGCAGAGAGCAGTGTGTGAGAGGGAGAGAGCAAGGGCAGAGACTCAAGTGTGAGAGTGAGATAGAGGCAGAGGCAGGAAGAGAGAATGCTGAAAGCAGGAGCAAGAAGCAGAAAGCTAGGGAAGGGAGAGAAAGAGAAAAGGAGACAGTAGGGAGGAGAAGCAGAAAACATGTAGGGGAAGAGGGAGAGAAAGAAGCAAGGGGAAATGACAGACTGGCAGACAAAACAGGGGAGAGAGATCACACGGGGAGAGATAGGGACGAGAGGGGAGAGATAGAGAACGAGGGGAGAGATAGAGAACGAGGGGAGAGATAGAGAACGAGGGGAGAGATAGAGAACGAGGGGAGAGATAGAGAACGAGGGGAGAGATAGAGAACGAGGGGAGAGATAGAGAACGAGGGGAGAGATAGAGAACGAGGGGAGAGATAGAGAACGAGGGGAGAGATAGAGAACGAGGGGAGGGAGGCACACACAACAAAGAGATAGAAAGACAAGAGGGAGAAACAATGAAAAGGAGGGAGGCAGTGAAAGGGGAACAGAGAAAATGATAGAGAAAATAAGATGGGAAAAATAAGAGAGAGGAGAATGAGAGAGAGAGAGAGAGGGGAAAAGATTGCAATAGACAGAATGAAACAATAAAGAAAAATAGGGAAACGGACCTAGAGAGACCCAGCTGTAAAAGGAAGCCTGGTATCTGGGCCAGAGGGTCTTGAAGGAGCAATAAATTAGGCTACAGCAAATCTTGGATCAATCTGAGAGCTTCTGGTACTTTCATACCTTTTTCTTAATGTGTTTGTATTTTAGTTCGTGTGGGAAATACACAGCGGGAAAGTATCCATTAAAAAGAGGAAAAATAAGGAATTTTAACTGAAGCACACCGAAACAATCTGATGTCAGTAGAAGAGAACTGCATTGTTCGTACGCATTAACACTAAAAATTAATAAACACAATGTTTGAAAGTATAGACAAGGTTTTAAACTGATCATTGTTTTTCATAGGGGAAGCCCCAAAATAACAAGACCTTCTGATGACAGGATTTTACTGTATTCCCACTGCCGATTGTTGCTGTTGTTAAAACCTTTCCCTCTCCTCGCCCTTCAGGCAACAGCAACACTACCACTTACCCTGAAGATACAGGGGACATCCTTCCTATTGGCGTGGATAACATCAGAAGCTAATACAGAGCTAACTGAAAACTCTTCATCCCTGGGGGGGGGAAATAAAAAAAAATTAAAGAAAACACAAAACAACAATATTCTGCCCTTATCTTACCGATCTGCAGTCAGTGTCAGGGGGGTGGTGAAGGAGAATCATTTACCCGGCTACCTTCGTGGGCCAGCAACGAACAGAAGGCAAAGTAACAAACTGTGTGCTCTGTTTATCCCTAAAAGCAGATTGCGCTGCTTCTTTCTGTTTAAAATCGAGGGAAGGTCCACCAGGATGGAATGGCCTTGGGAAAAGCTTGAACTTTAATTAAAATTAATTTAACAGAAATATACTCTACGAACACAACTATTTACATCATCAGTAGCTTCCTCTGTACACGTTTTACGGGCAAATATAGAGTCTATTTTATGATGTTCCCTCTTTACCCTGTACCTGAAAGCAACACAAATGTTGAGACGTAGCTCTATAGGAGATGATGACCTCCTAGCACCTCGCCCCAAGTGGCCAATCTTCATGTGTGAAGACAGCGAATTGCGGCATACTATTCGACTGTGGGGATCATTGAGGTCGAACCTGATCCTGTCCTCAACTTATGTCCACACACATTCACTTTCCAGCAGGCGCCAGGGCCACTGGACAGTGATCAGGAGCAGGGTCCTGGCTAATTTTTCCTTTCCTTGACCCTAGAAAGCTGACAGCAAACAGCCTACCCTCTATCACACTCACACCCAAGGTCAGCTAAACCAGCATGAAAAGATTAAATGAACATTTTACTTTGCATTTAATCTTTTGTTCCCAAGGGACACCATTCTTTTGGTGGCCCTACAGATTGAAACTGAGAAGTGATCTGTGTTTTTGCCACAAGGTTTAGAGGGATTTCACAAATGCATATCCCTTCCTCTCCATAGTTTTAGCCTGGATAACATATAGAAAATTAACTTGGACAGATTTCCTCCCAGCTTATTTATCCCCTTCTGTTGCCATCTGCTCAGTCAAACAAATGGATGTGCTCCCCATATTTAACCCAGGCCATACCTTCACTAAAAAGAGATGGTCAACCTGCACTCTTATATCATGTAACTAAGTGTGACACACAAGTCCGAATGATAGATGTTGTAATATTAATTCAATAGTTATAATGGCGGGGCGGGGGGGGTTTGTGTGTGTGCGCGTGTGCAATATCAAGCATTCAAATTCTAAGCAAGACGTTCATCTCACTGGAGCCCACCAGAGGAACACTTATGTCTCCACCCTACCATCCACTAACAGCTGTACTTTTTTAACTCCCATATTCTACTCCTTCTATGGAAGGTTTTAAAAATTCATTCTCTGGATATGGGCGTCGCTGGCAAAGTGGGCATTTGCTGCCCTTGAGAAGGTGGTGGTGGGCCTCCTTGCACCGCTGCAGTCCATGTGGTGAGGATACTCCCACACTGCTGTTAGACAGATGAAGTTAGTTGTGTGTGTGTGTGTAGGGGGGGGGGGGGGGGGGAGTGATAAAAAACAGCAAGACTTAAATTTGTCAAACTACACCTGTACCTGTTTTAGCAGGCTTCAACTTGCTGCGATTTAACAGATTACTCTCAGAAGAGTGGTGAAATCTCAAGTTTTATCTTTAAAGCAACTTTAAAAAAAATTGCTATTCATCTTTTTACTTTTAAACTAATCCTGCAACTGGTGTTGTATAGCCTATTTTCACAGTCTCTCGAGAAAATAAAATGCAGTGCACAAGGTACATCATTGAAGTGCTGGTCCTAAATTAAATCGCAAACACCAACGCAGTAGACATGTACAGCAGCATATGTAGAAAGGACCATTTGGAAAAAATGGAACAATTTAGCCAATAGGGAAACACTCCCCCTACGGGGGTTGGCTGTGAGCCTTGTGGGCAGTAGCAAAAAGCAGTAGGTGACCACACAGAAGAGGAAGAGTCACGAGCACATACCTCATGTCAATAACTTGGCTAACCACAACACTCGGCTGAGAAGCTTTGCCCTCTGCTATGTCGTACAAGAAGAGTTTGAAATCGCAAACCACGGCCAGTGCCCTCTGCCAGCCTTTCTTCACCCCAGCAGATTTAGGTACCTAGGAAGGAAACATTTGTATCATTTGGAGAGACTGGAATGAGGATTTTTTTAATATATTCGTTCATGGGGTGTGGGCATTGCTGGCAAGGCCAGCATTTATTGCCCATCACTAATTGCCCTTGAGAAGGTGGTGGTGAGCTGCCTTCTTGAACCGCTGCAGTCCGTGTGGTGAAGGTTTCCCACAGTGCTGTTAGGAAGGGAGTTCCAGGATTTTGACCTAGCGACGATGAAGGAACGGCGATATATTTCCAAGTCGGGATGGTGTGTGACTTGGAGGGGAACGTGCAGGTGGTGTTGTTCCCATGTGCCTGCTGCCCTTGTCCTTCTAGGTGGTAGAGGTCGTGGGTTTGGGAGGTGCTGTTGAAGAAGCCTTGGTGAGTTGCTGCAGTGCATCCTGTGGATGGTGCACACTGCAGCCACTGTGCGCTGGTGGTGGAGGGAGTGAATGTTTAGGGTGGTGGATGGGGTGCCAATCAAGCGGGCTGATTTGTCCTGGATGGTGTCGAGCTTCTTGAGTGTTGTTGGAGCTGCACTCATCCAGGCAAGTGGAGAGTATTCCATCATACTCCTGACTTGTGCCTTGTAGATAGTGGAAAGGCTTTGGGGAGTCAGGAGGTGAGTCACTCGCCGCAGAATACCCAGCCTCTGACCAGCTCTTGTAGCCACAGTATTTATGTGGCTGGTTCAGTTAATTTTCTGGTCAATGGTGACCCCCAGGATGTTGATGGTGAGGGATTCGGCGATGGTAATGCCGTTGAATGTCAAGGGGTGGTGGTTAGATTCTCTCGTTGGGGATGGTCATTGCCTGGCACAAATATTAGTTGCCACTTATCAGCCCAAGCCTGGATATTATCCAGGTCTTGCTGCATGTGGGCACGGACTGCTTCATTATCTGAGGGGTTGTGAATGGAACTGAACACTGTGCAATATGAATGAGGATACATGGGTAGTTGAAGAGCTCATATGTTGGCCCTGGAGGAGGCCTTCACAAATCACCCCATTACCCCATCTCCTCCACCCCCCCCCCACCCTGCAGCCATGTAATCTCCTGTAGGGGCAAAAAACAGAGAAAAAACCCCATCAGCTATATGCTGCTTTCACTCAAGTATAATGGAGTCCATTTTGCTGCTGGGTGCTGACCCAAATCGGTTAATTGTTAAATAAACACTTCAGTTCTGGCAAGTTCCCCACTGTGTGCCCATAAGTGGATTCTCACAAGCAATGCTCCACCCCCTCTGATGACAGCCAACAAGCACTGGGTTGAGGGTGTGTACCGGGCTGGTTACAAGCTATCTGCGAACTGCTGCTGGATGCATTGGTGAAGGAAAAGAGGAGGGGGGAAAAGAGGAGAAGGCCAAAGTCTAGCTGCAGAGGGAGTGGGGAATTCTTTTTAAATCCCCATTACTTCAAAGTGTTTCTAAAGTTTTTAAACAATTTTGCTTGACTTCAGCACTGGTTTAACCTTATCTTGATTGGTCCATGCATTACTTTTTTTGCAATCTCAATGGTTTGTAAGATGACACTGACCAATCAAGACTGTGTAAAAATGGCAATGGGGGTGAGCAAATTCAATCTTTTTAATAAGATCGAGAGATATAAAAGGGCTCCCCATCTGTGCTAATACGACAAATGGTGTTGTAGGATCTTGAAAGACCAACTGAACAGTCAGACAGGACCTTGGTTCCTCTGAATGATGGCACCTCCGACAATACAGCACTCCTGCAGTGAAGTGTCAGCCTACATCTTGTACACAAGTCCTGGTGTGGGGCTTGTCCCCACAAACTTCTGACTCAGAGGTGACAGTGCTAACAACTGAAAGAAGTTGACACAATGGAGTGGAACGTACACCTCTATAGATTACAAGATCTTCTGATGAAATGCTGATAAGGTTTGATAAAGAGGGGTGAGAAGGAGGTTCGTGTGGAGCATAAATGCCGGTATAGACCAGTTGGGCCGAATGGCCTGTTTCTGTGTTGTAAATTCTAAGTAAATGTGCATAAAGGTTTTCTGAATTTTTGCCCCATCTAAAATTTCAACATTTATAAGGAATGACATTTAGGCTTAAGAAATGATGCCGTTTAAATATGGTACCGTAAGTGTGACTTCTTTTAGTGACGATACAAGAGTGATGACTAATAAGTGCCCTCACTTCCAGGTGGGCATGTGAACCCACAGCCTTGTATTGTTTCTCCCTTACCCGAACATGGCCCTCGTAGGCTGTCCCGATGCCTCTCTGTGGATCGATCCCCAGTGGTCCCTTTGTTTGATCGGGTGGGATGGGGCACACAGCCGGGGCTTTGTCTGCGCAGGTCACGTGGCACGAGAAACCACACACTAAAAAGGAAACAGCATCGTAATCAATTATACAACCTTGTGGCCAACTTGAAGTACAGTCTATACCCTCAGCAGGAGCCTCTGCTAGTGAAACTTGGCCATGATAGTTTGACCACATTATTATTGGGCACAAGTATCCTGGGGCGGCGGGGCAGTGGTGGAGAAAGATTAATAATACAAGAACAGTAAAGTAAATCATATGAAAGAAAACATGCATTTATATAGTGCATTATCACATTTCTCAGAACCACCTCAGAGCCCTTCACATACAATGAATTACATTGAGGTTCAATGGCTGTTGTTATGTAGACAAGCATGGCTGTCATTTTATGCACAGCAAGATCTCACAAACAGCAATGAGGTTTTAGACCAGTTAATCTGTTTTGATGCTGATGGTTGAGGGAGGCTTGTTGGAGGACACCAGGAGAACTCTCCTGCTCTTCTCCTAATAATGCCATGGGAACTTTAACATTTCACTCCCTCAGTACTGGAGTGTCAGCCTAGGTTATGTGCTCAAGTCCTGAAGTGGGGCTTGAACGAACAAACTTCTGACTCAAGAGCCAAGAATGCTACCAACCAAGCCGAGTTGACAATAAACAAAGGAAGAAAAGAAACTTGTATTTATATAGTGCCTTATTATGTCAAGGGAAGAACGAACGTTCATTTATATAGCGCCTTTCATGTCCTCTGGACATAGAAATTTATGGCACAGAAGGAGGCCATTCCGCCCATCGTGTCTGTGCCGGCCGAAAAAGAACTATCCAGCCTAATTTCACTTTCCAGTTCTCGGCCCATAGCCCTGTAGGTTTCAGCACTTCAAGTGCATATCGAAGTACTTATTAAATGTGATGAGGGTTTCTGCCTCTACCACCCTTTCAGGCAGTGAGTTCCAGGCCCCCACCACCCTCTGGGTAAAAACATTTCTCCTCAACTCCCCTCTAATCCTTCTACCAATTACTTTAAATCTATGCCTCCTGGTTATTGACCTCTCTGCTAAGGGAAATAAGATCCTCCCTATCCACTCTATCTAGTCCCGTCATAATTTTATACACCGCAATTAAATCTCCCCTCAGCCCCCTCTGTTCCAAAGAAAATAACCCCAGCCTATCCAATCTTTCCTCATACCTAAAATTCTCAAGTCCTGGCAACATCCTCGTAATTCTCCTCTGTACCCTCTCTACTGAAATCGCATCTTTCCTATAATGTGGTGACCAGAACTGTGCACAGTACACAAATTGTGGCTTAACTAGTGTTTTATACAGTTCGAGCATAACCTCTCTGCTCTTATATTCTATGCCTCAGCTAATAAAGGAAAGTATCCTATATGCCTTCTTAACCATCTTATCTACCTGTCCTGCTACCTTCAGGGATCTGTGGACATGCACTCCAAGGCATATGTGTTCCTCTGTTCCTCTACACCTCTCAGTATCCTCCCATTTATTGTGTATTCCCTTGCCTTGTTTGCCCTCCCCAAATGCATTACCTCACACTTCTCCGGATTGAATTCCAGATGCCACTTTTCTGCCCACCTGACCAGTCCATTGATATCTTCCTGCAGTCTACAGCTTTCCTCCTCACACTCAACCACACGGCCAATTTTTGTATCATCTGCAAACTTCTTAATCATGCCCCCTACATTTAAGTCTAAATCATTGATAAATACCACAAAAAGCAAGGGACCTAGTACTGAGCCTTGTGGAACCCCACTGGAAACAGCCTTCCAGTCACAAAAACACCCGTCGACCACTGCTCTTTGCTTCCTGCCACTGAGCCAATTTTGGATCCAACTAGCCACTTTCCTTTGGATCCCATGGGCTTTTACTTTTTTGACCAGTCTGCCATGTGGGACCTTGTCAAAAGCCTTGCTAAAATCCATGTAGACTACATCAAATGCGCTACCCTCATCAATCCTCCTTGTTGCCTCCTCAAAAAATTGAATCAAGTTAGTCAGACACGACATTCCCTTAACAAATCCATGCTGACTGATTAATCCGTGCCTTTCCAAATGACGATTAATACTGTCCCTCGGAATTGTCTCCAATAATTTGCCCACCTTCGAAGTTAGGCTGACTGGCCTGTAATTACTCAGTTTATCTCTTTCTCCCATTTTAAACACGGTACAACGTTAGCAGTCCTCCAATCCTCCAGCATCACGTCTGTAGCCAGGAAGCATTGAAAAATGATGATCAGAGCCTCTGCTATTTCCTCCCTTGTTTCTCTTAGCAGCTTGGGATACATTTCATCCAGGCCTGGCGATTTATCTACTTTCAAAGATGCTAATCCCCATAATATTTCCTCTATCACTATTCCAAAGTGTTTCACAGACTATGAATTACTTTTGAAGTATAGTCGCAGTTTATTAGGTAAACACTGCAGCAAATCTGCACACAGCAAGGTCCCAAAAACAGCAATAAGATAGCTGACTAGTCAATCTGATTTTGGTGGTGTTGATTGAGGGAGTAATGTTGGCCAGGACACTGGGAGAACTGCCCTGCTCTTCTTCAAGCAGAAGAAGCATCTCAAAGTGCTTTACATAATTGACTGCTTTTGGAGAGCAGTGACTACTGTTGTATAGGTAAACGCAGTAGCCATTCTGTGCCAGTGACATCCTACAAACGGCAATGGGACGAGTGACCAGGTAATCTGTTATGCATTAACCTCCCTACCTCTGCAATCTTATTCAGCTCTATATTCCTGCGCCCTCCTCTCTTCCGACTCTGGCCTCCTCCACAGCTGCCTCCCTCCACTCACGTCAGCACAGCCTTCAGCCCTCTTGATCCCACATTCTGAAAATGGTCTCCCTTGCTAACAGTCTCCCCTCCTCAAAACCTAATTCTTGGACCCTGCCGTTGGTCAGCACCCTTAATCCTTCTCCCATTGCTGCCCGCCATCCGGTTATGTTTTCGTCTCTGTGAAACGCTTTGGGACGTGTGATTAGATTTAAAGGTGCTGTAAAGTGCATGCTGCTGCTGTTGTTGTAAGCTGAGAGACACATCAAGCTGAGTAGAAACACTCCCCTGAAACTAGTTAACATTCTAACTTAAACAACATAGATGTAACTGGAGGGGGAGGGAGAACGAGCAAAAACAAAATTGGTAGAGTCAAATGCTATTCAACCCAGGAAAGGGCAGATAAATCTGTCCACAAACAGGGGTTAGACCAAGCATGCAACACCAGGCCAGACACGATCCAACTAATACCCTGGTAAAGCAGCTGGGCATTCATGGGACAGGATAGTCCACAAGGTGGGACTATACCGTTGGTGTTTACTTCCTCAGTTTTTGAATTCAGTTCACACTCCATGTACTTTGCATCCAGTTCACACTCCATGAACTTTAGCCCACCATTCATTGGGGAGAGAGCAAGCCTTTTTATTTAGCGTGTGAGCAGGGCAAGCTCACTCCATTTTTCTGAGGCTTCAGATAGGTTCAAACTCCTGGAGGAGTACGTCACTGAATGATCCTTCATCATTCTGCCCCTCCCAGGGGATTGTGGTATGAGGCCAGCAATCCCCACCACTTCTCCTGCCGCTGGTTATTGCGGCCAACCGTTTATACTAACAACTTGCATTTACATAGCACCTTTGGCATAGTAAAATATCCCAAGGCGCTTCACAGGATCATTATCAAGCCAAAGAAGGAGATATTAGGAGAGGTGACTTAAAGCTTGGTCAAAGAAGTAGGTTTTAATGAGGTCTTAAAGGAAGACCGAGAGGTGGAGAGGCTTAGGGAGAGATTTCCAGAGCTTAGGGCCTAGTCGACTGAATGCACGGCCGCCACTGGAGAGACAAAGGGACTGTGGGATAGGTAAGAGGCCAGAATTACCGTCGTCCACATTATAGCGGACAACCGCGTTAACACCAACATGTCAGATATAAGCGGTGGGGATTGTATTCTAATTTACCTAGCAATATTATTTAAAAAAGAACAATCTCATTACCAAAATTAAACTGAAATACTTGCAATTATACTGCGCCTTATCGTTTTGAAATGACAAAGCACTTCACACAATGAATGACTTTGAAAGCACTGACTGTTATGTGGTACTAATTGATTATCCTCACCTTCACAAGTGCAGCCCTGACGTACTAGGCCAACCATCAGAGATGTGCACTGATTACACTTTGTTGGTGTATTAAAGGACTTCACGACAAACTGATGGGCCTTGGGCTGTGAAAAAAAAAGAAATAAAAGTAGAAAGTTATCAAACTTTGAATAGCATTTAATTGATCGCACTGGAAACTGCTGGGTAACAGAGATAGGTGGTGACAAATGTTCTCGCAGTGAAATAATCTGATCCTTTACTGTTGCCAAACTCTTTCTCCTCTGAATGTAAGACTACTCGATTAAAAAAAAAATCCCCCTGCTGTCATCAAGATATTCATGCTTTCATAGTGAGGTCAGTTTAAAGAACATTAATCACCTAATGCGAAGATTAGCCGATGAATACTGAATGCAATTCCTTTGGTTGCTGCTTTAAAGGAGGCACTAACTCATTTATTTTAAACAGACGAGCTGCACAAAAATATATTAAGTGTTCATATTGAAACTCTGCCACGCGAAGGTTACAAGTCCAAAGTTTGTGCACTTCTTGGTCAGCCTCTCTTCGAGTCCAGGGACCCAGACGAAAGTGTGAAGGTGAGAACACAAAACTCAATCAGAGAAAACTGTCCTGAGAACATGAACATCTCTTGAATGAACGAGGCTAGGGAGGCTGGTTGGCTTTAAAAAAAAAATCACCCTCTCCAAGTAACTGAAGGGGGCGTTACCTTAGGGTTAGAGACACTGGAGCCGCTGTAAGAGGACCTTATGGTCGGTGTCAGTACTGTACGTTGAGGGTGGTCTGTCCCCTAAAAAGGTGCAAACACAGACGATTAGTTGCAGTCACCAAGATAAATAATCAATTCATACAGCAGAGTAAAAGGAAAGTACAGTACAAACACCTTACTGGAAACACCCTTAACAACTGGCAAAAGATTCTCCTTCAACTGGCTGTTCCTGTTTAAGCAGATTAAAATTAATTGTAGGGATCCCAATTGGCAGAAACCAATCTCCAGCAGATTAGCTTTGGGGCCTAAAAGTAAGTAAAACTCTCTCCCACTGAGTTCCTTAGCTTTGGACATTTTTCATTTGGAACGAGCAGATAATTACACCGTGTAAAATCTATTTGAAGGTAAAATGTAACCAAACGTCGTGTAACATCTATTATTTAAAAAAATTGCTTTTAGTGAACATCCATCACGCTGGAGGCAACACATTTTGTTACAGGTGCAAAACAATTTGTTTTAATGAAAGAGGAAGAAAGTCAGTCACTATCCTGCAGCCTGAAATTTACAACTGCCCTCTGATTGATCTCAGCATGTTTATAAGTGGCTACAATTACCTGGATTTCTCTTTTTATAATAGTGGCTTTAAAGGGACTGAACAAGCAGCCAAATATCACAAATGTGCTCCTTCTGAGCAACACCAGAGGAGATATGCCAGTATTTAAATAAAAATGAAGATGGTTTTGTTTTTCCTCTGTTGAAGCTCAATCACTGAAAACTCTAGTTGAAGGGCCAGGGTTTACAGTGCAGGACAACAACAAGGTGGGAAAGAGTGGCAGAGAAGATGAGGTAAACCTGTAAACTGCAGATAGGCAATGCCAGGCACGGGATTTAAAAGTTTATTGATTGTACCAGAAGTGAAGCTTGAGGGAGGTAAGGAGCTCCCGTTTTGAGACCTTAGGAAAGAATGAGTTGCAGTAGGAGACATAGTGAGGTGTGATGGAAATAATACGATGGGAGATTCTGAGCAAAGGCCAAAACACTCCAATGGTGGGGGTGGGGGGGGTTTAGGGGGCATGAGAAAGAGAGAATGAAACAAAAAAACCCAGACCTTTGTTCCCAAGGCACTACCTGCCAGCTCCTCGGGACAGTGGCTGGGGTCTGACATTGGGTTGCTTGCCTCTCCATTCTCAGCTACAAATAGCTTGTCATCCAGGGAGAAAACTGAGGAGTAGAAAGTAGAAGAGCAACACTTTCCTTTTTCAAAGCAAGGAGAACGTTCAAAGACTGCCATGCACCCACCTCCACAGGTTCAATATCACTTGCTGTCGATGGTGACCGAGAGCGAGAATGTATCTGTGATTTCATCTCTTCACCGGATGGAGAATTGGAAAGGTTGAAATTCTCAATGGAATCAATCTATGAAAAGAAACCCTTTTAAATAATATACATGCAGATGACCCAGATTTCTAACAACCCACGAGCTTTTGGTTTCCCAAACTTAAAAGCAGCGTGATCCATGCAGAAATACAACGCTTTAACTTTAAAACAATTCTCCTCCATTTCCTCCCCTCCATTTTGAAGACATCTTCTTCGCTCTGAGAGTGAGGCAGACAGACAGGTTCTGGCAGTGCTGCTGTGTAATGCTCCTTTCCTTTCCAGAAGTGATGCTCCTTACTCGTTGCCTCTCCCAAATGGGCCAACTGAGATTGGGAACCCACTATGTGGGGAGTTAGCAGGTGTGAACACAAGCCCTCACATGTTTGAAAGTGCAATCAATTGAAAAGGGCTACTAGATCTCATCTTATATTGATGCCTTGAAGTACCGAGAAGAATTGGATAGAATTAGTTTGAAAATCCAATGTTAATCCTGATTTAAGGTTGCACAGAACTATAGATGTAAGCACAGTAAATACTGATGCATTAAAGAAATCTGGAGTAGACAGCTTGCTGTCAACTTTCTTATCTATCAGTATTTTTTTTCTCCAAGTGGGCAACTCTTGCTGTAAAGTAACCTGAAAACAATGTTCAAAGTTGCAGTATTCCTTCGCCGTACAACTTACTACATTGCTGTATTGTACAGTGAACTGCCCATAGTCAGGGCCTATAGCTATACAGTCCATTCTTCTTAACTCAATTAATTAATTTGAATTATCTGTTAATTTGATTTTTTAAATTCATTTTTGGGATGTGGGTGTCACTGGCAAGCTCACTACTCTTAGCTCATCCCTAATCGCCCTGGAGAAGGTGGTGGTGAGCTGCCTTCTCCTGGAACTGTTGCCGTCCGTGTGGTGAAAGTGCTCCCACAGTACTGTTAGGAAGGGAGTTCCAGGATTTTGACCCAGCGCCGATGAAGGAACGGCGATTTACGTCCAAGTCAGGATGGTGTGTGACTTTGAACAAAGGACACCAGCTGTTCTATTTTACTTATATTGTTAACTTGAACTACAGGAAATATTAGACTTTTTCCAAGCAAAAAAATGACTGAATTAACAGTAGACTGTAAACTACATCCTCCGAGATTTCTGAAGTGATGAAATGTGTGTTTTGCAGGTTATACATGAATAAATTGCCTCTGCTGTAACCCAAGAGGGAACTGCTAATCTGAAGAGACCCCAAAGTGCCATTAATACTTGTTTTAGTTAAAACACTCAAGACTTCAGCAATCTCCCCTCCTCTCCAGTGTTGCTGGGGTACAGTTCCTAAGGCAACAATGGCCCTCTCCTATCACACCCAAGTGGTTATTCTTCACGTTTGAGCTTAGACAGTGAGAGTTAGCAGGCTGTCTCGACTGGGGATCCAGTCCTCAATCCAATATTTGCACACTTTGCTCTACATTTGAATTTCTATCAGGATCCTGATTTTTTTTTAAAAAAAGGAGCAATTATTACAGTCATTTACGTTTCTAATTAAAATATTCAGCTACACACAGACACCATTGAATTGACTTTGAGGTTAAAGCAAAAACAGGTGAGTAGATGTCATCTTGAGGGTAGAAGCTGAATACTTTGCAGTCCCCACCACCACCTCCCATTCAAGTGCCACATGCACACGTTCAGCTTCAGCCTTACCAAACCAAGACCCCCCCCCCCCCCCCCCCAACTCCCCGCTCTTTAAATAGCAACCCACTGCAGCACAGATCACCGCAACATTCTCAACAGCACGACCTTCATTTCTGAAATAGAAGCCATAGTTGACAACAGGAGCGAAACAAAGAGAGAGAGAAACGCTTCAAGCCACAGCAAATAAATACCAACCACGGGTTTGTGAATAGCCTGGCTGTCCCCAAAAATAGCCAAAAACTTTAAGGCTAGCAAGACTCTCGGTAAGTCGGATGATATAGTGTTTTATAATGACAAGAGCTTTATATCAGGTAATGAATAATGCAATATTGTGCTGCTGAAATAAAGCTGCATTCGAACTATCTGTTTAAGGCCAAAAAGTCTGATTGCTCCGAATCTGTCCAAGACTCGGGCCAACTGGAGTGTAATTGCTGTTCGGTGACGAAAACAGTTTGGTGCGGCGTGCAAATTTCCAGCAATAGAACAGGATAAATCAACAATAAATAAATATCTTTCTTCTGTTTTTTATATATATATATATATATATAAGCACTTCTGACGTGTTGAAGTGTGATGGACTCATTGGCGTATTTCCTTTGGCATTGCTCCCATTTAAGCAGAGACTCCTTTAGTTGGGAACTGAATTTTTATCACAACTTTTTTAAAGCTCACGACAGAGAGCAAAATGGTAAGCAAGCTGTACCAGGGTTGGAGGTGGGTACCCTGGCATTTAGGAGTATTGTGTGAGGGGGGGCGATGGGAAGGATGGCAGTGTCACTGCTGTTCTGGTAACCTGAAGTACAGTGTCACTGGTGCTCAAATATCCTATCGTACAGTGTCACTGCTGCTCTGATGTCCTGAGGTACAGTGTCACTGGTGCTCAAATATCCTATCGTACAGTGTCACTGCTGCTCTGGTAACCTGAAGTACAGTGTCACTGGTGCTCAAATATCCTATCGTACAGTGTCACTGCTGCTCTGATATCCTACGGTATAGTGTCACTGGTGCTCAAATATCCTATCGTACAGTGTCACTGCTGCTCTGATGTCCTGAGGTACAGTGTCACTGGTGCTCAAATATCCTATCGTACAGTGTCACTGCTGCTCTGGTAACCGGAAGTACAGTGTCACTGGTGCTCAAATATCCTATCGTACAGTGTCACTGCTGCTCTGATGTCCTGAGGTACAGTGTCTCTGGTGCTCAGGTATACTGAGGTACAGTGTCTTTGGTGCTCAGGTATACTGAGGTACAGTGTCACTGCTGCTCTGATGTCCTGAGGTACAGTGTCTCTGGTGCTCAGGTATACTGAGGTACAGTGTCTTTGGTGCTCAGGTATACTGAGGTACAGTGTCACTGCTGCTCTGATGTCCTGAGGTACAGTGTCTCTGGTGCTCAGGTATACTGAGGTACAGTGTCTTTGGTGCTCAGGTATACTGAGGTACAGTGTCTCTGGTGCTCAGGTATACTGAGGTACAGTGTCTTTGGTGCTCAGGTATACTGAGGTACAGTGTCTTTGGTGCTCAGGTATACTGAGGTACAGTGTCTTTGGTGCTCAGCTATACTGAGGTACAGTGTCTTTGGTGCTCAGCTATACTGAGGTACAGTGTCTTTGGTGCTCAGCTATACTGAGGTACAGTGTCTCTGGTGCTCAGCTATACTGAGGTACAGTGTCTCTGGTGCTCAGCTATACTGAGGTACAGTGTCTCTGCTGCTCAGATATCCTGAGGTACAATGTTACTGGTGCTCTGATATCCTGTGGTACAGTGTCACTGGTGCTCTGCTAGCCTGAAGTATAGCGTCACTGGTACACTGATATACTGAGGGACTGTGTCGCTGGTGCTCTGATATCCTGAGGTCCATTGTTACTGGTGCTCCAATATTCTATGGTACAATGCCACTGGTGCTCTGATATCCTGAGGTACTTCTCGCTACGAAAAGTCATAATAAAAGAATAAAACCGGACAGACCACCCAGCATCGGGCCACTAGGCACTGGGCACGACAAAGGCAAACCATGCCCAGTCCTCCTCACTAACATCTGGGGTTTTGTGCCAAAATTGGGAGAGCTGTCCCACAGGCGAGTTAAGCAACAGCCTGACATAGCCATACTCACAGAATCATACCTTTCAGCCAACGTCCCAGACTCTTCCATCACCATCTCTGGGTATGTCCTGTCTCACCGGCAGGACAGACCGACCAGAGGTGGTGGTACAGTGATACACAGTCAGGAGGGAGTCCTCAACATTGGCTCCGGACCCCATGAAATCTCATGGCATCAGGTCAAACATGGGCAAGGAAACCTCCTGCTGATTACCACCTACCGCCCTCTCTCAGCTGATGAATCAGTCCTCCTCCATGTTGAACTTGGAGGAAGCACTGAGGGTAGCACGGGCACAGAATGTAGTCTGGGTGGGGGACTTCAATGTCCATCACCAAGAGTGGCTCGGTAGCACCACTACTGACCGAGCTGGCCGAGTCCTGAAGGACATAGCTGCCAGACTGGGCCTGCGGCAGGTGGTGAGCGAACCAACACAAGGGAAAAACCGACTTGACAATGTCCTCACTAATCTACCTGTCACAGATGCATCTGTCCATGACAGTATTGATACGAGTGACCACCGTACAGTCCTTGTGGAGACGAAGTCTCGTCTTCACACTGAGGACACCATCCAACGTGTTGTGTGGCACTATCAACGTGCTAAATGGGATAGATTCAGAACAGATCTAGCAGCTCAAAACTGGGCATCCATGAGGCGCTGTGGGCCATCAGCAGCAGAATTGTATTCCAGCACAATCTGTAACCTCATGACCTGGCATATTCCTCACTCTACCATTACCAACAAGCCAGGGGATCAACCCTAGTTCAATGAGGAGTGTGGAAGAGCATGCCAGGAGCAGCACCAGGCATACCTAAAAATGAGGTGCCAACCTGGCGAAGTTACAACACAGGACCATGTGTATGCTAAACAGCGGAAGCAACATGCTATAGACAGAGTTAACCGATTCCACAACCAACGGATCAGATCAAAGCTCTGCAGTCCTGCCACATCCAGTCATGAATGGTGGTGGATAATTAAACAACTAACAGGAGGAGGAGGCTTTGTAATCATCCTCATCTTCAATGATGGCAGAGTCCATCAGTTGAGTGCAAAAGACAAGGCTGAAGCGTTTGCAACCATCTTCAGCCAGAAGTGCCGAGTGGATGATCCATCTCTGCCTCCTCCCCATATCCCCACCATCACAGAAGCCAGTCTTCAGCCAATTCGATTCACTCCACATGATATCAAGAAACGGTTGAGTGCCCTAGATAAAACAAAGGCTATGGACCCCGACAACATCCTAGCTGTCGTGCTCAAGACTTGTGCTCCAGAACTAGCTGCGCCTCTAGCCAAAGTGTTCCAGTACAGCTACAACACTGGCATCTACCCGACAATGTGGTAAATTGCCCAGGTATGCCCTGTCCACAAAAAGCAGGACAAATCCAATCCAGCCAATTACCGCCCCATCAGTCTACTCTCAATCATCAGCAAAGTGATGGAAGGTGTCATCGACAGTGCTATCAAGCGGCACTTACTCACCAATAACCTGCTCACCGATGCTCAGTTTGGGTTCTGCCAGGACCACTCGGCTCCAGACCTCATTACAGCCTTGGTCCAAACATGGACAAAAGAGCTGAATTCCAGAGGTGAGGTGAGAGTGACTGCCCTTGGCATCAAGGCAGCATTTGACTGAGTGTGGCACCAAGGAGTCCTAGTAAAATTGAAGTCAATGGGAATCAGGGGGAAAACTCTCCAGTGGCTGGAGTCATACCTAGCACAAAGGAAGATGGTAGTGGTTGTTGGAGGCCAATCATCTCAGCACCAGGGCATTGCTGCAGGAATTCCTCAGGGCAGTGTCCTGGGCCCAGCCATCTTCAGCTGCTTCATCAATGACCTTCCCTCCATCATACGGTCAGATATGGGGATGTTCGCTGATGATTGCACAGTGTTCAGTTCCATTCGCAACCCCTCAGATAATGAAGCAGTCCGTGTCCGCATGCAGCAAGACCTGGACAACATCCGGGCAAGTGGCAAGTAACATTCGCGCCAGACAAGTGCCAGGCAACGACCATCTCCAACAAGAGAGAATCTAACCACCTCCCCTTTACATTCAACGGCATTACCATCGCCGAATCCCTCACCATCAACATTCTGGGGGTCACCATTGACCAGAAACTTAACTGGACCAGCCACATAAATACTGTGGCTACAAGAGCAGATCAGAGGCTGGGTATTCTGTGGCAAGTGACTCACCTCCTGACTCCCCAAAGCCTTTGCACCATCTACAAGGCACAAGTCAGGAGTGTGATGGAATACTCTCCACTTGCCTGGATGAGTGCAGCTCCAACAACACTCAAGAAGCTCGACACCATTAAGGACAAAGCAGCCCGCTTGACTAACACCCCATCCACCACCCTAAACATTCACTCCCTCCACCACCGGCGCACAGTGGCTGCAGTGTGTACCATCCACAGGATGCACTGCAGAAACTCGCCAAGGCTTCTTCGACAGAACCTCCCAAACCCGTGACCTCTACCACCTAGAAGGACAAGGGCAGCAGGCACATGGGAACAACACCACCTGCATGTTCCCCTCCAAGTCAAACACCATCCCGACTTGGAAATATATCGCCGTTCCTTCATCGTCGCTGGGTCAAAATCCTGGAACTCCCTACCTAACAGCACTGTGGGAGAACCTTCACCACACGGACTGCAGCGGTTCAAGAAGGCAGCTCACCACCATCTTCTCAAGGGCAATTACGGATGGGCAATAAATGCTGGCCTTGCCAGCGACGACCACATCCCATGAACGAATAATAAAATAAAATGTCGCTAGCGCTCTGATAACCTATGGTACAGTATCACTGGTGCTCTGATATCCTGTGGTACAGTGTTACTGGTGCTATGATATCCTACGATATAGTGTCACTACTGCTCTGATATCCTACAATACAGTGTCAATGGTACTCTGATGTACTGAGGTACAGTGTCACTAGTGCTCAGATATCCTGAGGTACAATGTCACAGGTGCTCAGATATCCTGAGGTACAATGCCACAGGTGCTCTGATATCCTGAGGTAGTATCACTGGTGCTCTGATATTCTACGGTACAGTGTCACTGGTGCTCCAATATCCTGTGGTACAGTGTCCCTCGTGGTCTGATATCTCGCAGAACCATATTGCTCGTATTGAAGTTTTAACTGATGTTTCGGTTGTCTCTACAACGGGGAAAAACAAATGACGACGGCAAAAAGCCTTCTGCTTTTATTATTAGAAACTACTTCAGTGGTCCTCAAAAAGTAAGATCTACTAGTTTGGGGCCGGACCATATGTTATACAGACCATTGGAAGCTCGTGGAGCTGAAAATCCGCACAGAACTGCAAACTATTAGCTACGATTTGTCAATTCGATTATCAGAACTGACTGACAAAGCCCCTCAGATAGGTTTGCCAACACTCCAGGACTTTCTTGGAGTCTCCTGAAATTAATGGTTAATCTCCTGGACACTGCTGCAAGCAAGTTGGGAGGAAAATCATAGGGGCATTAAAATAAATTGTTGATTTTTTTTTCATTTTCTTTGAACACTTTCATTTATTAGTTATAAAAATATTGGAGATGGGAAAAAGGTTGTTTGGCTGGGCAGGTCGATCGGAGGTCATGTGAGGAAACCTCCAGGAATACATCCAACCAGAGTTGGTAACCTACTCTCAGATCAATGGATTCTATGGCATAAAATGGAAATGTGTGAGCTTGACTGACGCAGCCAGTGAGCTCACCGAACTATAAGCAGAAGATGTTGGAAATACACAGACAGGTTAACATTTTGGTGCAGGACCCTGCACCTTAAGAAAAGCTGCAATCAAACATTGGTCCATCTTTCTCATTGGGTACTGACACACTTGACATACATTTCCTACTTTTATTTTACCGTTGGCGGAACAGGCTCGGTGGGGGGGGGGGGGGGGGGGAGGGGGCAGGGTTCCTGCCATGTGGGGACCAACTTCTAAAAGGGATCAGGACACGAAGAATAGGTACTTACAAAAAGGATTTACATCAAAGATCAGGTTCTATCTGTAATAAAAGGGACCAGGCACAGATTCAAAAAGCAAGTATTAAGTTTGGACCAGCAGACTTCAGGTCCTGGCTAGGTTCAGTTCTTAACCAGTAGCACGTTCCATTGAAAAGGGAAAGGCTTCTATACCAGAAATCAGGGTCCGTTGTTCTAAGCTTGCGTCTAATGCAATGGTTACCGGCTCCCAACTCGAGACAGTCACAGGCATGCCTGCGTTCCACTCTTTTTTTTTGCCGGTACTTGAGTGTTACTTGTTTGGCCATAATGCTATTGGTTGCCTGCTGACAGTATGCCTGTAACTGATCACTGCAGCACTTAACTGGGTTCTGTGTGCTTTTTAATGAATTCTAAAAAGCCGTTTAAAATTTTTTAAAAAAACAGACTCTATGATTTGCAGTTTTGAAGAAGGACCCACGCTGGCAACCCAAATGTTAACCTGTCTTTGCTCCTTTCAGATGCTGCCTGTTATACTGTATAATTCCAGCAATTTCTGTTTTTACTTTAAAATGTATGCATGTAAATGAAAATCAAGAGAGATCAATTTGCCCACATTACCAGCAAGATGGTGAGGCTGAACACATGTTGCCATCACAATCCCATTACGGACACAGTAACAGTCCTAATGTGTCGCACCCTCAAAACAAAAACTAGTTCGAATCGTGTTTACTGAGCAATGAAACAAAAAACTGCACCAAGATTCATTGCTAAATAACTTTTCTTAAAATACTGATTTTGTAAAAATTGAATAAAAAGGGGGTCAACTTTTCACTCGTGGTTAACACAATTGAAAGAATTTAATGATGTGACCACTATGGCTTCCTGATTGAAGTAGCACAGCTCAAGCAATTAAAAATAAACAGACGCAACATGCATACTGCAGAGAGAAAGAGAGAGAGAAAGAGAATTCAGGCAGAGAAAGGACAGTGGACAAGTAGCTGCAGCATCGATAAAATCAAGCATTAGGGCTCGTAGCAGTGCACACACATATATATATATAAATACACACGCAGTAAAACGAACTAAGACAGCATCTTACACGTCTGCCTTTGCTAGCTGGAACACAGGCACGAGAACGCTTCAGTAGAGAAAGGAAACACAAGTTAACTACTAATAAAGGGGGGAAAATACCCACTCAAACCTACTATTTTGTTCCTGCCTTATCTCACTCCTCCCCATCCTAAACTTGTAAAGCCATCAATGGCAGTCAAGGCATAATGGAAGAAAAATCTTTCCAAAAAGAAACAGCCCAGGTGCCCAGGATAAGCCCCACTTGCAGCCCAAGTCAAACTGTTCCTTAAGAGTCAACCACATTGGTGTGGGACTGGAGTCACACATAGGCCAGACCAGGTAAGGACGGCAGGTTTCCTTCCCTAAACGACATTCGTGAACCAGTTTGGTTTTTACGACAATCAGACAGTTTCATGGTCACTTTTACTGATCCCAGCTTTTTATTTCCTTGTTTTTTTTAAAACTGAATTCAAATTCTCAAACTCCATGGTGGGATTTGAGAGCAGCCATAACACAGGTATTATTCCGTAACCATGGGACAAAGAGCTAACTGAAGGACAAAGCAAGAGCTAATGGCTCTTTACCAGGACACCAGGCCCTTAGCTGGGCTTGGATAAAACCCACTGGATATAGGGCTTGGGACTGCACAGTTTCTACTTATCCATCCAGTGTAAACTTTTTTGTTATAAAGCAGAACTTTTTCAATTTTTAAAAAATATTATAAACCATATTTATTGTCTGCCTTAGAAAGTATTCTTCAATCTAAGTGATTAGAAAGGCAAGGCGGCCAGGAAAATTTTGGTTAATCATAACATGATGGAGAAATTCGTGTAAGAACTCAGAGCATTCTGATGAAACAGCTCAATGTTCTTCTTCCCAAAGCAGTGACATTCATGATTTAATAACCGCAGGCCAGTCAAACATCCAATAAAAAACGCAGGCCAGTCAAACATCCAATAATAACCATAAGCCAGTCACTCAAACAGCCAATAATAACCGCAGGCCAGTCACTTGAACATCCCATAATAACTGCAGGCCAGTCACTTGAACATCCCATAATAACCGCAGGCCTGTCACTCGAATATCCAATAATAACCATAAGCCAGTCACTTAAACATCCAATAATAACCGCAGGCCAGTCACTTAAACATCCCATAATAACCACAGGCCAATCACTCAAACATCCAATAATAACAGGCCAGTTATGAAAACACCCCAATAATAACTGCAGCCCGGTCTCTCAAGTATCCCATATTAACCACAGGTTCCTCAAACATCCCATAATAACCGCAGACCAGACAACCATGTAGTAATAACTGCAGGCCAGTCAGTCAAACATCCATTAATAACCACAGGCCAGTTACTCAAACATCCCATAATAACCGCAGACCAGACAACCATGTAGTAATAACTGCAGGCCAGTCAGTCAAACATCCATTAATAACCACAGGCCAGTTACTCAAACATCCCATAATAACTGCAGACCAGTCACTCAAACATCCAATATTAACCACAGGCCATTCACTCAAACATCCAATATTAACCACAGGCTATTCACTCAAACATCCCATAATAACTGCAGGCCGCTTACTCAAACATCTGATTTCTTTTAATACCCATATTTTACTGTAATGTATCACCAATCACAGTTCTATCATGATTCTCCAAATAAATAATCACCAGATTAGCGCCCAATAGATGCTTTAGTTTGCAGTGGCAAAGAGGGACAGGATCTACACTCCTCCAAATCCTTGAAGCCAGCATTTGTAGCCCTCTATTAAGGACACTAATCTGGGAACTGCTGGAATATTATCGGGTGAAATCAGTCCACTGGCAATGCACTGTGCAGTAGTTTCACCTGATTGATATTGTACTTTCTGAATTCTGGGCCTTGCAACAGTTCACAAACTGATCCATTCTGCCATTTAACAGCCAAAGTTAAAACTGGACTTTTGTAAACAGTCACTGAAATCATTTAGGAAAGTAATAGTCATGGAGCCCAGCTATATTTAATCAGATGCTCTGCTAAAAAGGTAAATGTCAATAATTTACTTTTGATTTTTTGACTCACTGTGCTGAAAATATGGTACCAGGCTACAGCCAATGCCCAGAAAGTATGGTATCTCTCCACACCTTCCCCTCTTCCCTCCCAAAAACAAAATACACCAGGGCCTATTCCAGTTGGGACCACATACTGTGACAGTAAAACATCTTAGGTTTTACGGTCTTAATGAGCAGTTGTTTTAAGATATGCATCAAGGTCAGCTCATTCCCTATAATGCCAATGCGCCACTCTTTAACCACAGGCTAGGAATAGCCTACCGGTAATACTGTTGTAAAACATTCAATAAAACAGTCCAGAATTAGACATTGGACTGTATGGATAAGTTATTCACTTAATTAAGTTTTTTTTTGCTTTCTCCTCCCCTTTCTAGGTCTCCCAGTGCCACATATCATCCCTGGCTAAACCAGTGAGTGTGTCTACGTCACTCTGTAATCAACCACAAGATATGTCAGACTTGCTGTCTGATTCCCCCAATCAGCCCACAGCAGAACAACTGAGACTGGTAACACATGGCGGCTATGAACGTAACTTGCGGCACAGGGTGCATCGCGGTCTTCCACTGCACCGTATACCTGCCCTGAATACGCACATAGAGCTGTGGAATAACTCACCAGGAAGGTCATGGAAGATAAATGGGTTTCGAAGGCAACTAAATGCGTTTCTGGAGACAGAAGGATATTCTCAAGAATATTGAGAAGGGTGGGTGTGATTGACTCGTGAAGAAGGAATGGGCTTGTTGGACTCAATAGGCCTTTCCTACATTTAAAATAAATATTCTTTACGGTCTTAATGAGAGAAAATATTCCATTTAATTTCCACCCGAGACTGGAGAGCATCTCAATGCATCTACCAAGGACGCTCTCCAATCTTCGACTCTAGTGAAAGTTTTTTTTTACATCAGGCCAGCAGATTTGTTGCGGGATTAACGGGTATGCAGACCTGTGGCAAGATGATTATACCATGACTGCATCGACTATGGTGCGTGTCTGTCCAGCTGCCTCACCAAATCTCCATTGGGAGGCACCACAACAAAGCAGAGAGGAATGGTTACTGGCATTTACATCTATCCCAAAAAGGAAACCCTGAAAGCAACTGCATTCTCCTCTCCAACAGTTCCTATTTTTTTCTTTTGCTGAGGGTTGGGAGACATTTTCCTCAACAAGTTACAGTGGAGGTGGGGGCCATTCGCATGAGAAGTGCTGCTAGTGGGTCAGGCCCTACCAATCCATAGTACAGGCTGTTGGCCGCATCAAATCACTGCGCTGACTCTCCCGCTTTTAGTTAAAAACCTAACTTTATTCATATCTATAACATTACTTTTCACCTATCCAATTGACCCTGGCATGTTGCCATTGGAAGTTAACAGTGCACAGTTCCTTTACTTTGAGCAGCGCTGTGTCAAAAATTAACCGCTGATGTTATCTTGGGCAGAATCTTATCTTCGGGAAATGATGGACCAATCCACCATGCTTTTATGAGACAAGCATTTATGAAGGACAGAGAATTATCCAAAGAAAATATATATACTTCGGTGCAACCACTCATTAAAAGTGTCATCAGCACATCAAAACAAGTTTAGTTGTTCCTTCAACACAGGGTTTTATTAAAAAGCACCAAACACAATATTACAAAGGACCCAGCTAAAACACTACAGGATGGATCAAGCTCACAAGGACCTAAAGAGGAAATACAGTCAATTTCACTTTGGGTTTAAGTTTGTACCTAGGGTTGCATCATTTCCAAGACATTCTATTTGCATAAAGGTTCTCTTGTGGCGTTTGCTGAGGGGTAGATTGTGGTCTGGAGCATGTCTGGACTGATCAGCTGCTAACCTGGCTTGTCCCTTTAAGCCCACTGCGCTAGTATTCCCTGTGCAGATCCAGATTATTGTGATTGCTTGCAAAGTGTGGCAGGCCACTTTTTAGCTGCTTGTAAATTTCAGGCTGCGGGTCAGTGATTGTTAGAGATGCAAAACCAAGGGCAACATGTTGGAGTGTAGTGCCTGATGTACAGCAGGTGCCCACCAGACCGAAGATCGTTATATACAGATAGACTGTTGGATTACTTGTGTAGCTCCAGTAAATGTATAATTAAAGCTGTACAATCAGACTTTATAAATGCAAATGAATCTTGAACTTGTACTCTATGGGGAAAAGCATCATTTCCAAGTTCTATTGTTTGCAAGTTTTTTCTCTGAAGATTGTCAGCTCTTGTAAACTGCTAGCCCTGATTTTTAAAATTTGTTCTTGGGGAGTGGCTGGTGCTGACAAGGCTGGAATTAATGCCCCTCCCTAGTTGCTCCGAGAAGGTGCTGGGCCGCCTTATAGGAGCAATTATTTTTACAACCAAGTGTCTTGCTAGGCGACTTCAGAGGGCATTCAGACTTGACCATTAGATGTGGGACTGGAGTCACCTGCAGACCAGACTGGGTAGGGGGTGACAGGTTCCCTTCCCTAAACCAATAGTGTTTTCACAACATTCCGGTGGCATTCACAAGCACTCTTTCTGGTGCTAGCCCACAATTACCAGATTTTACTGAATTCAATTTCACAACTTGTTATTGGGAAGCTCAGGACCTCTGGGTTGCTAATCCAGTACCATAACCATTACACTACTGTAGCCATCCCTTGGCCTTGGTCTAGACCGCAGACTTCCCTACAACTGTCAAGAACAGAGTTGCGTTGGCATGAGTGGAACAGGGCAAATGTTGCCAATGCTCTCTGAAACTATCTCCCACCTCAATCACCAGCCCCCTTACCACCTCCGAGTCTACGTGATCCTAGCTGGGAGCTGAGCTGTGGTCCTGCACATGCTGGTGTTTCCATACTGAAGACTCATTTTGAAGAAGTGGAAAGTATGGGTGTACGGATGAACATTTATGAATTTTTGTGAATTGACTGTATTTTCCAGGCAGGGTTTTTTTTGTTCCGAACCAATGTGCTGGCCCCTGTCAAGGGGTACGGCTCATCGATTGGAAGATTCTGAACTTACATTATCATTCCAAAAGTCTACCAATGAAGATGAAGAAGACGACAGAGAATCCTATCCCAATAGTGAAACAGTAGCACCACGTGAGGGAAGGAAGAAATTAAATTAAAAACAATGAGAAACCATTTCAGAGCTAGCTCATTAACAATGCTACTCACTTATTCAGGAACACAGCAAGAACAATTAAACTAGAAAAAGGTTAAAACACCTGAAAACAGATCACACTTTAGACCTGGGGGAACAAAATTGCACATAAATATGTTAAATGTCTGTATAATTTGATTTACTCACTTCGAATTGATCCAGAGGAGAGGCAGGTGTATTCAAAAATGCCAAGAAAGAATTCTGTGAGTCTTGGTGCTTTACACCTAGAAAAACATCAGCAAGTTGTTTTTAAAACTTAAAGAAATATTTAGACTATGCTTTTCCCGGAGGACCATTCCACCTGCACAAGACGGTCATAGGAGTGAACATCACAGCACGTTGGGAGTAGGGTTTTAAAACATTTTTTTAAAGGAGTGGCTTTACTGCAATATATCATCCTTTCACAAGAAAACAAATGCATTTTAAAATACTAACGAAACAATTAAATTTAAAAATAAATTGCAGCATTTCAGCATTGGATGAACAATCAGAAGGATACTCAGACCAATCTGTGAATGGACACTGGTCATTCCTGCAAAGCTTTCTTTCAAGATTGTTGCATATTTACATGAATTATCGGTGCTGGGACCACTGCTTTTCTTGATAGATATTAATGACTTGGACTTGGGTGTACAGGGCACAATTTCCAAATTTGCAGATGACACAAAACTTGAAAGTGTAGTAAACAGTGAGGAGGATAGTGATAGACTTCAAGAGGCTATAGACAGGCTCGTGGCATGGGTGGACATGTGGCAGGTGAAATTTAACACAGAAAAGTGCAAAGTGATACATTTCGGTAGGTAGAACGAGGAGAGGCAATATAAACTAGAGGGCACAACTTTAAAAGGGGTACAGGAACAGAGAGATCTGGGGGTATATGTACACAAATCGTTGACGGCGACAGGGCAGGTCCTGGGCTTTATAAATAGAGGCATAGAGTACAAAAGTAAGGAAGTCATGATGAACCTTTACAAAACAGTGGTTCGGCCACAACTGGAGTATTGTGTCCAGTTCTGGGCACTTCAGGAAAGATGTGAATGCCTTAGAGAGGGTGCAGAAGAGATTTACTAGAACGATTCCAGGGATGAGAGACTTACGTGGATAGACTGGAGAAACTGGGGTTGTTCTCCTTGGAACAGAGATGGTTGCGAGGAGATTTGATAGACGTATTCAAAATCATGAAGGGTCTAGACAGAGTAGATAGGGAGACACTGTTCCCATTGGCGGAAGGGTCAAGAACCAGAGGGCATAGATTTAAGGGGATTGACAAAAGAACCAAAGCAACTTTTTTACACAGCGAATGGTTAGGATCTGGAATGCACTGCCCGAGGGGGTGGTGGAGGCAGATTCAATCATGGTCTTCAAAAGGGAACTGGATAAGTACTTGAAAGGAAAAAAACTTGCAGGGCTACGGGTTTAGGGCGGGGAAGTGGGACTAGCTGGATTGCTCTTGCATGGAGCTGGCGCGGACTTGATGGGCCGAATGGCCTTCTTCTGTGCTGTAACCTTTCTATGATTCTAACTTATACAATCTGACACACCCACCTGACACAATGGAGAATTAGAAACCAGACAGCTGAGGGAGAAACTTGTGGATTAAAGGACAATATTACAAAGTGAACAACAGACTTCAGCTCCCTAAATATGTCACCTTTACTGCTCAACAGTGGGTGGGGGGCAGGAAATCAAATGATAAGTGGTGCTACTTCAAGAGGACACATTCAAACTTCATTAGGAACAAGCTGGAGCTGGTGCCAAGTTTCCTGAGGCAGCCTGTTGCCAAGCCAACAAAATTGTAACAATTATTCTACTTGCACGTCAATCATCACCAACATGGAAAATCGCTGAACCGAGGACTCAATTATATTTATTTGCTTTTTGCAATGTTTTTAAAAAAAATCCATAGTTACTTCAACTATTACCAATTATAGTTAGCAGCGCAATATGTGAGTCTCAACTGTCGTCAATTCCAGTTACCAGCACAATATGAGTCTCAACTATCACCAATTCCAGTTACCAGCACAATACATGAGTCTCCACTGTCTCCGATTCCAGTTACCAGCACAATACATGAGTCTCCACCGTCACCAATTCCAGTTACCAGCACAATACATGAGTCTCCACCACCACCAATTCCAGTTACCAGCACAATACATGAGTCTCCACCGTCACCAATTCCAGTTACCAGCACAATACATGAGTCTCCACCGTCACCAATTCCAGTTACCAGCACAATACATGAGTCTCCACTGTCTCCGATTCCAGTTACCAGCACAATACATGAGTCTCCACCGTCACCAATTCCAGTTACCAGCACAATACATGAGTCTCCACCACCACCAATTCCAGTTACCAGCACAATACATGAGTCTCCACCGTCACCGATTCCAGTTACCAGCACAATACATGAGTCTCCACCGTCACCAATTCCAGTTACCAGCACAATACATGAGTCTCACCGTCACCGATTCCAGTTACCAGCACAATACATGAGTCTCCACCACCACCAATTCCAGTTACCAGCACAATACATGAGTCTCCACCACCACCAATTCCAGTTACCAGCACAATACATGAGTCTCCACCACCACCAATTCCAGTTACCAGCACAATACATGAGTCTCCACCACCACCGATTCCAGTTACCAGCACAATACATGAGTCTCCACCACCACCGATTCCAGTTACCAGCACAATACATGACTCTCCACCACCACCAATTCCAGTTACCAGCACAATACATGAGTCTCCACTGTCTCCGATTCCAGTTACCAGCACAATACATGAGTCTCCACCACCACCAATTCCAGTTACCAGCACAATACATGAGTCTCCACCACCACCAATTCCAGTTACCAGCACAATACATGAGTCTCCACCGTCACCAATTCCAGTTACCAGCACAATACATGAGTCTCACCGTCACCGATTCCAGTTACCAGCACAATACATGAGTCTCCACCACCACCAATTCCAGTTACCAGCACAATACATGAGTCTCCACCACCACCAATTCCAGTTACCAGCACAATACATGAGTCTCCACCACCACCAATTCCAGTTACCAGCACAATACATGAGTCTCCACCACCACCGATTCCAGTTACCAGCACAATACATGAGTCTCCACCACCACCGATTCCAGTTACCAGCACAATACATGACTCTCCACCACCACCAATTCCAGTTACCAGCACAATACATGAGTCTCCACTGTCTCCGATTCCAGTTACCAGCACAATACATGAGTCTCCACCACCACCAATTCCAGTTACCAGCACAATACATGACTCTCCACCACCACCAATTCCAGTTACCAGCACAATACATGACTCTCCACCACCACCAATTCCAGTTACCAGCACAATACATGAGTCTCCACTGTCTCCGATTCCAGTTACCAGCACAATACATGAGTCTCCACTGTCTCCGATTCCAGTTACCAGCACAATACATGAGTCTCCACTGTCTCCGATTCCAGTTACCAGCACAATACATGAGTCTCCACCGTCACCGATTCCAGTTACCAGCACAATACATGAGTCTCCACCACCAGCAATTCCAGTTACCAGCACAATACATGAGTCTCCACCACCACCAATTCCAGTTACCAGCACAATACATGAGTCTCCACCGTCACCGATTCCAGTTACCAGCACAATACATGAATCTCCACCACAACCAATTCCAGTTACCAGCACAATACATGAGTCTCCACCGTCACCGATTCCAGTTACCAGCACAATACATGAGTCTCCACCACCACCAATTCCAGTTACCAGCACAATACATGAGTCTCCACTGTCTCCGATTCCAGTTACCAGCACAATACATGAGTCTCCACCACCACCGATTCCAGTTACCAGCACAATATATGAGTCTCCACCGTCACCGATTCCAGTTACCAGCACAATACATGAGTCTCCAACACCACCAATTCCAGTTACCAGCACAATACATGAGTCTCCACTGTCTCCGATTCCAGTTACCAGCACAATACATGAGTCTCCACCACCACCAATTTCAGTTACCAGCACAATACATGAGTCTCCACCACCACCAATTCCAGTTACCAGCACAATACATGAGTCTCCACCGTCACCAATTCCAGTTACCAGCACAATACATGAGTCTCCACCGTCACCAATTCCAGTTACCAGCACAATACATGAGTCTCCACCGTCACCGATTCCAGTTACCAGCACAATACATGAGTCTCCACCACCACCAATTCCAGTTACCAGCACAATACATGAGTCTCCACCACCACCAATTCCAGTTACCAGCACAATACATGACTCTCCACCACCACCAATTCCAGTTACCAGCACAATACATGAGTCTCCACCACCACCAATTCCAGTTACCAGCACAATACATGAGTCTCCACTGTCTCCGATTCCAGTTACCAGCACAATACATGAGTCTCCACTGTCTCCGATTCCAGTTACCAGCACAATACATGAGTCTCCACCGTCACCGATTCCAGTTACCAGCACAATACATGAGTCTCCACCACCACCAATTCCAGTTACCAGCACAATACATGAGTCTCCACCGTCACCGATTCCAGTTACCAGCACAATACATGAATCTCCACCACAACCAATTCCAGTTACCAGCACAATACATGAGTCTCCACCGTCACCGATTCCAGTTACCAGCACAATACATGAGTCTCCACTGTCTCCGATTCCAGTTACCAGCACAATACATGAGTCTCCACCACCACCGATTCCAGTTGCCAGCACAATACATGAGTCTCCACCACCACCAATTCCAGTTACCAGCACAATACATGAGTCTCCACCACCACCAATTCCAGTTACCAGCACAATACATGAGTCTCCACCGTCACCGATTCCAGTTACCAGCACAATACATGAATCTCCACCACAACCAATTCCAGTTACCAGCACAATACATGAGTCTCCACCGTCACCGATTCCAGTTACCAGCACAATACATGAGTCTCCACTGTCTCCGATTCCAGTTACCAGCACAATACATGAGTCTCCACCACCACCGATTCCAGTTACCAGCACAATACATGAGTCTCCACCGTCACCGATTCCAGTTACCAGCACAATACATGAGTCTCCACCACCACCGATTCCAGTTACCAGCACAATACATGAGTCTCCACCACCACCGATTCCAGTTACCAGCACAATACATGAGTCTCCACCGTCACCGATTCCAGTTACCAGCACAATACATGAGTCTCCACCACCACCGATTCCAGTTACCAGCACAATACATGAGTCTCCACCACCACCAATTCCAGTTACCAGCACAATACATGAGTCTCCACCACCACCAATTCCAGTTACCAGCACAATACATGAGTCTCCACCACCACCAATTCCAGTTACCAGCACAATACATGAGTCTCCACCACCACCAATTCCAGTTACCAGCACAATACATGAGTCTCCACCACCACCAATTCCAGTTACCAGCACAATACATGAGTCTCCACCACAACCAATTCCAGTTACCAGCACAATACATGAGTCTCCACCGTCACCGATTCCAGTTACCAGCACAATACATGAGTCTCCACCACAACCAATTCCAGTTACCAGCACAATACATGAGTCTCCACCACCACCGATTCCAGTTACCAGCACAATACATGAGTCTCCACCGTCACCGATTCCAGTTACCAGCACAATACATGAGTCTCCACCACCACCGATTCCAGTTACCAGCACAATACATGAGTCTCCACCACCACCGATTCCAGTTACCAGCACAATACATGAGTCTCCACCGTCACCGATTCCAGTTACCAGCACAATACATGAGTCTCCACCACCACCGATTCCAGTTACCAGCACAATACATGAGTCTCCACCACCACCAATTCCAGTTACCAGCACAATACATGAGTCTCCACCACCACCAATTCCAGTTACCAGCACAATACATGAGTCTCCACCACCACCAATTCCAGTTACCAGCACAATACATGAGTCTCCACCACCACCAATTCCAGTTACCAGCACAATACATGAGTCTCCACCACCACCAATTCCAGTTACCAGCACAATACATGAGTCTCCACCACCACCAATTCCAGTTACCAGCACAATACATGAGTCTCCACCGTCACCGATTCCAGTTACCAGCACAATACATGAATCTCCACCACCACCAATTCCAGTTACCAGCACAATACATGAGTCTCCACCACCACCAATTCCAGTTACCAGCACAATACATGAGTCTCCACTGTCTCCGATTCCAGTTATCAGCACAATACATGAGTCTCCACTGTCTCCGATTCCAGTTACCAGCACAATACATGAGTCTCCACCGTCACCGATTCCAGTTACCAGCACAATACATGAGTCTCCACCACCACCAATTCCAGTTACCAGCACAATACATGAGTCTCCACTGACTCCGATTCCAGTTACCAGCACAATACATGAGTCTCCACCACCACCAATTTCAGTTACCAGCACAATACATGAGTCTCCACCACCACCAATTCCAGTTACCAGCACAATACATGAGTCTCCACCGTCACCGATTCCAGTTACCAGCACAATACATGAGTCTCCACCGTCACCGATTCCAGTTACCAGCACAATACATGAGTCTCCACTGTCTCCGATTCCAGTTACCAGCACAATACATGAGTCTCCACCGTCACCGATTCCAGTTACCAGCACAATACATGAGTCTCCACCGTCACCGATTCCAGTTACCAGCACAATACATGAGTCTCCACCGTCACCGATTCCAGTTACCAGCACAATACATGAGTCTCCACCACCACCGATTCCAGTTACCAGCACAATACATGAGTCTCCACCACCACCAATTCCAGTTACCAGCACAATACATGAGTCTCCACCACCACCAATTCCAGTTACCAGCACAATACATGAGTCTCCACCGTCACCGATTCCAGTTACCAGCACAATACATGAGTCTCCACCGTCACCGATTCCAGTTACCAGCACAATACATGAGTCTCCACCATCACCAATTCCAGTTACCAGTGTGATATGTGAGTCTCAACTGTCACCAATTTACGTTATGCAATGGACGAGTTTTAAAGTATCCCAGATTCTAGCCTACTCCCTCAGTTGATTTATATACTTTTATGAATACAAAAGGATGGTCTCAGGTATCTTCAAGAAGAAGAACATGAACAAACGCAAATTCAAGTACAATTAAGTCTGTGGCCAGATGCCCTGTGCGCCCATACCCTTTTCTGCTTTTATTTCCTCCATTTCCTTTTTGAGTTTTTCGATTTCAGTAAGCAGCTCCAGGTTTCTCTTCTCACCGTCTTGCAATTTGCTGGAACAAAAAGCAAAGAAAAAGTATATTTTTAAGGAACAGAAACCTTTCACATGAGGGACCATGAAACCAGCCAAATGGAGAGAGAGCCCTGCCAAGCCATACCCAGGCATTAGTACAGACATTGGGAGAGCCAGGAACAGGTAATGGCCATTGAATCTAAGGACATTGGTACCTCTAGTGCCCAACTCTCCCAACTCCACATCAAAATGGATCGAGACTGAGCCCAACATTCTTGCTTCTTCTATCTCGCCTGGTAGATTACTCCAAACCTCTGATAACTGGTTTAAAATTTGCTTTCCATTAACTTTCCATTTATGTTCTCTCTACCGTACCTTAAAGCTGGGTTAACTATATCTATCTCATTTAGCATCTTATATCCCTCGATGAGGCCCCCCCCCCCACCCCCCACAATCATCATCTTTCCTAGATGAGAACACAATCTGACTGACCCAAAAGCACAGGTACGACCACTGAAAGGTCACAGTGCTGCAACAAGCCAAGCTGATCCAAAGCTGGGATCTCCTACTGTTCCCTTTCCCTGTCCACTAATGATTGAACAAATATTCCAACAAGTTTAATGTTGGAATTGGGCATCTTGCGCTGATAAAAAGCACCTGGTTACACTTTGGATTCTCTAACTACTTCTTTGCTCCAAATACAGCATAACATAATCTTAAGACAACTGTGGAGGGAGGGGATGGAATGGCCTCCCTATGACATCTGTACTAACCACAGTTTTCAGCATTTTAAAAATGATCCAGGTCAATAACACAGATGTTAACAGGTCATTTAGCTTCAATTGTGATCACAAAACTAGAGGACATATAGAAAATAAACAAGTCTTTTAAGCAGGATCAGAGATTAAAACAAACACTTTTTTCCACAGAGCAATGTGTGAGAATAGATTCCCATCAAAAGGTGAGTTACCTTAAAATGGTGCTGGAAGAATGTTCAATTAAAGCCGCTTTTGCAGTGCCCTCAACTCCCGACATGTGAATCTGGCATTGAACAGCACTGCACAATGTAAACTGAAAGACCTCCACTCAGCCACCGGCAGCACACGCCCACTTTCGGTTGCCTCTTCACATTGGAAAAAGGCTAATGTGGTTCCCATACTGAAAAAGGGGAGAAAACAGACACGGGCAACTACAGATCCATTAGTCTTACTTCGATTCCATGTAAAATAATGGAATCGATTATCAGGAGTAAACCGTAAACCCATCTGTACAATAACAATCTGATAAACAGCAGTCAGCATGGATTCAGAAGGGGAAGATCCCGCCTGACCAACCTCCTTGGAATTCTTGAGGAAGTGACGACCCAAGTGGACTGTGGGAAAACCTATGACATGGTGTTCTTTGACTTCCAAAAGGCTTTGGACAAAGTTCCACATGAAAGGCTCTTCATTAAACTCTACGGTGTGGGGATCAGAGTAAAGCCTGGGAATGGGTAGGAATCTGATTGAAGGATAGGAAACAAGTACTGAACAGTGGGATCACTACTGTTTCTAATTTACATAAATGACCTGGATTCAGAAACTAATAATCTGAATAGTGTACATGACAGTGCAGTTCTATCTGTATCTATTGAACGAAACAAGTTTGATGGGTTAAATGACTTTTGAAAGATAAAATTTTTTTTTAAAAAACCAATCAACCACAGAAAAATCCAGAAATTTATCAGTAGAAATCGGTAAAAAAAAACGATTTGAAACAATTCTAAAAAGGTAATTTTATCTGGGTTCCACTCAGCCTGACCGAGTCTACAATGGTTTATTTGCCTTGTGGGTTCGAGTCTTCCTTACTTGGCAGGCATGCTGTCACATTTTTATGGCAGTTCGCTGGATTTGGCTCAAGCAACGCTGTCTACTCATAACTTAAAACTACAGCAGAACTGGTCACAGGTTGTAAAAGGCAGTTTCCTTCAGAGTGGAAAATATCGCAGAATGGAAACACTTGACGGAGCTGGTTTAAATATTTCACTTGTGAAGCAGAGAGTGGGCAAGCTGCAGGTTTTCATACTGTGCTCCAGTGAAAATGGCAGCTTTGGACTGATCACTCTAGGGGGAAAAGGAATTCATAGTATGGTACAGCACAGGAGGAGGCCATTCGGCCCATCGTGCCTGTGCCGGCTCTTTGGAAGAATCCCAATCCCCTGCTCGTTCCCCATTGTCCTGTAAATTTTTTCCCTTCAAGTATTTATCTAATTCCCTTTTGAAAGTTATTATTGAATCTGCTTCCACCACACTTTCAGGCCGTGCATTCCAGATCATTACAACTCGCTGCGTAAAAACTGTTTCCTCATGTCACCTCTGGTTCTTTCGCCGATCACTTTAAATCTGTCTCCTCTGGTTATCGACCCTTCTGCCACTGAAATCAGCTTCTTCTTATTTACTCTATCAAAACCATTCATGATTTTGAACACCTCTATCAAATCTCCCCTTAACCTTCTCTGTTCTAAGGAGAACAGCCCCAGCTTCTCCAGTCTCTCCACATAGCTGAAGTCCCTCATCCCTGGTACCATTCTCCTCTGCACCCTCTCTAGGGTGTTGACATCCTTCCTAAAGTGTGAGGCCCAGAATTGAACACAATACTCCAGCTGATGCCTAACCAGTGTTTTATAAAGGTTTAGCATAATTTCTTTGCTTTTGTACTCGATGCCTCTATTAATAAAGTCCAGGATCCCATGTGCTTTTTAACATCCTTCTCAGCTTGTTCTGCCACCTTCAAAGATTTGTATACATACACCCCCAGGTCTCTCTGTTCTTGCACTCCTTTTAAAATTATACCATTTAGTTTATATTGCCTCTCCTCATTCTTCCTGCCCAATTGAGTCACTTCACACTTCTCTGTGCTAAATTTCATCTGCCATTTGAAATGATTTCAGAAGGTAGACTGTGTATTCGCTGCACTTGCACTCACTTCAGATATTTGAACAACTCCATTAGCTAAGGAAATCTAACAAAAAAATCAATGGTGATAAGGCTCCACTGTTGCCTCAGTGGGTAAATTAATTTTCCAGTATAAATGCTCAGCAAACAAAACAGGGAGGTGTCAAGTTCGATCTCTGGGTCTGTGCCGAGTTAGCTAATCAACAGCTGGGTTGGCAGTAGGGAACACAGCACCACTGCACTGGGGGAGGGGAGAACATTGATCAAGGCTCCCACTCTTTAATCGTGTCCCAGTGACTTGTGCTGGAAGGTGTGTGTCATTCTTAAGCTAACGACAATATCAATTAGCTTAAAAAAAGATAACTTGAAAGTGGTTTTTCATTTAGAATGAATTATGTTTTTATTGTTTTGGAGCAATTGTTAAATGTCATTGTGAAAATGTATTCTGTTCATTCATGTAGATTATATAAAATATACAAAATATACAAGTTTGTTGGTTTAAGAATAAAACCGGACGGACCACCCGGCATCGGACCACTAGGCACCGGACACGACAACGGCAAAACACCAAGCCCAGTCGACCCTGCAAGGTCCTCCTTACTAACATCTGGGGACTTGTGCCAAAATTGGGAGAGCTGTCCCACAGACTAGTCAAGCAACAGCCTGACATAGCCATCCTCACAGAATCATATCTTTCAGCCAACGTCCCAGACTCTTCCATCACCATCCCTGGGTATGTCCTGTCCCACCGGCAGGATAGACCCACCAGAGGTGGCGGTACAGTGATATACAGTCAGGAGGGAGTGGCCCTGGGAGTCCTCAACATTGACTCTGGACCCCATGAAATCTCATGGCATCAGGTCAAACATGGGCAAGGAAACCTCCAGCTGATTACCACCTACCGTCCTCCCTCAGCTGATGAATCAGTCCTCCTCCATGTTGAACACCACTTGGAGGAAGCACTGAGGGTAGCAAGGGCACAAAATGTACTCTGGGTGGGGGACTTCAACGTCCATCACCAAGAGTGGCTCGGTAGCACCACTACTGACCGAGCTGGCCGAGTCCTGAAGGACATAGCTGCTAGACTGGGCCTGCGGCAGGTGGTGAGCGAACCAACACGAGGGAAAAACTTACTTGACCTCGTCCTCACCAATCTACCTGTCGCAAATGCATCTGTCCATGACAGGAGTGACCACCGCACAGTCCTCGTGGAGATGAAATCCCGTCTTCGCACTGAGGACACCATCCAACGTGTTGTGTGGCACTACCACCGTGCTAAATGGGATAGATTCAGAACAGATCTAGCAGCTCAAAACTGGGCATCCATGAGGCGCTGTGGGCCATCAGCAGCAGCAGAATTGTATTCCAGCACAATCTGTAACCTCATGGCCCGGCATATTCCTCACTCTACCATTACCAACAAGCCAGGGGATCAACGAGGTTCAATGAAGAGTGTAGAAGAGCATGCCAGGAGCAGCACCAGGCGTACCTAAAAATGAGGTGCCAACCTGGTGAAGCTACAACTCAGGACTACATGCATGCTAAACAGCAGAAGCAACATGCTATAGACAGAGCTAAGCGATTCCACAACCAACGGATCAGATCAAAGCTCTACAGTCCTGCCACATCCAGTCGTGAATGGTGGTGGACAATTAAACAACTAACGGGAGGAGGAGGCTCTGCAAACATTCCCATTCTCAATGATGGCGGAGTCCAGCACGTGAGTGCAAAAGACAAGGCTGAAGCGTTTGCAAACATCTTCAGCCAGAAGTGCCGAGTGGATAATCCATCTCAGCCTCCTCCCGATATCCCCACCATCACGGAAGCCAGTCTTCGGCCAATTCGATTCACTCCACGTGATATCAAGAAACGGCTGAGTGCACTGGATACAGCAAAGGCTATGGGCCCCGACAACATCCCAGCTGTTGTGCTGAAGACTTGTGCTCCAGAACTAGCTGCGCCTCTAGCCAAGCTGTTCCAGTACAGCTACAACACTGGCATCCACCCGACAATGTGGAAAATTGCCCAGGTATGTCCTGTCCACAAAAAGCAGGACAAATCCAATCCGGCCAATTACCGCCCCATCAGTCTACTCTCAATCATCAGCAAAGTGATGGAAGATGTCGTCGACAGTGCTATCAAGCGGCACTTACTCACCAATAACCTGCTCACCGATGCTCAGTTTGGGTTCCGCCAGGACCACTCGGCTCCAGACCTCATTACAGCCTTGGTCCAAACATGGACAAAAGAGCTGAATTCCAGAGGTGAGGTGAGAGTGACTGCCCTTGACATCAAGGCAGCATTTGACCGAGTGTGGCACCAAGGAGCCCTAGTAAAATTGAAGTCAATGGGAATCAGGTGGAAAACTCTCCAGTGGCTGGAGTCATACCTAGCACAAAGGAAGATGGTAGTGGTTGTTGGAGGCCAAGCATCTCAGCCCCAGGGCATTGCTGCAGGAGTTCCTCAGGGCGGTGTCCTAGGCCCAACCATCTTCAGCTGCTTCATCAATGACCTTCCCTCCATCATAAGGTCAGAAATGGGGATGTTCGCTGATGACTGCACAGTGTTCAGTTCCATTCGCAACCCCTCAGATAATGAAGCAGTCCGAGCCCGCATGCAGCAAGACCTGGACAACATCCAGGCTTGGGCTGATAAGTGGCAAGTAACATTCGCGCCAGATAAGTGCCAGGCAATGACCATCTCCAACAAGAGAGAGTCTAACCACCTCCCCTTGACATTCAACGGCATTACCATCGCCGAATCCCCCACCATCAACATCCTGGGGGTCACCATTGACCAGAAACTTAACTGGACCAGCCATATAAATACTGTGGCTACGAGAGCAGGTCAGAGGCTGGGTATTCTGCGGCGAGTGACTCACCTCCTGACTCCCCAAAGCCTTTCCACCATCTGCAAGGCACAAGTCAGGAGTGTGATGGAATACTCTCCACTTGCCTAGATGAGTGCAGCTCCAACAACACTCAAGAAGCTTGACACCATCCAAGATAAAGCAGCCCGCTTGATTGGCACCCCATCCACCACCCTAAACATTCACTCCCTTCACCACCGGCGCACTGTGGCTGCAGTGTGCACCATCCACAGGATGCACTGCAGCAACTCGCCAAGGCTTCTTCGACAGCACCTCCCAAACCCGCGACCTCTACCACCTAGAAGGACAAGGGCAGCAGGCGCATGGGAACAACACCACCTGCACGTTCCCCTCCAAGTCACACACCATCCCGACTTGGAAATATATCGCCGTTCCTTCATTGTCGCTGGGTCAAAATCCTGGAACTCCCTTCCTAACAGCACTGTGGGAGAACCGTCACCACACGGACTGCAGCGGTTCAAGAAGGCGGCTCACCACCACCTTCTCAAGGGCAATTAGGGATGGGCAATAAATGCCGGCCTTGCCAGCGACGCCCACATCCCGTGAACGAATAAAAAAAAAACTCAGAGGGTGATGAATCTTTGGAATTCTCTACCCCAGAGGGCTGTGGAGGCTCAGTCATTGAGTACATTCAAAACAGAGAGTGATAGATTTCTAGATATTAAAGGCATCAAGGGATATGGGGATGGTGCAGGAAAATGGCGTTGAGATAGAAGATCAGCCATGATCTTGTTGAATGGCGGAGCAGGCTCGAGGGGTCGGATGGCTTAGTCCTGCTCCTTCTTATGTTCTTAATTGTCAGCTTATTGAGGCATAAAACTTCACGGTCACTTCAACACTGCAAAAATGAGATTGCTCAGAGCTGGTTACTTCTCACCTCATGCCTTCAATAGAGTTATGTTGTGATTACCATGTAGACTAGCTCTTCAATTGTAATTTTTTTTTTACACCACACTCCATTTCCTCCTTCAGAAGGCAACTGACTTGTTCCAGCAACAACTTGCATTTATATAACGCCTTTAATGTAGTAAAACATCCCAAGGCGCTATCATAAAATGTTACACCGAGCCACATAAGGCGATATTAGGACAGGTGACCAAAAGCTTGGTCAAAGAGATAGGTTTTAAGGGGTGTCTTGAAGGGAGAGAGAGATGGAGAGATTTCGGGAGGGAATTCTGGAGCTCAGGCCCTAGGCAACTGAAGGCACGGCTGCTAATGGTGGAGTGATGAAAATCGGGGATGCGCTTTGGACCAGAATGGGAGGAGTGCAGAGACCTGAGGGTTGTAGGGCTGGAGGAGGTTATAGTGATTGGTTGGGGGGGGGCGGGTGGGGGGGTTGCGAGGCCATGGAGGGATTCGAATATAAGGATGAGAATTTTAAAATCGAGGCGTTGCCGGGCCTCTCTCTTGATGCTGCTCAGAAACAGCTCATTAGCCCAGGTTTGTATTTAAAGGATTGCAGTTGTGAACCTGAATCCTACCCCTCTGTGGCAGTGTATTGAGGCTTCAGCGGACGTACCCGCCCACTGCCCTAACTGTAACCGTGATTGCCCTTGGACTGGAGGAGCTCCACTGTAGTCACAGTGAAACACAAACCAATGTTATGAATCAGCTCATAAGGACTACTGTTCATTTATGTTTGAAGGCCTCAGACTCTCCCAAACGTCTGCTCTTGGACTTGATATTTGTGCCCAGAGCTGTGACTCTGAACAGAATTTGGGTTGTGCAGTCTGAGCTAGTGCAATGTACCTGAACAATGCATCAGCACTAGCTTGCGACTACGATTCATTACTGTAGCATTTTCTGCTCAAAATGTTTTCAAAATATAAAATCTGTATTCAGATAAAATTTATACTGCGCTGTTTTTTTAAAAAAAAGACTTTTTTTTAATTAAAGAAACAAGGAAAGCTGCCCGTGTGTGTAAAAAGGGACTACTGATTACATACTTGTAGCTTTTGTTTTGTGCTGTATAAACTTCAGAAAGTGTATTAAGCTCCGCATAGCTGGGTCCTTCTTGGGCTGCGTGGCTCAGACACTCACTGGAAGTCATCGTGAGAGTTCTTACTCCTAACTTTCTACATTTCTTTGCTCGTGTCTGTGGTACTTGACCCTTCACCATACTGAACCATTAGCCTAGATCAATTTGGTCAACCTTGTTTATATTCTTCAAAGCTTCGATTGGGTCATCTTGAAGTGTCCTCTTTTCCATAAAGAACCCAACATCCTTAACCATTACTTGGAATCACCTTGGTGACAATGCATGGATGTAATCTGCTTCTTAAATACTGAATATTCCCAAAACTTTAATACACAGTTTATACAAAATACTGGAAATACTAAGTGGCTGCTAAATACATTCTCACTCATTAAAAACCTACAAATCACCAGGTGATTAAGATGGAAAGAAGTTAATTGCACTATTACTATTTATAGATCTATAAACATCAGTTCCATGAGATTCTTTCCACATTGCATCAAGCACTGGAAAGGTCTACCGACAGACATTTAAAATCTGGTCTCATGTTGCCTATTCTCTGTATCCTATTTGTATCAAAATAGAGCATTTCTATATTATATTTTCATTTGATTCCAAAATAGACAGATTAAATGTGAGTGATATCTCTGGGCAAAGCTCATTGTTTCTGTTGCCAGGAAGACCAAAACACCTAATTGACTGTACTATGGGAGATGTTTGTCGTGGATGGATTCCTCTCGTGTCAACATCTCTGTTCAGTAATTAATTTAAAGGCTGCTTGGTGGCTGTGACTGGCTGTTTTAGGTGTTAACGTGTGCAGGTTGACAGATGGGGAAGTAGAAAAAAAATCAATTACAGAGATAGCTGAATCATTACAGTGAGATGTTTGTGGGGAGGCAGTAATACCCAACATTAGCATCTTTCCCCACGAGGTGTGAGTTCTGTTTTATTCGCAGGTCGCCTGTCAACCTCAAAGGCATGTTTCTAATTTGGCATATATGTACAACTCTGATTAGTGTGGAGATCTGAACACCGTGGATTGAAAGCTCATGTCATCCCACACACAACGTGAAGGTCTAGGAGAGACTGCTTCGTCTACGAGTTCAGTCTCTTTCCTAGACATGTAGGAAATACATTCCGAAATATATTCTAATACTTGCGGTTTGATTCTACCTTTACTGCTTTAAATATTGGGCCAGATTTTGCCGTGAGCGAAGAATGAATGGCGCCAGCTGTTCGCCAGACTTGCACTTGCCCATAGGCTTTCTATGGGATCTTACACGGCAAGTTGCTGTCAGCCAAACATCCAAACAGCACGGCGTTCTCTACAGGGTATCTCGGACCTGTGTGAACGGGGCAAGCAACTGTGTATCTCTGAAACCAATCAAATTAAAGAATCATTAATGAGCAGCACAGACTGAACCAGGAAGTGTAAGTTAGGATAGTGAATTCAATGTCAAATCGGGTACAGAAAGTGAAATAAAAAGAGGGAAAGAAAGATTGGATTAAGAGAGAGAGATAAAAGAGACAAAGAAAAAGTAAAATAAACTATTTTAAATTTTAAAATTTCCAACAATAATTACAAGTTGAAGGACTGAGACTCCACATTTGTAAAAGTTAATTTTCAGCATGAGAGGGGTCGTTTGGCAGTAATTAAGACTTATCATGCTCTTAAAAGGGTACTCTGACTGAAATGACAAGCTGTAACTTTTTGAGCTTAGTCCGTATGTACCGTGTAAGTATAGGAGCTTCACGCTGTTCAAGACATTTGAATGGGGAGTCAGACAACGAGATGCCGTTTTTGCGCAGCTTATGGAGAGGCAGCGCAGCTCGGACAGCAACTTCCGGATTTTTGGGTTTAACTGCACATCTCCACTCGCATGTTAGCCTCACCGTTATTTTCACAGCAAAATCCGGCCCATTGTGCTTTCAGTAATTGCTGCGTCTTACTGCATTATTCTATCTATAAATAAATCCAGTAGTTTAAGATTGTATGCTTTGGTCTGGCATTTTCTGCCTTTCAAAAGGAGTAAGGAGGAAGTGTCAGGATCAAGCGCGATCCTCAGTGGCCAATGTTACGACGAAAGGGTAATTGTTCATTCGGGGCATGCTATCTCAGACACAGCTTGTATAAAGGTGTAACTTTCTTCTCATAGGACGCTTGGTGTTCTTGTGGAAACCGTCTTTTAGTTGTGAATACAGGGCAAAAATATTGGGTGAAAGCCGATCCACAATTGGGATAAGCAGCCAGTTCTTACTTTGCACATATCTCTATGTAATTCTATGAACTCACCACTCGGTAGATATGCTGGCCGCTTTGACTTTATTAAGTTCGTCCTGGATTGCCTGTTTCGCTCGGATTTCTGCATCGAGTGCCGACTGCAGCTCTAATCTAGCTGACATGTCCACCTTCTGAGACCGACGCATCTTCCACGGCATATCCTGAGAGAGCGGTAGATAGAAAGAGAGATATAGAAGGATTGAGGGAGAGCGAAAAGTTTGTTACTAATGTATTACAGTACATCCTGTCAGATTGTTCCTTGAAGGAGGAAAACAACTCCCATGATGCATCACTTTCACACACAGTCAGAATCGGTCATCAGTACCTGGAAGTACCAGCTGAGGTTCAGCTTCCAATTCAAGACAGGCTGCGGACAGAAGGACACACTTACCTGGAGAAAACATCTCGCAACTGTTTCTAACATTAATCTACTAACATTAATCTATGGTGTGGTGAATTGCTTATCATGGAGCTGTGGACCATATTATAAAAGGATGTACGCCACCATTACGATGACAAACTTGCTTCAGGGGGCCCAGGATTTGTTAACCTTTTCGCAACATTTTGAAACTTGGAAACTTTTTTCCACCTCGCCCCAGTTCAATGTGAAACAGCGCGAGGTGGTGAGGGTGCAGCCTTAAAGAGGAAAGAACATGTTTAAAAAGGGAGTTTAAACATTAAAAAAAACCCCTCAAATCCTAGTCAGTCTGCTATTAGTCATCTAGATCAAGAGAGATATTTTTAATTCCTAAGACAATGTTCTGTTCATGCTCTTCCATGATGTAACGCAGAACATGCATCTGTACAAAATTCTTCCCATAGCCTCACTCCTCCCTACTTCTGGAACCTCCTCCAGCCTTACAATGCCATCCCATGCTCTAACCCTTGCCTCCTAGGCACCCGCCTCCTCCAGTTCTTGTTCAGTCAGTACAGATGATACAGATTTAGGTCGGTCCTCGTTCAGTCAGTACAGATGATACAGATTTAGGTCGGTCCTCGTTCAGTCAGTACAGATGATACAGATTTAGGTCGGTCCTCGTTCAGTCAGTACAGATGATACAGATTTAGGTCGGTCCTTGTTCAGTCGGTACAGATGGTTGCTAACCAAGTCAGTGGCTTATACCAACTGAACTCCGAGCCTTGGGGAATATGGTCTAGATTTCTCTTCAGAGGTGAGTGATGGGGGGGGGGGTGCAAAGACATAAATGAGAAGTACTACTAGGCACTGAAAACCTCTCTCGTACAGGAAACAGCTGATGCTGAGAGGTTATATGAATGCCATGTGAAGCTACCAATATAGGGTTAACACTCTCCAGAGTGTGTTTAGTTCTTTAAACTAGAAACCCTGAATCTAAGAGGGGGTGGGCGGGCATCTGGTGTGTGTGTGTGTGTGTGTGTGTGTGTGTGTGTAAGTAAATCTCTGAAGTCAAAAGATTGGTGACAAAATAAGCAGCTTGGACGGGAGCACAAAATTACAAAAAGACATTGATAGATTAAATGAGTGGGCAAAACTGTGGCAAAAGAATAGATCAGTGTATTTTCTAAATGGTGAAAAGCTAGGAATAGAGGAGGTCCAAAGAGATTTAGGAATCCATGCACACAGATCACTAAAATGCATTGGTCAGGTACAAACAATAATCAAAAAGGCTAATGGAATGTTCGTCTTTCTATCTAGAGGGCTAGAATATAAAGGGGAGGAAGTTTTGCTAGGGTTATACAAAACCCATGTTAGACCACATCTGGAATACTTTGTACATTTCTGGGCATCACACCTTAGAAAGGATATATTGGCCTTGAAAGGAGTGCAGCGCAGATTCACCAAAATGTTACCAGGGCTCCAAGGGTTAGATTATGAGGAGAGATTACATAAACTAGAATTGTATTCCCTGGAATATAGAAGGCGAAGGGGTGATTTGATTGACGTTTTAGGATTTTGAAAGGAATTGATAGGGTAGATAGAGAGAATTTTTTTCCGCTGGTGGGGAGTCTAAGGCAAGGGGACATAACCTTAAAATCAGAGCCAGACTGGTCAGGAGAGAAGTTAGGAAACACTTCTTCACACAACGGGTGGTACAAGTGTGGAAAACTCTCCCACAAAAAGCAGTAAATGTTAGCACAATTAATAATTTTAAATCAGAGATTGATAGAATTTTGGTAGCCAAGGATATTAAGGGACATGGAGCCAAGGCAGGTGGATGGAGTTAGAATACAGATCAACCAGGATCTCATTGAATGGTGAAATAGGCTCGAGGGGCTGAATGGCCTACTCCTGTTCCTGTGTCATCAGATTTATGTTCATCTGTCGTTGCCTTTTTGTATTTCTGTTACTGTATGTTAATAAATAATGCTTTAGGTAACAACATCATTGTTTTCCTTTAGGTAGCTGACACTGTATTTTGAAAGATGAGACAAGAGTGTCTGCAGGAGATCAGTGGGAGTGTGTTACTATTTGCAAGGAATCCCCACACGAAAAAGTTGGAAAGCACTGGACTGGAGTAAAATGGGTTAATAGATTTTAACAGCCAAGAGTTAAGAAGAAAGATCCTTACTGTTGCTCGTGCTCCTAAGCTGGAATTTCTCAAGGACTCCAACTCCTCTGTCATCTTGGTTGCCAGTGCCTGAAGGTAGCCTCGAGCATCTTTCTCATCACTCACCCTGACAATAGCAAATGCAAGGAAATCACACTGATGCATTGGAGGATCCCAAATTATAGACGAGTCTTGTTATCTCTTGTAATGTCCCTTAAGTGACTGAGGAAACCAATGAAATGGATGCAATATTCAGCAGTAGGTTTTAACCATGAATGGTGGAGAAAGTGAGCAAAGTTGATGATGCAATATTTAATGGTAGGTTTTAGGTGCTTTTACATTTCATGAGATGTGTGCTAGTAATGCAAGTATCCCAATCAGCCTCATGTAGCCGGCTGAAAGGCATGTGTAAAACTGGCGGCACTCGCTAAGACCTAGCAGGTCTGGCGGCCCACCGGCTGCAGCAAATCCCAGCTGTTTCACATTTGGTTTGCAGCTGAATGACAGGACCCCTGCTTGGGGGACCCAGCAGGACTAGTGCAATATGAAAGCACATTTTAATACAATTTCATTAATACTAGAAATAAAAAAATTATCAGTAAAGCAATATTCCTGACTGTGTTCCAATTACAGATTTTGGAACATCATGGTCTGAGATTAAAATAGCCATGCTCTAATCGTTAGGTTTGCGAGTCAGGCAGGGACTGCTCAATATTTACGCCACTGAATGCAACGTACCATATTTACTCCTTTATAAGACGAGAAACCTATGTCCCTGCAGAGTTCTATACTTCATTACAAACAGCAGAATTCTATTTCTTACTACACACTGCAGAGTTCTATACTTCATTACATATAGGATTCTACACTTCATTACACACTGCAGAGTTCTATACTTTATTACGCACTGCAGAGTTCTATACTTGATTACATCCAGCAGTGTTCTATACTTGATTACACACTGCAGAGTTCTGTACTTTATTACACACTGCAGAGTTCTGTACTTTATTACACACTGCAGAGTTCTGTACTTTATTACACACTGCAGAGTTCTGTACTTTATTACATCCGGCAGAGTTCTATACGTTACTACACACCTCAGAGTTCTATACTTTATTACATATAGCAGAGTTCTATACTTGATATATAGAACACTGTTGTATGTAATAATCATTCAACAGAAAACTCCACAGTATGCCGCAGAAGCACTGATAACTGCGAGTCAGTTCTCTATGTTCCAGATTATCTAGCAGAATTTTCTTTGGACAGAGCTTTGTGTGAGCCATCACCATTTAATTTTTATTTGTTACATAAGAAATAGGAGCAGGAGTAGGCCAATCAGCCCCTCGAGCCTGCTCCGCCATTCAATAAGATCATGGCTGATCTGATCCTAACCTCAAATCTAAATTCATGTCCAATTTCCTGCCCGCTCCCCGTAACCCCTAATTCCCTTTACTTCTAGGAAACTGTCTATTTCTGTTTTAAATTTATTCAATGATGTAGCTAAGGGATTCTTGGAATGTGGGCGATGCTGGCAAGTCTGCATTTCTTGACTATCCCTAGTTGCCCTAGTTTAGCCCATCTGAGCTACTCCATTCAGAAACAATAACCCCCCCTCACAGTATTTAACTGGTTCTTAAATGATTCCAGGGTTCTTGTCTCCACTACTCCTGCTGGGAGTTCATTTCACGAGTTGATCACTCTTTGTGTGAGAACGAACTTTCCGATATCAGTCTTAGATTTATCTTTTACTTAGCCTGTTATCCCACTGGCACAGTTCAGTTTGAAGTAATGTTCTGCCCATACCTCTTCTATACTGTTTACTATCTTACATATCTGTAGCAGGACCCCTCGCAGTTAACTTCTTTCAAGGCTGCACAGCCCAAAACCAGGGGTAAAATCTCTATTTGCTTTGTTGATTGCTGCTTGCAGTAAAGTGCTATAGTTGTACAACATTACATATTACATGGAATTTACAGCACAGAATCAGGCCATTCGGCCCAATTGGTCTATGCCAGTGTTTATGCTCCACACAAATGTCCTCACACCCTACTTCATCTAACCATATTAGCATATCCTTCTATTCCTTTCTCCCTCATGTACTTATCCAGCTTCCCCTTAAATGCCTCTATGCTATTCGCCTCAACTACTCCTTGTGGTAGTGAGTTCCACATTCTCACCACTCACTGGGTAAAGAAGTTTCTCCTGAATTCCCTATTGGATTTATTAGTGACTATCTTATATTTATGTTGTCTAGTTTGGACTGCCCCACAAGCAGAAACATCTTCTCTATCCTATCAAACCCATTCTAGAGAAAAGAGCCCCAGTCTTTCCTGATACGTATAACCTCTCAGTCCTAGTAACATCCTTATAAATCTTTTTTGAACCTTCTCCAGTGCCTCTATATTCTTTTTGTAATGTGGAGACAAGAACCGTGCACAGTTCTGTATAAGTTTACCATAACTTCTCTGCTTTTCAATTCTATTCCTTTAGAAATGAACCCCATTGCTTTGTTTGCAACAAATGAAAAAATAATTAACTACTTTCTAAAGAATGTTTTTGGACAATATTTTTTTTTAAAGTGGCTAGAGCCAAGGATTTTCATCATTCTGTTACTTCCCCATTTCTTTCAGTCAAATATATGGACGTAGTGTTTATAACTGAAAAAGCTCCCAGTGACCACGAGGTGGTACTAGATGATTATGTTTAAAAGCTGATGACTGTTCAAATCAGTGGGCACTACATCAGACACTGAAGCAGCCTTGAACAAATGCATTACAAGGTGTGAAATCAGTTTCAATGTCATGTGCCAATTTAGATGTTTAATAGGTAGGATATAAAGGATTTATTTTAAATCCAATAAAAGTAGCATTGCATTAAAGCACATGGGCTGTTAAATCACTCGAGTGCTGCAATAAGGGGAATGACCTTAAAATAAAAATGAACACAATTTCAAAAACGTATCATTCCAAATCACTAAAAATATATGTATACTTAACCTACAAAGTGCCATTCATCGCCTGTCACAGTAAACACACACATCAGTTCCTGTTTATTCAGTGGTGCGAGGGTTAAGTCTAGAATAAGACATAATTCAACAAGCAGCAAATGGGGACAAAAGCTACTGTGGCGAAGTGACTGCTTCTCATCACATTCCCCTTCTCTAATATTTAATGATTTTAAGGATGGTTAGATATCTCTCATTCCTCCAGTTAAAGTACTTGGTGCTCACTCATTTAGACCATCTGGGTTACTATGACAATAAAAATAATGTTCCTGTGGGCTCGGGTCTGTTCCTCAACATCACTCCAAATAAAACAACTGCAATAAAACTAATATCGAGAATGTGGGATTAATGCAGGAATTCCCAGTGTTGTAATTTAGCCTGTAATGCACATTTTGTTCATTCGTTCCAACATTAAGGCTTTGCAAAGAAAGAAAGCCGTATATTTATATGACATCATAACATATTGCAAAATGCTTCACCTACAATGAATTACAATGTAAAGTGCAGTTAATGTTATTTGTGCTGGATCAGGTCCAGTAATCTGACAGCAACTATAGAATCATAGAAAGTTACGGCACAGAAGGAGGCTATTTGGCCCATCGTGAGTGTGCCGGCCCAAAAAGAGCAATCCACTTAATCCCACTTTCCAGCACTGTACGTTACGGCACTTCAAGTTCATATCCAAGTACTTTTTAAATGAGTTGAGGGTTTCTGCCTCCACCACCCTTTCAGGCAGTGAGTTCCAGGCCCCCACCATCCTCTGGGTGAAAAAAATTCTCCTCAGCTCCTCTCTAATCCTTTTACCAATTACTTTAAATCTATGCCTCCTGGTCACTGACCCCTCTGCTAAGGGAAATAGGTCCTCCCTATCCACTCTATCCAGTCCAGTCATAATTTTATATACCTCAACTAAATCTCCCCTCAGCCTCCTTTGTTCCAAAGAAAACAACTCCAGCCTATCCAATCTTTTCTCATAGCTAAAATTCTCCAATCCTGGCAACATCCTCGTAAATCTCCTCTGTACCCTCTCTAATGCAATCACATCTTTCCTGTAATGTGGTGACCAGAACTGTACACAGTACTCAAGCTGTGGCCTAACCAATGTTTTATGCAGTTCTAGCATAACTTCCCTGCTCTTATATTCTGTGCCTCGGCTAATAAAGGAAAGTATCCCATATACCTTTTAAACCACCTTATCTACCTTCAGGGATCTGTGGACATGCATTCCAAGGTCCCTTTGTTCCTTTACACCTCTCAGTATCCTCCCATTTATTGTGTATTCCCTTGCCTTGTTTGCTCTCCCCAAATGCATTACTCTGGATTACTCACACTTCTCTGGATTGAATTCCATTTGCCACTTTTCTGCCCATCTGACCAATCCATTGATATCTTCCTGCAGTCTACAGCTTTCCTCCTCACTATCAACCACAGAGCCAACTTTTGCATCATCTGCAAACTTCTTGATCAAGCCCCCCGCATTCAAGTCCAAATCATTAACATATACCACAAAAAGCAAGGGTCCTAGTACCGAGCCTTGCGGAACCCCACAGGAAACAGCCTTCCAGTCGCAAAAACACCGGTCAACCATTACCCTTTGCTTCCTGCCTCTTAGCCAATTTTGGATCCAACGAGCCACAAAGCTGAGGCGGCAGAAAAGAAGAGAGAGGGAGCTGCCCATAAAAAGACCGGAGCCGGCAGGTGGGAGGGAGCCGGAGGCCCGAGAGCGGCGGGCGGGAGGGAGCCGGAGGCCCGAGAGCGGCGGGCGGGAGGGAGCCGGAGGCCCGAGAGCGGCGGGCGGGAGGGAGCCGGAGGCCCGAGAGCGGCGGGCGGGAGGGAGCCGGAGGCCCGAGAGCGGCGGGCGGGAGGGAGCCGGAGGCCCGAGAGCGGCGGGCGGGAGGGAGCCGGAGGCCCGAGAGCGGCGGGCGGGAGGGAGCCGGAGGCCCGAGAGCGGCGGGCGGGAGGGAGCCGGAGGCCCGAGAGCGGCGGGCGGGAGGGAGCCGGAGGCCCGAGAGCGGCGGGCGGGAGGGAGCCGGAGGCCCGAGAGCGGCGGGCGGGAGGGAGCCGGAGGCCCGAGAGCGGCGGGCGGGAGGGAGCCGGAGGCCCGAGAGCGGCGGGCGGGAGGGAGCCGGAGGCCCGAGAGCGGCGGGCGGGAGGGAGCCGGAGGCCCGAGAGCGGCGGGCGGGAGGGAGCCGGAGGCCCGAGAGCAGCGAGGATGGTAGAGAAGGCTTTAAACTAAATAGGGGGGGGGAGGGGGGGGGGAGGGCTCAGATGGGGCGAAGTTTAGATTGATAAAGAGAAAAGACAAGGAAGTAGTACAGGAAAGTGATGGGGGTAATGATAAACAGAGTGTGTCAGGAAGGGACAGAGCGTACAAACATAAGAGTGCACTAGCAAATTAAAGGTTCTTTATCTGAATGCGCGCAGCATTCGTAATAAGATAGATGAATTGACGGCACAAATGGAAACAAATGGGTATGATCTCGTGGCCATTACAGAGACATGGTTGCAAGGTGACCAAGGTTGGGAGCTAAATATTCAGGGTTATTTAACATTTCGGAAGGATAGGAAAAAAGGTAAAAGTGGTGGGGTAGCTCTGTTAATAAAGGATGAAATTGGTTTAATAGTGAGAAATGATCTTGGCTCAGAAGATCAAGATGTCGAATCAATTTGGGTGGAGGTAAGAAATAGCAAGGGAAAGAAATCACTGGTGGGAGTAGTATATAGGCCCCCTAACAGTAGCTACACTGTCGGGCAAAATATAAATCAGGAAATAAAGGGGGCTTGTAAAAAAGGTAATGCAATAATCATGGGCGATTTTAACTTTCACATAGATTGGAAAAATCAAATTGGCAAAAATAGCCCTGAGGAGGAGTTCATAGAGTGTATTAGGGACTGTTTCTTAGACCAATACGTCGGGGAACCAACCAGGGAACAGGCCATTTTGGATCTGGTAATGGGTAACGAAACATTAATTAATGATCTCAAAGTAAAGGATCCCTTGGGAAGCAGTGATCATAACATGATAGAATTTCACATCCAGTTTGAGAGCGAGGATCTTGAGTCTGAAGCTACTGTATTAATCTGAATTAATAAGGGCAATTATAAAGGAATGAAGGCGGAATTGGCTAGGTAAGAGGTAAACAGATTAGATGATATGATGGTGGATAAGCAGTGGCAAACATTTAAAAAGATATTTTATGACTCGCAACAAAAATATATCCCTGAGAGGAGGAAAGACTCCACAAAAAGGGTGAACCAACCATGGCTAACTAAGGAAGTCAAGGATGGTATCAGGTTAAAAGAAAAAACATACAACATGGCAAAGATTACTGGTAAGCCCAAAGATTGGGAAAACTTTAAAAACCAGCAAAGGATGACTAAAAGAATAATAAAGAGGGAGAAAATAAATTATGAGAGTAAACTAGCTGGAAATATAAAAACTGACAGTAAAAGCTTCTACAAGTATATAAAAAGGAAGAGGGTAGTTTAGGTAAACATTGGTCCCTGAGAGGATGAGACTGGGGAAATAATAATGGAAAACAAGGAAATGGCAGAGGAATTGAACAGATAAGTTGTATCCGTCTTCACAGTAGAAGACACTAATAATATACCAATAATAGTAGAAAATCAAGGGGCGAAGGGGAGGGAGGAACTAAAAACAATCACTATCACAAGAGAAAAAGTACAAGGTAAACTAATGGGTCTAAAGGCTGACAAGTCCCCTGGACCTGATGGCTTGCATCCCAGGGTCTTAAAGGAAGTGGCTACAGAGATAGTGGATGCATTGGTTGTAATCTTCCAGAATTCACTCGATTCTGGAAAGGTCCCAGCGGATTGGAAAACCGCAAACGTAACACCCCTATTCAAGAAGGGAGTGAGACAGAAAGCAGGTAACTATAGACCAGTTAGCCTAACATCTGTCATTGGGGAAATGCTAGTATCCATTATTAAGGAAGTAGTAGCAGGACATTTGGAGACTCATAATACAATCAAGGAGAGTCAACATGGTTTTATGAAGGGGAAATCGTGTCTGACAAATTTATTAGAGTTCTTTGAGGAAGTAACGGGCAGGGTGGATAAAGGGGAACCAATGGATGCAGTATATTTGGATTTCCAAAAGGCATTCGATAAGGTGCCACATAAAAGATTACTGCACAAGAGCTCATGGTGTTGGGGGTAATATACTGGCATGGATAGAGGATTGGCTAACTAACAGAAAACAAAGAGTCAGGATAAAAGGGTCATTTTCAAAATGGCAATCTGTAACTAGTGGGGTGCCGCAGGGATCAGTGCTTGGGCCTCAACTATTTACAATATATATCAGTGACTTGGATGAAGGAACAGAGTGTCTTGTGGCCAAATTTGCTGATGATACAAAGATAGGTGGAAAAGCAAGTTGCGATGAGGACACAAAGTGTCTGCAAAGGGATATTGACAGGTTAAGCGAATGGGCAAAAATTTGGCAGATGGAATATTACGTGGGAAAATGTGAAGTCATTCACTTTGGGAGGAAAAATAAAAAAGCAAAATATTATTTGAATGGAGAAATACTACAAAATGCTGCAGTACAGAGGGATCTGGGTGTCCTCGTACATGAAACACAAAAAGTCAACATACAAATGCAGCAGGTAATCCGGAAGGCAAACAGAATATTTATTTCTAGGGGGATGGAGTATAAAAGCAGGGAAGTCATGCTACTTCTGTACAGGATGCTGGTGAGACCACACCTGGAGTAGTGTGTACAGTTCTGATGCCCTTATTTAAGGAAGGACATGCTTGCATTGGAGGCAGTTCAGAGAAGGTTCACTAGGTTGATTCCGGGTATGAAAGGGTTGTCTTATGAGGAAAGATTGAACAGGTTGGGTCTATACTCATTGGAGTTTAGAAGAATGAGAGGAGATCTTATTGAAACATACAAGATTCTGAGGGGACTCGATAGGGTAGATGCTGAGAGGATGTTCCCCCTCATGGGGGAATCTAAACCTAGGGGGCATAGTCTCAGAATAAGGGGTCGCCCGTTTAAGACGGAAATGAGGAGGAATTTCTTCTCCCAGAGGATTGTGAATCTTTAGAATTCTTTACCCCAAAAAGCTGTGGAAGCTGAGTCATTGAATACATTCAAGGTTGAATTAGACAAATTTTTGATCAGCAAGGGAGTCAAAGGATATGGGGAAAAGGCGGGAAAGTGGAGTTGAGGTAAAAATCAGATCAGCCATGATCTCATTGAATGGCAGAGCACGCTCGAGGGGCCGAATAGCCTACACCTGCTCCTATCTCTTATGGTCTTATGGTCTGGGAAAGAGAATAAGCAGGATATCAAAAGGTAGTAATCTCTGGATTACTCCCGGCGCCATGCGCTAGCGAGTATAGAAATAGGAGGATAGAGCAGATGAATGCATGGCTGAAAAGATGGTGCAGAAGGGAGGGCTTTAGATTCCTGGGGCATTGGGACCAGATCAGGGGTGGTGGGACCTGTACAAGCGGATGGGTTGCACTTCAACAGGGCCGAGACCAATATCCTCACGGGGAGGTTTGCTCGTGCTGCTGGGGAGGGTTTAAACTAGCTTGGCAGGAGGAGGGAACCTGAGCTTAGATTCAGAAGAGAGAGAAGCAGAGCTGGAAATGGAAGGCAGAAAATTAGTAAGTGAGTTTGGAAGGTAGAGGAAACAAAGGTTAGAAACTAGACAACAAAGGAGTTTGGCAGTGCTTAATGGTATATACCTCAATGCAGGGAGTATAGTGAACTATGTTGTACACGGCAAGATCCTACAACCAGCAATAAAATGAACGACCAGTTAATCTGATGTTCAGTTGAGGAAGAAAGGTTGCCCAGGAGAACTCCATGCTCTTCTCTGAAGAATGCCATAGGATTTTTAACATCCACCTGAACCGCTAAAACAGACAGGGCCTTGTTTTACCACCTCCTCTGAAGGATGGCACCTTCGACAGTGCATCACTCCCTCAGTACTGCACTGGAGCGCCAGCCTAGACTATGGGCTCAACCCCTGGACTAGGGCCTCAACCTTCTGGCTCAGAGGCAAGAGCACTATTAAGTGCGCTGGCAGACATTGCATGCTCGAAGAAATATATAATATATATAATGAAATATAAAATGGAGTTATTGCCAGAAGTAAAGAAACATTTCAAGTGCTTAATGGGTTAAGAACATCCAATGCAAATAGAACAGGGTAAAATTCAAGCCTGTGCACATCCAACAGAACTCAGTGCTGGACTGAGGGCTTTCACAACAAGCAAGCAGCTCAATGAAAAGGGTTTCACGTAGATGATCAGAATTAATTCAAAAATTCGCAAGAGGATGGATATCACGTTTACAAGAAATGAAAGTTGACTGGAGTGAATTTACAGGTTTGTTTTCCATAGTAAAACCTCAAATATGATAAATATCACCACAAAGCCCCCGCCTCAGCCTAACTTGCTGGTCTAAACATCTGTTTTCACTTGGCTAGACTGCTTTTCTTTTCTGTTGGATCGGGTCCAGCAATCCCACATTAGCATAATCCCCTGTGCAGAGGTGCACATTATATTCGGTGGGACGCACGCAAAAGAACAGGCTCATTTCCTAAACCCCTGCCAGTAATGCAGTGGCCAAGCCAGCGTGAACAGTGTTAAAACATCTGTAAACTCAACACAGGCCATGACCAACATCGAGCTTTCTTTTCACATCAAATCAAAAACTGGCACATTTTCAGACCAAAAATGGGGGAGGGCAAGGGCAGCATATTCACGTAAAGAAAAATCGGTGTGTGAATTTTTTTGAAAAAACCTCCTGTCAGTCTCTCACCTTCACATGTCCTCACCTCAGCTGGTATGTTAGGGCAGTTTTAGCATATTTAGCTTATGTAGGTCAGCCGAATTGTTCCAGTTATCTAACAAGGGGGAACAAAAATAAGGCCACGGCTTAGGTATCCCTTTAAGAGAGAGCACCATTATTTCCATTGTTTTTATTTCCTGTTAGTCTGTTTGTCTCCTGCATATTTTCATTCCAATGCCGATTGTTGGGCACATCACCGGGGAAAGGGAACTGGCTGCGGTGGGGGGAGGGGGCGGGGTAGAAGGAGGGGTTGCGGGGTTACTGAATCTGGCGGTGAAAGGGGATTGAAGCGACGAGGTCGACGAAGCAGCCAAGGTTAATGACCCATTTCTCAGGTTGCCTTTAGGTACCTGTTCCCAGACAATTCCTCTGATCAGGTCATTAGCACTCAAATGTTTGAAGAATTTGCCCCCCACCCCATCCTAAATTAACAGAAATAGACGGGGAGGGGGGCAAACTGAAAAATGGAAATCAAGTTGCTGATCATTTTGGTTTCTTTCTTCCCACCCCCCAATTTTCTCCCCTCGGTCTCCTTGATGACGACTTTGACTGGAGCACAGTTCCACGGCCACCAACAGCCCTCAACTACCTCACCAAGCAGTCATTCTTCAGGGGCGAACCTAGACACAGGGTATCAGCCAGCAATCGGACGAGGTACGCTTCGCAAACCACCTTGAATAATTACCAGCTACATTTATACAAAACCTTACTGCATTATTGTAGTGGGATTGACTGAAGTGGCAGAGCTATTCACCAAGAGAAAGACTCACCTATAGGCCAGGTTGGTGGGGGGGGGGGGGGGGGCGGGTGGGGGAGTGGTGGGTAGTGTGGAAGAAAAGTAAAGGAAAAGGGCTTTTCGCAGTTCTGAATACTGCACAGCCCAGATGAAGAGAACTACAAACATCTTTGTAGAGTGAAATCCAGAACATTACTTCAGGGTAAAGTGTGACTGACAGACAAAGGGACACTGGTTCAGTTTGGAGAAGGGCAAATTTATGTTTATTCTGGATGGGAGAGGTTCAAGAGACTGAACAGGGTGACTGCAGATCTGAGAATACTATTTGTGCATGATTTTAGTCTTTTAACCTGTAAAAGCCACTGTGCACAGCTTCCTGGTTGACTGGGAAAATTAATCATTTCAGTGCAGTTCCAAATGCAAGAACAGAAAAGTTTGCCATTTCCTCCCCCCATCAGTTTATTCATCACACACTGTTCTAAACCTCAATTTAAATGGAAATTGGCAGATAATCTAGAGAAATCCCGTACAATTTTGGTCTTGCATGCATGGTACATTAATGACCTTGCATGCATGGTACATTAATGGCCTAGGCACAGGAATAAAAACAAGTACAATACAAAATTCCCCACATTACAACAGTGACTACACTTCAAAAGTACCTCATTGGCTGTAAAGCGCAAGGTAGTGAAAGGCGCTATAGAAATGCAAGTTCTTTCTTTCTATCTTTCCTTTAAATAATATAAATCGAATTTAAGAGCATCTACTTGCATTTATGTAGAGCCTTTCATGTCCTCAGGATGTCCCAAGGTGCTTTTTACAGCCAATTAATTACTTTTTGAAGTACAGTAACTGTTATGTATGGAAACGTGTCAGGCAATTTTTACATAGCAAGCTCCCACAAACAGCAATGGGATAAAGCAAGACCACAGTTGGAGTGTTGTGTGCAGTTTTTGGCTCCACAAGATTCACTAGGAAATACAAATATGAAGAAAGACCAAAAACTGGAGCTGTTTTTATTAGAACAGGTAAGATTGGTGGGTGATTTGACAGAGGTGTTTAAAACTATGAAGGGACGGGGCAGCGTAGATAGAAGCAGACTGTTTCCAGTGATTGAGGGCTCTAGAATGACAGAACGTAGATATATCAGAACAAGACCCTGCAAAGTCCTCCTTATTAATACCTGGGAACTGGTGTCCAAGGTGTGGGAGCTGTTCGACAGACTAGTTAGGCAATCTGTCCATGGTCAGGACAGAACCACCAGATGAGGGGGCATAGCGGTATCGTCAGGTAGAATTGGCCCTGGGAATTCTCAAAATTGATGCTGGATCCCATGGCGTCAGACTAAACAAGGCCAAGGAAACCTCCTGATCACCCCCTACTGTCCTCCCATAACTGATAAATCAGAACAACTCCACGTTGAGCATCACTTGGAAGAAGCTCTGAGGGAAGCAAGGTCACAGAATGTACTCTGGATGGCGGATTCCAACGTGCACTGGGTGGCTCAGTGGTACCATCATTGACCAGGCTGGCCAAATCCTGAATGACTGGGCTGCCAGACTGGACTTGCGCAGGTGGTGAGGGAACTAACACGATGGAGTAACTTACTTGACTATGTCCTCACCAACCTAAGTATCGCTGACATATCTATCCATACTAACATTTGTACATGACCTCTACCCAATCTTTGTGACAGCAAATTCTTGCTCCACAGTGAGACAGACTAAGGATAAATCTAGTAGTCCAAAACTTGGCATTGCTGAGGCACTGCAGGCCACCAGAGTTATATACCGCCACCATCTGTAACCTCATGGTCCGGCAAATCCCTTGCTCCTCAATCACCATCAAGCTGGGAGATCAATTCTGGTTCAATGCAGATTGTAGAAAGTGGGTCAGAAGTAGCGCCAGCCATTCCTTAAAATGAGGTTCCAACCTCATTTTACAACACAGGGCTATCTGCATGCTAAATATAAAAAGCAGCAGGGTGTAGGGCAGGGCAAAGCGGCCCCAAAACCAACAGATTAGAGCAAAGCCCTCTGGATCTACCACATCCAGTTGAGAACGGTGGTGGACAATCACGCAACCAACAGAACGATGTTCCATGAATATACTCCATCCTTGAGCTTCCCAGTGTGTAACGTACTATAGAGCTTCCCAGTGTGTAATGCACTATAGAGCGTCCCAGTGTGAAATGCACTATAGAGCTTCCCAGTGTGAAATGCACTGTAGAGCTTCCCAGTGTGAAATGCACTGTAGAGCTTCCCAGTGTGAAATGCACTATAGAGGTTCCCAGTGTGTAATGCACTATGGAGCTTCCCAGCGTGAAATGCACTATAGAGCTTCCCAGTGTGTAATGGACTATAGAGCTTCCCAGTGTGACATGCACCTCACAGCTTCCCAGTGTGTAATGCACTATGGAGCTTCCCAGCGTGAAATGCACTATGGAGCTTCCCAGCGTGAAATGCACTATGGAGCTTCCCAGTGTGAAATGCACTATGGAGCTTCCCAGTGTGTAATGTACTATAGAGCATCCCAGTGTGAAATGTATAATGGAGCTTCCCAGTGTGTAATGGACTATAGAGCTTCCCAGTGTGAAATGCACTATAGAGCTTTCCAGTGTGTAATGCATTATAGAGCTTTCCAGTGTGTAATGCATTATAGAGCTTCCCAGTGTGTAATGGACCATAGAGCTTCCCGGTGTGTAATGCACTATAGAGCTTCCCAGTGTGTAATGCACTATAGAGCTTCCCAGTGTGTAATCCACTTGAGCTTCCCAGTGTGCAATGAACTATAGAGCTTCCCATTGTGTAACGTACTATACAGCTTCCCAGTGTGAAATTCACGATACAGCTTCAGTGTGTAATCCACTTGAGCTTCCCAGTGTGAAATGTATTATAGAGCTTCCCATTATGTAATGCACTATAGAGCTTCCCAGTGTGAAATGCACTATAGAGCTTAGAAACATAGAAAATAGGAGCAGAAGTAGGTCATTCGGCCCTTCGAGCCTGCTCCGCCATTCAATAAGATCATGGCTGATCCTCTATCTCAATACCATATTCCCGCTCTCTCCCCTTACCCCTTGACGCCTTTTGTGTCGAGAAATCTATCTAGCTCCTTCTTAAATATATTCAGTGACTTGGCCTCCACAGCCTTCTGTGGTAGAGAATTCCACAGGTTCACCACCCTCTGAGTGAAGAAATTTCTCTTCATCTCAGTCCTAAATGTCGTACCACATATCCTGAGACTGTGATCCCTTGCTCTTGACACCCCCAGCCAGGGGAAACATCCTCCATGCATCCAGTCTGTCTAGCCCTGTCAGAATTTTATATGTTTCGATGAGATCCCCTCTCATTCTTCTAAACGCGAGTGAATACAGGCCGAGTCGACCCAATCTCTCCTCATACGACAGTCCTGCCATCCCAGGAATCAGTCTGGTGAACCTTCGCTGCACTCCCTCTATGGAAAGTATATCCTTTCTTAGGTAAGGAGACCAAAACTGCACACAATACTACAGGTGTGGTCTCACCAAGGCCCTGTATAACTGCAGTAAGACATCCTTGCTCCTGTACTCAAATCCTCTTGCAATGAAGGCCAACATACCATTTGCCTTCCTAACTGCTTGCTGCACCTGCATGTTTGCTTTCAGTGACTGGTGTATAAGGACACCCAGGTCCCTTTGTACATCAACATTCCCCAATCTAGCACCATTTAAATAATACTCTGCCTTTCTGTTTTTCCTTCCAAAGTGGATAACTTCACATTCATCCACATTATACTGCATCTGCCACGTATTTGCCCACTCTCTCAACTTGTCTCAATTGCCTTGAAGCCTCTTTGCATCCTCTTCACAACTCATGATCCCACCTAGTTTTTGTGTCGTCAGCAAACTTGGAAATATTATATTTGGTTCCCTCATCCAAATCATTGATATATATGGTGAATAGCTGGGGCCCAAGCACTGATCCCTGCGGTACCCCACGAGTCACTGCTTGCCACCCCGAAAAAGACCCATTTATTCCTACTCTCTGTTTCCTGTCTGTTAACCAATTTTCAATCCATGCCAGTATATTACCACCAATCCCATGTGCTTTAATTTTGCACACTAACCTCTTATGTGGGACTTTATCAAAGGCCTTCTGAAAATCCAAATAAACCACATCCACTGGTTCTCCCTTATCTATTCTACCAGTTACATCCTCAAAAAACTCCAGTAGGTTTGTCAAACATGATTTCCCTTTCATAAATCCATGTTAACTTTGTCTAATCCCATTGATATTTTCTAAGTGTCCTGTTATCACATCCTTTATAATAGACTCTAGCATTTTCCCTACTACTGATGTTAGGCTAACCAGTCTGTAGTTTCCTGTTTTCTCCCTCCCTCCTTTTTAAATAGTGGGGTTACATTTGCCACCCTCCAATCTGCAGGAACTGTTCCATAATCTATAGAATTTTGGAAGATGACAACCAATGCATCCACTATTTCCATGGCTACCTCTTTTAGTACCCTGGGATGCAGATTATCAGGTCCTGGGGATTTATTGGCTTTCAGTCCCATTAATTTCTCCAGCACTTTTTTTTACTAATACTAATTTCCTTTAATTCCTCTTTCTCATTAATCCCTTGGTGCCCTAGCATTTCTGGGAAGTTATTTGCGTCCTCTTCCGTGAAGATAGAACCAAAGTATTTGTTTAATTGCCATTTCCTTGTTCCCCATTATAAATTCTCCCGTTTCTGACTGTAAGGGAACCAACATTTGTCTTCACTAATCTTTTTCTTTTTACATACTTGTAGAAGCTTTTACACTCCACTTTTATGTTCCTTGCAAGTTCACTCTCATACTCTATTTTTCCCCCTCTTAATCAATCTCTTGGTCCTTTTTTGCTGAATTCTAAACTGCTCCCAATCCTCAGGCTTGCTACTTTTTCTGGCAACTTTATATGACGCCTCTTTGGATCTAATACTATCCTTAATTTCTTTTGTTAGCCATGGTTGGGCCGCTTTTCCTTTTGTGTTTTTGCACCAGAAAGGAATGTATAATTGTTGCAATTCATGCATTCGTTCCTTAAATGTTAGCCATTGCCTATCCACCATCATGCCTTTTAATGAAGCTTCCCAATCTATCATAGCCAACTCACTCCTCATACCTTCGTAGTTTCCTTTGTTTAGATTTAGGACCCTAGTTTCGGATTGGACAACTTCACTTTTCATCTTAATGAAGAATTCTACCATGTTATGGTCACTCTTCCCTAAAGGACCCTGCACAACAAGATTATTTATTAACCCCTTCTCATTGCACAATACCCAATCTCGGATAGCCTGTTCCCTAGTTGGCTCCTCAACGTACTGGTCTAAAAAACCATCTCGTACACACTCCAGGAATTCATTCTCCACAGTATTATTGCTAATTTGGTTTAGCCAGTCTATATGTAGATATGTAGAGCTTCCCAGTGTGTAATGAACTATAGAGCTCCCCAGTGTGTAATTTACTATACAGCTTCCCAGTGTGTAACGAACTATAGAGCTTCCCAGTGTGTAACGTACTATAGAGCTTCCCAGTGTGTAATGTACTATAGAGCCAGTGTGTAATGTACTAACCCTAACACAGCGTAATAAACTATAGAACTCTACAGCATGTAATGAACTACACAGCTGCACTGCATGTAATGAATTATCGAAGTCTTCAATGTGTAATAATCTACACAACAGTATAGAGTTTTTCAGGTACTCAATTTATACATCTGTCTGTAACATGTAATAATCTATAGAGCTCTGTAAAGTGAGACTCGCTCCTCTGTATTTAGGCTGAGTTTACATTATAAACAGTGAAGCTGCTTCGTGCTGACTGTATAGTTGCAGAATAAATGCAATCTTAAAGAATTGTAAAATTATAATTTTTCTCCAGCGTTGCTCACCGACATGTCTTAATCTGCACACAGCAAAGATACTGTTAAAGACACTAACCACTGGATGATCTCTGTGATTTGGGCCTCCCAGTGTGCAACAGATTCCTTCTTGTCCGCTAAGTCGCGTAACTCTTCCTCCATCTGTTTGTTGTTCACACTAAGCTTCTCAAACATGCTCGTGAGCTGCATGAAAGCAAGAGCAAGAGTTGTTATTAACCCGTTTATATATTATTCACTCAGGTACTCAGGATTATTTCTGGTCCTCACTCTAAAGCAGTAAAGAGAAGCCCATTTTACGTTACATTGTTTAAATTTATAGAGGGATATACCATTGGCTGCAGTGAAATACGATAACTCACAAGTGCAGGAAGATGCAATGGCCTACCTCAGAGGTGTCCAACCTGTGGCCACCGAGCCTTAGCATTGCAGCCGCTCACAGCCAAGGCAACTCTGTGTTTCTTGCTCTTATATTTCTTATTCAATGTTCTGTTTGAATTGTGTGGTTTGCACAAGGCTGTTCCTAGCACTGTTGCCTCAATGGTGGGTAAATCCAAATCAGAGATCTATTAGTATCAGAACTTGAGATAATTGGAAATAATGGGGACATGGATTTAAAATTTACTTGTGGGTCCACAGTACGCCTACTAGGACGAAGAGCTTAGAGCACTGTGGGCTATCTGAAACGTGAAGACATTTAGCACATCCTCAATAGTTCTGGGCATTTACCCAATAATTTTTTACTGTTAAATCGCCTGCGGCACTGCTCACGATATTGGGCAGTGGAACTTTGGGAAGATCCAAATTTGAGAAATTGAGAACCTAGAAGAAATTCAAAGGGGGTGGCTGTAGCAAGACAGGGAAGGTTCACAGGTGTTCGCACTGAAACCCAAGCATCTGGGAGACGGACAGAGGAGCTGCCACAGCACCACCTATTGGGTGGAGGACTGGATCATAACAGCTAGGGATTTCCCATTATAAACATTGATTTGAAATGTTGATAGAAATGTTAACATAAAAGCTTCACTCAAAAATCATGACAACAGAAAGTTAAGTTTGGGGAAGGAAGGGTGCGCCTACATTAGATTTTTAATATAAATAAAAAATAGATGATGAACTGCTTAGCACTATAAATGGACAGATTTCTTTGTGTGTTGTGGTAGCTCAGTGTGTAACGAGGCACATTCAGAAGCCAAAGAGTGTGTTTGAGAGTTCCCAGATTGTGGCATATTATATTATACATGGTTTTTTTGATTTTATTTTCTTCCTTCATCAGTTTTTCTGCCACCCCCTCGTTGGGATGTTGACTCCTTGCCCAGGCATAGTATGGTTCCTTGGAGAATAAAAACAGCAAATGCTAGAAATACACAGCAGGTCAGTCAGTGCCTGTAAAGAAAAATGCAGGACACAACACTCCAGAGTATACCCTTCATCAGAATGATTATGAATTCTGATGATAGGTGTCATCACCCAGACTGACCTACACGTGACTCCAATCCCACACTATGTGGTTGACTCTGAATGGCCTCAAGGTCACTGGGGATGGGCAATAAATACAGCCTTACTGGTGTCACCCACATCACAGGAACAGATAATCAAAAAAGACTTGCATTTATACAGAGGACTAACCAGTTAACATGCTTTTGGGTGTTGGCCAGGACACTAAGAGATCATCCTGCTCTTCTTCAAATAATGCCACAGGAACTTTGACAGGAAAGTGAGGCATTGGTTTAATTTGCAACTCTGCCTCAGTATTGCATTGCAGTACGAGTCTAGATTATGTGCTCAAGTCCCAGTATTTTTCCCCCTGCAGTGCGTCCCCACACTTTTCCTTATAGGACAATCAATAGCGACTTAACTGGACTCTCATTGCATTTCAGAGATGGAGCTTGAAGCTCAGCTAAAAATCATGCACCATGCATATGTGTGTCCTTCTTATGGCTACAGATTTAAACAAATGTTATGTTTGATTCAGTCACCAAGCCTAGGTGAATGGAATTTAAAATTCTGATTGTTAAATGAGGAGTTACTTTTTATAGTTTCATGAATTTTGCATTAAGACATACAAGTTTAGCATAATCTTTATTTTATTAGATGCAAATTCGGGGTGCCCTGGCTTCCGTAAAGGGAAGGTGCTAATTTCACACCAACCCTTTGAGAAGCAGAGGTCCTGTGCTAAGCAAGAATCTTGCAGGGATTGGCTTTGGCTTTAACATTCAATAAAGAAACCGTCCTAGTGGATTTGGGCATGAAGCTAGTGCAGAAACAGGAATGGGTGGTGGACATACTGCAATGATTCTACCCAGACCTATATCTCTAAGGGAGTCCTCGGAAAGTCTTTCCAACTAAAGTGGATCACATAAATTTAAAACAGCCACAAAGGACAGATCCTGGGTCAATTATTGAGCTGCAGGCTCAAATCAGTCGTTACAAACATTCAAAATGGGGAGTCACAAAGCTTTTCCATCCAAACCTCAACTACCTTCAGTAATTCAAGGCTATGGTGAATTGCTCACCACAAGGGGTACATTACATCTCTCAGAACTCCGGGGCAGCCTCACCTTATCCAGTTCCATTGATAACTTCTTGTTGTCCTCACTCAGCATGATCCTCTCCCGCTCATACTTTTGCTTAAATTCAGCCTCAAACTCTTCCCTTTCATTTTGACTGTATTAAAAAAAATATATATATGTAAGTATACCTACTTCAAATATAAAAAACATTCAATAAAATGGGTTATTGCTCCATCATATACTTTACATGGAAGATACTACTTTGTCAAGAATGCCTTCATGGCACAATTTCACTGTTAACTCCAGCATGAGAAGTTGGCTGCGATGCAATATGCACTGCTAGGGTAAATGAAAGGGAACAAAACAAAAAAGTTTCTAAGTGGTTGATCATTTACAAGAATTTGATACACCTGTCACCAAGGTTCATCTGTCACACCTCACACTTGCTGGAGTCCCTGGAAAAACTGAAAAGTTCTCATGTATTTGTAGTGATGGACAGCAACAAGACTGAGAAAACCCATTGATCAACAGCAGCAAGAGACACATGCAATCCAAGAACTCACACTGCTCCCCATTCCCTCCAGGGTCTATAATTATAATTCAGAAGCGACAATCCCCAGTTGATGAACTTTCCTATTCTGGTCGTGATGAACCCATATGATCTGGAATGCACTGCCTGAAAGGGTGGTGGAAGCAAATTCAATAGTAACTTTCAGAAGCGAACTGGATATAGAATCACAGAATGATGCAGCACAGAAGGCAGCTATTTGGCTTATTGGTAGAGCTATCCAATTAGTCCCACTCCCTTATTCTTTCCCCATAGCCCTGTAAATTTTTTACCATCAAGTATTTATCCAATTCTCTTTTGAAAGTTATTATTGAATCTGTTTCCCCCACCCTTTCAGGCAGTGCATTCCAGATCACAACAACTAGCCTCATATCGCCTCTGGTTCTTTTGCTGATCACCTTAAATCTGTGTCCCCTGGATACTGGTCCTTCTGCGACTGGAAACAGTTTCTCCTTATTTACTCTATCAAAACCGTTCATGATTTTGAACGCCTCTAGCAAATCTTCCCTTAACCTTCTCTGCTGTAAGCAACCCTAGCTTGTCCAGTCTCTCCACATAACTAAAGTCCCTCATCCCTGGTACCATTCTGGTAAATCTCCTCTGTACCCTCTCTAAGGCCTGAGCATCCTTCTGAAAGTGTGGTGCCCAGAATTGGACACAATACTCCAGCTGGGGCCTAATCAGTGTTTTATAAAGGTTTAGCTTTTGTACTCTATGCCTCTATTTATAAAGCTAAGGATCATGTACGCCTTTTTAACAGCCTTCTCAACTTGTCCTGCCACCTTCAAAGACTTGTGTACGTACACCCCCAGGTCTCTCTGCTCCTGCACTCCCTTTAAAATTGTACCATTCTTCCTACCAAAATGAATCACTTCACACTTCTCTGCGTAAAATTGCATCTGCCATGAGTCTGCCCATTTCACCAGTCTGTCTATGTTCTCCTGAAGTCTGTTACTATCCTCCTCACTGTTTACTAAATTTCCGAGTTTCGTGTCATCTGCAAACGTTGAAATTATACCCTGTATACCCAAGTCCAGGTGACTAATATATATCAAAAAGAGCAGTGGTCCTAACATCGACCCTTTGGGGACACCACTGCACACTTGCCTCCAGTCTGAAAAACAACTGCTCATCACTACTCGCTGCTTTCTGTCCCTGAGCCAATTTCGTACCCAAGCAGCAACTGCCCCTTTAATCCCATGGGCTTCAATTTTGCTAACAAGTCTAGTATGTGTACCTTATCAAACGCCTTTTGAAAGTCCATATACACAACATCAACCACACTACCCTCATTAACCCTCTCCATTACTTCATCAAAGAATTCCATCAAGTTAGTCAAACACGATTTTCCTTTAACAAATCCGTGTTGACTTTCATTTATTAGCCCATAGTTTTCCAAATGCTAATTTATTTTGTCCCGGATTATTGTCTCTAAAAGCTTCCCAGCACCGATGTTAGGCTGACTGGCCTGTATATCCCTCTCCCCTTTTTTGAACAGGGGTATAACATTTGCAGTCCTCCAGTTCTCTGGAGCATTGGAAGATTGTGTCCATAGCCTCTCCAATTTCCACCCTCACTTAACTAGGTCCACCATCTGGACAAGGTCACTTTTCTACTTTGTGTACTGCCAACCTTTTTAAATACCTCCTCGTTATCTATTTTTATCCTATCCACTACCTCCTCCTTTATTGCTACATTGGCAGCATCTTCTTCTCTAGTGAAGACAGATGCAAAGCATTTACTCAGTACCTCAGCTATACCTTGAAAAGGAAAAATTTGCAGGGCTATGAGGAACGAGCAGGGGAGTGGGACTAATTGGATGGCTCTTTCAAAGAGCCGGCACAGACACGATGGGCCGAATGGCCTCCTCTTGTTCTGTAATTATAAGATTCTATTATAATGGATGGAATACCAATAGACTACAATCTGGTTGTAATGATCGATTTGTCCAGAGTGCAAATCATCACCATAACCGAATGACCTCTACAACTAATTCCTCAAGTATATTGCTGCGCACCACTGACGGGCACTCCAAAGAGTAGATTAAATCAGCTGCTCCACTCACCCGCTCCACTTAGTAGTATTTTTTAACAACAGGTGCTTTTTTTATTGATACATTTGTCTAGTCCCAAACCAGCTCTCAGCAGAACACTGCTTAATGCTAACCGGCACTTCAAACAGCTGATCAGAGGCTGAGGGGAGAGGATGAGCAGCTGATTTCTCGACTGTTTAAAGCGTCTGATATCATTGAGCAGCCTGGCTGGGCATCAGTGGAACCCAGCACAAACTGATCAATATTTATCCTTCAACCAACATCACTAAAACAGATTATCTGCATTATCACATTGCTATTTGTGGGACCTTGCTGTGTGCAAATTGGCTGCCGTGTTTCCTACATTACAACAGTGACTACACTTCAAAAAAACTTACATAGAATTATATAGAACGTACAGCACAGAAACAGGTCATTCGGCCCAACAGGTCCATGCCGCTGTTTATGCTCCACATGAGCCTCCTCCCTCCCTACTTCATCGAACTCTCTCAGCATATCCTTCTATTCCTTTCTCCCTCATGTGTTTATTTAGCTTCTCCTTAAATGCATCTATGCTATTCACCTCAACTACTCCTTGTGGTAGTGAGTTCCACATTCTAATCACTCTCTGGATAAAGAAGTTTCCTCTGAATTCCCTATTGGATTTATTAGTGACTATCTTATATTTATGGTCCCTAGTTCTAGTCTCCCCCACAAGTGGAAACAGCATCTCTGTGTCTACTCTATCAAAATCTTCATAATCTTAAAGACCTCTATCAGGTCACCCCTCAGTCTTCTGTTTTCTAGAGAAAAAAGCCCCAGCCTACTCAATGTTTCTTGATAGGTGTTACCACTCAGTTCTAGTATCATCCTAGTAAATCTTTTTTGCACCTTCTCCAGTGCCTCTATCTCCTTTTTATAATATGGAGACCAGAACTGTTCACAATACTCCAAGTGTGGTCAAACCAAGGTTCTATACAAGTTTAACATAACTTCCTTGCTTTCCAATTCTATCCCTCTATGGCTTCGTTAACCTATGTCGCTTCTTTTAGTGATTTGTGTATCTGTATCCCCCAGATCCCTCTGCTCCTCTACCCCATTTAGACTCTTATTATCCAAGCAGTATGTGGCTTCCTTATTCTTCCTACCAAAATGTGATCTCACACTTATCTATGTTGAAACTGATTTGCCAATTACACGTCCATTCTGCAAGTTCATTAATGTTTTCAAGTATTTTGTCACAGTCCCCCTCAGTATTAACTATACCTCCCCAATTTGGTGTCGTCCGCAAGTTTTGAAATTATACTTCCGATTCCAGAGTCCAAATCATTTATGTAAATAGTGAACAACAGTGGTCCCAGCAATAATCCTTGTGGAATACCATTTCCCACCTTTTGCCAGTCTGAGTAACTACCTTTAACGCGTATTCTCTGTTTTCTGTTTTGTATCCAGCCTGCTATCCATTCTGCTACTTGTCCACTGACTCCACATGCTCTAACCTTAGTCACAAGTCTACTATGTGGTACCTTATTGAAGGCCATTGGAATATCCAAATATATTACATCTACCGCATTACCCTTGTCTACTCTATCTGTTACATCTTCAAAGAATTCAATAAGGTTGGTCAAGCATGACCTTCCCTTTTGAAATCCGTGCTGACTATTCTTTATTGTATTTTCGGTTTCTAGATGTTCTTCCATTACATCTTTGAATAAAGTTTTCCTACCACCAATGTTAACCTTATTGATTTATAGTTCCCTGGACTGGTACTATCTCCCTTTTTAAATATAGGAATCACATTAGCAGTCCACCAGTCCTCTGACACTATTCTCTTTTGTAATGAATTTTTATATGTATGCAATAGTGCCTCTGCCATCTCTTCCCTAACTTCTTTTAATATGCACGAATGCAATCCATCTGGACCAGGGGTTTTATCCTCTCTAAATTTGATTAGTTTATTATCTCCCCCCTTTCTATCTTAAATGTCTTTATATCTTTTTTGATCTCTTCTTCTAGTGTCATGCTTACCATGTTTGTGTCCCTGGTAAATATTGAGGCAAAGTAATTATTTAATATTTCTGCCATTTCACTGTCATTACCTGTGAGTTTATCATGTATATCCCATAGTGGCTTTATCCCAATCATGATCTTTATTTTGTTATTTGTCAGTAGAATACTTTACTATTTCTTTTTATATTCCCTGATAATTTAATTTTAGAGTCATAGAGTCATAGAGTTATACAGAAATTTTGTAGTTTCTCTTTGCTTTCCTAATTGTCTTTTTTAAACTTCTTTCCTAACCTTTTTGTATTCCTCTCTTTTGTTGCCCATGTACTTGGTGTATGCCTTTTTCTTTAGTATCAATTTTGCCCTTATTTCTTTATTTATCCATTGTTTATCATTATTGGCTAATTTGTTCATGCTTTTTAGTTATTATGTTATGTCTAATTAGTGCAGCTACTCCACACACCCCCAACCCCCTTCCTCCTTCCTTATCCTTTCTGATTATGTTATAGCCCGCAATATTTTGTTGCCAGTCCTGTTCTTTATGTAGCCATATTTCTCCTGGGCTCTATTGATCACCCGTTTTCAATGTTTCCCACTGCTGTTTTATTTCTTTGTTTATCATTGGGATTGTTTATCATTGGGAATTGGATAAGTACTGGAAGGGAAAAAATTTGCAGGGCTATGGGGTAAGGGCAGGGGAGTGGGACTAGCTGGATTGCTTTTGCAGAGATCCGGCATGGACTGAACTGGCCGAATGGCCTCATTCCGTGCTGTAATCATTCTATGATTCTATGATCAGTAAATTTTTCCAGTTAATTTTCCCTAGTTCCATTCTCATCCTCTGAAAAACAGCTTTTTTCCATTTTATTACTTTGGTCTTTGTCTTACTTATGTCCTTCTCAACCTTTATCTTAAACCTTATTATACGTGATCGCTATTGCCTAGATGTTCCCCTACGCTTACTTCTCTAATCTTTACTGGATCTTGTTGGGCTTTTTACACACCGGGTAAGAAAGGAGTGCTGCACACATTGTAAGAACTCCATTCCCTTTACCTACCTCTTCTTGCCAGTTTATTTGGGGATAGTTAACATCTCCCATGATTATTATTCTATGTCCTTTACTCATTTCACATATTTGCTTACATATTAGGTGGTCTGTAGTGTACCCCTGTTAGTGTGATCAATTCCTTTTTATCTTTTATTTCAATCCATATCCTTCTGTTAATTATATCCCTTTTTTCTACTGCCATTATGTTATGTCTAATTAGTACAGCTACTCCACACACCCCTAACCCCCTTACTCCTTCCTTATCCTTTCTGATTATGTTATAGCCCGCAATATTTTGTTGCCAGTCCTGTTCTTTATGTAGCCATGTTTCAGTTATTCCTACTACATCTGGTTCCTCGCTACGGATTATTGCCTCCATTCCCCGTTTTATTTTGGATGTTTTGTACATTGCTGTACAGGCAGTTTAATTCATCTTTAATAGTCGTTCCTTTTACTTTATTTTTAATAGTCTTTTTATACTTTTGTATTTATTCCTTAACCATTTGTTATCTTTATTCCTTACCCTGTTCTAAACTTTACACTCATCTCCTGTTTCTGTTATCTTTAAGCTTTTGTTATTGCTACCAGATCCCTCCCCCCACCTTGCTAGTTTAAAGCCTCCCCGTCCTAGTACTGGTGTCAGTGTCCCATGAAATGGAACCCGTCCTTCCCACACCACTCTTTCAGCCACGCATTCACCTTTCTGATCTGCCTATCCCTATGCCAATTAGCACGTGGCTCGGGTAGTAAACCTGAGATTACCACCTGTGAGGTCCTGCTTTTTAATTTAGTTCCTAGCTTCTGATGTTCCCTTAGCAGGACCTCGGTTCTTCCTTATGTCGTTGATACCAACATGAACCACGACAACTGGATCCTCCCCCTCCCTTTCCAAGTTCCTCTCCAGTTGCTCCAAGATGTCCTTTACTCTTACACCAGGTAGGCAACACACCCCCTGGTCTCTCGGTCGCAACTGCAGAGGACGCTATCTATTCCCTTGATTACAGAATCCCCTATGACTACAACCTTTCTATTCAGATCCTCCGCCCCCTGGACTGCCTCATGCTCCACAGTACCATGGTTAGCATTCTGGGCATCCTCTCTGCAGCCGTCATCCTTATCCTCACAGATATCAAGTACCTTGTACCTGTTGGTTAGGACTGGTGTCTGCAGGATATCTGCGAAACAGCACAAACACGTTAACGCATGGACCACAGCTCAAACCTGAAGGGATGTCGCCACTTCAGGGTAAGTGGCCATGTACCGGGAGGGGAGGGGGGGGGGTAGTGTTGGAGCCCTTTTAAAGGCTCAAAAATTATTGTAAAAGCTTTTCAGCCTTGAGAGGGGAGGGGGTGGGGTGAAGAAGAGACAGCCAAAAAAGAAAGAATAGAAGTCCCAACTTGGAAGCACAGAAGGGAGTCTGTGGGCAAGTGGCACTATTTCCACATTGACCTTGTCTTCTTTCCTCATTTAATTTTGGCGGCGTCCTGCTATGGCCTTTCATCTAAGTTCCTCCATTAAACACTCTGCCCATCTAGGGTGAAGTGCTGGTGATTACTGGACTGCCACTGCCGGTGATAGTAATGGAAGCAATTTGAGGAAATGGATTAAATCATAGAATCATACAGCACAGAAGGAGGCCATTCTGCCTGTGCCGGCTCTTGGAAAGAGCTGTCCAATTAGCCCCACTCTCCTGCTCTTTCCCCATAGGCCTGAAAATTTCTCCTTTTCATGTATTGCACCAAGTTAAAGCACAATGATGCCTGAGTTTTCTTATAGGATATTGGCATAAACAAGCTTAAAAGCACTTAGTGATAGGACTGCTTGAAAAAGTTTTGTGGTTCAAATTTTCAGTCTCTCTTTCTCCCTCCCAGTCTTAATTTCATTCCACCCAGGCTAACTGTCAACTTCAAATGAGCCTCCACCAACAGAATGGGGGAATAGAGAACTATAAGGATTTTCTAAACCCACCAAATGAGCCATAAAGACATATTGGGCAATTCCTTTGCAGGTGCAACCCAGCGATATTTGTAAAATGAACAGTCATCTCATTGACAAAGCTACTGGATGAAAAGCCAAGCATTGCAAAAATAAATTTGTCATGTCCATGAACTGTCCAAAGTGATGCACGATAACCGGACATGCACCCAACTGAAGGCTCTCACGCTATCTGCTGATGTCAACATACCTTGGCCATTTCAAATAAACTGTACAATTGAGTTAAATTAAAACGTCAAACTGCATTTGCTGGTATTATAAGCTTACCAGATGTCATAATCCTTGGAGAGCAACAATAAATAATGTCAAATTTAGAGGAAAAAAATGATACATAACACAGCAGGTCCCCCTGGATCCATGAATGGGAATGCGTAACAGGATGGACTTGGGTGTTTGAGTGAAGCTGTTCACGAGTTTACAGCAGGCACATTGTGAGGAACAAAGACCATTTCAGTTTACTGTTAAGGTTGATCAGTCTTGTGTGTTTCTGTACAACTCAACTTAGATTTCTGCTCCACATTGAGAGATTCCATCTGCATGGGGAGACTAAACACTCCGTGACCTACTAGTCCCCCCAGCATTCACTCAAACATCTGATTCTAATATTACATTTCAACCTTTCAGCAGCATTAACCTAACAGATCTCAACAAAATTGCTCCAGGACAATAAATCCATTTTGAAATGATTAGCACTGTTATGGTCCTTTTCACGCAGATCAGTCCCAAGAATCAAGTGTACCAATGTACCTCCACCAGAAGGATGAAGATTTGAAGACCAATCATTGGCTTTTATTTGGGAGCGGATGCAGGCTGCAAGGCACTGTGCCTTCATCATGTAGTGGAAAAGTCTACCCTCACATTGCAATGCATGCCTGGGCAGCAGACGTGCGATGCTACTGACAGCGAGTGAGTGCAAGTTTGTGGCTAACATTTTCCTAAGCGATGAGAGGTATAAGTTGGATAGAAACAGACAATGGCTTCGGTCTTCCCAATATTTAATTGGAGGAAATTTCTGCTCATCCAATACTGGATGTCAGACAAGCAGCTTGACAAATCAGAGGCATTTGATGGGTCGTGAAAGGTGGTGGTGTGGTATAGCTGGGCGGGGTCAGCGTATTTCCAAACCAAGTAACACCCATTAACCCTAATTTTCCATTTACTGTCTGTCTACCAACTTTCTATCCACAATGTTATACTTCCTCTTATACCACACACCAGGATATTTGTATCAAGTCATTTTTGAGACACCAAATCAATGTTGGTCCTGCTTAATATACAGGGTTAAGGAAACCGTACTTCTGAAACTTTTATCTGTGGCTATGGTTGTTTTTAGTGAGAATAAATGAGTTCGGTAGAGTCCGTGACACAGCAAACTACATGATCTGTTGGAATGAATGGGTCAATGGCCTTTCCTCTTTCTGTAATTTTTGTTTTTATACTCAACCTCACTACCTCATGTAAGATTTATTAGTACTTGGGGAGGTCAAGCACGAGGCAAAAGGCAGGCGTTCCATCTCTGAGTGATGCAACGAGGAACTAACTAAACCTGTCTTTCTCAAATCATTCCTCCAAGGGGCTGATCATAACCTGACTAAGGGCAGCACTTTCTGAGTCACAGAATTATTCGCGTGCACTGATATTGCTCTATTAGTGACCAGCAAGAACCATGATCACTCCCTCAAAATAATGATTTTAACATAAGAACTGAGTATATAACAGCTGACTACACTTCAAAAGAAAGGTAATTCATTGACCGTGAATCACTCTGGAATGTTCTGAGGATATGAAAGGCGATGTATAAATGAATGTTCTTTCTTTCTGCTCTCATTCTCAAGCCCATGGCTATCTCAGCAGGGATCAAGTAAACATCCTCAGCTGATTCATGTGCCAGGCCCTTGCACTTCTGCAGCTTCAATGTGGAAGTAAGCTAAGTGAACCCTGCACCCTTACCTTTCTCTTCTGGTTTTTTCCAACTTGTCTTTAAGAATCATTATTTCTTTCTTCAGGGTGAGTTGCTGTCCCTCTGCATCTCGCAGTTCCTTTTTCAAGTTCTTGATCTCTGTCACGTGCAGGGCTTCCCGTTTGGCCAGCTCTTCCTCGTAGAACACACTTTTTTTCTCCAGATCAGCTTTGAGCTTTGCCACTTCCTGCTGATGCTCCGTACTGCTTACACCCGGGGAACGTCCAACCTGCTTTTGCTATTAACAAAACAAGGAAAAAAAACATTTTAAGAGATGTAATAATTGTCGGTTACTTTTTCATACTGCCCAACGTCAATAAACTTTAAAATCCTCAATTCCATTCATGGCCAACCTCGGGTTCGCCACAGTTCATGAATTTTATTACTTTACAGCTGACAGACCAAAATCTCTAGTAACCAATTTAGACGTAGAAGATGGCAAGTTTATTTTTCAGTATGTAATATAATTTATGTCATAAGCCCAACTTGTCCAGTCTTGCCACTAAGAGTTGGCAGTAGTTACTTGGATCCGTTAAGTCCATTAAAATTACATTTAACTGCTAATTTAACACTTCAGTGCAGCACTGAGGGAGCGCTGCACTGTTGGAGTTGCCGTCTTTTGATGAGATGTTAAACCGAGGCCTCATCTGCCCCCTCAGGTGGACATAAAAGATCCCATTGCACTATTTGAAAAACAGCAAGGGAATTCTCCCAGTATCCTGATCAACATTTATCTTTAAACCAATAGCACTAAAAAATCTGGTCATTTACTCAGTGCTACTTGTGAGATCTTGCTGGAGGCAAACTGGCTGCTATATTTGCCTATATAACTGACTACATTTCAAAAGTAGTGCAGTCACAGTTAAATAGGTGAATGCTGGAGCCATTTTGAGTACAGCAAAATCCTACAAACAATAGAATGAATGACTAGTTAACTTGTTTGGTGAAATTTGTTGACGGATGAATGTCAGCCAAGATACCAGAACTTCCTGCTCTCCTTCCAATAGTGTCATGAGATCTTTTACATTGACTTGAACAGTTGATAGGGCCTTGATTTAACATCTCATCAGAATGAACACACTTTCAGCAATGCAGCACTCCCTCAGTACTGCAGCATAGTGTCATGCACTCAAATCCTGGAGTGGGGCTTAAACCAAAAATCTGCTCACTCAGATGCAGTAGTGCTGTCAAATGAAACAAGTTGATATAACCACCCTTCTGGCATGCACCCTATTAATCTCTGCTGGAAGATAATGCTGAGCTGTCTGTACCTGAACCCTATTTTTCTGCCTCTATTGAAGTAAAGTCTGGAAACTGAAGCGAAAAAAAAGACCACCCATAACTTTTAAATGTTTTGATTAGGGGATATAGTTTACAAATGAGTTACATCAAGTCTACAGCACAGAAACAAGCTATTCAGCCCAACTGCCGGTGTTTATACTCCACACGAGCCTCCTCCCTACTTCATCTAAACCCTATCACCAATGAGGGTCCTCAAACCCTAGTGGGTCTTGCAAGGGGACCCAAGGGTTCCAAAGTCATCAGATTAGCACGTTTCTGTATTTGTTGACTTACTAGCACATTATTTCTGTTGCTACATAGTAATAAAAAATAAGATTTCTCACAACGACGGCCTCAGTGGGATACAGCATTTGCAGGGCCTACACACGATGGCATTTGGAAACCGCTGGATTATCGGAATTAAATGATGGTCAGTTTCTAGGGTGGATTATACTTCAGTTAATCCATCGTCTATTCTTTACACACTGATTCCAAACAACAAAACAATGAAGTATTCCAAGACACTGTTAGAACTTCCCTCTCTTTTGGTTTTTATTTCCCCCCATCCTCTACCATTCAACGTTCTCTGCCTGTAAGAGTGAGCGAGCACCTTTCCTCAAGGCCTCTGTCGGTGCCATTCTGTAACCCATTGACATCTGCCTGGGGCTGAACTGTCCTATTTCACCTCATCCTCCCTATGTGGAAACTTTGAGCCATCATTCAGTGTCTGACCCTTCACCCCTGCCACCACTAGAATCAGGAACAAACCAGTGCAAGGAATCAAGCGTCTTTCTTAATTTTCGTATCAGCCTCTCACCTTGAGCCCCTCAAGCTCATCCACCAGTTGCTTTGAGTACTGTTCACTCCGCTCACGCAGTTTTCGCTCCTTGGATGCCTCTGCTGCTGATTGTTCCATCTGCACGTCCAACTGGTTGGGAGAAATATGTACCATGAATAATGCAAAAGGTACACAGCAACCATAATTATAACCAAACATACAGCAAAACTGTCAAACGATCAAATCCTCTGAACTAGGAACCTACAGAACAGTTTCAGTAAAAGTCTACTTGAATGGCCTCAATCGCCACCTCACTTTGAATGGGTACTTACTGAAGTTTATGCAATCAGTGAAACTTTACATTAGTGTAGCGCACCACCTATTCCTTTCAAGAAAGAATGTGAGCACTGACTTTTTTTTTTACATGCGATCTTAAAAGTTTTGTCAAAAATGTAACATTCAGATAAAGTCTTAAAGGGAAGGGCACACCTTAGATGGTCAGAAGCACAGCCACTGATTTATAGTGACTGAATTCAATTTTTATCATATGGGATTACAGGATTTTTAACAGTGTTTGTATGGATCACATTCGGTGATTCTGTCCGTTTACTGTAAGGATCGTTGGTTGACAATAAGTCTAATTCTGTTATTATAACATCTCATTCTGTGTCAAATTTCCAAAGGCCCTTGATAAAGTTCCTAATGAAAGGCGTCGACTGATACCGAAAGTAAAGGAAATTGAAGGTAAAAGCTGGTTGTGGATAAGGAGCCCAGTGAAAGAAGTAAAGCAGGTGGGTGCTTCCTACGAGAGTGAAGTCGGAGAACATGAAGCCGCTTGTGATTATTGTGGATGTGGGGCTTGAGTAGAGGAGAGTGATGTATTTGGTGACCCTTTCCCCATTACCTATTCCTTGGCTTTGGAAACTGCTATATCAATGCAAGTTCTTTCTTTTCTCCTTTTCATAAAAGATATTAAATATATAGATATGGTTAACAACATATAAAGAAGAACAGAAAATCCTGAAAGCACTCAGCAGGTCAGGTATTAACGTTTCATACCCAGATGCTGCCGGACCTGCATTTTCTCTTTTTATTTCAGATTTCCAGCATCAGCAGTATTTTGCTTTTTGAATGTATATAAAAGGTTAATTCAAGGTGTGACAGGATAACAAAGAGTCAAAAATAAGGGTGTTGGACTGGAAAAAAGCAAAGTTTAGCAAAGAAGGGATCTGGGAAACAGCAAGGAGATGAACGACCAGCTAATCTACTTTTGCTGGTGTTGGTTGAGGGAGGAATGTTGGCCGCAGCACTTGGATAGTGCCATGGATCTTTAACAGCCCCCGAACCAGTGGACGGGCAGACTCAACCTCGGTTTAATGTCTAAGATGAATGACAGACGTATAACAATGCAGCATTCTCTCAGTACTGCATTAATTATGTGCTCAAGTCCTGGAACCCACAGCCTTCTGACATAAGCATCTAGTGCTTCAAGATCAAATCTCCCTCCAGAGTGCCCCCAACAAAGTACGTCAACTCCAACTGCAGACCATTCTTTACTTCACACCTGCCATTCTGAGTGAGTTTGCTAATTCAGTATCATGTGCAGCAAACTGTAGACAGTTTTTAGCTGTAGGCACATGCTTCAGGAACCGAACTCATTTCATGCAAGAATCTTGAAGATAGCGGAGAGGAGAGATCTGAATCAAATCAGTCTGGCATGGATTCAAATCCAGATGCGAAACGACAAACTGCTAACTCAGTGCACTACGTAGTCATCATTTTGCTTATTTTAATGTCTTGTACAAGTACAGTAAATTTTGTTCACTACCACAGGAGCAAAAGGTGGCTTTCTCCTTCCTTTTGCAAGAAGTCAGCAAGCAGGAAGCAGAGAGCCTGACTGGGCAACATCAGTTTAGAAAGTTCCGTCGAGGGCATGGAGCTACCGGCCTGAAATCACAATAAATGCCGGCCTTGCCAGCAATGCTTATGTCCCAAGAATGAACAAAAAGTTGCAAGAGGTTAAATCACTGGAATGGAGAAATTACATTTGTCCCCAAAAACTGGTGCCAACCAATAAAACTATTGCAAATCCTAAAGTGGAAATATGAGGCTGATCAGAAAAGGATATTCAGATGATCTAGTTTCACTTCTTTTCTTAATTCAATTCGGACTGCCTGCACTGATGCAGCGGCAGCCATTTCTATTCTTGCATTCACCTCCTGTGCCCTTGACATGCATTCAAATTGTAACCGTCATCCATTGTTACACTGTCCTAGATCTGGGTGTTTAACCCTTCTCTACACTCTCCTGAGTAAAGCACCAGTGCGAGAGAAAAAGTCAGGCAAAATGTCAACAACAAAGCAGACTTGGACGGAACAGAGAGAAATAAGAAAACAGCAAGGTCAAGACTTTCTTCGGGACTCAGCTAGAACGGAGTTTAAAAATGTCTGAAATAATACAAACCCAATAAAATAAGCTGGCCAATAACAGTGCCACGGGGTTTCATATAAATATATACAATACAAAGTAACCCCAAACATTTGGCCTTTTATAATTTGAAACCTGGCCTGTTTCAACCTACAAAAAGTGCACTCTCTCATCGCCAACAACTCCTAGCTTTAACGTAATTGCTCAATGGTGCATTGAGATGCGTTTTGTCTCATTCTTGTTTCGCTTGGCACTGAACACAAGTCAGTACAGATTTACCACTGAAGGGAGGGTGGGCGTCAGACTGCTGGCACCCTTCACTTTTAGCCAAGTTGTACATCCTTACAAGGTCGATTGGGGGGGGGGGGGGGGGGAAATAAAAATTGGATTTAATGTGAGGCAAACAAGAAAATCTCCAAAAATCCCAATGATTTAAAAAGTAGTTTTATGATTTCCTCTGAGCCCTCCCTTCAAATTATTTTCAAAAGTCAAACCAATAAAGGAGGAATAGAAAGGGTCAGTTACCGCGGGACTAGTTTGGAAAATGCTAGTGACTGGTGTACGGGGATATCCAACTCGTGTAAGTCTGTGGGGGTGTTCATAATACGGAAGTGGCCTCAGAACCAGTTGATTGATATTGCACGGTTTGAACAGGATCCAAATGGAGTTCGCAAAGCACTGATCTGCTGTACGGTGTCGCTCAATTTTGGACAGCTCCATCACACCACGGTAAATGCTATATTCAAATCATCCCCTCTCACTCTTGGTCACAGAACAATTCTTTAAACAAAAGTTTCAAGCCTTCTTTCTGAATTTAAAATTATGAGTGAGAATATGCCACATAATGCACAATGTCTTCTCCTCTTTCCTCCCAAAAAATAATAAAGATAGGCATCCCACGAGTGGCTGATCGCCTTCACCAGGGAGGAACACAGAAGATTTTCAGATACAACATATTTTGTGAGCAGGGACTTAAAACATACAAAAAATGTCCGTTTCCTAGGTAGCAATGAAGGGCAATAGCTGTAAGAGTGGGAAAGGTTTCCTCCACTCAGTGCTTTAAGTTTTACCAAGAGTATGTGTGAAGTCCGCGGAGTGCTTTGTCTCTATTTCCCTCCCCCTCCTCCATGTCATGGAGGAAATAACCAACACTGGCACTTAAACGCGCTTCAGACTCTAATTTAAACAGTGCCTGTGAATGGAGTGGAGGGCATCAGCTGATTACTGCTTAATATTCAGCAGCACTGGACTTCACACGTACTCCTCGTAAAACTTAAAGCCTATCCCCCCCACCCCCCCAAACAAAATGTAACACAACGGGGAGGCGATGAGAGAGCGAGACAAAGCAGATGTGGTAAAGGTAAAAATTGAAATTCTGTGAAAGATGCTGTTTCACAACAGTTATTGTGCAGGCAATGTCGAGCTGTTCATATTTCTTCGCTAGTTGCACAAAATTTGGTTCCACTATAAACCATAACTCTAACTGTATTGTTCAAGAGATGGCCCATCCTGGAACTGGACCTAGCTGCACAGATAAGTCAGAGGTTAACACTCCATCAGTGCAGTTCACCTCTCTGGATATCCATGAAGGAGAAATAAAACTAGATGAATTTTTTTTGAAACAGGGTGCCCTGATGATCCAGTGGGTAAATGCATGATTTGTTGCGGTGCTGAGCCAAAGCAGCCCCAGGTTTAATTCCTGGTCTGTTCCCAGTTAGCTGACCTATGGGATGTGAGAATTCCTGAGCCAAGGAGAAAAAGATCTAGAATCAGCCGAGGCTTCTGCTCTCGATTGTTATCCAGTGACTCAACGCTGAAAAGCGTGCATGTGGATATCGGTTAAGGACAGCATCAAGCTGGTCTGTGAAGCCCACCAGGCAAATTGTCTGCCAACACTCACTGTCGAGGCTCAAGGTGAAGAATAGCCACTTGGACGAGGTGCTGAACAGCTGCAGTGCTCCAGCATGAGATTGTAGAAAGAAAATTTGGAGCAAATTACTTAATGCAGTCAACTTGAAGAAATTTTAACAGTCAAAAACTAATAAAAATCATGTGTGGAGAACAGCCCTCCGTATTGCAACTCCACATGAACCCAATGCTTCTAATCCCTTGGGCTCTGGTCTTCCAGAATCCAAATACAAAGCTTTTCACCTGTGAGTCCTGAAGAATAGTGCAGTGGAGTTGTAAGTGAAAGGCAAAATGTGGAGGAAAGGGAGGCTATTTACTGTTAACTTGTCAGCTATCCCGATCCAAAAACAGACGATCAAACCCACCTCTTTTTTGGCCCGCTCCACTTTCCGTAGATCCTGGCGCAAACTCTCGGCTTTCTGCATCGTCATTTCCATCTCCTCTTCTTTGTCCCGAAGCTGTCGGGAAAGTTTCTGTTTTTGGGAGCGCAGGTCTGTGACTCTCTCGTTCATCTCCGAGAACTCCTGCATGGCCAGTTTACGCTGGCTGTGGGCATCTTTAAGCTCTTTGGTTTGCGATTTCAACCTTTCACTCGATTCAATCATTTCCTGTATTGAGGACACAGATTAAAAATATTTGAGGATTAGCAGACCATTTTAGATTCATTAAAAAACAAATGATCCAAAATGGCAAAGGAGAACAACAGTACAGTCCCAACAGTGTGAGTGAGCAGAACTAACAGACAAACTGTGCTAAGATCCGTCTGTGAGCTTGGTGTAGTAACAATGTAAACCCATTCCATACAAAAGTGTTTATAATTTCGCCACCTCTAAATGCACCTCCTTGCATGTTGCTGAGATATATACTGCACAGGACACAGTGAAGACTAAAACTCCTGACAACATCCCAACTGTGGTGCTGAAGAACTGTACACCAGAACTAACCTCCCTCTGGCCCTCACCCCACCCAAGCTATTCCAGTGGAGCCACGACGGTGGTATCTAACCAATATAGAAAATTGCTCACGTATGTCCTAACAACAAAAAGCAGGGCAAATCTAACCTGGTCAATTACCACCCATTCAGCTTGCTCCCAATCAGCAAAGTAATGGAAGGGATCACCATTAGTGCCATCAACCGACACCTACTCATCAGTCAGCTGCTTCCTGATGCTCAATTCGGGTTCTGCCAGAACTACTCGGCTCCTGATCACACCACAGCCTTGATCCAGGCTTGGAAGCGAAAGGCGAGGCGAAACTGCCCTCTACAAAAAAGCAGCATTCATCCCAGTTGGCACCGAGGAGACCTAGCAAAACTGAGGTCAAGGTGGATCAACAGGAAAACCCTCCAGTGGCTGGAGTTATGCCTGATTCAAAGGAAGATGGTCGCAGTAGTTGGAGGCCTATCACTGCAGCAAAGTGCATCACTGCAGGAATCCCTTAGGACAACGTCCTTGGACCAACCATTTGTTCCCCTGCTACTGGTCACAATGTCTACCCTCTCCACCAATGGCGCACTGTGCCTGCTTTATCAATGACCTTGCCTCCATTATAAGATTAGTAGGGCTGTTCGCTAACGATTCCAGTGCTCAGCTCCATTCACAACTCCTCGATAACGAAGCAGCCTATGCCAGCCTACAGCAGAACCCAGGCAACATTCAGGCTTGTGGCAGGCAACATCTGTGCCAGTTAGTTGCCAAACAATGACCATTTCCAACAAGAAAAGATCCAACCACCCTCCCTTTAACCTTCAACAACCCCACTATCAACATCCACGGGGTCACCATAGACCAGAAGCTAAATTGAACTAGCCATATCAACAAGAGCAGCAGGGTAGAGGGTAGATACTCTGGAATAGGGCCTCATGCCCTGACACCTCAAAGTATCTCCCATCATAAGGCTCAAGTAGGAGCGTAATGGAATACTCACCATTTACCTGGATGGATGCAGCCACAACACCGCCATCCAGAACAGTGCAATCCCCTGTTAATATCTACCCTCTCCATCACTCCAGTATATACGATCTACATGATGCACTGCAGCAACTCACCAAGTTTGCTTCAACAGCACCTCCCAAGCCTCATGATTCCTACCACCGAAAAGGACAAGAGCAGCAAGATCATTGAAGCACCACAGCTCCAAATCACACACCATCTTGACTTGGACATGTTTCGTTGTTCCTTCATCATTGCTGGGTCAATATCCTGGAATTCTCTACCTAGCACCAGCGTGGAAGCACCATCACTGAAAGGACCGTAACAATCCAGGGAGAAGGCCCATCACCACCTTCTAATGTAACCTTGCTAAAGTCGCCCTCATCCCAACAACATATATAAAAAAACACAGAACAAGAAAGTCCCAATATTCGATTCTGGCCTGTGCTGAGTTAAGGTAGTTGGCTGAGATTGACACGCCAGCCAACAAAATAGTCTTTTCCTGTTCATCCCATCAAAACCCTTCATAATTTTAAAAACCTCAACTGACTCTCTTAGCCTGCTCGGCTCCAGTGCAAACAGCCCCAGTATCTCAAGTCTCTCCTCATAACTACAACTTCCCATTCCTGACAGCATCCTGGTGAGTCTACATTATATGCTTTCTATGGCTTTAATGTTCTTTCTATAATGAGGCACTCAAAATACCAAACAAAACTCAAACTGTGGTCTCATCATTGTCTGGTACAAATTTACTATTTCTTCACTCCTGTACTCTTATATGATACTAGTTATGAAATCTAAAACCAAGGGAGGGCTAAGAAGCATGCACAAATAGCTCCCTTAATAATAGTTCAGGTTGGATGGCCATTCTAATATTTTTTTTTATTATTCATGGGATGTGGGCGTTGCTGGCGAGGCCTGCATTAATTGCCCATCCCTAATTGCCCTTGAGAAGGTGGTGGTGAGCCGCCTTCTTGAACCGCTGCAGTCCGTGTGGTGAAGATTCTCCCACAGTGCTGTTAGGTAGGGAGTTCCAGGATTTTGACCCAGCGACGATGAAGGAACGGCGATATATTTCCAAGTCGGGATGGTGTGTGACTTGGAGGGGAACGTGCAAGTGGTGTTGTTCCCATGTGCTTGCTGCTCTTGTCCTTCTAGGTGGTAGAGGTTGTGGGTTTGGGAGGTGCTGTCGAAGAAGCCTTGGCGAGTTGCTGCAGTGCATCCTATGGATGGTACACACTGCAGCCACAGTGCGCCGGTGGTGAAGGGAGTAAATGTTTAGGGTGGTGGATGGGGTACAAATGAAAAGCTCTAATGAAAAGTTTGCTTTAATAGTCTCAATGTGATTCAAAAACATTGATAAATTGCACAAGAAAGGCGTTTAATAAGAGTTATAAAATCAGCTAATACGATGGCAATGTGAAATTATTGCATATAGGACAATGCACAGGATGGAGCGTGATCCAAAGCAGTAAGAGTTCAAAGAGTTCAGGTGACATCATGAACTGCAAAAGATTGGCTTCAATGGCTCAGTGTATCTCCAGAGTTCAGATTGTGTGTCTTTGATATACCCTCCACAAAATATACATAGGTGGAGCTCAGAGGGCACTATACACAGAAGATGTTGGAAATACACAGCAGCTAAGTCGGCCTCAAAAAGGCAGCTTAACATTTGGGTGGGATCCTTCCTTAAAAACTGTTCAGTCAAAGAGACCACCCAAAATAGTGAGCCATCTTTACCCTTTCAGATGATGGACCTGTTGTGTTTCCGACACCTTGTTTTTATTTCCATAATTTAAAGAGGGGTTTTCTCTTTACCTTAGTGGCTTTATCAGAGATGTAGCAAGCAGGAATGGAATGCAACATAAAATCTTACAGCACAGGAGGCCGTTTGGCCCATTGCGCCGATGCCGGATCTTTGAAAGAGCTATCCCATTAGTCCCACCCCCCTGCTCTTTCCACATAGACCTGCAAATTTCTCCCCTTCAAGCATTTATCCAATTCCCTTTTGAAAGTTACTATTAAATCTGCTTCCACCGCTCTTTCAGACAGTGCATTCCAGCTCATAATAAGTCGCTGTGTAAAAAAAATTCTCATCTCACTTCTGGCTTTTTTGCCAATTATCTTAAATCTGTTTCCTCCAGTTACTGACCCTTCTGCCAGTGGAAATAGTTTTGCCTTATTTACTCTATCAAAATCCTTCATAATTTTGAATGCGTCTATTAAATCTCCCTTAACCTTCTCCGCTCGAAGGAGAACAACTGCAGCTTCTTCAGTCTCTCCACATAACTGAATTCTCTCATCCCTGGTATCAGTTGGGTAAATCTCCTCTTTTTTTAAATTCGTTCATGGGATGTGTGCGTCACTGGCAAGGCCGGCATTTATTGCCCATCCATAATTGCCCTTAAGAAGACGGTGGTGAGCCGCCTTCTTGAACCACTGCAGTCCGTGTGGTGAAGGTTCTCCCACAGTGCTGTTAGGTAGGGAGTTCCAGGATTTTGACCCAGCAACGATGAAGGAACGGCGATATATTTCCAAGTCGGGATGGTGTGTGACTTGGAGGGGAATGTGCAGGTGGGTGTTGTTCCCACGTGCTTGCTGCCCTTGTCCTTCTAGATGGTAGAGGTCGCCGGTTTGGGAGGTGCTGTCGAAGAAGCCTTGGCGAGTTGCTGCAATGCATCTTGTGGATGGTACACACTGCAGCCACGGTGCGCCGATGGTGAAGGGAGTGAATGTTTAGGGTGGTGAATGGGGTGCCAATCAAGTGGGCTGCTTTGTCCTGGACGGTGTCGAGCTCCTCGAGTGTTGTTGGAGCTGCACTCATCCAGTCAAGTGAAGAATATTCCAGCACACTCCTGACTTGTGCCTTGTAGATGGTGGAAAACTTTGGGGAGTCAGGAGGTGAGTCACTTGCCGCAGAATACCCAGCCTCTGACCTGCTCTTGTAGCCACAGTATTTATATGGCTGGTCCAGTTAAGTTTCTGGTCAATGGTGACCCCCAGGATGTTGATGGTGGGGGATTCGGCGATGGTAATGCCGTTGAATGTCAAGGAGAGGTGGTTAGACTCTCACTTGTTGCGGGTGGTCATTGCCTGGCGCGAATATTACTTGCCACTTATCAGCCCAAGACTGGACGTTGTCCAGGTCTTGCTGCATGCGGGTACAGACTGCTTCATTATCTGAGAGGTTGCAAATGGAACTGAACACTGTGCAATCATCTGCGAACATCTCCATTTCTGACCTTATGATGGAGGGAAGGTCATTGATGAAGCAGCTGAAGATAGTTGGGCGTAGGATACTGCCCTGAGGAACTCCTGCAGCAATGCCTTGGGGCTGAGATGATTGGCCTTCAACAACTACTACCATCTTCCTTTGTGTTAGGTATGACTCCAGCCACTGGAGAGTATTCCCCGATTCCCATTGACTTCAATTTTACTAGGACTCCTCGGTGCCACACTCGGTCAAATGCTGCCTTGATGTCAAGGGCAGTCACTCTCACCTCACCTCTGGAATTCAGCTCTTTTGTCCATGTTTGGACCAAGGCTGTAATGAGGTCTGGAGCCGAGTGGTCCTGGCGGAACCCAAACTGAGCATCGGTGAGCAGGTTATTGGTGAGTAAGTGCCGCTTGATAGCACTGTCGATGACACCTTCCATCACTTTGCTGATGATTGAGAGTAGACTGATGGGGTGGTAATTAGCCGGATTGGCCTGCTTTTTGTGGACAGGGCATACCTGGGCAATTTTCCACATTGTCGGGTAGATGCCAGTGTTGTAGCTGTACTGGAACAGTTTGGCTAGAGGCGCAGCTAGTTCTGGAGCACAAGTCTTCAGCACTACAGCTGGGATGTTGTCGGGGCCAATAGCCTTTGCTGTATCTAGTGCACTCAGCCGTTTCTTGGTATCACGTGGAGTGAATCGAATTGGCTGAAGACTGGCTTCTGTGATGGTGGGGATATCGGGAGGAGGCCGAGATGGATCATCCACTTGGCACTTCTGGCTGAAGATGGTTGCAAACGCTGCAGCCTTGTCTTTTGCACTCACGTGCTGGACTCCGCGATCATTGAGGATGGGGATGTTTGCAGAGCCCCCTCCTCCCGTTAGTTATTTGATTGTCCACCACCATTCATGACTGGATGTTGCAGGACTGCAGAGCTTTGATCTGATCTGTTGGTTGTGGAATCGCTTAGCTCTGTTTATAGCATGTTGTTTCTGCTGTTTAGCATGCATGTAGTCCTGAGTTGTAGCTTCACCAGGTTGACACCTCATTTTTAGGTACGCCTGGTGCTGCTCCTGGCATGCTCGTCTACACTCCTCATTGAACCTCGTTGATCCCCTGGCTTGTTGGTAATGGTAGAGTGAGGAATATGCCAGATCATGAGGTTACAGATTGTGCTGGAATACAATTCTGCTGCTGCTGATGGCCCACAGCGCCTCATGGATGCCCAGTTTTGAGCTGCTCGATCTGTTCTGAATCTATCCCATTTAGCACGGTGATAGTGCCACACAACACGTTGGATGGTGTCCTCAGTGCGAAGACGAGACTTCGTTTCCACGAGGATCGTGCGGTGGTCACTCCTACCAATACTGTCATGGACAGATGCATTTGCGACAGGTAGATTGGTGAGGACGAGGTCAAGTAAGTTTTTCCCTCATGTTGGTTCGCTCACCACCTGCCGCAGGCCCAGTCTGGCAGCTGTCCTTCAGGACTCGGCCAGCTCGGTCAGTAGTGGTGCTACCGAGCCACTCTTGGTGATGGACATTGAAGTCCCCCATCCAGAGTACATTTTGTGCCCTTGCTACCCTCAGTGCTTCCTCCAAGTGGTGTTCAACGTGGAGGAGGACTGATTCATCAGCTGAGGGAGGGCGGTAGGTGGTAATCAGCAGGAGGTTTCCTTGCTCATGTTTGACCTGATGCCATGAGATTTCATGGGGTCCGGAGTCAATATTGAGGACTCCCAGGGCCACTCCCTCCTGACTCTTTATCACTGTACCGTCACCTCTGGTGAGTCTGTCCTGCCGTTGGGACAGGCCATACCCAGGGATGGTGATGGAAGAGTCTGGGAAGTTGGCTGAAATGTATGATTCTGTGAGTATGGCTATGTCAGGCTGTTGCTTGACTAGTCTGTGGGACAGCTCTCCCAATTTTGGCACAAGTCCCCAGATGTTAGTGAGGTGGACTTTGCAGGGACAACTGGGCTTGGTTTGCCTTTGTCGTGTCCAGTGCCTGGTGGTCCGATGCCGGATGGTCCGTCTGGTTTTATTCTTATTATGACTTTTTGTGGCGATATTGTACAACTGAGTGGCTTGCTGGACCATTTCAGAGGGCAGTTAAGAATCAGCCACATTGCTGTGGGTCTGGAGTCACATATAGGCCAGACCAGGTAAGGACGGCAAGTTTCCGTCCCTAAAAGACATTAGTGAACGGTCGTTTCATGGCCACTATTATTGATACTAGTTTTTTTTTGTTCCAGATTTTATTTAATTAATTGAATTTAAATTCCCAGCAGTTTGAACTCATGACTCCAGATTATTAGTCCAGGCCTCTGGATTACTAGTCCAGTCACAGAACCACTATGCTACTGCACCCTCTCTAAGACCTTGACATTCTTCCTAAAGCGTGGTGCCCAGAATTGGACACAATACTCCAGCTGAGGCCTAACCAGTGTTTTATAAAGATTTAGCATAACTTCCTTGCTTTATCAGGTCCATCAGGTTTTATATCATTAACAGGGAAATAGCAGGCCCTGCACACATTTTATCAGATACTTCTAAGAAACACAGTTGAACCATGTGTGACTATTTTACAAACCTTGGCCACCATTCTGGCACCCTCATCCTTTCTGTCAAGTGACAGAAGCAACAGTACCTGAATATGCAATTACCTTTTGAAGATCATCTTTCTCCTGCTTCATGGATTTGATTTGCTTCTCAAGTGCTTTAATTTGCCTACAACCCTCTTCAAAATCTCTCCTGATGATGCTCGCTTCTTCGAGCTGCTGCTCCAGCTGACCAGAATCTGGAACAAGCAGCAGAATAATTGGTTACTTCACCTCACAGAAATGTCATCTTTTACTGTTTAACAGCTGGCTTCTGTTTTAAACTGTTCCTCCTCAAAAAACATTATTAAAAGGATGGCCTATTGTGAAAACTAAAAGATTAAAGATGTTGCATTTAGTGGGGTACCAGGGCTGGCGGCTGACACAGGGGTCTGGTGGCAACACAAGCGTAAACTTACATTGTCCCCCACTTACAGTGGTGGCTGGTGTACACCGTTACGTAGTTTTCTCTGAAATGGAATTTTGCATCAACAGAAACTCAGCCCCTTCCAATTACGATTTAAAGACTATATCTAGATTCTGTACTTAATGTAAGGGGAAGAAAAGGGAAAAAATACAAAGATAGGCTCTGTTCCCTCACTGAAAACTTGTAAGATATCTAGGTTGACAGGCTGAAGTGCAGACAGTGCAGAAATTAAGAAGGGAGCCTTTGATGGAATACAAAATATTCCTGGCTCCTGAGCAGCTTTTGGTATTTTTAAAAATTCGGACCATTATTACAGGGACATGATATATATGGTATTTCAGTTTGAAAAACATCTTAGAGCAGAGGCTCCACAACACGCCACTACCGGTCTTGCAATGTAGACACTGATAAAATAGTTCAAGGTGTAACAGTATATGCAATCCACTTGGATTAGATGAATTTTATGGGATTAAGAGTGGAGTGAGTCAGAGATGGCTCCCCTCACCCCCGGCAAATTATTTCCTGATATAATCACCAATTCCAGAATGCCAGATAGGATCCTGTACAGCATCAGGCCAAGCAGAGGCAGGGTGGACAGCAAGAAAGATACCAGGACTCATTTAAGCACAACGTTAAGCTCCGTTATCTTGGTGTTAACAGCTGGGAAAACGTCACAGCTGATCACATGAGATGGCCAGCAGCGAAATGGGATCAATGCCAGCAATAGCGTTCTGCCCTCCTGAAGAAGTGGCAGAAACGTGAATAGTGGTTGACTGTCGAGCCCAGGAGGGTGTCTGTGTCTGTGAAATTTTCAGAAGAGTTTGTCTCTCTTGTATATATTAGCATCACAATCATCCACCGATTGCCTTTCTAACGGTTGTTATCTTCAAATACGAAGGACTCCCACCAACACAACTTCACATCCCACAAATCATGTTGAATATTCCTGCACTATGAAGCACCACAAGCAACCTCTGAAGTAGTGTTGAGAACCAATTCTTGCCCCTGCTTTAAGAAGGAGGTGCTCGTGATCTTTCAGCCACCACAATAATACTCCTTTGACTGAGAGAGCAATATAGTCCCTCAGGACAGTGAATGCTGCTGCTACTTGTTGTCAGCTCAAGGCATTTTCATTCCTCCTTTCCCCCAGGATTGAATTCTGGGTAAGCCATGTCCTTTTCACACCATTGGTGCATTAGGACTTTTTGAATCTCACCAATGTCTGATAGGCCGAGTGCAACACTTCGCATTGGATTATTTAATCTCCATTCCTCCTCCCCCCAATGTATATCAGACATTTGAAACTCCAGCTCTTTTCACAGTCGTCCCTCTTAGAAGGTCAGAGATTACAAGAGGTTTTAAGACATTTGGAAATCTCCAACGCAATGCATTGGTCTTTTGAATTCTCATGAATAAAACAGTGCAGCATGGAGAGCCCTATTTCACACTTCCATACTGTTCCCTAGGGCTCGCACCTGTGCCTGAAACAAATCAATAATCTATATGGAGAAATTCCAGGGACTGGGAAGGGTGATTTTGCAATTGTATTCTGGTGGGAGGGGGCTGCCATTTGGCGCAGAACCCAGATGCGCCGATTCCTGGCCCATGTTCATTTTGCTGGATACATGCAGAGGGGCCAGGTACTTCTTCGGCCCACCCACGTGTTACATCCAGGGAAATGTTGGGGGCATGGCTGGGGGTGTTGACAGAAATTCTGCCCAGCTTACACACGTTAGGCTCAGCAGGACTTACACTCTGTCAAGAGCAGGCACAGGCTCTACTCTGGGCTTTAAGAAGGCCCCATTGTTGCAGCAAAACAAGTAATCGATCCCAGAGGGAAGTAGGATCAAACATTTGACTCCTTCTCTTTGGTACACAGGAGACCCCCATCGGAGCAGGGTGCCACTCAGACCTTCACCACCTCATTGGGGCGGGCACCTCAGTTGCACCTCCACAGCACACCTCTTCGCCATTCTCTGTACAGCAGTTAATGCTCCAATCCCTGCCAGTGTGGGAAGGTACCAAGGAGGGACCAGAGAGCAGGACAAACGCCTAGAGTACACCACTCCATCACACCACCCAGCAGCACTGGCAATGGTAAGCTGTCAAAGAACAGACCAAGCACTGGCCCCATCAGCCTGAAGTGCTGCATGAAGAAGGGAGAAAATATCAACAATTTAAAAAAACACATTGCTGTCTCACCATCAAGCAATAAAAATGTGTGAGGCTTTCAACATCATAGAAGTTTCACTATGGGAGGCCAATCATCCCAGTGCCAGTGCTATTTCCCAATCAGAGCAGGGCTGACTCAATAATCCCGGCTAAAAAGCTGCCAGGACTATTGCACAGGGGCCAAATTTCTCCCCACTGGGGTAATAAGCTGCAAGTCTAGTTCATGAATCTCATTTGAACACACTTGCGCAGGGAGTATGATGAAAGAGTCCGAGCAGAATAGTGGGAGGGTACAACTCTTAACGAGTTGCTGCTGAAAATTACAGGGCTAAAGAGTGCATGTCTAAAAAAACACGCGTGAGTGGACAGGGGAAAGAATGACAATCCAACATGGAGTCTGTAGGTGGACGGCAGGGCAGTACTGTTCTGCTGCATGATGTGGAAGCCTAGTTTGACATTCCAGCATGTGACCTCCAGAGACCTGCAGTACACTATGTCTGACAGGTGGGGGTGGCCAGGCTCAGCACGGTTTGCAGTACTTGCAGACGAAGAAGACGGCATACTCAAAGGAATTTGGTACAAAATAACCATCCAACAATACCAGGTACCAGGTTAGATGACATAAGATTCCATGCCACAAAGTGATGCCAATGAGGCTGTTCCACATTTAGTGCTCATTCATGCCATGCCCTTCCTTACCAATAGTTCAGAAAGGCACAAAGTCAAGATGCAACATACAATTGAAAGCCTTACCACATTCACACCTTCCAAGGGCTTCATATATCAAACCACTGTAAGATAAACATGACCACTTACTAACAACATGGGCAGTCATTGGGCAGTCATACTATTCAGTGAGAAAGGACATAAAGTGATTGCAACGGTCTGACCAACTCATCAGTCATCTGTGCGATCCATGTCTGGGTGGCACGTTAGCTAATATTGCAGTGCTAGCTGAGAATTAGCCATAAGCATGATGAGGGTAGCGATGACCTTGTCATTCACTGGCAGCGCCATCCTTGCTGCAGATGGCACACTCTGTCCTGCTGACTCGGAGCAAATTGAGGAAGCTGCCCTGGGTCACTGGCAGGTAAATGTACCATGGTATACAGATATACTGCTGAGCCTCCGTCATGCCTTCTTTCATATTGTACCACCTCAACCATCAAATACAGTATTCGAAGTGTTTTGAAAACAAATGTAAACATTACAAAAAGACGCAAAAAAATTTTGGAAAATAAAGATTTCAGAAATATGGAAAAAATGTTTCACAAGTGACATTGTTTAACAAGGATACTTTAAATTTCAGCATGAAAACATATAACGTCAATTCAAGAGCTTCTTTGGCCAGGGAGCTTCCCTTGTTCTCATTCCAACTGGATGCATAAAGAAGAACAAGCAAGCCAAGCACAAGTACAACTGAAAAGTGCTGGGTACTAAATTTAACATCTTTGCTTAAAACATGGAGCTGTAAAGCCAAAGTGGGCCCAAATATGTTAGCTCACTAAAATTTAAAAGGCACCCTCTTTGCAGGCTCGGAAGGAAGTGGCACATGGCCTGCTCACCCAGTTCAGTGCTTCCTCTATGCCAGTTGTGCAGCTGCTCTCTTACATAGAATGTACAGCACTGAAACAGGCCATTTGGCCCAACGGGTCTATGCCAGTGATCATGCTCCACTCGAGCCTCCTCCCTCCCTACTTCATCTAACCCTATCAGCATATCCTTCTATTCCTTTCTCCCTCATGTATTTATCTAGCTTCCCTTTAAATGCATCTAAGCTAGTCGCCTCAACTACTCCTTGTGGTAGCGCATTCCACATTCTCACCACTCTCTGGGTAGTGACGATTCTCCCGAATTCCCTAGTGGATTTATTAGTGACTATCTTATATTTATGTCCCCTAGCTCTGATCTATCCTGCAAGTGGAAACATTTTCTCTATGTCTACCCTATCAAACCCTTTCATAATCTTAAAGACCTCTATCAGGTCATACCTCAGTCTTCTCTTTTCGAGAGAAAAAAGAACCCCAGCCTGTTCAGTCTTCCCTGATAGGTATAACCTCCCAGTTCCAGTATCATCCAAGTAAATCTTTTTTGCAGCTTCTCCAGTGACTCTATATCCTTTTTATAATATGGAGACCAGAACTGTTCACAGTACTCTAAGTGTGGCTTAATAAAGGTTCTGTACAAGTTTAACATAACTTCTCTGCTTTTCAATTCTATCCCTCTAGAAATGAACCCCAGTGCTTGGTTTGCCGTTTTTACGGTCTTATTAACCTGCGTCGCTACATTTAGTGATTGTGTATCTGTATCCCTAGATCCCTTTGCTCCTCTACCTCTGTTATTTTCCAAGGAGTATGTGGCCTCCTTATTCTTTCTACCAAAATGCACCCTCAGCAAATCCTATTATGCCAGGCTGTACGACGCAAAGCCCACGGGCAGTACGGCCTCCCAGTCCTTCCTGTCCTCTATCACGGAAGTCTTAGAGGACAGCGAGTGGGACAGCATGGATCGGCCACTGACCTTGGACGAGCTGACAAAGACCACCTGGTCCTCTGAGAAAAGTAAACTCCCGGAAGCGACGGCTTACCGGTCGAGTTGTACTCGGCTCTGTGGGACTGGATAAGCCCAGACCAACTGGAAGTGTACGGGGCTATGCTTCTGGCAGGCAGCATGTCAGAGTCCATGAGGAAAGGCATCATCACCCTCATCTACAAGTGGGAGGGGACGAGGGAAGAAATCAGAAATTGGCGACCCATTTCCTTGCTAAATGTTGACTACAAGATTCTGTCTAAGGCCATCGCCAGCAGGCTCAAGTCTGCTCTGGAGTAGGTGATCCATCAGATCAGACCTGTACTGTACCCAGCAGGAAGATCTTTGATAGCCTTGCGCTGCCCAGGGGTATGATCGTGAAGGGGGGTGAACATCTGCCTCATCAGCCTGGACCAGGAGAAGGCCTTCGTCAGAATATCCCATACGTACATGGTGGACGTGCTCTCCAAAATGGGTTTTGGGGAGGGAATCCACGATTGGATCCGACTGCTCTACGCGGACATCCGTAGCGCAGTCCTAATCAATGGGTGTGAGTCGGAGAGGTTTCCGATCAGATCTGGAGTCAGGCAGCGTTGTTCTCTCTCCGGTCTTGTTCGTATGTTGTATCAAGCCATTTGCTGCGTCCATCAGGAAGGACGCAGGTATCAGGGGGGTGACGATCCCAGGCAGCGGAGGCTCTCAGGTTAAGGCTTCACTGTACATGGACGACGTCACCGTCTTCTGCTCTGACCAGCAATCCACACACCGGTGGGCATCTGCGGTCGTTTTGAGCTGGCCTCGGGGGCCAGAATGAACTGAAGTAAGAGCGAGGCCACGTTTTTTGGCAGGTGGGAGACCCGATCCTTTGTCCCCTTCACTGTCAGGTCCGACTACCTGAAATTGCTGGGGATCTGGTTCGGGGGGTGGGGGGTCCCTGGCTTGCACGAAGAACTGGGAGGAGCGGATCGTCAAGGCCAAACAGAAGCTTGGCACGTGGGTGGGCCGATCCCACTCCATAACTGGCAGGAACCTGGTGCTAAGGTGTGAGGTGTTGCTCTACGTGGCCAAGGTCTGGCCCATTCCTCACTACTTCGCTGTTACAGTCACCCGAGCTGTCTTCCACTTTGTCTGGAAGTCCAAGGTAGATAGTGTCCACAGGGTCACCATGTACAAGCCCTAGACAAAGCGGGGGAAGAGCGTCCCCAATGCCACTCTGATCCGGATGGCCACCTTTGTGTGTGGCTGCCTCAGGATGTGTATGAAGCCCCAGTACACAAACACCAAGGGCTCGATATTAGCAGGGCGGCGGGTCGACTGGGTGCGTGGGTAACGCGCCCGATGAAATCAGTGTGCTCTGCACGCAATCGCAGGTTAATTGGAGCCACTTACCTGTGCTTCCGCGTTTCCAGCTGGTAAACTGCATGGCAGGCGGACTGCGCATGCGCAGCAAGGTCTGTCAGCTGGAGGAGCCCTATTTAAAGGGGCAGTCCTCCACTGACTGATGCTGCAAGAAATAGGAAAAATTACAGTATGGAGCAGCCCAGGGGGGGAAGGCTGCTCCCAGATTTAATGATGCCTCACTCCAGGTATCATTGGATGGGGTGAGGAGAAGGGGGAGGACAGAGATCATCCCCCTGGCGGGCAGGAGGAAGCGGCCTGTCTCTGCCACCAAGGCCCGGCTCGAGGTGGCAGAGGAGGTCATCAGCACCACCAACATATCGAGCACCTGCATACAGTGCAGGAGGCGCTTCAATCACCTAAGTAGGTCAGCCGAAGTGAGTACACTTACTCATTCCCCTCCCCTCCGTCTGCCACATCACCGCCCCCACCCCACATCTCCTTCTGCACTGCCAACACTACTCTATCACATCACCCCACACACCCACTCAAACCTCATCCTCATCTTACCTGCACTTACTCACCTCGCCAGTACTCATCCCGCCACTACCACTCAACCCAATCCTCATACAATCTCATGGCTCTATCTCATACTCACCCGCTCATGCATCTCTTTCACGGTCAGCCTCACTCAACCTGCCACTACCTGTGCTGCAGCCACAGGGCATGCATCACATATGTGCAGTGGGAAGCGTAAGGCAAACGTGTCATGAGCATGAAGGGGATGCACAAGGGTGTTTGAGGGTTTGTCTGGTGTTTACCTATATTTAATTTCTGATCAACTCACATAACATATTATATTGTCACCACTACTGCCACGTCTTTGCGAATCTTGTCTGGTTTGTGCAATAATGCCCTTTCCTAAGGATCACAACGAAGACCCGCAACTGATGCCACCCATTGTGTCACTGCAGAGTGGATATAGGTGTATTTGCAGGGCTCTTTTGTGCAGATGACTGAGAGACGTCACAATGTCCCAGGTGGCACCTTGGAAGGATGCGGAGGAGAAGTTGTTGAGGGCAGTGGTGACTTTGACAGCGACAGGTAAGAAGATGGTACTCGGGCCAGCCGGGAGCAGCTCGGCATGAAGGAGGCTGCAGATGTCCACGACTACATGTCGAGTGACTCTGAGCCTCCATTTGCACTGCTGCTCAGAGAGGTCCAGAAAGCTGAGCCTAGGTCTGTAGACCCTGTGCCGAGGGTAGTGCCCTCTGCGACGCAAATCTCTCTGCCGTTGCCCTCCCTCCTGCTATGCAGGTGGATGTGTCACAGCACTGTGTTGTTGAGATCCATGTGTCAGAGGTGGACGGTGTGGCCGGCGAGGCTGGTGATGCTGTTCGCCCTCCGAGGAGGTCATGACTGCAGCTACGGCGGCGCCCATCCGAAAGATGTACATCTGAGGGGGTCCGCAAGGTAGGTAACATGTCTCTGGACCCCGGGGTAAGTGTGCAAGTTGGTGAATTTTATTGTTAGGAGGAGGGTGGTGGAGGCCAAAATTTGTCCAAAGTGACAGAGTGGCCTCCTGCAATGAGTGAGGGTCTCCCCCCCCACCTGTAAAATGGACCTTTGCAACTGCCACAGGCTGATGGCTGCAATACGTCCATTTCAACTGGGAGTGTTTCCCCCAGTACGGGAAACAGTCTCAGTTCATTGCAAAATCCCATCCCTGCTAAAATATCAGGTCAATCAGGTTTGTAAACAACCTGAATTACCTGTTTAAGTACTTTAAGTGGCACCCCGTCGGCTTTAATTGCCAGCGGGAGTCCTGTATGCAGGGGCTGCGCGCATCTAAGCGCGTCACTGGGGAACCCGGAAGTGGGCGGGTTGGAGCCGGGCTCCAGACCCGCTCCGGGAAGGCCCGATTTTCGCAGCCCCCCCGCCACGAACGCACCCGATTGCAGGTGCTAAAATCGAGCCCCAAGTGTCACTACGTGCTGAATTTCTACCTGTCCAACACACTGAAAAGGCTGGGTCTGGCCATGCTGGCCGTGCAGGAGCAGGATGTCCCGTCAGGCTGGACCGCCCTGCCCTGCCCCCAACACCCCCACCTAACTCAGGTGGAGAGGTTCCTGAGGAGAAACCCCTTCAGTTCTGAGAGCCCTGCAAGGAATGGAGAAGGTGGATTCAATTGGGTTTTTCCCCGGCCAGAAGGTCGATGCCATTTGGCAGAACTTCTCGTCCCCAGAACTGACAAACAGGCACCAGGATGTAGCCTGGATGGTGGTGAGAAGGACCCTCCCAGTGCGGTCCTTCCAACACGCACGGAATCTCAGCGCCACCACGAGCCGCCCTCGAGGCTGTGGCGGGGAGGAGGCCGAGGTCCACCTCCTGATGGCCTGCCCCTTTGTGCAGAGGGTGTGGGGAGTGATGCGTTGGTATCTGTCCTAGTTCATCCCAAACAGTTTGCTAACACAGGACGCTGTGCTCTACGGGCTGTTCCCCGGGACACACACCCAGACATTAACTGCGGCTAGAAGACCATCAACTCGGTGAAAGAGGCCCTTTGGTTCGCCCAAAACCTGCTGGTCTTCCAGCTGAAGGAGCTGTCCACGAGTGTTGCCGACTGGCACGCTCCAAGGTACAGGAGTACGTGCTACGAGACGCACTGAAGCGAGGTGCAACCTATGCAAAAGCGCTGTGGGGAAAGGCCACCCCACCTTATATTGTACAGAATGTATTAGAAAATATGTATTTAAAATTGTAATAATGAGATTATAGCGTATACAATCTGCACTGTATTGCCTGGAACTGCCTTGCTGCATTTTGTATCCTTCATTGAACTGTGTGCATCTTTAAATTTTATGGAATAAAGTATATTTTGAAATTTAAAAAAACCTACCAAAATGCACCACCTCACATTTATCGATATTGAAATTCATTTGTCAATTACACGGCCATTCTGCAAGTTTAATAATGTCACGGTGCACGGAACTGCTATCTACCCTAATCCAATTTCTTAAACGCCTGTTCATGTTCTCACTCAATCTAATTTCCTTCAATGAACAAATGCAATTCCTTCAGACTCTCCATAACTTTTGAAGACTTGCTGCGTTCCCTCTCCAATTCCTCAGGGCTCTTTTGAAGGCAGGGTGCTAAAAACTGCACACATGATTCCAAAAGCAACATCAACTTGGAGTCAAGTGCCCCAGAGATGTATGTCTCCTAGTTTAAAATTAATGCCAATAGCTACATTTTAAAAAAAATAAAGGAAGCTGGGTACACTTCTTTTAATTCATTCCTATATTCTTTGGGGTAGTCAAGAGTTCAATCGGAAATGTTTTGTCACATTAACTCTACACGATCCCCAAAGTAAAACAGAAAAAATAAGACTGTGCCACAATACTGCAAACCCGGCAAAGGTTCGTGAACATTGGCAAAGCTCAGCAACTGTTTCTGGTTAAGACATCAACGGAAAAGAAAGTCGTGCGCAGTGTAATACGGCGGGCCGACTGACTATGAACCCACTTCGCACAACCAGCGAAGACCAATTTCACCCCCCGTGAGTGCATAGTTTGGTCAAGTATTTGCAGGTTCGTTCAATATTCTCTACAAGTGAACACTGATCTTCCCATACTTGGTAACGTGGCTATTTCTTATTCATTTACTACTTTAAGCCTTACAATAAAGTTATAACCTTGACCACACTCTCCTAAAATTGGAAACACATGGTGTTCTGAATGCACAAAATGTCATGTTTTATCAAATTCCCCATAGGATTTAAGAATGAAAAGCCTGGCAAACTGAGCCAATAATCTTTTTTTTAAAAGCAGGAAATTTCATTAGGAATTCATCGACAGCAGGATTGAATCCCTTCTATACAAGTGTCCCTTTCCCTTTTATTGATCACAGGCACTGATCTCCATGTGTTAATTTAATGTAATGCACTGCAACGGATTGAGTGATTCCCTGAATTTACCCCTCTCTTGCACAAGTGCCTTCCCAGTTGTGTGCAAACTGCTCAAGCTAAAAATGCAGAGGACAAGGGTCAGTATGCTGCGATTAGAGTCAGAATTTTTCACATTTCATTCTGGGTCTTCTCATTCTGAAGAGCTCCATTCAGCCCTCTTGGAGATTGGGGGCTTAATACAAAGCAGGCTAAGGAGGAGAAGTAGGACGAAGGTGAAAGAAAAGAGCTAAAGAAAACCTCCAACGTTATAGCCTGAAATATTAGGAAGCTGAAATTTTGCCTACTGATGACCTACTATATCATTTGGAAGTGCGGAGGACCCTACAATCCATTAGAGTTCATTCCTTTACAAAATAAATTAAAATTGGCCAGCAAATATTTCACTGCAACCCAAATTTGATCAAATTTCACTTTTGTATATAACTGCTTGATGTAGAATTTGGCACATATAAAGGCATTTCCCTGAGGAGCAAACTACAGCACGATAATCCATCCTTCATTCTCTCCACTGAAATCCCGACAACATTCAAAACTGTGAATGTCCCTGTGGTTTTTTCCAATTGTATTTCCTAATCAGGTTAGCAATGACAGCCCTAGCTAACTAGTTAGATCTCCCTTTACACTGCATCCACAAGCACACTCGGGTCAGAGATGGCATGAGGCAGCTGCAGAATAAAGCTCCCTCAGGACAGAGATAGCATGAGGTAGCTGTAAACTCCTTCAACACAACCTCACAAGCACATTCAGTCAACAATGTGCCACAATCTCAAACCTCAAGAGCATGAGCCCCAACTAAAACGCGACATTTCCAGTACTGATGCCGGCATTAGGCACGGCATCGCCAAGTAAGTTTCCTAATTTGTGCAGTTTTGCAGTTGTACGCTTCAGATGGAGGCTGGCCAAACTTCACTAAGTATAGCAACCTGGAATTTACAGCTGCAATTTCCCAAAACCGCACGTCAGAAACATTATTTTGGGTTTGATTTGTGATTTGTCTCACACAGAATCCATTAAAGGTCTGTAAAGGAAAAGCAATTGAGCAACTGGCAGCCTCCTTTTCTCTTCCCTCCCACAGTGAATAATTTCCATAGCGTTAAACTTGTTTGTACTCTATAGTTACAATTAACGGTGTGAAAACTACTGCAGCTTTTGGGTTGGTCCATATTGTCCTCTTTCTCCCCTGGTGATGCTGACTGTCGCTGGGATATGTTGGCAAATTTGCTATAGCCCCAGGTTCCCCCTGGCATAGGCAGTCCTCCAGTCACCATTCTTCACTCGACAGCTTAGACAGCTATTCAAAAGGGTAGGGCATCGCAGTCAAGCTGGATTCTCTTCTCGCACACTTGCACATTTTTAGCAGGGCACAGTGGATTATGTATGTTTCTCCCTCCCTCCCTTCAGAACCCAGAGGCACTGAGGCTAATTGTAGCAACTCAAATACCTTCCTACCTCCGCCCAAACCGAGGACTGAACTGGGAACTTTCTGCTCTGTGTCCCTACCCATTTCCTAAGACGATGCAATTTTTGTTCTTCCGTAAGCTTGCACAAGACAGAGCTCTCCAATGTGAGCAAGATACGTAGGTTTATTGCAAGTGAGAAAACAAGGTACCTGCCTTCCCTGGGAGCTGTTCTATTCACTCTACAGGCTTTTCATGTGCTGGCAAACCTATTTAATTGATTCTGGGACACTGTACACAGCTGGGGATCATTAAATGATAAATCATTCAAGTAGGGCACTTTTAAAAAAAAAATCCTTGTGAATTATCGCTTATATAGGAGGCTAAAATAACATTAATTGCAACAGAATACAGCAGTGTAACATGCATCTGGATGATCAGTGAGTGAGGGAGCTGAGCTCAACAGTCTCAGATTCAGGTCTCTGTAGTTTTTATGTTTCACAGCAATCACTAAATAAACCACTCACATGGTAGCAAGAAACAAAAGCCTCCTTTGGCTTGTGTGTGCATATGCATAATTGCCCCTCTTTCATTAACCTACAGAAGGGTAATTTGGGTATCTGGCTTGGTTTGTATCATTCTCACCTCCAAGTCAGGAGACTGTGTATTCGAGCCTCAACACTTCAGCTCACAATCTAGGCTCACACTCCAATGCAATACGAAGGGGCGAGATGTTGAATCATGACCGCATTTGCCTGTTACTTGCAGAAGTGTAAGATCAGACTTTTCAATCCACCATTCACTCGCTGTACACAGAGCCACAATAAAAACACTTCCATGCTTTTCGCGAATATAAAGTATATCTCCTGACTAGGCACAACACACTCTGTTTTCACCCTTGTGCTTTACACAGTTGACTGCACTAACTGCGCTAAAGTCGTACTACACCATGTATAATGTGGCATCCTCTTTACAAATTAACTGCATAAACCTTAAGCCAAAGCGTTGACTTGGCAGAAAGGCTTCCCCAGGGTAACCATTTCTCCCTAAAAATATATGGCTGTTTATAGTACACTGATACTCCATGAGGTCCCCCTCTTTTTTTCCTGCTGTCCCCTAGCTATTTTCTCATTGAAATCGTCTCTCCATTGGCTGTAAAGGGCTTTGAGATGTTCTGAGATTGTGAAAGGCGCTATATAAATACAAGTCTATCTCAATTTGCTTTCTTTCCTTCTCCTCTACCCTTCTGTCCTCACTCAACCTCACATTAAATTTCAGCTCTCCCACCCATACTCATCAGCATCCCCCAACCTTGCAAATTCACAAAACCTTACCACCTCCGAAGTCTCGATGACTGACGAGGTTCTCTCTGGCTATGTCCTTATTTCCCTCACCATGCACATCCCTCTGCTAGTCTCCAACCCCTCTACCATCACCCTGTGCCCCTGGATACAAGTTTCCCAGTTACCTCTCCAGGACCCTCTCCAATTCCTAACCATCTCTGGCATTCCACCTATCACAACAATGCCACTTGCACAATCTGCTCAACAGGCCCTCCCTTGCCGTTATCCCCTTCAGATCCCTCATACATTCCATGCTTCTGTCTGGTATGACACCCACCTTCCGGTCCTCAAATCTAAGGGCTGCAGGATCAAATGCCCATTTGGCCTGGTCTTCCATTGTTAGATGTGGCTCAACCACCTGAAACAATATCGCTTCTCCCTTTCTATGGCCAATTGTCATTCCAGGATCGTGCCGGAAAGCAGGGGCAACACCAACCTCATTTTCCACTGTAGATCATGTCCTTCGATCGCCCTCCATCCTCAATTCTGATGTCAGGAGCCCAGGGATAACTTTGCCTTATAAACTGAGGCTATCCATTCAGCTGTTTCCTGTCACAAGCCCTCCTCAACTGCCACCGATCCGCTAACCCAGCTCTGATTCTTAATATGCTGCAGCTTCTCCCGTACCTCCAACCCAGCCCTCATCAGACAATCTTCTCCCCTCTTGTATACTGATGCCCTTCCAACCAGGATCGACTCAGCCCAATGCCCACTGGCGCCATCAACTGTTTCCTCGTGCTCTGCTCCTCCCTTTCAAAACTGAAATCACCGCCCTGCTTGAAAAGCAATTCTCAACCCTTACATCCTCCCCAGCTACCACCCCATCTCCAACCTGCTCCTTCCCCTCCAAGGTTCTGGAACGTGCTTTCAACACCCAACTCCATGACCATCTCTCCCTGTTTCAATCCATCTGGTTCACTTTCCAGGGACTTCTCCACAGTTTTCCACACAGTCAATTGTGCCACCCTCCTCCTCCATGGTCCATCTACATGTACTGCTTTCGCCTTTTCCCTTCCCCCTTGTCTCAATGCAGGAAGCATACCTCCTGCAATGGCTATTACTCCTGTGGCTGCAAGGTCACTTCTGGCATGCCCCAAGTTTCCATCTTTGACCTCTCCTACTTCTCATGTATATGCTGCCTCTATCTGTGATGAGAGGATATAGGTACGATAAGAGATTCTAAAAGTTAGGGGCAAAAAGACCCACGAACATGCCTCGTTTTTTTTAAAATTCCAGCTTTGGGAGAGGGGGTGCTGTGAAGAGCCCTTAGTATTTATTTTTCTGATTGTAGCTCCCAGGGTTTTCTCCTTCTCCACCCCCCCCCATCCCATCCGGCCACACTTACCTTCCTGGTTTCAGCAATGCTGCTACTTCCAGCCCCACTCCAACAGCCGTCAATTCTCTCCCCCCAACGCACTGAGCCTCTAAATCTCTTCTACCTCCCCGACAACCTCCAATACTGATTCAGTACCCCAGCTCCCCACTTTGTGTCTAACTCTGCTGTACCACCCCACTCCCTTCCTCGATCTCTATCCCGGATGTGCCTTCCCCGTCCAGCTTCACCCTAACCCTTCATTAACTTATCTATCCAGACTCTAACTCCACTCCATGTTCTCCCCTGCCCTGACCTCTAATCCTGCTTTACCTTTTCCTTTAATTCCACAGCCTCTAACCCTCCTCTACCATCATCCATACACCACCTTGTTCTACCTTCCATCTTTGGCCTCCATCCTCGCAGACGTATCTCTGCCTTTGTCCAATTAATACTTGCCCTTCAACCCTGCTTGACCTGAAGACGGCACTTGGTCTTGACTCCGAGTGTGCAATGCCACAGGTGATCGACTAGTAAGTAATAAAACAGGGGAATGGGGAAACTGGATTACAGTGAATAGCTCCAGTGTGGAGCTAGAACAGGCACTTTCTATCATTCCATGGAACAGATCAGGCTGAAGGCCTGCAACCGGACGCCCATTAAAGAAACTCCACAGTCACTAACCAGCAGGTGATTCTTTCTCCCACCCTCTAACCCTTTCCGTAAGGAAGCTGGTTACTACCCATACCAATAGAATTGAGATCAGGGGCTCATTTTATGAAGAACTGTTTAAGAACATAGGCTCCCAGCATTCTCCTGCAGCAGGATTGAACAGTACTGAAAGCGATCCTCAAGCAGGACACTGTTTGCCATTATGATCCGGGATACGAAAGCAGCATTAAATATTAAAACTGGGCTGACCTCTTACGACAGCAAGATCATGGGTCGGGGCGCATTTAGTGCACAGTTCCTTCTGGTGTTAGAAACTGTCTCTGCAGGAATACGAAGCAAGTTCACAATGGGCTTTAAATTTTAAAAAATCAAAATTCTAAAATCTTACAGCACAAGGCCGCCATTCAGCCCATTGTGCCTGTGCCGGCTCTTTGAAAGAGCTGTCCAATTAGTTCCACTCCCTTCAATTATTGTTCTTTTCAAGTACATATCCATTTCCATTTTGACAGCTACTATTGAATCTGCTTCCACCAACCTTTCAGGCATTGCATTCCAGATTGAAACAACTCGCTGCGTAGTGCAAAACGCATTAAAAAAAAATCTCAATTCTGACATATTATACAAAGCTTCTTCAGAACATTCAATTGGTTTAAACATCATCAACGTAATTTGACCAATGCAGAAAATTGGAGTAAATCCCAAACGTAAAACTGAATACGTTACCTAGTACTTGCTGTTTCAATTTTTCTACTTCTTCTTTCAAATTTTTAATTTCTAGTTCTCTGCTCGCAGTTACTGGACCATCCACAGTTGAATACTGAAGTGCCTGAACGGTCTGCGTAGACTCTATCAAATAAAGCCAAGTGAACCAGCGTCAGTGCTGTAGGAATTCTACGACTCTGCACCGTGGACAATGCAGAGATCAGATGACAAGACAAGATGCTCACACTAGTTTTTTTTTATTAAACTCCAACTGAATGGTCTGGGTAACCCGCGACTGTCTCATATAAAGTAAACACAGCAGCCTAGAAATGATGCTGTTCGACGCAGACAAAGGTGTGCAATTCTGCCCGCTGTATCGAGAAAGACAGCCAGGCATCGGAGAGGGTGCAGTGAAGGGCAACTAAACTTATAGCTGGGATTAGGCACCTGGGTTATAAAGAGGGGCTGAAGAAGCTGGGAATGTTTACACTGGACAAGAGAAGACTCAGGGTTAAAGTTATTCAAGTATTCAAGGTCCTATATATCACAGATGGGTTCTACATAACAGGGCATTGCCTCAGACTTTGAAGAGAGAGGGTAAAACGGTAGCTTACATTCAACTACTTTACACAGAGGGAATGGACTGTCAAAGAAGGCAGATGGTGTGATTGTATCTATAAATTCAAGAAAGTGAGATAAGTACCTGGAGAAAAATTTGATAGAGAGGTACCTGTGTATTATTCGAGAAAATGGATCCAGCTTTAATTCCTAGCCTGGGCTGTAGTTGGCCTCAATGCCACTGGGCTGGAGAGGAGAAGTATCTAGGGATCCTGCTCCTGCTATCCAATGATTCTTGCTGGAAAGTATACGTGGAACCACAGGTGACAACCAGGATCTGGCTCGGCTGTGATACTCTCTAACACTCACTTTCTGGGCTCACACTTGGAGTGGCCACCTGGGTGAGACACCAGAGAGCTGCCAGCACCTGCGGAACCGGATCCTCCATGGATTCAGAGCCTTCGCAGCAGTGGGGGGGGGGGGGAACGGGACACTTTGTGACTTTTCCTCCCTATTTTAACTGCTTGATCTTTGTCATCTGATTGAGTGTGACTTTGCTCTCTTATTGGGAGTTCTCTGAGGCCTTTCCCAACCAAATTATTCTATCCAGGCTAGAAACACAGGACATGTGCCAAAGATGAGTAATAGCTGCATCTTTGGCTGTCGTCTTTCTCCCGGAGCTAATACAATAATGGATTTATTGTATTAGCCCTTCACTGAAAAAGGTACCAAACCAAGAATTTAAGATAATCCATGAACAATTGCATCTCTACATTCCTACTGTTGAACAGAATAAATGATACTCCAGACAGTCCACTTGTCCAGGTGGGTGATAAAGTTGTAATGGGAAGCAGCTCATGTTATTCCGGAAGGATGAGATCAAGTGGGCTGAAGGACCTTCTTCAGACAAACCGATCTTATGAGCTTGTAAATTCAACAAGGTGGCTTAGCTTAATGATTTTTCAGGCAGCAGGAATGTGGTTTAATAATGTCCCCAAACCGGGCAGTCCCTTTGCAGCCAAACCCTCACCTTGAAGTTTCCTACTCAGTTCAAGTTTTTCTTGTTCTAAACGTCGTATCCTCCTCTCGTAAGCCTCCGTCGCTAAGCTGTCCTCTAATGTCCGCTGAACATTGATATCAACATCAGTTGAGGATGATCCAGCAGCATCTCTCAGACTGCTTCTGTCGGACAGAATACTGAGAAGGAAACCAAGGCATTAAAAAATAAACTCTGCACAAGCGGTAAAGAATTACTGGTGTGAAGCAAAACAAGATCTAAGCATTTAAGTATTAGTGCTGGAATTAGCACTGCAATAAAAAGCACAACTCCTCACAAAAATGCCCAGCCAAATGGATTTTACATCTGTGCCTTAAAAGTAACCAACACTTATAACCAGATCTGTGACAAACTAAGTAATTGGGAAAGTCTAGGAGCGGTATTTCCTATTGTATATATGCTTAAAAATAGTTTGAATTTTTTTTGAAGAAGCAACAAATTTCTCATAATATCATAGACCAACCATGTTGGGTCTCTGCTTCACGTTCACTCATGACTTCACCGACTAGGAGGAGCCCACTGCATTCTAGAGAGCAAATCCGCTGACTGCCAAGGGGAGGCCACAACTTTGGACCTGCCCGAGAGCTGCTCCAGAGTCACCCAACCCCAGTAAAACATACAGCCATAGGGGTATGTTACATCCTCAGCCGACTTTCCTGGGGTCATACTTTCTATTCAAAGTATGCTCCCCCTTTAAAAGAAAGTATTTAAAAAAGAAATAGACATTGGGGGACATGTTTTGAAGAAAAACTGTTCCTCTTTGGTGCTCCACTTTCAGTACACTTCAGATCAATGGCTCCTAGTCTGTAGATCGCAATTTATTGGCAGATTATGGGCAGATCAGAGTTGGTCCCATGTGGAGTCTGGCTTCAGGAGCTCTCGTCAGAGCGTAGCGAAGAACAAGTTTTGCAATACAAGAAGCTATGAAGGCTAGGCAGTCATCAATTACCAACAGAGAATCAAAATGCCACAATGGCAGATTTATTATGGGAAGGAAATGACAAACACCTTTGATTTCACTCCGAAGATGGAGAAAATATAGAAATGTTTTTCTTTTTTTCCAACTCTTAACAATTGTGCAAATACTGACATTACAGTGGGCAAAGTAACAAAGTTTGTTTCTACTTCATTGGGGATGTCCTGAGGGCATGAAAGGCTTATACAAATGCATGTTCTTTCTTTTGTTTTGCTACACAGATCTGCTCTTGAAGTTTATAGCACAATTTTAAGAACTGGAATTGGACTACAACTATGTAATTCTTTTACGGTGGATTAAAAACAGCAGCAAACCGGTGAAAATAGTGAAGACCCAGTTATCTATTGACAATGCTACCCTGAAGCTGAAGTAACCATAAATCATTTTCCATCAGCTACATTAGTAGATAATCATAAATTACAAAAGCAAAGAAGTAATAAAGAATTTACACAAAATATTGATTAGGCCACAGTTAGACTACTGTGTGCAGTTTTGGGCCCCATTTTAGAAAAGGCATTAAAGCAACAGGGAGCACACAGCATATATTCTCCAGGTATTGTCAGGGATAGAAAACTACAGTTATGAGGACAGAGTGGAGTATTTCTAATGGAGCACAGTGGACTAAGGAGGTGCAACAGATGTTTTTTTAAATTATACAGGATTTTGATAAAAGTGAATAGAGAAATATTATCTAATCTGGTTGAGGAGTCAGTGACAAGAGGGCATCAATTCAAAATTATTACTAAGAGAGTGAGGAGAGGGGTTAGGGGAAATGTCTTTACACAGAGCATTGTTGAAATATGGAATGCTTTGCTATAGGCAAATACAGGTATATGGAAAGAATGCAGGGCAGTGGGATTAGATTTGGATTGCTGTAGCATACAGCAGGTGCAGACACGAAAGGACGAATGACCTCCTCCCTCAATGTAAACTTCCATGGTTCTATCATGGTCAAAATAGTTCTTCCAGTTTGGTGTCCTTCAACAAACATACAAGGGCATCCGCTGGATCTGGAGAGGGTACTACACAGAGTTGGCATCTGATCCAACAGGCCACATTATGGCCCCAATTGTATGGAGATTAGAAAATCTGGAAGAAAGTGTACTGCGTGTACAGTATTCCTGCTGAATTCCTAAAAGCTGCTTGTGAAGAATGGGGGCCAAGTGGAAGTCTGCAATTGAACACTAAAGAAATCAAGGGATATGGGGATCGGGCGGGAAAGTGGAGTTGAGGTCGAAGATCAGCCATAATCCTTCCGAATGGCGGAGCAGGCTCGAGGGGCAGTATGGCCTACTCCTGCTCCTATTTCTTATACAAAGCTTTTGAAGAGCAGAGCCACGAACTACTGATTCACCTTGGAAGTACCCCTTCTGAGGCTGGTGGCTAGATTCTGTTTGACGCACACACCCCCTTGGTGTTTCAGAGTTTTGGTTTCTATCCACAAGGGGGATCCTAGTAAGACCAAAAGCTATCAATGAATCTCACCAATACAAGTAGCTCTTCAGATGTTTTTTGGGTTGTTAAGGCATATGTATCAAATGCTTTGCAGAGCCACAGAGTAATCAGAAAGGAAAAAGAATAGATTTCACTTTCATGAGGAATGTGTGGGATAGGTTGTTGACTTTGTACAAGATTGGGGAATGTCACAAGTTTCATCGATTCTCATAAGGCTTTTGTCCTAGTGCCCTCTTGAAGAAATTGGAAGCTATGGGAGTGCATGGCTAATTCTTGGATTTTATCTGGGATGTGCACCCCAGCTGCAAGATCTGTGTACGGGTAGATGTGGGACTCACTAAACCCATCTCTCTCCCAAAAGAGGAGTGAGGCAAGGTTGATTACTGCTACCCATCTCATTCAATGTCGTCAACATAAAGCAAAATACTGCAGATGCTGGAAATCTGGAACAAAATCAGAAACCACTAGAGACACTCAGCAGGTCAGGCAGCATCTCTTGAGAAAATATGAGTCAGGTATAAGGTTTCAGGTATAAAGGTATAAACCCTTCCTCACAGTGTTTGTTCTCAAAGAATTTGGGCACTCCTTTTCGCAGTACAAGAACACGGAGTGTCAGCCTGCTAATATCTCTCTTCCAGAAGGTGCCCAATGTCAGCATTAAACATTGCCAGATGATATCCAGCATGCCCAAATGCAAACCTTGCTGAATAAAACTGCTTCTACTCTTATCCCAACATTGTTCTTTATTCCCAAACTTATTCTGCACCAGTGCGAATTTCTCCATTTCTCTCACCGGTAATTTTTGTGGTCTCCCTGATTGAGACTGCCAATTTAATGGTAGAAGTGTACAACTGTAGGCAGTTTGCGCTGAGGGACACCATCAGATTGAGAATGCCCCAAATTTACTTTCTGTAGGGTCCAGAAGGAGGAGGTGACTTTCATCCCATTAGTTAGGACTGGATTTGCATCCAGATCCCAGAAATAAAGGAAGCAACAACCAATCCAGAACAGAAAGCCTTTTAATCAGGGAGAGTATAACAAATGAGGCTAGAATAGAGATGTGTCTAATAAGCGTAGAGCATTAGAAACAGAGCAACAGAGCTTTATCATGAGACATACTGATATGAGTAATCACTTGGTCCAAGTTATTTTCTTCAAGTTTGATACAGTCTTTATTTTTTTGCATGTACAATTTAAATAAGCCCCTCCGTCACTGTTTTACATTAGATGCTGAAGGTGCAGCTGGAAGTTTATAACCTGCACCTCCGCACAATATCACAGTAAAATACTCACTGCACTTACCAGTTAGTGGTGTACGTGAACCCTATGAAGGGAAGGTGGTGCCCAGAGAAAGCGGTGTGTGTAGGTGGAGGCATCGTCTCCTGAAATAGAACAAAAGGCAAGTTTAACTGACTTGTTTCGATGTCTTACACTTAGGATTGCCATTAGAAACAAGTTTAAGTAATGATGGCTTCCAGCTCCTTTCCTCACTGAAAATGTGTGCTGTTGCTTAATAAACTCTTCTCATTTGATAAGATTAGCTACTGATAGAGCAATCCTGCTGCAGCAAGTGCAGTGTGCGAAGGAAGGATTATGAGGGACAGTCTAAATCACCCTATGGAGGACAGTCTTCCCTTTCGTCTTCACTTGAAGATAATGGTTCTTCATTAATAAATCTCTCATCCCAACGTGCCTCACAGAAAGAATGACATCATGTAATGAATTACGTATTTTTGGGGTGCCATGACAGTTGTTATGTAGGCTGTAAGAACTGTGGTTTTCCCAATGTCCCTCTCTCCCAGTAAACAGGGAGCTCGGCTTTGCAAAACACATACACCCTCGGGTCCCTTCACCTCACCCACTTCTGCCTTGGCCCCATTCAAAACAGCCTAGCGTTAAATGCAAATGGCAGAATTCAGTGCTGAATTTGGAGTATGGAGAGCGTCGGAGAGGGGCGGAGAGCGTCGGAGAGGGGCGGAGAGGGGCGGAGAGGGGCGGAGAGCGTCGGAGAGGGGCGGAGAGCGTCGGAGAGGGGCGGAGAGCGTCGGAGAGGGGCGGAGAGGGGCGGAGAGGGGCGGAGAGGGGCGGAGAGCGTCGGAGAGCGTCGGAGAGGGGCGGAGAGCGTCGGAGAGGGGCGGAGAGCGTCGGAGAGGGGCGGAGAGGGGCGGAGAGGGGCGGAGAGCGTCGGAGAGGGGCGGAGAGGGGCGGAGAGGGGCGGAGAGGGGCGGAGAGGGGCGGAGAGCGTCGGAGAGGGGCGGAGAGCGTCGGAGAGGGGCGGAGAGCGTCGGAGAGGGGCGGAGAGCGTCGGAGAGGGGCGGAGAGGGGCGGAGAGGGGCGGAGAGGGGCGGAGAGGGGCGGAGAGGGGCGGAGAGCGTCGGAGAGGGGCGGAGAGGGGCGGAGAGGGGCGGAGAGGGGCGGAGAGGGGCGGAGAGCGTCGGAGAGGGGCGGAGAGCGTCGGAGAGGGGCGGAGAGGGGCGGAGAGGGGCGGAGAGCGTCGGAGAGGGTCGGAGAGGGGCGGAGAGCGTCGGAGAGGGGCGGAGAGCGTCGGAGAGGGGCGGAGAGCGTCGGAGAGGGGCGGAGAGCGTCGGAGAGGGGCGGAGAGCGTCGGAGAGGGGCGGAGAGGGGCGGAGAGGGGCGGAGAGGGGCGGAGAGCGTCGGAGAGGGGCGGAGAGGGGCGGAGAGCGTCGGAGAGGGGCGGAGAGCGTCGGAGAGGGGCGGAGAGCGTCGGAGAGGGGCGGAGAGCGTCGGAGAGGGGCGGAGAGCGTCGGAGAGGGGCGGAGAGCGTCGGAGAGGGGCGGAGAGCGTCGGAGAGGGGCGGAGAGGGGCGGAGAGGGGCGGAGAGGGGCGGAGAGGGGCGGAGAGCGTCGGAGAGGGGCGGAGAGCGTCGGAGAGGGGCGGAGAGCGTCGGAGAGGGGCGGAGAGGGGCGGAGAGGGGCGGAGAGCGTCGGAGAGGGGCGGAGAGGGGCGGAGAGGGGCGGAGAGGGGCGGAGAGGGGCGGAGAGCGTCGGAGAGGGGCGGAGAGCGTCGGAGAGGGGCGGAGAGCGTCGGAGAGGGTCGGAGAGGGGCGGAGAGGGGCGGAGAGGGGCGGAGAGGGGCGGAGAGCGTCGGAGAGGGGCGGAGAGCGTCGGAGAGGGGCGGAGAGCGTCGGAGAGGGGCGGAGAGGGGCGGAGAGGGGCGGAGAGGGGCGGAGAGGGGCGGAGAGCGTCGGAGAGCGTCGGAGAGGGGCGGAGAGCGTCGGAGAGGGGCGGAGAGGGGCGGAGAGGGGCGGAGAGGGGCGGAGAGGGGCGGAGAGGGGCGGAGAGCGTCGGAGAGGGGCGGAGAGGGGCGGAGAGGGGCGGAGAGGGGCGGAGAGCGTCGTAGAGGGGCGGAGAGCGTCGGAGAGGGGCGGAGAGGGGCGGAGAGCGTCGGAGAGGGGCGGAGAGGGGCGGAGAGGGGCGGAGAGCGTCGGAGAGGGGCGGAGAGGGGCGGAGAGCGTCGGAGAGGGGCGGAGAGCGTCGGAGAGGGGCGGAGAGCGTCGGAGAGGGGCGGAGAGCGTCGGAGAGGGGCGGAGAGCGTCGGAGAGGGGCGGAGAGGGGCGGAGAGGGGCGGAGAGCGTCGGAGAGGGGCGGAGAGGGGCGGAGAGCGTCGGAGAGGGGCGGAGAGCGTCGGAGAGGGGCGGAGAGCGTCGGAGAGGGGCGGAGAGCGTCGGAGAGGGGCGGAGAGCGTCGGAGAGGGGCGGAGAGCGTCGGAGAGGGGCGGAGAGCGTCGGAGAGGGGCGGAGAGCGTCGGAGAGGGGCGGAGAGGGGCGGAGAGGGGCGGAGAGGGGCGGAGAGCGTCGGAGAGGGGCGGAGAGCGTCGGAGAGGGGCGGAGAGGGGCGGAGAGGGGCGGAGAGGGGCGGAGAGGGGCGGAGAGCGTCGGAGAGGGGCGGAGAGCGTCGGAGAGGGGCGGAGAGCGTCGGAGAGGGGCGGAGAGGGGCGGAGAGGGGCGGAGAGGGGCGGAGAGCGTCGGAGAGGGGCGGAGAGCGTCGGAGAGGGGCGGAGAGGGGCGGAGAGGGGCGGAGAGCGTCGGAGAGGGGCGGAGAGCGTCGGAGAGGGGCGGAGAGCGTCGGAGAGGGGCGGAGAGGGGCGGAGAGGGGCGGAGAGCGTCGGAGAGGGGCGGAGAGGGGCGGAGAGCGTCGGAGAGGGGCGGAGAGCGTCGGAGAGGGGCGGAGAGCGTCGGAGAGGGGCGGAGAGCGTCGGAGAGGGGCGGAGAGCGTCGGAGAGGGGCGGAGAGCGTCGGAGAGGGGCGGAGAGCGTCGGAGAGGGGCGGAGAGCGTCGGAGAGGGGCGGAGAGGGGCGGAGAGGGGCGGAGAGGGGCGGAGAGGGGCGGAGAGCGTCGGAGAGGGGCGGAGAGCGTCGGAGAGGGGCGGAGAGCGTCGGAGAGGGGCGGAGAGGGGCGGAGAGGGGCGGAGAGCGTCGGAGAGGGGCGGAGAGGGGCGGAGAGGGGCGGAGAGCGTCGGAGAGGGGCGGAGAGCGTCGGAGAGGGGCGGAGAGCGTCGGAGAGGGGCGGAGAGCGTCGGAGAGGGGCGGAGAGCGGCGGAGAGGGGCGGAGAGGGGCGGAGAGCGTCGGAGAGGGGCGGAGAGCGTCGGAGAGGGGCGGAGAGCGTCGGAGAGGGGCGGAGAGCGTCGGAGAGGGGCGGAGAGCGTCGGAGAGGGGCGGAGAGGGGCGGAGAGCGTCGGAGAGGGGCGGAGAGCGTCGGAGAGGGGCGGAGAGCGTCGGAGAGGGGCGGAGAGGGGCGGAGAGCGTCGGAGAGGGGCGGAGAGCGTCGGAGAGGGGCGGAGAGCGTCGGAGAGGGGCGGAGAGCGTCGGAGAGGGGCGGAGAGCGTCGGAGAGGGGCGGAGAGGGGCGGAGAGCGTCGGAGAGGGGCGGAGAGCGTCGGAGAGGGGCGGAGAGGGGCGGAGAGCGTCTGAGAGGGGCGGAGAGCGTCGGAGAGGGGCGGAGAGCGTCGGAGAGGGGCGGAGAGCGTCGGAGAGGGGCGGAGAGCGTCGAGGGGCGGAGAGCGTCGGAGAGGGGCGGAGAGCGTCGGAGAGGGGCGGAGAGCGTCGGAGAGGGGCGGAGAGCGTCGGAGAGGGGCGGAGAGCGTCGGAGAGGGGCGGAGAGCGTCGGAGAGGGGCGGAGAGCGTCGGAGAGGGGCGGAGAGCGTCGGAGAGGGGCGGAGAGCGTCGGAGAGGGGCGGAGAGGGGCGGAGAGGGGCGGAGAGCGTCGGAGAGGGGCGGAGAGGGGCGGAGAGCGTCGGAGAGGGGCGGAGAGCGTCGGAGAGGGGCGGAGAGCGTCGGAGAGGGGCGGAGAGCGTCGGAGAGGGGCGGAGAGCGTCGGAGAGGGGCGGAGAGGGGCGGAGAGCGTCGGAGAGGGGCGGAGAGCGTCGGAGAGGGGCGGAGAGCGTCGGAGAGGGGCGGAGAGGGTCGGAGAGGGGCGGAGAGCGTCGGAGAGGGGCGGAGAGCGTCGGAGAGGGGCGGAGAGCGTCGGAGAGGGGCGGAGAGGGGCGGAGAGCGTCGGAGAGGGGCGGAGAGCGTCGGAGAGGGGCGGAGAGCGTCGGAGAGGGGCGGAGAGCGTCGGAGAGGGGCGGAGAGCGTCGGAGAGGGGCGGAGAGCGTCGGAGAGGGGCGGAGAGGGTCGGAGAGGGTCGGAGAGGGGCGGAGAGCGTCGGAGAGGGGCGGAGAGCGTCGGAGAGGGGCGGAGAGCGTCGGAGAGGGGCGGAGAGCGTCGGAGAGGGGCGGAGAGCGTCGGAGAGGGGCGGAGAGCGTCGGAGAGGGGCGGAGAGGGGCGGAGAGGGGCGGAGAGGGGCGGAGAGCGTCGGAGAGGGGCGGAGAGCGTCGGAGAGGGGCGGAGAGCGTCGGAGAGGGGCGGAGAGCGTCGGAGAGGGGCGGAGAGGGGCGGAGAGGGGCGGAGAGCGTCGGAGAGGGGCGGAGAGGGGCGGAGAGCGTCGGAGAGGGGCGGAGAGCGTCGGAGAGGGGCGGAGAGCGTCGGAGAGGGGCGGAGAGCGTCGGAGAGGGGCGGAGAGCGTCGGAGAGCGTCGGAGAGGGGCGGAGAGCGTCGGAGAGGGGCGGAGAGGGGCCGAGAGCGTCGGAGAGCGTCGGAGAGGGGCGGAGAGCGTCGGAGAGGGGCGGAGAGCGTCGGAGAGGGGCGGAGAGCGTCGGAGAGGGGCGGAGAGCGTCGGAGAGGGGCGGAGAGGGGCGGAGAGCGTCGGAGAGGGGCGGAGAGGGGCGGAGAGCGTCGGAGAGGGGCGGAGAGCGTCGGAGAGGGGCGGAGAGCGTCGGAGAGGGGCGGAGAGCGTCGGAGAGGGGCGGAGAGGGGCGGAGAGGGGCGGAGAGCGTCGGAGAGGGGCGGAGAGCGTCGGAGAGGGGCGGAGAGCGTCGGAGAGGGGCGGAGAGCGTCGGAGAGGGGCGGAGAGCGTCGGAGAGGGGCGGAGAGCGTCGGAGAGGGGCGGAGAGCGTCGGAGAGGGGCGGAGAGCGTCGGAGAGGGGCGGAGAGCGTCGGAGAGCGTCGTAGAGGGGCGGAGAGCGTCGGAGAGGGTCGGAGAGCGTCGGAGAGCGTCGGAGAGGGGCGGAGAGCGTCGGAGAGGGTCGGAGAGCGTCGGAGAGCGTCGGAGAGGGGCGGAGAGCGTCGGAGAGGGGCGGAGAGCGTCGGAGAGCGTCGGAGAGGGGCGGAGAGCGTCGGAGAGGGGCGGAGAGGGGCGGAGAGCGTCGGAGAGGGGCGGAGAGCGTCGGAGAGGGGCGGAGAGGGGCGGAGAGGGGCGGAGAGCGTCGGAGAGGGGCGGAGAGCGTCGGAGAGGGGCGGAGAGCGTCGGAGAGGGGCGGAGAGCGTCGGCGAGGGGCAGAGTGTGTCAGTGAGGGGCAGAGAGCGTCAGCGAGGGGCAGAGTGTGTCAGTGAGGGGCAGAGAGCGTCAGCGAGAAAGGGGAGGGAAAAGTAAGCAACATATTTCAAAACCAAGTACCAGAAAAATTCTACTTTGACAATATGGTTCGTAACTTATTCAGAAAATTTAAGCCAATTAGGATTCTAATGCACAGCTGATCTGTCAGTGTGGTCTCCAGAAAGTTTAAACAAGCGATGGACTGAACAGTATCACATAGAAAGAGAGTCAGTGCTGGAAAATATATTGTGCGAATGAGTCTTCAGCAACCATTTACTTTATTAAGAGACGCTTTAGGGCTTAAACGAGAAGTTAAGTGCATGGTTAAGTATTTCCAATGTAAAATACCCAGTATATAAATTTAGTCAGCCTTCCATTTGGTTCTTCAATCCTAAAGTTTCATGGACACCTTTATTTACTCTCAAACACTCCAAGATTTGTCAGCTGACATTAGGTGCAGCATTCATGCTGGGGTTAACTTGGATATTGTTGGGGAGATGAAGAGCAGGGAAAAACTTCAGAACCTGCACTTAACTTGTCCTTTAAGAAGCTGGCGAGACAGATATGCAGTAGAATGATGCGACAAAACAGAAAATGTTGGAAATGTACAAAACGTTCACTGACACTGAAAAGATAAAACGTTTTTTTCTTTCAGATGCTGATGGATCTGCTGTGTACTTCGAGCATGTTCTATTTTTATTTCAGAATTTCAGCTTCTGCAGATTTTTTTTTACTCTTCTACAGAATGACAAATTCATTTTATTTTTTAATCTCACTGTTGTATAGAAAATTCGGAGGGTAAACTTGCAAGAAGACTGACTGTCAGAGACGTGGGCTCACTTTAGAAGGAGCTGATTCTTCCAGATTCCATCCCCACCAGCCAATCTAAAGTCCATCCCTCCACACACAGACCCGCGTGAACAAACTTACAGAATTTTTCAAACAGTCGTCATCTACGTCAAAGTTTGACGTGTCTGTGGGGCTGCTGACTTCGGGGATGTAAGGTGCTTCACAGTTTCTGATGTTGTCCCAGTCAATGCCGGCAAAGAATGGGTGCTTCTTAAAGTCTTCGATCCCGTTTTGACCCAGCCGGTGCTCCCTGCTGCAGATAAGCCTCCGGATGAGGTCCTTGGCATTTTCGGAGACATCAGTGATTTGTATCGGGAACTGGAATCGTTCCTGGTTGCGGAGGAGTTAAACACGGAAGTTAATCACACGGTTTGAAACAAGAGGCTTCCAGGAACCAGTTGTTAAAGCATTATAAAATAGCCAGGCCTAAAACACGGTTGACATCGGCTTCCTGATACATGTGTGACACTTGTTGACATGTTTCTCCAAATTTTCTGGGGTAACACTCAGGAGGTGCTAAAAGTCCAGTTCCAACCTGAAAGCACAGGCTGCAGGCTAGAACATTCACCCTCCACATCTCTGCTCATCCTTCCCGTGGCTTCCATGACCTCTAAGTTGGCAAACCACAACCAGCATCATGTACCAAGCAACAGGCCCCAAGGATTGTCACGCACAGCATCACAGCCAGAAACAGAGAATTTTGAAACACAAGGTAAACAAATGAATAAAATGAATATATTAACATATCTACACACACCCCTTTAGTTTCAACTTATTTTTCACTGGAATTATTGTGTGGCAGACTGAAGAGGTGGAGGCTGACAGGAAGTGAGGAAGAGGGAATGAAGGGGTTAGAGGGAAGGGAGGTGACAGGGAGCAAACAAGGGGGGATGTAAAGGGAAAATGGGTAATGCAGACACTGGAAGTGAGGGGTGGTGTGAAGGGAAGAGGATAGTGGGAAAAAGTTTGTGTAAGGGAAGTGATGGGAGCAAAGAGATGGTGGGATAAGTAAGAGGGACAGAGTTGGGGGGATGGGAAGGCAGCTGCCGAGGGCTGCAGGCTGAACTTTTCCTGTAAATCGTCACTGGAAGATGCATCAAATGCAACCTGCATTTCCCCAACATGCACCTCACCACTTTCCACCCGAAAGGATAGAAAAAACAAAGAGAAGAGGGCAGAGAGAAAAGTAAAAGAGGACAGAGAAGCAGAAAAATGAAACAGAAGTAGACAGAGAGAAGCAGAAAAGAGAAAGAGAAGCAGACGAAATTAAAAAGCAGAACCACAAAGGTGATAATCTCTGGATTATTACCTGAGCCACGAGCAAATTGGCACAGGTAAATCAGATCAGAGAGATGAATGCATGGCTCAAAGATTGGTGTGGGAGAAGTGGGTTTCGATTCATGGGGCACTGGCACCAGTACTGGGGAAAGAGGGAGCTGTTCTGCTGGGACGGGCTTCACCTGAACCATGCTGGGACCAGTGTTCTGGCAAACTGAATAACTAGGGCGGTAGAGAAGGCTTTAAACTAAATAGAGGGGGGGGGGGGAGGGCTCAGGTGGGGCGAAATTTAGATTGATAAAGAGAAAGGACATGGAAGTAGTACAGGAAAGTGATGGGGGTAATGATAAACAGACTGTGTCAGGAAGGGACAGAGCGTACAAACATAAGAGTGCACTGGCAAATGGGGCCGGGGTAGGAAAGAATGGTAAAAAGACAAAATTAAAGGTTCTTTATCTGAATGCGCACAGCATTCGTAATAAGATAGATGAATTGACGGCACAAATAGAAACAAATGGGTATGATCTCGTGGCCATTACAGAGACGTGGTTGCAAGGTGACCAAGGTTGAGAGCTAAATATTCAAGGTTATTTAACATTTCGGAAGCATAGGAAAAAGATAAAGGTGGTGGGGTAGCTGTGTTAATAAAGGATGCGATTAGTATAATAGTGAGAAATGATCTTGACTCAGAAGATCAAGATGTCGAATCAATTTGGGTGGAGGTAAGAAACAGCAAGGGAAAGAAATCACTGGTGGGACGAGTATATAGGCCCCCTAACAGCAGCTACACTGTAAGGCAAAGTATTAATCAGGAAATAAGGGGGGCTTGTAAAACAGGTAATGCAATAATCATAGGCGATTTTAACTTTCACATAGATTGGACAAATCAAATTGGCAAAAATAGCCCTGAGGAGGAGTTCATAGAGTGTATTAGGGACTGTTTCTTAGACCAATACGTCAGGGAACCAACCAGGGAACAGGCCATTTTGGATCTGGTAATGCGTAACGAAACAGGATTAATTAATGATCTTAAAGTAAAGGATCCCTTGGGAAGCAGTGATCATAACATGATAGAATTTCACATCCAGTTTGAGAGCGAGGATCTTGGGTCTGAAACTACTGTATTAAACTTAAATAAGGGCAATTATAAAGGAATGAGGGCGGAATTGGCTAAAGTGGACTGGGTGAGCAGATTAGATGGTATGATGGTGGATAAACAATGGCAAACATTTAAAAAGATATTTTATGACTCGCAACAAAAATATATCCCTGTGAGGAGGAAAGACTCCACAAAAAGGGTGAACCAACCATGGCTAACTAAGGAAGTCAAGGATGGTATCAGGTTAAAAGAAAAAACATAAAACATACAACATGGCAAAGATTACTGGTGAGCCCGAAGATTGGGAAAACTTTAAAAACCAGCAAAGGATGACTAAAAGAATAATAAAGAGGGAGAAAATAAATTATGAGAGCAAACTAGCAAAAAATATAAATACTGACAGTAAAAGCTTCTACAAGTATATAAAAAGGAAGAGGGTCGCTACAGTAAACACTGGTCCCTTAGAGGATGAGATTGAGGAAATAATAATGGAAAACAAGGAAATGGCAGAGGAATTGAACAGATATTTTGTATCTGTCTTCACAGTAGAAGACACTAATAATATACCAATAATAGTAGAAAATCAAGGGGCAAAGGAGGAACTAAAAACAATCACTATCACAAGAGAAAAAGTACTAGGTAAACTAATGGGTCTAAAGGCTGACAAGTCCCCTGGACCTGATGGCTTGCATCAGAGGGTCTTAAAGGAAGTGGCTGCAGAGATAGTGAATGCATTGGTTGTAATCTTCCAGAATTCACTAGATTCTGGAAAGGTCCCAGCGGATTGGAAAACCGCAAACGTAACACCCCTAATCAAGAAGGGAGTGAGACAGAAAGCAGGTAACTATAGACCTGTTAGCCTAATCTGTCATTGGGAAAATGCTAGAATCCATTATTAAGGAAGTAGTAGCAGGACATTTGGAGACTTATAATACAATCAAGGAGAGTCAACATGGTTTTATGAAGGGGAAATCGTGTCTGACAAATTTATTGGAGTTCTTTGAGGAAGTAACGGGCAGGGTGGATAAAGGGGAACCAATGGATGCAGTATATTTGGATTTCCAAAAGGCATTCGATAAGGTGCCACATAAAAGATTACTGCACAAGATAAGAGCTCATGGTGTTGGGGGGAACATGCTGGCATGGATAGAGGATTAGCTGACTAACAGAAAACATAGAGTCGGAATAAAAGGGTCATTCTCAAAATGGCAATCTGTAACTAGTGGGGTGCCGCAGGGATCAGTGCTGGGGCCTCAACTATTTACAATATATATCAATGACTTGGATGAAGGAACAGAGTATCTTGTAGCCAAATTTGCTGATGATACAAAGATAGGCGGAAAAGCAAGTTGCGATGAGGACACAAAGTGTCTGCAAAGGGATATTGACTGGTTAAGCGAATGGGCAAAAATTTGGCAGATGGAATATTACGTGGGAAAAGGTGAGGTCATCCACTTTGGGAGGAAAAATAAAAAAGCAAAATATTATTTGAATGGAGAAATATCACAAAATGCTGTGGTACAGAGGGATCTGGGTGTCCTCGTACATGAAACACAAAAAGTCAACATACAGGTGCAGCAGGTAATCCGGAAGGCAAACGGAATATTGACCTTTATTTCTAGGGGGATGGAGGAGAAAAGCAGGGAAGTCATGCTACAACTGTACAGGGTGCTGGTGAGACCACACCTGGAGTGCTGCGTACAGTTCTGGTGCCCTTATTTAAAGAAGGACATACTTGCATTGGAGACAGTTCAGAGAAGGTTCACTAGGTTGATTCCGGGTATGGAAGGGTTGTCTTATGAGGAAAGATTGAACAGGTTGGGTCTATACTCATTGGAGTTTAGAAGAATGAGAGGAGATCTTATTGAAACATACAAGATGCTGAGGGGACTCGATAGGGTAGATGCTGAGAGGATGTTACCCCTCATGGGGGAATCTAAAACTAGGGGGCATATTCTCAGAATAAGGGGTCACCCGTTTAAGACGGAAATGAGGAAGAAATTCTTCTCCCAGAGGGTCGTGAATCTTTGGAATTCTTTACCCCAAAAAGCTGTGGAGGCTGAGTCATTGAATACATTCAAGGCTGAGTTAGACAAATTTCTGATCAGCAAGAGAGTCAAAGGATATGGGGAAAAGGCAGGAAAGTGGAGTTGAGGTAAAAATCAGATCATCCATGATCTCATTAAATGGCAGATCAGGAGAGGAAGAGCCAAAAAGGAGAGAAAGAGAAGCAGGAGACAGCACAGGGAGAAGGAGAAAAGAACACAAGAAATAGGAGCAGGAGTAGGCCATATGGCCCCGCGAGCCTGCTCCACCATTCAATAAGATCATGGCTGATCTTCTACCTCAACTCCACTTTCCCACCCGATCCCCATATCCCTTGATTCCCTTGGTGTCCAAAAATCTATCGATCTCAGTCTTGAATATACTCGATGACTCAGCATCCACAACCCTCTGGGGTAGAGAATTCCAAAGTTTCACAACTCTCTGAGTGAAGAAATTTCTCTTCATCTGAGTCCTAAATGGCCGACCCCTTATCTTGAGACTATGACCCCTAGTTCTAGACTCTCCAACCAGGGGAAACAGCCTCTCAGCATCTACCCTATCAAGCCTTCTAAGAATTTTATACGTTTTAATGAGATCACCTCTCATTCTTCTAAACTCCAGAGAATCTAGGCCCATTTTACTCAATCTCTCCTCATAGGACAGCCCTCTCATCCCAGGAATTAATCTAGTGAACCTTCATTGCACTGTCTCTAAGGCAAGTATATCCTTCCTTAGGTAAGGAGACCAAAACTGTACGCAGTGGAGGGAAGCAGAAAACAAGAGAGACAGAGAATATTCAGCAACACAAAGATAACAGGGACTAGTAAGAGAGGCCGGACGCTCTGGCTTAGCATGAGCAGTGGCACAGGAGATGCATTTGTGATAATGTATCAAAAGTCTTCCGAATAAACATTCTGTAAAAGGACGGCATCTGTCACACCTTTTTCACCTTCCTCAATGACTTTTAATCAGTTAAATTTATTGCAACTTCCCCAAAATTTACTCTACTCTAACCAATTTTTTAAAATTATTTCCGATTGGCTGATTCAATTACATTATCAATTCCCAGCCCTCACTCCTACTTTCCCAACAGCTACAGCAGACCATGGGGAAGTATGTTAAAATAAACTAAAAACAATGCAACAGTTCCACACTAGGTGTAACTGGAGGAATGTTTAAACTGTTTAAAGAATGATTTTTACAATTATTTACACTTTCAACCTCCTGAACTTAGGAGTTGCAAAGCCGTGGTGTGTTTTAGCTCCCTCTCTCTGAAAACATACCAGTTTCCATGCTATCTCCAACTTGTTAATTGACCAATCAATCAAACAAACCCAGGGCTCTTTTCACTAGCCTGTCCTATCACTGAACCCACCATTCACTTCAAGAACTACAAGCCATAAAGAAGTCGACACCAACACACCACTTTACATGGCATAATGTTCCCATCCTTATGAAGTAGCATATCTATTAAAGGGACAGACAGACACCATTTTACATGGCCAAATGTTCCCTTCCTCATAAAGCAGCACATCCATTTAAAGGATACACAGACACACCATTTGACATGGCATGATAGTCCTGTCCATATAAAGCAGCACATTCTCCGACTTACGGGAGATTCATTAAATCTTCGGTTACAAGTGAATCTGTTAGGAACTAAATGTGATTACAGCCATATTGACATCGGACAGGAGAATACATGAAAAACATGCTAGAATGGAGAGAGAATAGAGAGGCACTCACTTTGTGGTTCATGATTTTCCCGTAAGTCTCTACTAAAGATTCAGCGTAAAAAGGAGTCTCCCCGAAAAGCATTTCATACATGCAAACGCCTAGTGACCACCAATCACATTCTGGCCCGTACTTTCCTTTGCCGTCTTCCATGGCCTGCAGGATTTCAGGGGAAATATAGTCAGGGGTCCCCACTGCCACAGAAGACTGGACCTGTGTCAGAAAAATAAGCATTAGATATCTTGGAATCACACTGAAGCTCGATCACCAAAAACAAGTCAAGAATCAATACCGCACCCACCCCCCCCAACTCACCGCGCGCACACACACACGCACGCACACGTTTGCTTAATGTCAGGTTCCACATGTACGCTGACCACACCCAGCTTTAACTCACAACCACCTCCCTCGACCCTTCCTCTTTTTCTCATTTGACACATTGCTTGTCCGACATCCAGTACTAGATGAGCAAAAATTTCCTCCAACTAAATATCGGGAAGACAACATCCATTGTCTTTGGTCCCAGCAGCAAACTCCGTTTCCTAGCCACCGACTCCATCCCTCTCCCTGGCCACTGTGTGAGGCTGAACCAGACTGTTCGCCACCATGGCGTCCTATTTGACCCTGAGATGAACTTTCGACCACCTATCCGCTCCATCACCCAGACTGCTTATTTCCACCTCCGTGATGTCGCCTGTCTCCGCCCCTGCCTCAGCCCATCTGCTGTTGAAACACTCATCCATACCTTTGTTACCTCTACACTTGACTATTCCAATGCTCTCCTGGCAGGCCTCTCAACTTCCACCCTCCATAAACTTGAGCTCATTCAAAACTCTGCTGCCCGTATCCTAACTTGCACTAAGTCCCATTCACCCATCACCCTGTGCTCACTGACCTATATTGGCTCCCAGTCCGGCAACGCCTCAATTTTAAAATTCTCATCCTGGTTTTCAATCACTTCATGGCCTCACCACTACCTATCTCTGTAATCTCCTCCAGCCCTACAACCCTCCAAGATCTCTGCGCTCCTCCAATTCTTGCCTTTTGAGCATCCCCGATTTTAATCGCTCCACCATTGGTGGTCGTGCCTTCAGCTCCAGAGGCCCTAAGCTCTGGAATTCCCTCCCTAAACTTCTCAATGCACAAGTAACTTCTGATGGACCAGTTCTGATGAAAGGTCATTGACCTAAAACATTAATTCCGTTTCTCTTTCCACAAAAGCTGCCTGACCTGCTGAGTGTTACCAGCATTTTCTTTTTTTATTGCACGAATAACTTCTCAGATTTTAATCCCCGCTCCCCAGCAACCACCTCCCTAGTCGGCACTATCCAAGATCAGCTGTTCACTGTGAAGAGTCTGGGTCTGCGTCATGCTGGTTAGACAATTTTTATTCTTTGGCCAGCAGTAATTCCTCCCTTTGGCAATGGGATAATTCACCCTCACCTGCGAATCGTGGCCTAGCAGTAACTACTAACTGCTGCATTTCAAAGCAGATTCCAATAAGAAAGTATTTATATAGCACCTTTCACAATGTTCCAAAGCACTTTACAGCTAATGAAGTACTTTTGCAGTGTAGTCACTGTTGTAATATAAGAACATAAGAAATAGGGGCAGGAGTAGGCCTTCCAGCCCCTCGAGCCTGCTCTGCCATTCAACAAGATCATGGCTGATCTTCTACCTCAACGCCATATTACTGCACCATCCCCATATCCCTTGATGCCTTTAATATCTAGAAATCTATCAATCTCTGTTTTGAATGTACTCAGTGACTGAGCCTCCACAGCCCTCTGAGGTAAAGAATTCCAAAGATTCACCACCCTCTGAGTGAAGAAATTTCTCCTCAACTCACTCCTAAATGGCCTACCCTTATTCTGAGACTGTGACCCCTGGTTCTAGACTCCCCATCCAGGGGAAACATCCTCCCTGCATCTACCCTGTCGAGCCCTGTAAGAATTTTGTATGTTTCAATGAGATCACCTCTCATTCTTCTAAACTCTAGAGAATACAGGCCTTATCTACTTAATCTCTCCTCATGTAATGTAGGAAATGCGGCAGCCAATTTGCACACAGCAAAATCCCATAAACAGCAATGTGATAATGACCAGATAATTTGTTTTTATGTGTTGGGTAAGAGATAAATACTGGCAGGGACATCTCGGAGAACTCCCCTGCTCTTCTTTGAAATAGTGCCATGGGATCTTTTACCTCCACCTGAGAGGTCAGACAGTTTAACGTCTCATATGAAAGACGGCACCTCCAACAGTGCAGCACTCCCTCAGTAATGCACTGGGGTGTCAGCCTGGATTTTGTGCTCAAGTCTCTGGAGTGGGACTTGAACCCACAAACTTCTGACTCAGAGACGAGACCACAAAGAGAATGTGAAAAAGAATTATATACAGGATATATAGTGTTAGCAATTTGCATGCGATGCTTATCCAACCCAGACACTTGTGCATTAACGGCTATCATGTTTCAGGATTTTGTTCATCATATTTTTTACATAAAATATTTGGAAAAAAAGTTACTTAAAAAGTTCTATTTTACAGGCATAGTACATTATTGCAAATGAAAGGTACTTAAGATGCTAATGAGCTAACCTTGATGTTTCCTAATCAATTGTAAATAGTAAGTAATTTGGTGGCTCATCTCTGAAATTGCTAAACACTTTTCACCCATTGTGTTGGAAGGTTTTTGATCTCTTTTTAGCTGTACAGTCAGGAATAAAACTGGGTGTCAGAGACCTTAAAAAGGCAGTCTAGCTTTTGCAACAGAGAAACTGCTGAGGTCAAAAGGCCTCAGAAAAGGTAGACTCAAAAGGTAAGTGTCTGTTTAAGTCAAGCAAATGACTCACTGAAGTGGGGCAGTGTAGCATATGCATTATTTTAATGTTATTTCAGAGCTAAGTTGTATCGATTGAACCAAGTAAATTTGATCATAGCTACTGTTCTGTACGTTCACCTTGCTGCGGAGTAAAGCAGATTAACATTTCAAAGCAAGCCTCACTTCATCTAGCGTTAACTTGGATTGTTTTGGCGAGATTGAAGAAATACGCATGCAAAATACACAGATATCTGATTCAGGTCACAAGGGGTTACACTCCCAAGTCACACCATCATACAAATAGATATGGGCAGTGCGCATCACCTCCGGTAAAAGCAAGGTGCTCAGACTGCTTAGGGGAGCAACTAACACCAATGAACCTGAAAAGGTATACGGCAGACCTGAGTTCATAGCAGGGGCCCTGAATTCAGTTATTTGATAAGATCATATAAGCGTTCTCCAAGGCAGCCTTCGAAACACACGACAACGCAAAATTGTCGAGCAGAAATTGATAGCCAAGTTCCGCACCCATGAGGACGGACTCAACCAGGATCTTGGGTTCATGTCACGCTACATGGAACCCCACCAGCGAAAAAAAAGTTATCTGTTTTTAATACAACTGGTCATTCTCTCTCTCTGTCTTTGTGATCTGACCCCTTGTGTATTCAGTATTCTGGGATGTAATGTTTCCCTGGCTAACCTGTCTGAACACCATCCACTCCTTTGATTGCTGTGATTGTCTCTCTGCCGAGGTGTGATAGGGGGCAGTTGGAAAGACTCTCTGTAATCACCAGGCATTGTTCTCTGACTATATATGCGGTGCCTTTATGGAACCCTTCACTCACCTGACGAAGGAGCAAAGCTCCGAAAGCTTGTGATTTCAAATAAAGCTGTTGGACTATAACCTGGTGTTGTGCAACTCCTTACATTTGTCCACCCTAGTCCATCATCGGCATCTCCACATCATATTAAATCCAATGCTTTTTCTGTTTTAATCATGGTTCACTTTTTTGGAGGAGATGGGGGGGGGGGGAAGGGGGATTAGAATTTGTATCAATGTTTTTCCCCCTCTTATGACTGCAGGTCACTCCAGTGGTCGCAGGTGATTGTATATATTTCTGTCCTAAAGCCTGCACTATTCATCACCCATTAGTGACCCAGTCATGCAACAAATGCCATTGTGCTTACGGAGCAAGTAGCTTTGTGGTTTTTCTTCTAGCTGCAGGGTATTTCAGTGTTCGGCGATGACCCTGCCATGTTTCTGTCCTAAAGCCTGTATCATTAATCAGAAATGCATGACCCAGATTCACACAGAAATCATGTCAGGATGTGTTAACTGCATGTTCTTAAACAGCGAGAAGTTAGCAGTTTGTTTCAGTGGCGCTGTGCTGCTGGGAGGTTTTCATAATAAGGCAACCGACTTACCTAAAATTTAATTTTCACAGTGACTCACTAACATAATCCAGGCGCAGTGTTCGCCCCACGTGGGCCTACCTTGATGAAAGCATTCCATTTATACTGATTTATTAAACCCTCCCCACATGAAAGCACCAACTCCTTGCTGGAATATGGGTTCATAGGCCCTCTGGTAAGTTCACCCAACTGACCATTCTGTACAATTGAGCCAAAAGAGTGACTGTCAACAGGCAAATTGGCCATCACAGTCAAGCCACTATTAACGTGGTTTACTTCAATTTACAGTGCCAGCCTTGGCTTTTTTTAAAATTCGTTCATGGGATGTGGGCGTCGCTGGCGAGGCCGGCATTTATTGCCCATCCCTAATTGCCCTTGAGAATTAGGCTCAGTGTAGAATTTTTGCCTCTGAGTCAGAAGGTTGAGATTTCAAGCCTCCACTTGAACACAGGCTGGCATTTCAGTGCAGTACTGAAAGAGTGTTGCACTGTCAGAGGTCCCATCTTTCCAATGAGGCATTAGACCGACTCCCTGTCTGCCTGTTCAAGTGACGTAAAAGATACCATGGCGTTACTTGAGGAAGAGCAGGGAGTCCTCCAGATGTCCTGGCCAATATTCCTCTTCCAACCAACACCCCCAAAATAGATTAACTGGTTATATATTCAATTGCTGCTTGGGATGTCCTGAGGACGTGAAAGACACTATATAAATGGAAGTTGTTTCTTTGATATTAACAGCATCATATTCTAGGGCTGGTGTGCCCGTTAGTAACAGTTACATGCTGTTTTGGTAGGATATATATACTTCACCCAGCTTCATAACAGCAGCTCTCCAGAAACAGCAGATTTTCCCTCAACTGCCCAAAATCACCTTTCTCAAAATAGTAGATAGTTTTCAAGAAGAGTGCCGGCATTAACATATTACAAAAATCAATAAATATCACATTTAACAATGTATGAACAGGAGTCCACGTTACAGAACGTGTGGCGGATCAGTGACTCATCCATTTCAAGAGCAAAACCTAACATTTTTTAATTCATTCTGGGGATATGGGCGTCGTTGACAAGGCCAGCATTTATTGCCCATCCCTAATTGCCCTTGAGAAGGTGATGGTGAGCCTTCTTCTTGAACCGCTGCAGTCCGTGTGGTGAAGGTGCTCCCACAATGTTGTTAGGTAGGGAGTTCCAGGATTTTGACCCAACGATGATGAACGGCGATATATTTCCAAGTCAGGATGGTGTGCGATTTGGAGGGGAACATGGTGATGGAGGTGACTGTGTTCCCATGCACCTGATGCCCTTGTCCTTCTAGGTGGTGGAGGTCACGGGTTTGAGAGGTGCTGCCGAAGGAGCCTTGGCAACTTACATGGCCAAATTCAAAGTTATATCACCGTAGTCTGCACACAGAAACCACCTGCTATAAAAATCTCTGTGGCTTGAAAGAAAAGTGCCAGTCCTATTATGGTCCAATAAGTCGCAGTGAAATATGTCAAAATACCGTTTTGCCTCTGTCCATTCAAGTTGGGTACAAGACTCAGAGGGAAGAGGAGAATCCAGTAGCAACAAGCACTCTGAGCAGAAATAACTCAGCGGACAGTGAGCAAAAGCATCTCAAAACCAGCAAAAACATGCAACTTTGTGGCTCAGGATACAGTGTGGGAATTGAAGGGCACACTTGTATTTTAGTACTTAAAAATAACATTTCTCTTTCAGTGTTCAACTGAAGAATCTTCACCACCACAAATTAACTGCTGGTGCTGATCCCGATTAAGATAATATTTGCTTGTGCTACAGAAGCTGTGATATGCTTTCCAATTTGCAACAATGGGATAAGCACCAAGTCTCTATATCTGTACACATGTATCAGTATACAGAGGTGAAGTTTTCTATGAAATATTAGAAGAAAAATGAATTATTAAAAGGCTTCACTGAGAATTTAGTACGTGATGAATTATACGAATAGTGTGCAGCAGACACATGTTGCTGGCAAAATGCAGCTTGTGTACCCAGCCGTGTCAGGGCAGTACTGCTGAAAAAGGTGTGTGTGCACATGCATGTGCAAGAGGGAATGAACATCAGTGCTGGTGAAGTACATAGTAAGCTTGCGTGCAAGGGTACACCTCAAGAGTGTAGAGCCAGCAAAGTGTAAGGCGTCCATGTCAGGTCTAAGGTGCTTTTAAAGGGCAGAGTGCATGAAGTCTGTGTGTTCCTCTGTCCGTCTGTCTCAGTTGTAGTGCTGGTCCAACCACGCATGTCCAGTCTGTAGTCCTGGTAAAAGGCTGTGTGAGCACGGTGTTTAGTCCTGGTAAAGGTGGTGGTGGGGGAGGGTGTGTGTGTGTGTGTGTGTGTGTGTGTGTGTGTGTGTGTGTGTGCGTGCGTGCGTGTGCGTGCGTGATAGAGAGTGAGTGAGTGAGTGAGTGAGTGAGTGAGTGCACAAGCAAACGTGTGGTGGCTGTGGTGCTGGTATATTTCTGCCTTGTGTCTGGGTTGTGGTATTGGTAATGTGCAGCGTGGTCCCCAGTGCTCAGAGTGGAAGGCGCGAGCGTGAGACACACACGTGCTGCCTGCCTGGGTTACCTGATCCTTGCTGAGTAGAGAAATCGTTCGCTGGAATGAAAAAGGAACTTGACGTGAGTATATCACAAAGATAAGTACAGTTGAGAGAGGCCATTTAGCCCAACTAGCTCAACCTGCCAAAGGTAGGCACATTGCTGCCACAAAGGTTATACTTAAACACTGTAAAAAAAAAATTATACATTTTTTATATATATATATATATATATATACACACAGTATTTGTTTAATTGCAGGTGCTACAAGCCCAAATATTAACACACAAACTGAGTGCAACATAACATATAACACTGGTTGAAAACAATAGCTAGTCAGGTATTTAGAATAAGAGGCATTTTATTCTGACAATACCCAGCTGGCTGACTTTTTGAACTGGTGCTTTGTGTAATGTTTCACTCCCTGTGTGTTTTAGTGAGGTATTTTTGTTACTATTATAAATCGAAATGGATAATAAAACAGAGTATGCATTACTTAATCAAAGTGCCACAGTTGGAACGGCCCCACACTTTCTTGGCTGCACGCAGCATTTGACAGCCCTGAGATCGGGGGCCCCGCAGCACGGAGCAAGATCTTGCGGACAGCTGGTGTGGGAAATGGAAAGTCACTCGAATACAATGAGGTGGGGGGAGGGAGGATGATTGGAGGTCGAGAGGAGGGGGAAAACTCTACAGAGGTATGGGTTAAGGCATGTCAGGGAGCTTTACTCTGCATCCAAAACATGTACCCGAACTCAGATATAAAAATGCTGGAAAATATTTTATTCCCAGTGTTCACATCTCTTGTCTTAATAAGTACAAATGCAGCAAAAGTTAATAAAACAGTTTCTCATAACTTACTGTCCCATCTTCCATGAGCTTGAGACAGGAGCCAAAGTCCGCCAGCCGGATGTGCCCGTTCACATCCAGAAGAATGTTGTCTGGTTTGATGTCCCTGCAACAAGAAAAGAACAGGTTTTAAAACAGCACAAGTTTCATCTCCACACCAAGTATCACCCACAGTGATCGGATGTCGTTTCACACAAACAGGTTTTGCCTTAGATTCACCGCTCAATTTCCCTCTCCGACTGCCCCCCCAAAACAAATCGCAGCTAATTTTTTTGTACTTAACATGCTCATTTGATCCACCTCTTTTTAAGACTCACCCTGCTCACAGTTAAGTCTATGCAGATATGGTGCTTGATGTGGGATGCAGGAAGAACGACAGGCAAAACACAGGCTAGATGTAACATTATTTCTGTACTACACACCTCCTGTGGCATTGCTCATAGTAAGTTAGATCATGCCTGCCTCCAGACATTCCTGATCCAAAGTCACTCAACTTATAAGAAATACTCAAGACATGTTAACCCTCAAAGACATCAACAGTTGTACCATGGCAATGGTACTACAAATAAGGATTTCATTTCAGGATGAATTTGTGTCTCAGACATCAGCAACAGCAGGCAAAAGTCCCTCACCCAAACCCAGTGGCAAATCAGATAAAGCTTGGAATTCAACCAATTACTGGATAAATAATTGTGTAGGATGATTACTGAGTACCTTTTAAGAGTTAAGTTACAAGTTCCGTTACATTTTCCAACGGATGACCCTGGCAACCATGTGTGCAGGAAGTGTGTCCAACTGCAGCTACTGGCTAACCGCATTTCGAAGCTGGAGCTGCGGGTGGATTCACTGTGGAGCATCCGCGATGCTGAGATTATCGTGGATAGCACGTTCAGTGAGGTAGTCACACCGCAGGTAAAGATTATGCAGGCAGAAAGGAAATGGGTGACCGCCAGGCAGAGTAAAAGGACTAGGCAGGTAGAGCAGGAGTCCCCTGGGGCCATCTCCCTCTCAAACAGATATTCCGCTTTGGATACTGTTGGGGGAGATGGCTTATCAGGGGAATGCAGCAAGAGCAAGACCGTGGCACCACGAGTGCACAGGAGGGGAGGAAAAAGAATGGGAGAGCAATAGTGATAGGGGATTCTATCGTAAGGGGAACAGATAGGCGTTTCTGCGGCCGCTGACGTGACTCCAGGATGGTATGTTGTCTCCCTGGTGCTAGGGTCAAGGATGTCACAGAACGGCTGCAGGACATTCTGAAGGGGGAGGGTGAACAGCCAGAAGTCGTGGTCCATATCGGTACCAACGACATCAGTAAAAAAAAAGGATGAGGTCCTGCAAGCAGAATATAGGGAGTTAGGAAATAAATTAAAAAGCAGGACCTCTAAGGTAGTAATCTCAGGATTACTCCCAATGCTACATGCTAGAGAGAGCAGAAATAGGAGAACAGACCAGATGAATGCATGGCTTGAGAGATGGTGTAGGAGGGAGGGTTTTAAATTCCTGAGGCATTGGGACCGATTCTGGGAAAGGCGGGACCTGTACAAGCTGGACGGGTTGCACCCAAGCAGAACCGGGACCAATAGCCTCGCGGGGGCATTTGCTAGTTCAGTTGGGGAGGGTTTAAACTAGTATGGCAGAGAGATGGGAACCAAAGGGATAGGATAAATTCAGACCAGGAAACGGGAAGCAGAAAAGTAGTTAGCGACTCAGAAAGGCAAAAGAAGCAAAGGTTAAATAGTGTTCAGCACAGGAATTTGACGGGGTTAAAGGGTACATACTTCAATGCAAGGAGTATTACAAACAAAGCAGATGAGCTAAGGGCACAGATAGACACATGGCAGCATGATACCATTGCTATAACAGAAACCTGGCTTAAAGAGGGGGATAATTGGCAGCTCAATATCCCTGGATATAGAGTTTTCAGGCAGGATAGAGTGGGTGATAAAAAAGGAGGGGGGGGGGTAGCATTATTGGTTAAAGAATCAATTACAGTTGTGAGAAGGGATGATATGCTAAATGGATCATCAATCGAGGGCATATAGGTTGAGCTAAAAAATAAAAAAGAGGCAGTCACACTACGAGGAGTGTACTATAGACACCCGAATAGCAAAAGGGAGATAGAAGAACAAATATGTAGGCAAATTTCTGAGTGCAAAAATAAGAGGGCAATAATAATAGGGGACTTCAACTACCCTAACATCAACTGGGATTCAAACAGTGTGAGGGGCACAGAGGGCGCAAAATTCTTGACTGGTGTCCAGGAGAACTTTTTTAGCCAGTACGTGACAAGCCCAACAAGAGGGGATGCAATTCTAGATTTAGTCCTGGGAAATGAAGACGGGCAAGTGGGTGAAGTGACTGTGGGTGACCATATTGGGGATAGTGACCACAATTCAGTTAGTTTTAGCATTATTATGGAAAAGTACAGAGTTAAATCAGGAGTAAACATTTTAAATTGAGAGAAGACAAATTTTACAGAACTAAGAGGTGATTTGGCAGAAATGGACTAGACACAACTACTTGAGGAGAAATCAGTGGCAAGCCAGAGGGAGGCACTAAAAAGTGAAATCCTACGGGTACAATGTGCAGACACGTCCCCTCAAAGAAAAAGGGTGGCACTGGCAAATTTAGAGCCCCCTGGTTGTCTAGAACTATATAGGGCAAGATAAAGCAGAAAAAGAAAGCTTATGACTGTCACAGAAAGCTAAATACTGCAGAAAACCTAGAGGAGTATAGAAAGTACAGGGATGATGTAAAAAAGGAAATAAGGAAAGCAAAGAAAGGACATGAAAAAATATTAGCTAGTAAGGTTAAAGAAAACCCAAAGATGTTTTATCAGTACATTAAGAACAAGAGGCTAGCTAAGGAAAAGATGGGATCTATCAGGGATGATAAGGGTAACTTGGGTGTAGAAGCAGAGGATGTGGGTATGGCTTTAAATGAATATTTTGTCTCCATATTCACAAAGGAAATGGATGATCCAGATGTAGTAGTTAAAGAGGAGAGGTGCGCATTATTGGATAAGGTAAACATAACGAGAGGGACTGGAATCCTTGAAAGTTGATAAGTCACCAGGGCCGGATGGATTGTTTCCTGGGCTATTGAAGGAAGCCAGGGAGGAAATAGCGGATGCTCTGAGGATCATTTTCCAATCCTCACTAGATACAGGGGAGGTACCAGAGGACTGGAAGACTGCAAACGTAGGAACCGTTGTTTAAAAAGGGTACGAGGGAAAGGCCGAACAATTATAGGCCGGTCAGACTTACCTCGGTGGTGGGCAAACTATTAGCTTATCCTATCTCTCAGTATTGATTCTGTCACTTAGAAAGGCATGGTTTAATCAGGGATAGTCAGCATAGATTTGTTCAGCAAAGGTCATGCCTTACAAATCTGATTTAATTCTTTGAGGAAGTGACATGGAGGATTGGTGAGGGTAGTGCAGTGGATATTGTCTACATCGATTTTAGTAAGGCATTTGACAAGGTCCCACATGGCAGACTGGTCAGAAAGGTAAAAGCCCATGGGATACAGGGAAATGTAGCGAATTAGATCCAAAATTGGCTCAGTAACAGGAAACAAAGGGTAAAAGTCGATGGATGTCTTTGCGAATGGAAATCCGTTTCCAGTGGTGTGCCACAGGGCTCAGTGTTGGGTCCCTTGCTGTTTGTGGTATATATTAATGATTTGGACTTGAATGTGGGGGTATGATTAGCAAATTTGCAGATGACACAAAAATTGGCCGTGTAGTTGACAGTGAAGAGGATAGCTGTGGACTCCAAGAAGATATCAATGGGTTGGTGGAGTGGGCGGAAAAGTGGCAAATGGAGTTCAACCCGGAGAAGTGTGAGGTAATGCACTTCGGGAGGGCAAACAGTAAAAGGGAATACGCAGTAAACGGGAATATATTGAGAGGGGTAGAGGAAGTGAGAGACCTTGGAGTGCATATGCACAGGTCCCTGAAGGTGGCAGTACAGGTAGATAAGGTTGTGAAGAAGGCATACGGAACGCTCTCCGTTGTTAGCCGATGTATAGAATACAAAAGCAGGGATGTAATGATGGAACTGTGTAAAACGCTGGTAAGGCCACAGCTGGAGTATTGTGCGCAGTTCTGGTCACCACATTACAGGAAGGTCGTAATTGCTCTGGAGAGAGTGCAGAGAAGATTTACAAGAATGTTGCCAGGGCTTGAAAATTGCAGCTATGAGGAGAGATTGGATAGGCTGGGGTTGTTTTCCTTGGAGCAGAGGAGGCTGAGGAGAGACTCGATTGAGGTGTACAAAATTATGAGGGGCCTAGATAGAGTAGACAGGAAGTACCTGTTTCCCCTAGCAGAGAGTTCAAGAACGAGAGGACATAGATTTAAGCTGATTGGCGGAAGGATTGGAGGGGACATGAGGAAAAACTTTTTTACCCAGAGGGTTGTGGGTGTATGGAATTCGCTGCCCAAATTGGTGGTGGAGGCAACGACCCTCAACTCTTTGAAAAAGTACCTGGACCTGCACCTAAAGTGCTGTAAGCTGCAGGGCTACGGACCGGGTGCTGGAAGGTGGGATTAGAATGAGCACCTGATTGTTCTTCGAGCCGGCACAGACACGATAGGCCGAATGGCCCCCTTCTGTGCTGTACCTTTTCTATAATAATTTTTTTAGTGTACAATAAAGAGTTGCCCAAAATAGTTGTCATTTCATAAGAATCTATTGGCGAAACTTTTTTTTAAACAGCCTGATTTTAGGAGGGAAGAGACATTATATTGTGTTTGGAGACCACTCCACCGTGCCAATCGGAGTCCTCCTTCAAAAGCCTCTAAAAAGCCCACCTCCCGCTTAACCTTTTCCACCTTCTACTCAGTGGTGTCCTCTCCCACTTTTGACTAAAGTTGCTCTCCTCTTCCCTCCCCTCCCCCACTGAAGGCTCTGCCTCATGCTGGAGTACTGTTCCACGCATGTCTGTCGCCCTCCAGTACCTCGCTCAAGTGACTCATTGCTCACGAGAGCCCAAAATAGCCTTGGTAGCTACTCAACTACTAGAAGAATCACAGTCAAGCCCAATCCTGTCCTCACCCAAGCAAATTTTCCAGCAGTGGTCGCTGTATAACTAGCAGGATCATGACCTGGGTTGATGCGCCAGCCCCAAGCTGAGGTCATGAGGACAACTGTGGTGGCCCAACTGTTGCTCCAGCTGAGACCAACTAACCAAGCACAGTCAAGGCTCGGAGCCTGCCACCTTCCTGATCTGTTTAGTATATGTACATAGAGTCATTGGGGCGCCCAGAAGGTTATTTACATTCTTGTGAAAATGATAAGCGTGGAAGGCTCCTAACGCAACAGCTGCACACCAAGCTTGTATGTCTTACACTATATCAGGAGCTATATGTAGTTCTGCTAAAATATTTCTGGCACCAGTCAATGAGGTACTTTTCAATTGTAGTCACAATTGTAAAGGTATAATCACTGAGCCACTTCCAAATCCTTTTCAGCCTCTGCCAGTAGAGACCCTTCTATGCAATCGACATGCGAAGCTCCTTGGGACATTTTTCTACATTAAAGGTGCTCCATAAATGCAAGGGTTTGTTGTTCCTATGTGCATTACCATACATCTGTATGCAGAGGCTGAACCAATGAGGAAGAATGAAGATGATAAGACCTCCCTCACTACTTGGATAAAAATCCACCCCTAGGTACAAAGCTCCCTTTTGGTCTGACCCTTATTTCTCTTTCTAATCGGGTACAGTTTGAAGCTGCTGTACTGTTTTATGTTTCAGTGTTCTTTGATGTTTCACTCAGGTCTTTGCCAAGCTCCACTAGCTCACTGGTCCTCTGGTGCAGCAACTTCAAAATACACTTCTCATTTTCAAATCCATCCACCTCATTTTATCTGAGGAATCTTCTCCCAACAGTATGTCCCTGCTGCTCCCTCCACGCCTTCAACTCTTGTTTATAACCCATCTCCTGCTGCTCCCTCATCTCCTTCAATTCTTGTCTATAACCCATCTCCTGCTGCTCCCTCCACTCCTTCAATTCTTGTCTATAATCCATCTCCTCCAGCTACCTCCACTCCATCCAGCTTCTGTCACTTCGCCCCTGCCCTATGAAATTTTCGCCGAAAACCGCTCCACCATGTCATTGAGTCTTCCTTCAAAAGCCTCTGAAAAGTCCAGCTCTTCAACCTTGGGCTTACTTCTGCCTGCTTAACCATTCCCACCTTCTACTCAGTGGTGTTCTCTCCCACTTTGAGCCTCGAGTCATTCTTCTGCCTGAAGGGCTCGATATAAATGCAAGTTGTTGATGCCTTGTCTGGTCGAAGAACAACTGGATACGAACTTCTATGCAGGAGAGCATGGGAAAGTCACCCGATGAAACATGGTGCAAAGTCACTAAAGAGGACTGTCGTTCTGCAGTAATAGTGTAGGTATGTGCGTGAGCATGCAAGTGTGCCTGCGTGATAAACAAAAGAATCCAAGCTCTGCTTGCCTGTGAAATCCAAACCCCGAAGCACTTCATGACACTTTGAATAACAAATTACAACAGTTTTAAAAAGGATTTTTCATTCCAGTTTGACAGTGTTTACAGAAGAACGCAAAGGTGAGCAGCAGTTAGAGTAAACCCAACTTTTTCTGTGTTGCATAATGGATAGAAGCTGGTACTGTATTGAGGAATATGGAGAGGCAAGTCAGCACAAGAATATACTTAAAGAGATTGGCAAAATGGAATGAGTCAGTGTTTCTACAGCTCTCCACACACAATGAAATATCTCGGAGCATGTAACAGCACGGACTAGAGACCAAAGGCAAAGTCAATGAATCATAGAAAGGTTGCAGCATGGAAGGAGGCCATTCAGCCCTTCGAGTCCATGCCGGCTGCATGCAAGAGCAATCAAGCTAATCCCACTCCCCACCCTATCCCCGTAGACCTGCAAATTTTTTCCTTTCCATTACTTAGTCAATTCCCTTTTGAAAGCCATGATTGAATCTGCCTCCACCACCCACCCCTGGCAGCACATTCCAGATCCTAACCACTCGCTGTGTTAAAACGGTTTTTCCTCATATCATCTTTGGTTCTTTTGCCAATCACCTTAAATCTATGCTCTATGGTTCTTGACCCTTCCACCAATGGGAAGAGTTTCTCTCTATCTACTCTGTCTAGACCCTTCATGATTTTGAATACCTCTATCAAATCTCCTCGCAACCGTCTCTGCTCCAAGGAGAACAACCCCAGCTTCTCCAGTCTATCCACGTAACTAAACATAAGAACATAAGAAATAGGAGCAGGAGTAGGCCAATTGGCCCCTCGAGCCTGCTCCGCCATTCAATAAGATCATGGCTGATCTGATCCTAACCTCAAATCTAAATTCATGTCCAATTTCCTGCCCGCTCCCTGTAACCCCTAATTCCCTTTACTTCTAGGAAATTGTCTATTTCTGTTTTAAATTTATTCAATGATGTAGCTTCCACAGCTTCCTGGGGCAGCAAATTCCACAGACCTACTACCCTCTGAGTGAAGAAGTTTCTTCTCGTCTCAGTTTTGAAAGAGCAGCCCCTTATTCTAAGATTATGCCCCCTAGTTCTAGTTTCACCCATCCTTGGGAACATCCTTACCGCATCCACCCGATCAAGCCCCTTCACAATCTTATATGTTTCAATAAGATCGCCTCTCATTCTTCTGAACTCCAATGAGTAGAGTCCCAATCTACTCAACCTCTCCTCATATGTCCACCCCCTCATCCCCGGGATTAACCGAGTGAACCTTCTTTGTACTGCCTCGAGAGCAAGTATGATTTTTCTTATGTTTGGACACCAAAACTGTATGCAGTATTCCAGGTGTAGTCTCATCAATACCTTATATAACTGCAGCAATACCTCCCTGTTTTTATATTCTATCCCCCGAGCAATAAAAGCCAACATTTCGTTGGCCTTCTTGACCACCTACTGCACCTGCATACTAACTTTTTGATTTTCTTGCACTAGGACCCCCAGATCCCTTTGTACTGCAGTAGTTTCCAGTTTCTCGCCATTAAGATAATAACTTGCTCTCTGATTTTTCCTGCCAAAGTGCATAACCTCACATTTTCCAATATTGTATTGCATCTGCCAAATCTCCGCCCACTCACCCAGCCTGTCTATATCCCCTTGTAGGTTTTTTATGTCCTCCTCACTCTCTACTTTCCCTCCCATCTTTGTATCATCTGCAAACTTTGATATGTTACACTCGGTCCCCTCCTCCAAATCGTTAATATAGATTGTAAAGAGTTGGGGACCCAGCACCGACTCCTGCGGTCCATCATCCCTGGAATCATTCTAGTAAATCTCTTCTGCGCTCTCTCTAAGGCCTTCACATCTTTCCTAAAATGCGGTGCCCAGAACAGGACACAACACTCCAATTGTGGCCGAACCAGTGTTTTATAAAGGTTCATCATGACTTCCTTGCTTTTGTATTCTATGCCTCTCTTTATAAAGGCCAGGATCCCATATGCTTTTTTAACTGCTTTCTCAACCTGTCCTGCCACCTTCAACGATTTGTGTACACATACCCCCAGATCTCTCTGTTCCTGTGCCTCTTTTAGATTGTGCCCTCTAGTTTATATTGCCTCTCCTCATTCTTCCTACCAAAATATATCACCTCGCATTTTTCTGCGTTAAATTTCATCTGCCACGTGTCCACCCATGCCAGCAGCCTGTCTATATCCTCTTAAAGTCTATCACTATCCTCCTCATTGTTCACTACACTTCCAAGTTTTGTGTCATCTGCAAATTTGGAAATTGTGCCTTGTACAACCAAGTCCAAATCATTAATATATACCAAGAAAAGCAGTGGTCCTAGTACCGACCCCTGGGGAACACCACTATTCTCATCCCTCAAGTCCGAAAAACAGCCACTACTCTCTGTTTCCTGTTTCTTAGCCAATTCAGTATCCATGCTGCCACTGCCTCTTTTATTCCATGGGCTTCAATCTTGATGACAAGCCTATTATGCAGCACCTTAACAAACGCCTTTTGAAAATCCACATACACCACATCAACCCCATTGCCCTTATCAACCCTCTCGGTTACCTCATCAAAAAAACTCTATCAAGTTAGTTAAACACAATTTGCCTTTAACAAATCCGTGCTAGCTTTCCCTAATCAATCCACACTTGTCCAAGTGACTGCTAATTCTGTCCTGGATTACCGTTTCTAAGTGTTTCCCCACCACCGAGTTAAACTGACAGGCCTGTAGTTGCTGGGTTTATCCTTACACCTTTTTTGAACAAGGGTGTAACATTCACAATTCTCCAGTCCTCTGGCACCATCCCCATAACTAAGGATGTTTGGAAGATTATGGCCAGTACCTCCGCAATTTCCAACCTTACTTCTCAGAGGGTTTGGAAGGTAGGGAGGGAGGTTGAATGGCAAAGTGGTTTGGGGAAAGAATTCCAGACAGCAGGGCCATAGTGTCAGAAAGAATAATCTTTGAAACCAGAGCAAAAGGAACAAACAGTAATTGAGTGTCAGCAGAGAGGATGATGCACATGTGTGACATAGGAACAGAGAAGATCATTCTGCTCGGGTGCAGAGGAACTGTCGACAGATTTGAAAATTAGTTTGGGGCCTTGAATTCAAATTGCAGGGGCAAAGGGAGCCAGTTGAATGTGGCAAGGACAGGGAGATAACATTAAATTTAGAGCTAGGCCATTCAGGGGTGATATCAGGAAGCAATTCTTCACAGAGGGTAGTGGAAATCTGGAATTCATCCCCCCCACCCCAAAAAAGCTGTTGAGGCTGGGGGTCAATTGAAGATTTCAAAACTGAGATTGATATATTTTTATTAGGCAAGGGTATTAGGGTTACAGAACCAAGGCAGTTAGATGGAGATGCCTACTCCTGTTCCTATGTAGATATGAGCATGTGGGACGTGGTATGGGACGGGACGTGGCTGTAGAGTTTGAAGGAGTTAAAGTTTGTGAAGGCTGCAGACAGGAATGGTCAATAAGAACAGAGTTGCAGAGGCCAATCCTTGAAGTGATAAAAATATGGATCCGGCTTTCAGCAGCTGGAGGTATAAACAGGCAATGTACCAGAAGTGACATCAAGGCAGCATTTGACCGAGTGTGGCACCAAGGGACCCGAGTAAAATTGAAGTCAATGGGAATCAGGGGGAAAACTCTCCAGTGGCTGGAGTCAGACCTAGCACAAAGAAAGATGGTAGTGGTTGTTGGAGGCCAATCACCTCAGCCCCAGGACATTGTTGCAGGAGTTCCTCAGGGCAGTGTCCTTGGCCCAACCATCTTCAGCTGCTTCATCAATGACCTTCCCTCCATCATAAGGTCAGAAATGGGGATGTTCACTGATGATTGCACAGTGTTCAATTCCATTCGCAACCCCTCAAATAACGAAGCAGTCCGAGCCCGCATGCAGCAAGACCTGGACAACATCCAGGCTTGGGCTGATAAGTGGCAAGTAACATTCACGCCAGACAAGTACCAGGCAATGACCATCTCCAACAAGAGAGAGTCTAACCACCTCCCCTTGACATTCAACGGCATCACCATCGCCGAATCCCCCACCATCAACATCCTGGGAGTCACCAATAACCAGAAACCTAACTGGACCAGCCATATAAATATTGTGGCTACAAGAGCAGGTCAGAGGCTGGGTGTTCTGCGGCGAGTGACTCACCTCCTGACTCCCCAAAGCCTTTCCACCATCTGCAAGGCACAAGTCAGGAGTGTGACGGAATACTCTCCACTTGCTTGGATGAGTGCAGCTCCAACAACACTCAAGAAGCTCGACACCATCCAGGACAAAGCAGCCCGCTTGAGTGGCACCCCATCCACCACCCTAAACTTTCACTCCCTTCACCACCAGCGCACTGTGGCTGCAGTGTATACCATCCACAGGATGCACTGCAGCAACTCGCCAAGGCTTCTTCGACAGCACCTCCCAAACACGCGACCTCTACCACCTAGAAGAAGAGCAGCAGGTACATGGGAACAACAACACCTGCACATTCCCCTCCAAGTCACACACCATCCCAACTTGGAAATATATCGCCTTTCCTTCATCATCGCTGGGTCAAAATCTTGGAACTCCCTTCCTAACAGCACTGTGGGAGAACCTTCAGCACATGGACTGCAGCGGTTCAAGAAGGCGGCTCACCACCATCTTCTCAAGGGCAGTTAGGGATGGGCAATAAATGCTGGCCTTGCCAGCGACGCCCACATCCCATGAACAAATTTTTAAAAAGCAGTCTTAGCTCAGGGCCAAGCTAGCACCAGATTTAGCCTGAAGCACAGGATGATGGAAAGGAGGCCAGATAGAGCTGAAAAGGGATTGTATTGGTTTTGCTGATGTTGATCCTAAGGAAATCGGAGAGTACAGCACCAGTTTGGAATCGATGGTGATGATGGCAGAAAGCTAGAGTTGGAGGTTGCTGGAGTGCATGTGGAAGCTGACCCTGTGTATGCTGATGACTTTGCAGAGAAGTAGCAGTCAAATGATAAAAAGGCAGGTGCCAAGGATGGTCAACACAAAGGGTTTTGTGAGGACTGTCCATTAATGGTCTCAACCAGCCTCAATAGCTTCTGACTAAATGCTGCATCGTCACAGAGTTTTAAAGTTCGGTTTTCAAAAAGGAATCATCATTGAGTCCCCCTTCTAAAAAGCATTATTGATTAGGTGAAACATCTTTTTCTTGTAAATATTTTCATTTAAATGACAAGTACAGCTGACACCACCGAGGCTCAGAGGAGTTACTGAGCCCCGCAGTCTGTGCAATCTCAATTATAATGTGCAGCTGAAATGACCAGATTGCTGAGGGGCTTCAGCGGCTTCACCACATCCCTCCCACTGCTGGGTTAATCACTGTATCTCTAATATTAATTGACTTCCCTCCCACTGCTGGACTCAGTTAATTCCTCAGAGGCAGCTCCTCCCACGAGGTCTTTAGCAGTTGTACAAAAATGCTCAAACATCAATAGAGAGATAATAAATCAACAAAAACAAAGTTAAAGATCACAACTTCACTCATTTATTTTTATAAGGGCTTTTTGAAGATAAGACTTTCTTTTTAAAAAAAAATTATTCTCTGTTTATTTTTCTTCCTGATTGTGTTATTTTTACCTGTGTTTTACAATCAGAAAGTACCAAAGTTGGAGACATGGACATTGTATACCGACCTGCAGAAGGATGTCAAATGTAACGAGAATGTGGGCATCATTCTGAGTGGTGACCTGATAGAGGTCTTTAAGATTATGAAAGGGTTTGATTGGTTAGATATGGAGAAAATGTTTCCACTTGTGGGGAGTCCAAAACTAGAGAACATAAATATAAGATAGTCACGAATAAATCCAACAGGGAATTCATTTGAGAAACTTCTTCACCCAGAGAGTGGTTAGAACGTGGAACTTGCTACCACAAGGAAGTAGTTGAGGTGAATAGCATAGATACATTTAAGGGGAAGCTGGATAAACACTCGAGGGAGAATGGAATAGAAAGATATGCTGATAGGGTTAGATGAAGTAGGATAGGGGGAGGCTCATGTGGAGCATAAACACCAGCATACACCAGTCGGGCCGAATGGTGTAAATTCTATGTCGTTCTATGCAATCTTTGATGAGTGCAAAAATAAACCAAAAAAGAGTTTGTTTTTTTAAAAAGTGCGATAATAAGTTTGTTATAATTTTGCTTATTACATGGCTAGGGTTACAACGTCTGGCAAATTAAACCACATGAACAAAAATGATCTGAAGACTGATTTCAGGACAGAATGTGGCACACGGGTGGCGTATTCCAGAAGGCTCACTGGTTTCTCAATCTCTCTGTTCACGGCAGCAGAACAATGTGACGCATTAGATAAGTAGTCTTTGAATCACATTTCAGGTTTTGCATTATCTCATCAGCCTGTGACAGCAACATCTGGTTAAATATCTGACTTAAAAAGTGGAGGAAAATAATAAAGACTAAACACAAGTCCTAATTACTTTCATGGGATAAGCAAGAACTATTTTTGGCTTCAGAACTCCAACAAATGAGCAACTCCTTAAATAGTAGCACACTAAAAGCTGGCTGCTCCGGCATTTCATCATCAGCTGTTAAATAGAATTGATTGTATAATCATGCCGACATTGAATTGCAACATTTGTCATCAATAAAGCAGAATGTTCTGCGATGACAGCTGCCAATGAGAATTGGAAACATCGAGAAAGAATAATTTGTTTCCTACAAGTTTAAAAGAAACAAAGCTTCTTGAAATTAAGAATAAGAGTATTATCCCCTTCAGGTGCATTTCTGAAGGATTCTTTTTAAAACCTTTATATCTGATTGAGGTGAATAACAACAATTCTGACTCAGATGGCTCCAGGTGCCTTCACATCAGTTGGACACAATGGTCGGGCGAATGTATGTGTCATTGTACCACAGGCTGCCCATAAAATGGGGTCAGGCTGCAACTGGGCAGGAATGCAGAGCTGCAATCTGCTCATCTTACCCACAGTGAAGCTAGGAGAGCAGCAGAGGACTGCTCTGCTTGAGATGTTTGATTACCTATATAGGTACGGTCTTCCTCATTCTTAGAAAGGTCAACCTCCAGGTACAGACATGATTTTCTGCAGATGGGAGAGATGGAAAGGAGAATTCAAAGAGGTTTCAAGTGACAGTTTTGACAAGCAGCTAAATGAGGCAGTGACTGAAGGAACAAGATGACGGTGATTGGCCCTTAGTCTCAATAAAGCTACATTTAGCAGTTCAAATAGTGGACTTTCAGAGGCTAGGAGCAGAGATAAAGTTGGCTTAGCATGCTTCTGACTGATCGAGATGCCACGTACAATCAACACACTATTCTTAAAACACACAAGAATTGAAGCAAGTTGCAGTGCCAGAATCAGGGAACAGTGAGATAACCAGGGAGAATATCAGTTACTTCAATGGCAGAGAGAGACGGATCAAAGGAGTAAAGCAGCAACTGGTCCAAGGAAAAGCACAAAACACATTTTTGAAGACCATCCCAGCTGACTGGCTTACATCAGCAAATAAAACAGAACTGGCTTACAGAGTGTGATTTGGTACAGGGTATTCTGCAAGAGGCAGATCAGAGGCAGTGGTCAGAAGAACCAGTAAAGGGAAGACAGATAAGAGTTAGGATTGGAGGCTAGGAGATTATATGGTTTAGCAGGATGATCGAGGCGCAGGTAGAATGATTGACAATGTTCTAGGTCATTTAGGCTAGCAAAGGGACTCAAGGTTGGAATAAGGGAGGGTGCCAAGAAACAAAACTGCTCAGTAATAATCAACAGAAAGCACACCTTGCAGGCCAGAAGCGGGCTCCCTGCCAACTGTTCCCTCTTTTGGAGAAGGAATCTTTCAGTCAGTTACTTCATCTAACTATCCCATCAAAAAAACAATGAAGTTCCTCCCACGATAAGAAAGCAACCTTGCAAACACAGCCTAACACGGGATGCAATAGCTTACAACAGAAACAGACATGGATTTTAATAATTTATTACTACTGTGGGGATGTGATGTGAATTCTTGATCCTACTACTTGAGAGGCACAGCTAGTGGCAGCAGGGTATCAGTCTTCCAACAAGATGTTCAAACTAGTTATTTAAGTTAAAATATTACCGGCTTAACAAAAAAATCCAGACAAAATGCAAAAAAAATGTAAAAAGATGTCCATAATTCTTATAATGGTTTTGTCTAAAACCGAGGTCCCGTCTGCTCTCTCAGGTGAATGTAAAAGGTCCCACAGCACTTTTTGAAGAAGAGCAGGGGAGTTCTCCTGGTGCCCTGACCAACATTTAACCCTCTACCAACACCTGAAACAGATGATTTGTGAAGCTTGCTGTGCATAAATTGGTTGCTGCGTTTTCCTACATTACAACAATAGTAACTATGTTTCAAAAGTACTTCACCGCCTGTGACGTACTTTGGGACGTCCTGAGCTTGTGATAGGTGTTATGTAAACGCAAGTTCTTTCTCTTTCTTTACCCAACATGGAAAAAAACCTGAGAGAATGAATTGGTAAAAATGAACCTTTAATAGTGCCTCGTCATTACGAGTGTACATGGGTTAAGAACATAAGAGCATAAGAGCATAAGAAATAGGAACAGAAATAGGCCATACGGCCCCTCAAGTCTGCTCCACCATTCAACAAGATCATGGCTGACCTTAGACCTCAACTCTACTCTCCCACCCTATCCCCATACCCCTTGATTCCCTCAGTGTCCAAAAATCTATCGATCTCAGTCTTAAATGTACTCAACAACTGAGCATCCACAGTCCGCTGAGGTAGAGAATTCCAAAGATTCACAACTCTGAGTGACATTTTTCCTCATCTCAGTCCTAAATGGCCGACCTCTTATATTGAGACTATGACCCCAAGTTCTAGACTCTCCAGCCAGGGGAAACAGCCTCTCAGCATCTACCCTGCCAAGCCCTCTCAGAGTTTTATACGTTTCAATGAGATCACCTCTCATTCTTCTAAACTCCAGCGGATATAGGCCCATTTTACACAATCTTTCCTCGTAGGTGAAAACCCTCTCATCCTAGGAATCAATCTAGTTAATCTTCTTGCACCATCTCCAAGGCTAGTGTTTCCTTCCTTAGGTAAAGAGACCAAAACTGTATACAGTATTCCAGGTGTGGTGTCACCAGAGTCCTATATAATTGCAGCAAGACATCCTTACTCTTATACTCAAATTCCCTAGCAATAAAGGCTAACATACCATTTGCCTTCCTAATTGCTTGCTGTACCTGCATGTTAACTTTTTGTGATTTGTGTACAAAGTCATCCAAATCCCTCTGACTACCAACATTTCTTAAACTCTCACCTTTTAAAAAATATTCTGCTTTTCTATTCTTCCTACCAAAGTGGATAATTTCACATTTCCCCACATTATACTCCGTCTGCCATCTTCTCGCCCACTCATTTAACCTGTCTTGATCCCTTTGCATCCTCCTCACAGTTTACTTTCCCACCGAGCTTTGTATCGTCAGCAACCTTGTACACATTACACTCGATCCCTTCATCTAAGTCATTGATATATATCGTAAACAGCTGAGGGCCAAGCAATGATCCTTGCGGCACCCCACTAGTTACAGCCTGCCAATCTGAATTGACTTGTTTATTCCTACTCTGTTTTCTGTCTGTTAACAATCCTCAATCCATGCTAATATATTACCCCCCATCCCATGAGCCCTAATCTTGTGTAACTACCTCTTGCGTGGCACCTTATCGAATGCCTTTTGAAAATCTAAATACACTACATCCACTGGTTCCCCCTTATCTACCCTGCTAGTTACATCCTCAAAAAACTCTAATAGATTTGTCAAATACGATTTCCCTTTTATAAAACCATGTTGACTCTGCCTAATCATATTGTGATTGTCTAAGTGCCCTGTGACTACTTCCTTAACAATAGAATCTAGCATTTTCCCTACTACTGATGTCAGGCTAACTGGCCTGTAGTTCCCTGTTTTCTCACTCCCTCCGCTCTTGAATGGCGGTGTTATATTTGCTACCTTCCAATCCACGTGAACCGTTCCAGAATCTAAGGAATTCTGGAAGATCAAAACCAATATATCCACTATCTCGCCACCTTTTATAAAATCCTAGGATGTAGGCCATCAAGTCCAGGGGATTTGACGGCTTTTAGTCCCAATAATTTCTCCAGTACTTTTTCTTTACTAATCTTAATTATTTAAGTTCTTCACTCTCATTAGACCCTTGGTTCTCCACTATTTCTGGGTTAAGCTGTACTTGAGCACCAAATCTAGGCAGACACGCTAATGCTGTGCTGAGGGAATGCTGCACTGTTGGAGGTGCCATCTTTCAGATGAGGCCCTATCTGCCATCTCAGGTGAATGTAAAAGATCCCACAGCAATGTTCGAAGAACAGCAGGGGAGTTATCCCCGGTGTCCTAGCCAATATTTATCTCCTCAACCAACATCATTAAAAGACAGATTATCTGGTCATTATCACATTGCTGTTTATGGGACCTTGCTGTGTGCAAATTGGCTGCCGTGTTTCCTACATTACAACAGTGACTACACTACAAAAAGTACTTCATTGGCTGTAAAGCGCTTTGGGGGGTCCTGAGGTCGTGAAAGGTGCTATATAAATACAAGTCTTTCACCTAGCAACAGGGAATCTCCCTGTACAATCAGCGATAGACGCCTAGCAACAGGGAATCTCCCTGTACAATCAGCGATAGACACCCAGCAACAGGGAATCACCCTGTGCAATCCGCGATAGACACCGAGCAACAGGGAATCACCCTGTACAATCCACGATAGACACCTAGCAACAGGGAATCACCCTGTACCATCAGCGATAGACACCCAGCAACAGGGAATCACCCTGTACAATCCGCGATAGACACCTAGCAACAGGGAATCACCCTGTACCATCAGCGATAGACACCCAGCAACAGGGAATCACCCTGTACAATCCGCGATAGACACCTAGCAACAGGGAATCACCCTGTACAATCCACGATAGACACCTCGCAACAGGGAATCACCCTGTACCATCAGCGATAGACACCTAGCAACAGGGAATCTCCCTGTACAATCCGCGACAGACACCCAGCAACAGGGAATCACCCTGTACAATCAGCGATAGACACCCAGCAACAGGGAATCTCCCTGTACAATCAGCGATAGACACCCAGCAACAGGGAATCTCCCCGTACAATCTGCGATGGACAACTAGCAACAGGGAATCATCCTGTACAATCAGCGATAGACACCCAGCAACAGGGAATCTCCCAGTACAATCCACGACAGACACCCAGCAACAGGGAATCATCCTGTACAATCAGCGATAGACACCTAGCAACAGGGAACCTCCCAGTACAATCCACGACAGACACCCAGCAACAGGGAATCACCCTGTACAATCAGCGATACACGCCCATCCACAGGGGATGTCCCAGTAACATCATTGATAGACACAGCCACATAGAATGTCCCTGCATAATTGCCAATAGTCACAGTCATCAGGAACATTCCTGTACCATCACAAATATTCATTTTGCCACAGTAATCATCATTGATTGAAAGTTGGCTCGAGAAATCATCTCTGTATCATCATAGTTAGGCACTTCACCACAAAGGACATCCTTGTACCATCACCATTTAGCACTTAGCCATAGAAATATTCCGCACTATCACCAACAGGATATAACAGAACACCCTTGTAACATCACCACCATACATTTAGCCATAAGGATCATCCTTGTACCATCACTTGGCCTATATAATGCTTAATTTTTGTACTTCAGTAATGTGCTGTGTAGAGCCCCTGGAAACCTCTGCATTAGGCACCTGGGGGTAGTGAACACGTATCAGGCCTTTCAGTATGTTTACTTCACAGAGCAGCAACTGTCCTCTGACTGCTCTCATTGAAACCATTTAGGGCCAAACGTTTCAAGTCCACACTGAGTGATGTACAGACTGCCAGAGATGGAGCTACGCAGAGCTCCGCCGAAGTCCTGTAATCATTGCTCAGAGGCTATAATTGATACAAAATACTGAGGAGGTCAAGTACTTATTAGCAATGGTGCTTTGTTGTAGTTAGGTTACTTTCAGTTAAAAGTTAAAAACCTCCTCCTCCCCTCTGTGCAGATAATAGAAAATGCAACTAAACTCCCCCACCACCACCGTCTCAAACTCAAACTTCTCCACTTTTGCTTCCTTCCACTTGCTGTTTCTCCTGCAATAAAATATGCCATCTTCAGACCAGAGGTCCTAATTTGATTGCCGATCTGTGCTGAATTATCTGGTTCTCAGCTGGAGCAACAGCAGAGATGCTGCAATTGGTCTGAATGTCCCCATGCTGGAGAGAGAAAAAAAACAAGCTGTCCAGGTCTCCTCTTCTTGGTTACCATCCCTGCTATAAGAGCATACACATGCACATCTGTCGATAGACAGGACTGGGCTGGACTGTGATGCCCTGCACAGTCAAACAGCCTGCTGAAGAACAGCCAATTGGATGACAGATCAGAGAAGCCAGCATCCGTGGAACCAGACAGTAGGAGACGGCCGAGGAAAAGTGGAGGGAACATTTTTTAAAAAGTAATTGTTCACAGCATTTCCAAATATTGTGGAGTGGAGTTCACACCCAATAGTACAGCCCCCATCATTCATTTCATCCTGGATCTCTTTCAAAGATGAACGTCAATGGTTTAACAACTGCAACACCACCCCCCGCGTCCCGAAACAGGGTAAACTCTGGACAATGCTGCTTGTTACTTGCATTCCTGTAGGTTAAATTTGGTGATTACAGAGATAACTGGCAGTCCAAAACACTAGAGGGCGCTCCCCACTCACTGACACGACAATGCCATAGACAGCTAATGGCCGCTCTTAGTGTGAGGAAGTCACTACACCCATAACAGGCCTCAAATTTCCCTTGTATTCTAGCATTCCAAGCATACCAAAACTGAAAACACTGTATGAATAATAAATCAGTAACGATTACATGTGGTGTAAGGATAAATAACCCCAAATGCACTTCAAGAAAACTCGGCAGTTATAATATCTCCTGGCTAGTTTGGTGGAATATCAAATACGCGTGTTTTTTTATTGTTGAGCTGAGATTAGAAGCTCACTGTTTGGGGAACTGTAGACTCAATTTGCAATTCCCCCACTCCACAGTGTATTGTACTGGGGCTTCAATGTGTTATGACGTCAGGGTTTATTTTCTTCCCCCTAACTGCAGCAATCAAGCGAAAGCTTGGATAACAAAAATAATTTCAAACTTGATTTTACCCACAATATTTTCAAGATCTTATGTTCCAAGTTAAGTCTTGCCATACCCCAACCCTCCTCAAGCTAACTTTTTACACTGCTTTACCCCTGAACTATACTTATTCTTAACTCCTCTCCATCTGCTCTAAGGTAAAGCTCTTAATCACACACCACTGAGCTTACTAGTTCAAACTCACACCCACAGCTCTCTCTATCCTTGGTCCTAGTATTCACACAAGTTCAGTTCCTGTGAAATCCATCCTTCCTCTATGGTCACCTCAGGCTGTTGAAAGAAGGAGATAGTAGAGACCATGGACAGAATCATTCAATCCACCTTAAATAAGTAAATTGTACCATGGGACTGGAGAGTAGCCATTGTAAGACCTTTGTTCAAGAGAGAAGAATAAACCAGGTAGCCAAAGGCTAGTTAGCATAACATCAGTAACAGGCAACCTCTTGTAATCCATAAACAAGATAAAATTAGTGAGCATTTGGAAATGCATGAGTTAATCAAGAACAGCCAGCACAGATTTGTTAAAGGCAAGTCATGTTTGTCAAACTTGAGTTGTTTTGAAGAAGTGATTGATTGGCTAGATAAAGGGACTATAATAAATTAGTCTTTATGGATTTTTAGAATGCACTCATTAAGGTGTCTCAAGACTCTAGTTAGAAGAATTCAGGTGTATGGTGGAAAAGGAAATGCAGCTACAGGAATAGAAATGTGTTTAGACTGAAAAGGAATAGTTAGGTCAAATGGGTATTGCTCAGACTGGAAAAGTGTTGGTTGAATAGATGATTTGGATATAGGGAACACAATCTCGAAATGTGCTGACAACGCAAAAGGAGGTTGACAAACAGTGATCAGGACTGTAAATGACTTCAGGAAAACACAGAAACATTAGTGGAAAGGGCATACAGGTGGTCAATGCAATTTAATGCAAGTGCGGTGCAATATATTTTGGGAGAATGAACAAAAATGTTCATTTATATAGCACCTTTAATGTAGAAAAACATCTCAAAGTGCTTCACAAAGGCGCAATAAAAAAAACAAAGCATTGGAGTATACACCCAATGGAAAGACACGGAATGGTGTGGGTAAACATAATGACCCAGGTGCTCAAATAGATCATTCCCTGAAAATGAGTGTAGGTAAATAAAAGAGCCAATATAATTTGGGATTTTATAAATGGGGGCATAGAGTGCAAGAGGAAAGAAGTAATGATGAATTTGTACAAATCAATGATTAGGTCATAGTTAGATTACTGTGTGCAATTTTGGGTGCTCCATCATAGAAAGGAAATTAAAGCCATAGAGAGTGTATAGTGTAGATTCATCAGGATGATGCCAGGGATGTGAAACTGTAGATATGACGAGAGATGTGAGATGCTATGACTATTTAAGAGAGAAATCAGGAGGGCAAAAAGGGGACATGAGATAAGGCAATGGAGAATCAAAAGAGCTTCTACAAGTACATAAAGGGCAAAAGAGTAACTAGGGAGAAAGTAGGGCCTCTGAAGGATCAACAAGGTCATCTATGTGCGGAACCACAAGAGATGGGTGAGATCCTAAATGAATATTTCACATCAGTATTTACGGTTGAGAACGGCATGGATGTTAGGGAACTTGGGGAAATAAATAGTGATGTCTTGAGGAGTGTACATATTACAGAGAGGGAGGTGCTGGAAGTCTTAACGCGCATCAAGGTAGATAAATCTCCGGGACCTGATGAAATGTATCCCAGGACGTTATGGGAGGTTAGGGAGGAAATTGCGGGTCCCCTAGCAGAGATATTTGAATCATCGACAGCTACAGGTGAGGTGCCTGAAGATTGGAGGGTAGCAAATGTTGTGCCTTTGTTTAAGAAGGGCAGCAGGGAAAAGCCTGGGAACTACAGACCGGTGAGCCTGACATCTGTAGTGGGTAAGTTGTTAGAGGGTATTCTGAGAGACAGGATCGACGGGCATTTGGAGAGGCAGGGACTGATTAGGAACAGTCAGCATGGTTTTGTGAGTGGAAAATCATGTCTCACGAATTTGACTGAGTTTTTTGAAGGGGTAACCAAGAAGATAGATGAGGGCTGTGCAGTAGACGTGGTCTACATGGACTTTAGCAAAGCCTTTGGCAAGGTACCGCATGGCAGGTTGTTACATAAGGTTAAATCTCACGGGATCCAAGGTGAGGTAGCCAATTGGAATCAAAATTGGATTGACGACAGAAGACAGAGGGTGGTTGTGGAGGGTTGTTTTTCGGACTGAAGGCCTGTGACCAGCGGTGTGTCTCAGGGATCGGTGCTGGGTCCGCTGTTATTTGTTATTTATATTAATGATTTGGATGAGAATTTAGGAGGCATGGTTAGTAAGTTTGCAGATGACACCAAGATTGGTGGCATTGTGGACAGTGAAGAAGGTTATCTAGGATTGCAACGGGATCTTGATAAATTGGGCCAGTGGGCCGAAGAATGGCAGATGGAGTTTAATTTAGATAAATGTGAGGTGATGCATTTTGGTAGATCGAATCGGGCCAGGACCTACTCCGTTAATGGTAGGGCGTTGGGGAGAGTTATAGAACAAAGAGATCGAGGAGTACAGGTTCATAGCTCCTTGAAAGTGGAGTCACAGGTGGATAGGGTGGTGAAGAAGGCATTCAGCATGCTTGGTTTCATTGGTCAGAACATTGAATACAGGAGTTGGCTTGTCTTGTTGAAGTTGTACAAGACATTAGTTAGGCCACACTTGGTCACCCTATTATAGAAAGGATATTATTAAACTAGAAAGAGTGCAGAAAAGATTTACTAGGATGCTACCGGGACTTGATGGTTTGACTTATAGGGAGAGGTCGGATAGACTGAGACTTTTTTCCCTGGAGAGTAGGAGGTTAAGGGGTGATCTTATAGAAGTCTATAAAATAATGAGGGGCATAGATAAGGTCGATAGTCAAAATCTTTTCCCAAAGGTAGGGGAGTCTATAACGAGGGGGCATAGATTTAAGGTGAGAGGGGAGAGATACAAAAGGATCCAGAGGGGCAATTTTTTCACTCAAAGGGTGGTGAGTGTCTGGAACGAGCTGCCAGAGGCAGTAGTAGAGGTGGGTACAATTTTGTCTTTTAAAAAGCATTTGGACATTTACATGGGTAAGATGGGTATAGAGGGATATGGGCCAAGTGCAGGCAATTGGGACTAGCTTAGTGGTATAAACTGGGCGACATGGACATGTTGGACCGAAGGGCCTGTTTCCATGTTGTAAACTTCTATGATTCTATTTCCACTGGAGCAGAGAAGGCTATTAGATTTAATAGAGGATTTTAAAATTATGAAAGACTTTGACTGGGTGAATAGGGAAAGACTATTTATTTTAAGTTGATGATCCCCTCATAATTGATTCTCCAACTAAATGAGAGAGTGGTTAGCAGAAATTTATATACACGGTGTTGCTGGAGCATGGAATGCTTTGCATACAGCCAGGGTTCCAGTTCCTAATCCACTGAACACTGCTGGAAGTGCATTTGTGTGGATATTCATAGAATCACAGAAGGTTACAGCACAGAAGGAGGCCATTCAGCCCATCGAGTCTGCGCTGGCTCTATGTACATTTTTTTTTGTTTCAAGTACTTATCCAGTTCCCTTTTGAAAGCCATGATTGAATTTGCCTCCACCACCCCCTAAGGCAGTGCATTCCAGATCCTAACCACTCGCTGTGTAAAAAAGTTTTTCCTCATGTCGCCTTTGGTTCTTTTGCCAATCACCTTAAATCTATGCCCACTGGTTCTTGACCCACCTACCAATGGGAACAGTTTCTCTCTGTCTGGACCCTTCATGATTTTGAATACCTCCATAAAATCTCCTCTCAACTGCCTCTGCTCCAAGGAGAACAACCCAGCTTCTCCAGTCTACCATGTAATTTAAGTCCCTCATTCCTGGAATCATTCTAGTAAATCTCCTCTGCACCCTCTCTAAGGCCTTCACATCCTTGTTGGATGAAGAAAGAATCAGGCTTGGCTCCCTATGCTCCTGATCGAATAGACTTCTAAAACTCTCATCACGTACGAAGACAGCTAATTAGGCAAATACCACAGCCCACGAAACAAACATCAGCACTTCCACAGAACTTCTTTTGGCCATGGTATCAGGTCAGGAATTTGAGTTTAAATATATCACAGCAGCATATTAGCATTGAATTTATCTGATTCATACATTTAGTTTCAATACATTGGTCCAAACTTTTCAACACTAATCAAAAACATTTGTTTCTTCCACTACGACTTTAAAAATTGCATGTTTGTGGACTTCCAGTAAACATAGAAAATAGGAGCAGGAGTAGGCCATTCGGCCCTTCGAGCCTGCTCTGCCATTCAATATGATCATGGCTGATCCTCTATCTCAATACCATATTGTGTCTAGAAATCTATCTAACTCCTTCTTAAATATATTCAGTAAGATCCATATAAACTGACCAATGCATATAGTGAGCAAATCGCGTTAGCACCAATGCGCCCATTATAGTGGAATCATCCTAGTAAATAATAAATACCTGGGAGGAACTACTACGGCAGAGTCGAATTGGGTGGGTTCAGATGATTTATATATAGAATAATGCATGCCTGGGAGTAACTACAAGGCTGTTATCTAATTGAAGGATTCAGATAGTTTGCAAACTGAATGGCTAATTTGGTTCCTTGCCAAGAGTAACATTGGCAACAGCCTGGGACAAATTCTTTCACTCCGCAAGTTGATTTCATATTGCAGTCCAGGTCTTGAGTGCAGCCTACTGTGTTGCAATCTCATTTACTTGTCAATAGTACAAACAATCTTCTTGTAAACCAGCTAGAGTGTGGGGCTTACTGCTCTGCACCTGCACAGGACGGCCATAACATTTTGACCAGTGTGCATGATGGTGTTACTTTTAGAACGTGCTGCTGCTGCTGCCAGGGATAGTCCACTTACTAGCCCCAGAAAGACCACTGATAGTCAGGAAGACTCAGTAAGAACAGGTTACTCCAGGCCGCTGGTCTTGACAGTTCCAGCAAGTTTATTCTAATGCTGCCATGATACAGCGGCTTATAACATTGTTGGCTACGACCTGCATAGCCATAAGTAGTGAAAGGGTAAACTGGGGATGGAGGAAGTTGTGGAACATTAGGGGTAACGAAGGGGAGAATAATAGATATCGGAGGACAATCTTAAGTTTAATCTAGCCAAAACGTTCAGCCATGATACTGAAGTTATATATCTAAACCCAGAAATGTTGTAATATATACTCATTTCATTTCAGTGGGAAAACCAATTGTATTTTCTTTGATGTGTTAAAGCAGCAGTGGTTGTCAGTACACTCCATCTCCTGGAAGCCTGGCAATATTCCGATAAGAGGATTAACGACTGTAACAGCATTGCTGTGGGTTTAGCAACAAGTAATCTCCAACTAATCAGGAAACCACATCCTCAGTGTAGACAAGTATAGAAGGGTTCTGTGGGTCTATACATTTCTTAATTCTTCTTTAACAAGTTGGCCTGCAAAAGTGCAACTAAACTCTGGGTGAGTGGGTGGATGGGGGGTGGGGGTGGAAGAGAGAGAACATCACTTGATGCAATACTAACATCATGATCCTCCCAGCCATATTAGCGAGCTAGGCTGTTCGAAGTATGTGGATTGAACAAATAGGGACAAATTAGAATTTTTGTCTCAGTTGATGAGAAAGGTCGCACAGAAAGAGATCAGTAATCAGACAGTTAACAAGTGCTAGGAAAACTAGGCAAACTGGGTTAAGGCTGCAGCTGCACATTCCCTATGGGCAGCTCCAGTACAGCACCACATTTCACATTGACCCAGTTTGGCTCCGTGATGATCCACCCATCGAAGTAGATATAAAAAGGTACCAAAATTATACATTCACTAAATTTTAAATACTGATCTAAAGCAGCACCACAATGAGTCTGCTTAATTTTAATGCGCCTGAAAATTATACAACAACTTACATATAGCGCCTTTAAGATAGGAAAACGTTCCAAGGCACTTCACAGGAATGTAATGAGACAATAATTGGTACTGAGCCAAAGGAGATATTAGGACAGGTGACTAAAAGCTTGGTCAAAGAGGTAAGTTTTACTGAGGGTCTTAAAAGAGGAGCGAGTTAGAGGGGAGGAGAGGTTTAGAGAGGGAATCCTATAGCTTAGGGCGTAGACGGCTGAAGTCACAGTCGCCAGTAGTGGGATGATGGAAATTGTGGATGTACAAGAGGGCAGAGATAGAAGAACACAGAGTTCTCAGAGGGTTGTAGGGCTGGAGGAGGTTAGAAAGATAGGAAGGGGCGAGGCCATGGGGGATTTGAGCATGAGAATTTTATAACTCAGATGTTGCTGGACTGGGAGTCAATGTAGGTCAGAGTGTTCAGGCGTGATGGGTGTAGGTTAGAATGCGAGCAGCAGAGTTTGGATGAGCTAAAATTTATGGAGTGTGCGCTATATATGTTTAAGTCTGCATCCCTTAGACTTAATGGAGCGAAGATGGGGGCTATGCCAGGGGGAACGACCAGAGTGGGAGAGAGTAAGGGTTTTACTGGGAACAAGGGCATCAAAAGGCAGAGATGAAGGTGCGATTGCGCAGATCAGTAGCCGCACAATTATCATGGTGAACAGAGGACCAAAGGCTAGACAGTTGGGAGGTTGAAAGCGCCATTGAAAGTAACTTGGGCGAGAGTTTTTTCCGGGGCGGATGCAGAAGGGAGTGGGTTTGGAAGGGAGAAGGGGAATGTGAGTGGTGAGGCAGAGAAGGAAATAATCAAAGATGGCCATATTTGTGAATGAGACAATGAGAATCGAGAGGCCCCGTGAGATGGCACGGTCGAGTGTGTTTTTAAAATCTCATAAGTGACACACTCAGCTTACAGCCAGAGTGCTCATTACTTTGATTAGTCTCACTGCAGTGGTAACAAAGTCCTTCATGAAATTATTGCTGCTATGAGGCACAGCGATTTATAAATGAAAAATCCAGGAACTGGAACGAAGCAATTTCCTGAATCTAAATGAATGGAGGTCCTTGCAGTTGACTCATTTAGAAGAGATAATTAATGATTAGCAGATCCTGTTTTGGAGATTAACCATAATCTGAGCAAGCATACATCGTCCCAGTGGCTCACGTTGTCCTCTACGGCATGCAGCAGCGCTTTATCTCACAGAACACGCCAAGATCAGCAGTTGTTTACATAGCTGTGACTGCGCTCGGAGACCTCTCCAGCATTTAGACGGAACAGCTTTATTGTAAGATGGCAACAACTCCAAATTGAGCTGCAGTTTAAAAAAAAGCAATTATGGATCATGAGAGATCTAGTGCTGCAGCAACACAGACAGCAACACGGAATGCATCTGCAGAACAATTAGACTTTCATTTCCTCCTCTCGTGGGTGATGGGGTACGATTTGACTACCGTCCAAGCGCCTCACCTAGGTGGTCAATCTTCACGTACAAGTCCAGACAACTGTGTCGGCAGACTGTTCAAACACTGGAAGGATGGGGCGTCATAATCTAACCAAATCCTCTCCTTGCCTGATGTCGACACAGCTGCATTTTCCAGTAAAGGGGGAGGGGGGACTGCAGATTCTTTTCATCTGCAATAAAGCAGGGGTGCACTGACCAAATGTAGCCACAACCATCCCATTTCTTTAAAAAAAGAACCTCAACTACGGAGGGGAAAATATTCTTTGCTCTCCAGTGCTGTGCTTTGTTTTGCACTCAATTGGCAGCAATGAAGAATAAAGAGATTACTTCACAACTAATTAGTGAATCTTTTCCAGCCAATCTCTCCTGATTCTCCTCCTCTGTATCTTCTCTCACTCCATCCCACACTGGTACCCGAACCTTCATCTGTCTTGGTTACATAGAATTTACAGCAAAGAAACAGGTCTATGCCAGTGTCTGTGCTCCACATGAGCCTCCTCCCACTTTATTTACTTCATCTCACCCTATCAACATATCCTTCTACATTCTGAAATGCTCTCCCCAAGTCCCTTCACCTTGATAACTCTCTACCTGTCTCCAAAAGCCTTCTCAGAATCTACTTCTCTGATCATGAATTTGGTTACCTCTCCATCTCTGCTCAACAAATATTTCTTATCTGAAGCACCCTGAAATTAAGTAAAAGTAAATTGTTGTGAACTAACAACCATGGCATATGTCTGAAACCAATGTTAATTCTCACGCTGATACAAATTTTATATTTTGCAGATTGTTGCTGACTAAGGGGTATACAGTTTAATATGTAGACACACTGGTTTCCTGGTAAAATATGCACTTGCTATGTTGTGATTCAGTGTTATCTTTACTGTGCTAACAGTTTTAATTACAATTGCATCAAATATGCCAAGTGCCACCCAATAAACCGAAGATAAAATTATTGCTTTTAGCGCTGCTGAGAAACGGGATTTAATCTTGTTTGTTAGTTGCACTGTGAATCGGTAATGAGTGGATATAAACTCAAGATTCATATTAGAAGCATAATAGGGAGAGCCGTTTATAAGAAAATTTTACACACAAAGGATTAAATGAATAAATTACCTAAAGTGACTATTGAAGACTAGTCAATCACAGGATCACACGAACAGAACAACACAGGAACAGGAGTAGCTCATTCAGCCTCTTGAGCCTGTTCCGCCATTCCATTAAATCATGACTAATCATGGTCGAAGGTTGTGGGTTCAATTCCCATTCTGGAGACTTGAGCACATAATCTAGGCTGACACTCCAGTGCAGTACTGAGGGAGTGCTGCACTGTCAGAGGTGCCGTCTTTTGGATGAGATGTTAAACCGAGGCCCTGTCTGTCCTCTCAGGCGGAGGTAAAAGATCCCATGGCACTATTTCGAAGAAGAGCAGAGGAATTCTCCCTGGTCTCCTGGCCAATATTTATCCCTCAACCAAAATTCACTAAAAACCAGAATATCTGGTCATCATCACGTTGCTGTTTGTGGGACCTTGCTGTGCGCAAATTGGCTGCTGGTGTTTCCCACATTACAACAGTGACTACACTTCAGAAGTACTTCACTGGCTGTAAGCACTTTTCGTTTAACATCTCTTCTGAAGGACGGCATCTCTATCAATGCAGAACTTTCTCGATAATGCACTGGAATATCAGCCCAGATAATGTGCTCCAGTCCTGGAGCAAAACAGCAAACTGCTGCTCCTGATCTCACACTCAATGGCCTTGGTGCATGTTGTTTTTTCCAGGGCTGTGATTTCAGTTACAGGTTTCAGTTTTTTCTCTCCATGTTGGATTATTTTACATTTTTGTTACAAATTTTATATTCCTATAGATCGACACTTGTTAAGTAACAAATAGAAAACAAACATCGGAGATCAATATTTTTTCTCCTGAATGTTCGTGGACTGAGCAATATTTTCCGATGTTCCTAATCGAAGAACAGCAGTGGTTCATATAGCAGTGGGGAGAGGAGGGAGAAAGCAAACGTGAAAGTACCTCACCACTATTAAACTAATTAAAATGAAAGACTGCAGGAGTCTCGCTCCTTTCACCAAGTTAAAACCTTCAACCTGAGTTAAAAGAGACTTGAAATTTCAAGTTGGAAACTTTGTGAAATTTGTGTGATACACAAATGTTAAAATCCCAGTGAGAACTTCAGCAGAGAGAACCCTACGACCTGCTCATTCACTAATAGGACTCATCAAAGAGCTGAGGGAGGAAATAAGATTGTTTCTTTTAAGAAATTTATGATTGTGACTATCATAATTCAATGTACTGAACTGTGTTTTACATTTCCCAGAAAATGACAAAAAAGGTTTTCAAAAGCAGCAGAGTCGAGGTCAGCGGGAACATGGCTCAAATTCACCAACTAATAAAAAAAACACACACACAATACAGCAACACAGAAAATCCCCAGAACGCACAAGTAAAATGATTCCAGCAACATAGCTCACTGTCTGGGTGCACAAAGTATGCAGGGCTTCATTAGCATCCCACTGCTACTAAACGTTGAGACAAACTGTCAGCAGCTCAAGTGAGAGAATACAGGAGAGGCACACTGCGAGCCACACGCCAGTGTCACTCAAAAAGGAGAGTTTCCAGAGTTACTTGCCAGCTTTCTGAAAGCAGCGGGAAGCGACACATGGCTTCTTATAAAGCAGCTCAAATCCATTTGAAAGAAAGCTACTAGAATTAGTTGGAAAGTGACTCAAGTTGCTGATTATGAGCTGAAAGGGGTATTTTTGCGACTCACCAAGGCAAGGAGATCTGCAGTTTGCCCAAGATCCAGAACTACATCTCAGTTCATTTTTGTACAATCCCTTCCCTTGAGTGTTTTTTTAAAATTGAGAAACGAGGGTGAGGGCCCAAGGCCCATGATGCAAGACACCAAGGGTAAAAAGAGTAAAAGAGGTGAGATAAACAAAGGGAAGATTCTTATGGATCTGTACCCCAGGTGCAACGAATATAAGAAAATCAAGCAAATCAGAACACAAGCCTGTGAAGGGACACACCCACCCATTCATTTCACTGGAAGAAAATCAGGCAGGTTCCTTTACAGGCGTGCGCGCCAACCCACCTGATCTTCCAATAGTCACTGAGCCCAGGTGATCCAAAGTGCCCGGGGGACAGACCCAGGAAAATCTCCCCTGAAAGGTTTTCAAAATTGAGGGTAAAAAATGACATTGTTTCTTCTAGTTGCTGATTCGGCAATCAGAGGGACATAGATTATGGGTTATTACTAGAAGAACAAAGGGGGAAATTAGAGAGAATCTTTTTGCACGGAGGGCAATTAAGAGCACAGAATGCTTTACCACTTGTGGCTATTGAGGCAGAAAATAAAAGGGTATAGGGAAAGGGCAGGGAAATAGAATGAGTAAATTGGTCTAGTTGAAGAGCTGGCAGCGACACAAAAGCTACCTCCATGAATCCGTTTTCTCATTTGTGCCAAACATAGTTTTCTTCAACAACTCTTAACTGTACAAAACAGAAGGGCATCCAAGATTGAGTATAGCTCTCATATCTGGGGAAGCTTTTCTTCCACCACTTTCTCATTGGGCTGAATGGCCTTCCTCCTGTGCTGCAAATTCTATAACTAAGATTCTTTTTTTTTTATTCGTTCACGGGATGTGGGCGTCGCTGGCAAGGCCGGCATTTATTGCCCATCCCTAATTGCCCTTGAGAAGGTGGTGGTGAGCCGCCTTCTTGAACCGCTGCAGTCCGTGTGGTGACGGTTCTCCCACAGTGCTGTTAGGAAGGGAGTTCCAGGATTTTGACCCAGCGACAATGAAGGAACGGCGAGATATTTCCAAGTCGGGATGGTGTGTGACTTGGAGGGGAACGTGCAGGTGGTGTTGTTCCCATGCGCCTGCTGCCCCTGTCCTTCTAGGTGGTCGAGGTCGCGGGTTTGGGAGGTGCTGTCGAAGAAGCCTTGGCGAGTTGCTGCAGTGCATCCTGTGGATGGTGCACACTGCAGCCACAGTGCGCCGGTGGTGAAGGGAGTGAATGTTTAGGGTGGTGGATGGGGTGCCAATCAAGCGGGCTGCTTTATCTTGGATGGTGTCGAGCTTCGAGTGTTGTTGGAGCTGCACTCATCCAGGCAACTGGAGAGTATTCCATCACACTCCTGACTTGTGCCTTGCAGATGGTGGAAAGGCTTTGGGGAGTCAGGAGGTGAGTCACTCGCCGCAGAATACCCAGCCTCTGACCTGCTCTCGTAGCCACAGTATTTATATGGCTGGTCCAGTTAAGTTTCTGGTCAATGGTGACCCCCAGGATGTTGATGGTGGGGGATTCGGCGATGGTAATGCCGTTGAATGTCAAGGGGAGGTGGTTAGACTCTCTCTTGTTGGAGATGGTCATTGCCTGGCACTTATCTGGCGCGAATGTTACTTGCCACTTATCAGCCCAAGCCTGGATGTTGTCCAGGTCTTGCTGCATGCAGGCTCGGACTGCTTCATTATCTGAGGGGTTGCGAATGGAACTGAACACTGTGCAGTCATCAGCGAACATCCCCATTTCTGACCTTATGATGGAGGGAAGGTCATTGATGAAGCAGCTGAAGATGGTTGGGCCTAGGACACCGCCCTGAGGAACTCCTGCAGCAATGCCCTGGGGCTGAGATGATTGGCCTCCAACAACCACTACCATCTTCCTTTGTGCTAAGTATGACTCCAGCCACTGGAGAGTTTTCCCCCTGATTCCCATTGACTTCAATTTTACTAGGGCTCCTTGGTGCCACACTCGGTCAAATGCTGCCTTGATGTCAAGGGCAGTCACTCTCACCTCACCTCTGGAATTCAGCTCTTTTGTCCATGTTTGGACCAAGGCTGTAATGAGGTCTGGAGCCGAGTGGTCCTGGCGGAACACAAACTGAGCATCGGTGAGCAGGTTATTGGTGAGTAAGTGCCGCTTGATAGCACTATCGACGACACCTTCCATCACTTTGCTGATGATTGAGAGTAGACTGATGGGGCGGTAATTGGCCGGATTGGATTTGTCCTGCTTTTTGTGGACAGGACATACCTGGGCAATTTTCCACATTGTCGGGTGGATGCCAGTGTTGCAGCTGGACTGGAACAGCTTGGCGAGAGGCGCAGCTAGTTCTGGAGCACAAGTCTTCAGCACTACAGCTGGGATGTTGTCGGGGCCCATAGCCTTTGCTAAACCAGGAACTAGTGGTTAGGCAATACTATACTTGGATTTTAAATGCCTGTAGATGAAAGAGGAGGGAGAAACTGACAGAGTCAAGGAGTTCTATAATTTTGAGGTTCTGGGAAAGAATTAGTTAAGATTAGGAGACTGTGCAATCATAGAATCATAGAATCATAGAAGTTTACAACATGGAAACAGGCCCTTCGGCCCAACATGTCCATGTTGCCCAGTTTATACCACTAAGCTAGTCCCAATTGCCTGCACTTGGCCCATATCCCTCTATACCCATCTTACCCATGTAACTGTCCAAATGCTTTTTAAAAGACAAAATTGTACCCGCCTCTACTACTGCCTCTGGCAGCTCGTTCCAGACACTCACCACCCTTTGAGTGAAAAAATTGCCCCCCTGGACCCTTTTGTATCTCTCCCCTCTCACCTTAAATCTATGTCCCCTCGTTATAGACTCCCCTACCTTTGGGAAAAGATTTTGACTATCTACCTTATCTATGCCCCTCATTATTTTATAGACTTGTATAAGATCACCCCTCAACCTCCTACTCTCCAGGGAAAAAAGTCCCAGTCTATCTAAACTCTCCCTATAAGTCAAACCATCAAGTCCCGGTAGCATCCTAGTAAATCTTTTCTGCACTCTTTCTAGTTTAATAATATCCTTTCTATAATAGGGTGACCAGAACTGTACACAGTATTCCAAGTGTGGCCTAACTAATGTCTTGTACAACTTCAACAAGACATCCCAACTCCTGTATTCAATGTTCTGACCAATGAAACCAAGCAAGCTGAATGCCTTCTTCACCACCCTATCCACCTGTGACTCCACTTTCAAGGAGCTATGAACCTGTACTCCTAGATCTCTTTGTTCTATAACTTTCCCCAATGCCCTACCATTAACGGAGTAGGTCCTGGCCCGATTCGATCTACCAAAATGCATCACCTCACATTTATCTAAATTAAACTCCATTTGCCATTCATCGGCCCACTGGCCCAATTTATCAAGATCCCGTTGCAATCCTAGATAACCTTCTTCACTGTCCACAATGCCACCAATCTTGGTGTCATCTGCAAACTTACTAACCATGCCTCCTAAATTCTCATCCAAATCATTAATATAAATAACAAATAACAGCGGACCCAGCACCGATCTCTGAGGCACACCGCTGGTCACAGGCCTCCAGTTTGAAAAACAACCCTCTACACCCACCCTCTGTCTTCTGTCGTCAAGCCAATGTTGTATCCAATTGGCTACCTCACCTTTGATCCCGTGATATTTAACCTTATGTAACAACCTACCATGCGGTACCTTGTCAAAGGCTTTGCTAAAGTCCATGTGGACCACGTCTACTGCACAGCCCTCATCTATCTTCTTGGTTACCCCTTCAAAAAACTCAATCAAATTCGTGAGACATGATTTTCCTCTCACAAAACCATGCTGACTGTTCCTAATCAGTCCCTGCCTCTCCAAATGCCCGTAGATCCTGTCTCTCAGAATACCCTCTAACAACTTACCCACTACAGATGTCAGGCTCACCGGTCTGTAGTTCCCAGGCTTTTCCCTGCCGCCCTTCTTAAACAAAGGCACAACATTTGCTACCCTCCAATCTTCAGGCACCTCACCTGCAGCTGTCGATGATTCAAATATCTCTGCTAGGGGACCCGCAATTTCCTCCCTAACCTCCCATAACGTCCTGGGATACATTTCATCAGGTCCCGGAGATTTATCTACCTTGATGCGCGTTAAGACTTCCAGCACCTCCCTCTCTGTAATATGTACACTCCTCAAGACATCACTATTTATTTCCCCAAGTTCCCTAACATCCATGCCTTTCTCAACCGTAAATACCGATGTGAAATATTCATTTAGGATCTCACCCATCTCTTGTGGTTCCGCACATAGATGACCTTGTTGATCCTTCAGAGGCCCTACTTTCTCCCTAGTTACTCTTTTGCCCTTTATGTATTTGTAGAAGCTCTTTGGATTCACCTTTGCCTTATCTGCCAAAGCAATCTCATGTCCCCTTTTTGCCCTCCTGATTTCTCTCTTAACTCTACTCCGGCAATCTCTATACTCTTCAAGGGATCCACTTGATCCCAGCTGCCTATGCATGTCATATGCCTCCTTCTTCTTTCTGACTAGGGCCTCAATCTCCCGAGTCATCCAAGGTTCCCTACTTCTACCAGCCTTGCCCTTTACTTTATAAGGAATGTGCTTACCCTGAACCCTGGTTAACACATTTTTGAAGGACTCCCACTTACCAGACGTCCCTTTGCCTGCCAACAGACTCTCCCAATCAACTTCTGAAAGTTCCTGTCTAATACCATCAAAATTGGCCTTTCCCCAATTTAGAATTTTAACTTTTGGGCCAGACCTATCATTCTCCATAGCTATCTTAAAACTAATGGAATTATGATCACTGGTCCCAAAGTGATCCCTCACTAACACTTCTGTCACCTGCCCTTCCTTATTTCCCAAGAGGAGGTCAAGTTTTGCCCCCTCTCTAGTCGGGCCATCCACATACTGAATGAGAAATTCCTCCTGAATACACTCAACAAATTTCTCTCCATCCAAGCCCGTAATGCTATGGCTGTCCCAGTCAATGTTGGGAAAGTTAAAGTCCCCTACTATTACCACCCTATTTTTCTTGCAGCTGTCTGTAATCTCCTTACATATTTGCTCCTCAATTTCCTGTTGACTATTCGGGGGTCTGTAGTGCAATCTTATCAACGTGATCTCTCCCTTCTTATTTTTCAGTTCTACCCATATCGACTCCGTGGGCGAACCCTCGGATATATCCTCTCTCACTACTGCCGTGATGTTCTCCCTAATCAAGAACGCAACTCCCCCTCCTCTCTTACCTCCTGCTCTATCTTTCCTATAGCATCTGTACCCTGGAATATTTAGCTGCCAGTCCTGCCCCTCCCTTAGCCATGTTTCAGTAATAGCTATAACATCCCAGTCACATGTACCCATCCATTCCCTGAGTTCATCTGCCTTGCCCATCAGACTTCTTGCATTGAAATAAATGCAGTTTAATCTAGACTTCCCTTGGTCTTTGCCGTGCTTTCTCAGACCATTTGTCCGGTCATGTTCTGTACACTCTCCCTTACTGCCTTTTGTTTCTGTCACCACTTTATTTCCCACTGACTTCCTGCATCGATTCCCATCCCCCTGCCACTTTAGTTTAAACCCTCCCCAACAGCACTAGCAAACACTCCCCCTAGGACATTGGTTCCAGTCCTGCCCAGATGCAGACCGTCCAAACTTGTACTGGTCCCACCTCCCCCAGAACCGGTTCCAATGTCCCAGGAATTTGAATCCCTCCCTCTTGCACCATCTCTCAAGCCACGTATTCATCCTCGCTATCCTGTCATTCCTACTCTGACTAGCCCGTGGCACTGGTAGCAATCCTGAGATTACTACCTTTGAGGTCCTACTTTTTAGTTTAACTCCTAACTCCCTAAATTCAGCTTGTAGGACCTCATCCCGTTTTTTACCTATATCGTTGGTACCTATATGCACCACGACAACTGGCTGTTCACCCTCCCCCTCCAGAATGTTCTGCAGCCGCTCCGAGACATCCCTGACCCTTGCACCAGGGAGGCAACATACCATCCTGGAGTCTCGGTTGCGTCCGCAGAAACGCCTGTCTGTTCCCCTTACAATCGAGTCCCCTATCACTATAGCTCTACCACTCTTTTTCCTGCCCTCCTGTGCAGCAGAGCCAGCCACGGTGCCATGAACCTGGCCGCTGCCACCTTCCCCTGGTGAGCCATCTCCCACAACAGTATCCAAAACGGTATACCTGTTTGAGAGGGGGATGGCCACAGGGGACCCCTGCACTACCTGCCTGCACCTCTTACTCTTCCTGGTGGTCACCCATTCACTTCCTGCCTGTACTGCCTTTACCTGCGGTGTGACCAACTCGCTAAACGTGCTATCCACGAGTTTCTCTGCATTGCGGATGCTCCACAGTGAGTCCACCCGCAGCTCCAGCTCCGAGATACGATCGGTCAGTAGCTGCAGGTGCAAATGATTTTAACATAGTGAGGGAGGTGGGAGAGCACGTTAGCAGCATATCCGTAAGAGTAAGAGCAGCAGTGGACAGTAGTATTGGCAAAATAGAGGCTTTGCTGGAGAGTTATCGGAGGATGAAAATGGTTGGGGCAGGATCCAAGCCTAACAACCTTTGGTTTGCATCCTGCCCAAGGATAGGTTTTAAAAAAGCCCCTCTCATAAACTCAAGGCTTGGACAGACTTGGGCTTCATCGGGAGTTAAGAGTTGTTATGGGGGAATGAGTGTTTGGCACAAAAGAAGAAACCAAGCTTCTTGAAGGTTGCTATATTAAGGAGGAAGGTAAGGGATTTCCACTTGAGGTCAGAGGAAATAGAAGCAAAGAACAGCGAAAGACAAGTCAGTGGTGAATTTTTGGGGTCGCATTAATGCTTTCTGCAGAAATTGGTTAGTTTAGGCCTCTGTCAACTTCCACCATTGTTGTCTTCTGCCACTGAGACAGACAGAACAGGAGGGGCGGGTGTACAAGTCATGCTTTCTGAAGCAAGAGGCATTTTTACTTCATTAACATACCCTTATAGCTTGGTTGCTGGTGCCCATGTGAGGATAATTTATAAACCTCTTCCTACCGAACAACAACTTGTATTTATAGACCTTTAATGCAGAAAAACATCAAACCACTTCACAGGGGCATAACAGGAAATAAATGGACACTAAGCAAAATGAGATATTAGGTCAAATAGGTGGGTTTTAAGGAGGGTCTTAAAGGCGAAGAGGGAGGTAAAGGGGTGGAGAGGTTGAGGGGGGTTTTCCATAGGAATAGTCGAATTTGGAGTGACAAAAGCATTGATGAGGGCTTCAGTGGAAAATGGGCTGAGGTGGGCGAAATTATAGGAGTGTAAGTAGCTGGTCTTTGTGATGGAGAGTATTCAGTGTCAGAAACTCAGATTATATGAAAACCTTGTTGAATGTTTCTCCATAATTGTTTCACATCACAATCTGGTGACATGCAGCTAAGCACCATATTGATTAGCAGTAGATATCAATTTTAAAGCAGTAAAAGTGCTTCAGTGTTCCCAAAAACATAGTATTTTTAAAAAACTTTTTTCAGTCAGGGTGAATTTGTTCTCCTGAAGGTAAAGGACAGTTTTCTAGTTTGGAGCATTGTGTACCCATTCCAACATTATGTATTCTCAGCTCAGGTATTGAAAAGTTAGATGCAGAGATAAAGCTCCATCCACTTCACACCATTTCAAAAACAGCATTCCTACATCCCTGTCAGTCATCCATTCCCTGTGCCGTGTCAAGTGAGATGACTGATTTCTGTTGATTTGTGAGTAGTTTTCTACAGTGGACTTGCACCTACTAAGAATTTTTTCTGAGATTGTTTCAACTTTGTTTCATTTAAAACCTTCACAGGTAGTTGAGAAACATTCATCCCTTCCGCCTGGACTAAGCACAAATATGGGTTCCAGAGATAAACTTCAGTATCCCAACTGACTGCATTGCCCCGTCCTGCTGAAAAACCTTTGCAATGTACAATCTTTTCTGTATATTCTGAGACAGGGAGGAGTCAGCCTGGGCAGTCTCATGTAACTCCCAGTAGCCAGCTTCAGAGTGACACTGGCAGAGGCCTGGGCAAAGGTCACCCTCATTCTATTTTGAGTGCACCTCTTAATGTATTCACAGAAATTCCTATCTGCTCCATACAGACTTTAACCAGTTTATATACACGTTTAAAAAGAAGCCACAATGGAATCTCATTGGAAATATTAAAAGTTTATGGGTAGTTTTAACCTGTTTGTTTCAGAACGGTTGGATTTGGTGTCACGCGAGAGGAATGCATTTACAGAGATACTGAGGTGACAATTTAATAGAGACGCACAAAGTGGATACCATATTGACAAGCTATGCCTTTAATCTTTTTGATGTTCAGACGGAGTAAGTTCTGGTTCATCCACAGCGTAATGTTGTCAGCACATATATGAAAGCTGACCCCATGAATTTAGATGCTGTCACCAAGAGCAACATATAGAAGAGGAGATGACCAAGGAAGGGACCTTGGAAGTCTCGGGAGGGGATATTTATGGGGCAGAAGGACATACTGGATGCATTGGGACAAGTAGGCGTGGATAAAGTCACGGTAGTCCCACAGACCTGGATCACGGAGGGCAGCTTTCTGAAGACACCAGGGAGAGGATAAGGAGGCCTTGTTCCTAGTACTAAGTTTCTCAACTTAGTGAGAAACCAAGATATCAGCTGAAAGGACTTTCAAGAATGGTGTGATTTCATTGGTAATCCTTTGACTCTTCCTCCTTGCAGTTGTTTGCTGACTGTCCATTTTTGATTTATAGTTTTGCAAATTCCTAATTGGCAGCTTTTGTTCCCAGCTGTGTATTCATTGGTCGCTCCCATATCTGTTCACTTGTCACTTGTTGCTACTTTACGAATACCGAAGTTCACCCAATCAGTGCAAACGTGACTCAGAACTTTGCCTGTTACATGATGGACACGAGCTCATGCAGGACATCTCTTAACGTGATCGTTCGATAGACAATTAAATAAGCTGCTCTTCAAGTTAAATGCAAAAAATCAATTCAGCAGCAATTTCCACCTACATGGGTTGAATTAAAATGAAGAGACAAGAGCAAATAATATGCATTTAAAAATAATTCATATTCTTGTAATGAGCTGTCTCGACCATCCACCTTCCGTCTGCCATCAGGACATATGGAAACAGGAAGGGTTATGAATTTCTTGTGATGGGTCAAAAGGAAATACACATCTTAGAAAATGGCAATTGCTTTAAGATTGTTGATCTCAGCCAGGCAGTGGTGGGTGAGGAGTGTGCTACGGTTGGTCTCTGCACTGAGTCTTAGGAGGGGGTGAGGGTAGAAATCTGCCAGAGTCCTATTCCTCTCCTTATCCAGCAACTACTGGTGGACATGAGATAAAGACAGCATCAGTCTCCACTGTGGTGCCCCTGTGGTTGAATCGCTTGCTGACATATAAAGAATGAGCACTTTGGTGGGAGTGGTAATTACGGGCCCTGTCACATTTTGCTCCAATGCTTCTTTAAATTGCTACATTATACAAGATGTTTCCATGATGTAATTTCTATGCAGCCTAGCAATAAATCTGTAAATGCTTTGACTTCCCTTTCAATTTAGTTAATATTAGCTACGTGGCATCTCATAGCGAGACTGACAGCTAATGGAAGGGGGCAGAATGTACAACTGGAGGAGGGCTCTACATATTTGCTGCTACCTAATTTTTTTTTAAAAAACATTGCAGATTTACTGAGTTGTGCAAAATTTACGTACTTCATGTCAGATATATTACAAATTACACAGCACTTACAAATACATACACCAAGGTTATTGCCAGATTTAACTTGGAACCAATAGATACTGTGCCCTGCAGAAGACAAGTCAATGTTCCCAGATGTACAGATAGGCAAGACACTGTCATTAAAAAAATTCTTTGCAACTCCAGCATAACCCAGGGGAACCAGAGGAGATTAACACTATTACGTCAAGGGACATCCATAATTCTCATATTTTCCACAAGTTCCTCAAAGTTTTTTAAAAAAACAAAAAGCATACACACAGGAACATTTCCAAACAGACTCCAGTGCCTGTTGAGGAAAGGAGTCATTTACAGAGATACTGAGGTTTCTCACAGATACATAAATGGGGTATGTGGACTGTTTGGAGTCTATCCATTCTCAAAGGAATCCAGCTTCGCGTAGTTTCCTAGCCAATTTGAGGTTGCATTCTTCAGCCTTTCTAGGAGCTCCAAAAATAAGTCTGGCAATGAATCGGCCAAGAACACAAATTATAAAACCAACACTCTGAAATCAGATCTTTTCCGCACAGTGGAGTCTCTGGCTGAGCATACAGCTTGTACCTCCCAAAGTCATAACATGCTTTTGTGTTAGGTGAGTGTTGTTGATTCCAATAGCATTCTGTAACATATAGCAGGAGAACTGTGAAGACTCATATCTCCGTGCATCTTGCGAGCTGCACTTGAATGCAACACCTTGGAGCCAGATTCTTACCCTTTTACCAATGGGAATCACGGGTATCTGGCTTCAAGTGGAACTCGATTGAAACAGCAATCACCAGGTACACGGGGGAGGGAGAGGTACACAGAGGTCTAGAGTCTTGAGCACTGCTTTTCCAAGACCCTTCTACACAATGTAAAAGTGCCTAAAGAAATAACAATCAGCTTTAATGATGGCTTCAGCTCTCCTTCCAGTTAGTGAAATCAAACATCCATGAAGGTGTTGCACAGAGTTCTGTCATCTCATAGGTCATAAATATATGTGACACAATTAAAGAAAGAGATCTTTAAATTTTGATGAGAGGAGCTTTCAACAGGAGTCAGTTACAACATATTACAACAGGAGTCTGTCATGACAGGGTGCAGACATCGCCAGCATTCTAAGGGTCAGGACAGTGACTTGCAATTATATAGCGTCTTTCACATAAAAAGCACTGCAAGGCACTTCACAAAGTAGGAAGAAATGAGGAAATGGAAGCTGAGCAAACTTTGTTGAAAAGATGGGTTTTGAGAAGATTTTTACGGGTGAAGAGAGAGGTAGAAATATGGGAGGTGTTTAGGTAGGGAGTTCAGAGCACAGGACCAAGACAACTGAGGACTCCACCACCAATGGTGAGGCAAAGGAAGGAGGAAATGTGAACAGATCAGCATCAGAAAATTTGATGTGTGGGAGGGAATAGAGGGCTGGAGGAGAGGAGATTGATAAGACAGGGTGAGGCAAGGCCATGGAGAGATTTGAAGACTAGGAAGAAGACTGTAAATTTAATGTATGGTGGACAGGAAGCCTATGTAGGTTAGTGAGGGCAGGACATAGGCAAGTATTACTGAAAAAGAAAGCATTAAAACCCACACACTGAATACTTAAAGCAAGGCCACTTTGTAGGGTGGGAGACAGAACAGGAGTAGCTTCGTTGTGGTGTATTCCTTCATTTATGGATGCGGGCAAAAATTTCCCACTTGCTCCCCACTGGCACCAGGTGCTGTGGTACTGTGCCATACGGACCAGGAAGGTCTCATTTTCAATCCCTGATGTTTGCTGAGTCAGCCAATCTTGGCTGGGCAGCAGTTCCGATGCTATAATTCGCATTAGTGCCCTAGTAAAGCAGCAGTAAAACTGCTTAACGTTCCTACTTTTTATCACCAACTAGAGACTGTCGCTGAGAGGTGTGGGCATTTGACCACCAAAGCTCACTATCACGGCTCATAAAATAAATGGCAAGTGTGTTCAATTTTAATTCAAGGCATCAATTATTACAGATGTTGTTTACGTTGTGCTAACTTCTGAGCCGAGATCACTCTGACTTCCCAATATTTTTGTCCCTTCGCTTTTGAAATTGGTGTCCCTATTATCAAGCTGCAATCTGGTCCTTAATGAAAGCATTTTCCAACACATTTTCACACATCCATGATTTTCCTGGCTGGGGCCATTTGCGTGGAGCCAGGCACATGCCCAGCACAGCCCGCCCAGGGAGGGCCTTGTGCTGAGAAATGGGGTGGCAACAGGAGTAAAGTGGCATGCTCCTAGCTGCCAGCCGTGGGGCCTCTGGCTGCTACTTTCCTGATTATTGTGCAGGGGCAAAGAGACGTAATAATCTCAAGTTTCCCTGTATCTTTGGGATGCCCGAGGATTCCCACAAACTGTCCTGACACAAGCTCTACTGCCAGGTTTGTTTTCAGGCGCCTCACCATTTGGGTACCCAATGTAGGCTGGGAATGCCCCATTCTGCTTCATTGTACTGTCTACACTGGGCTTGCAGTTATTCCAGGTACAAACTCCACTTTGCCCTTTCGGAGTGGCTCAGAAATCCTGGGAGCCCATAATGGGGGCAGAGACTTGACATAACGGCTTTCCACCCTGGCTGGGTGCTCCCAGGCACAATTATGGGAAAAATCGGCCCTGATGGTAAGAAGGGGGAGAGAAGAACTAGAGGAAGGGGAAAAGATTGCAGAATGACGGGAGATATGTTAAACATAGTGGGTATAATTGATCCAATCCTGAAAGACTGAACTTGTACCAGCTGTTGACAGGGCAAATAAAATGTTGCCGGGTTAAGGAGATCCGTAAGTGGACACTTAAAGCATCAGTGAGTCCGTGTGTGGAACATTCTGCAAGTGTGGCAGCCACACTGGCACAAAAATAGAAATAGTGAAAAAGATGCAGAAAATGAATCATTCTATGATAAATGATACCAGGGTTTTAAACCTATAAGGAGAGATTAAGGGTTTTAAATCTGTTCTCAGGAGAGCAGAAAAAAGGCTAGGGCAAATATGATCCAAGTCACTGAATTAATGAAAAACTCGTAAGATCAATGAAGCTTGGGAACCAGAGTACATGATTCCAAGAAAAGGAAATCATTAACTAAAATTTAAGTAGTAACTTCTTCACACTATAAACCTGGCTTACAGACTGATTCAAAAAGGAAAGAAGTAATGGTGAATCTATATAAAATCTTAAGACCACAGTTGGAGAACAGCATGCAGTTTTGGACGGCACACTATAGAAGGATGTTGAGGCAATAGAACGGGTACAGTGCAAATTCACTAGTATGCTGCCTTGTTTAAGAAAATACAAATAAGAAGAATGATTTGAAAAATAGGGCTTTTCTCATTAGGACAGAGGAGATTATGGGTGATTTTATAGAGGCGTTTAAATTATGAAGGGATCGGACAGAGTAGATAGAAACCTTCTAATTCCAGTAATTGAGGAATCTAGAACAAGAGAGCATAGATAGAAGATCAAATCTAAGAGATTTAGGACAGAGAGCAGGAGAAACTTTATTTTTACAGAAAGGGTTGTGAGGCTGTCCATTAGTGGAGTTAACGATTGAAGCAGAGACCATATCAGCTTTTAAGAATAGGTTATATAGGTGGGTGAAAGAAATGGGAAGAGGAACAAGGCAGGCACATGGGATTAGAACTACTACTCGTATGGAAGGTAAACACCAACTTGGACTGGTTGAGCCGAACAGCTTGTTTCTGTGTTAAAAATTCTATGTAATTCTCTTTAACTAGTGGAAAATAAATGCAAACAGCAAGAAGCATCAATGGATTTGGATGGAAAAACTTAGGAACATGAGTAGGCCATTCAGCCCCTCAAGCCTGTTCTATCATTCAATTACATCGTGGCTGATCTGTATCTTAACTCCATCTACCCGTCTTTCATAGCCTTATCTAACAAAAAATCTATCAGTCATGGAAGTTTCAATTGACCCAGCATCCATAGCCTTTTAGGGCACAGAATTCCAGTTTTTCACTATCCTTTGTGTGAAAAAGTGGTTCCTGACATCACCCCTGAACAGCTTAGCCCTAATTTTAAGATTGTGCCCCCTTGTTCTAGATTCCCCCTCCAGAGGAAATAGTTTATTTGCATCTCCCCCATCAAATCCTTTTATCATTTTAAACAACTCAATTAGATGACCCCTCAACCTTCTAAACTTAAGGGAATACAAGTCAGGTTTGTACGACCTGTCCTCATAATTTAACCCTTTAAGCCCTGGTATCATTCTGGTGGGTCTGCATTGTATCCCTTCCAAAGCCAATATGTCCTTCCTGAGGTGCAGTGCCCAGAACTGAAGGCAATGCTCCAGGTGGTGTCTGATTAAGGTTCTGTACAACTGAAGCTCCCTGTATTCCACCCCCTTGAGATAAAGGCCAACATCCCCTAGCCTTTTTAATTATTTTTTGTACCTGTGCACCAGCTTTTCGTGATTTGTGTACTTGGACACCCAAATCACCCAAAGTAGGAGTAAGCTATAGATAGCATGACACATCAAGAAATTCCTGTAACCTTTATCCTAAAAATACACCTGTACCCACATAGTTGCTGAGTATGGCAATCTTTTCATTCTTTCTCCCTTGGTGCATTGGCATACAGGAGCAAAGACAAAAATACATGGAAAAATGGGTACGATCTACAGAAATGAGCGTGGTCAAGATATAGTAGCAATGACAGAGGGGTGGGAGAGAAGAAAGGAAGAAAAGTTACCTAGCAACTTAAGTTTAAAAAGGAGAAATTATGTGTACATCAACTATTTGTTATGATCTTACAACGGACTGGTGCGATAACTTCCAAATTATTCTTCATTTTCAAATGCAAGCGCTGTGCTTTCAGACTAGCGTTGCATTGGAATCCTTCCAAGTGCCCAATCACTGCAGTGTGCCAACAAAATTTAAGTTTGGGTCAGGATTTCTAGCAAACCCAGATAAAAATAGGCAGTGTGAATCGCATCTGTTAAGGGCAGGGCAGTGTTGAGGACGATGGGAAACCAGGTGCAAAGCCCTATTGCTTAAAAACAGCTGCAAGTAGCTGGAATGGACTCCAAATCGAGTGTTTGGTTTCAACTTTTTAATTTAATCGCCATGTTGGCTCTTTGTGGTTTTATATTTATCACAAAATGCCATACCAACTCTTGACAGAATTGTACTGTAAAAGGACAGAGATAATACTTAAGTTTGCAACTCCCAGCACTTCCAGGTGGCAACAGCCTGATCCCAGACTCACTGCCCCATATTAGCTTCATTTAGTAATGAGGTTACGGAGCAAGTGAAGTATAAACTTGAAATATAATGATCCTATCCTAAAACAAGTATTATTGCAGAAATCACATTGAGTCCAGTACCACAATACCATTTAAACATGAAATACAAAGTTTGTATAGTTAACATCCTAAATTAAAAGTGACTAGTCCCATGCCAAATTTTAACAACTCTTTGTTGTCAAAGATATGATGTGGAGATAAACCATTTTGGGTTTGCAGTTAATGCACTGAATGCTCTAATTTTTCATTTGCAGAACTGATGTCTACATAATGCAATGTATACAGATTATTATAGATGTAGGATTAGTGGGTGATACGGCTGTAATTTACTCCAGAGGTACTTCACATGGCGAATTTAAAGTTCTTGCTGAAGCAGATGCAACAAGCAATTGTCTAGTCACCAATGGCTAGGTGGTCCTTTACGGCCTTACTGTCCTCCTGCAATGCCTTTCCTCCGCTCTGCAGCACAGTAGGACTGCCCTCACTTGATTCCACTCTTACCAATCCGATCGCAGCCAGAGCATCTCCAGCAACAGTTTTCTTCCGCCCTCCGCATCGTTACCTCCCGAGTCTTCCAAGGATCCATCTTCTTCCTCATCTACACGGTGCCCCTTAGCAACAATATCCACAGACATAGGGTCAGCTTCCATTTGGACGCTGATGATACCAAGCTCTACCTCTCTATCAAGTCTCTCAACCGCTCTACTGCATTTGTGTTGTCAGACTGCTTGTCTGACATCCAGTCTTGGAAACGATGGTAAGACTGATGCCATCATCATATACTTCACACCCATGTCATTGATTCCATCTCTCTCCCTGGTCATTGTCTCAGGCTGAACCATACTATCCAAAATCTCAGTGTCCTATTTGACCCTGAACTGAACTTCTAACCCCCATGTACTCTCCACCACAAACACCACCTACTTCCACATCCGTAATATTGCCTGCCTCCATCCCTGCCTTAGCCTATATGTTGCTGAAACTCTCATCCATGCCTTTGTCACCTCCAGACTTGACTATTCCAATGTTTTCCTGGCTGCCCGCCCAGTCTCCACCCATCCCAAATTGCAGCTCATCCAAAACTCTGCTACCAATATCCTATCATGCACCAACTCCCACTTACCCATCACCCCAGTCCTTGATGATCTATTTTGGCTCCTACACCCTCAACGCCTCCAATTCAAAATTCTCATTCTTGTGTTTAAATGCCTCCATGGCCTTGTCTGTCCATATCTCTGTAACTTCCTCAAAGCACCAGCACCACCCCATCCAAACTCTCTGGTCCTCCGACTCTAGCCTTTTGTGCATCCTCCCTTCCTTCCTTCTTCCCGCCATGGGGGGCCTGTGCCTTCAGCTGTCTAAGCTCCACAGTCTGGAATTCCCTTCCTTTTTTTTATTCGTTCATGGGATGTGGGTGTCGCTGGCGAGGCCAGTATTTATTGCCCATCCCTAACTGCCCTCGAGAAGGTGGTGGTGAGCCACCTTCTTGAACTGCTGCAGTCCATGTGGTGAAGGTTCTCCCACAGTGCTGTTAGGAAGGGAGTTCCAGGATTTTGACCCAGCAACGATGAAGGGATGGTGTGTGACTTGGAGGGGAACGTGCAGGTGGAGTTGTTCCCATGTGTCTGCTGCTCTTGTCCTTCTAGGTGGTAGAGGTCGCAGGTTTGGGAGGTGCTGTCGAAGAAGCCTTGGTGAGTTGCTGCAGTGCATCCTGTGGATGGTTACACACTGCAGCCACTGTGCACCGGTGGTGAAGGGAGTGAATGTTTAGGGTGGTGGATAGGGTGCCATTCAAGTGGGCTGCTTTGCCCTCGATGGTGTCGAGCTTCTTGAGTGTTGTTGGAGCTGCACTCATCCAGGCAAGTGGAGAGTATTCCATCACACTCCTGACTTGTGCCTTGCAGATCGTGGAAAGGCTTTGGGGAGTCAGGAGGTGAGTCACTCGCTGCAGAATACCCAGCCTCTGACCTGCTCTTGTAGCCACAGTATTTATATGGCTGGTCCAGTTAAGTTTCTGGTCCATGGTAACCCCCAGGATGTTGATGGTGGGGGATTCGGCGATGGTAATGCCGTTGAATGTCAAGGGGAGGTGGCTAGATTCTCTCTTGTTGGAGATAGTCATTGCCTGGCACTTGTCTGGCGCGAATGTTACTTGCCACTTATCAGCCCAAGTCTGGATGTTGTCCAGGTCTTGCTGCATGCGGGCACGGACTGCTTCATCATCATGAGGAGTTGCGAATGGAACTGAACACTGTGCAATCATCAGCGAACATCCCCATTTCTGACCTTATGATGGAGGGAAGGTCATTGATGAAGCAGCTGAAGATGGTTGGGACCAGGACACTGCCCTGAGGAACTCCTGCAGCAATGTCCTGGGGCTGAGATGATTGGCCTCCAACAACCACTACCATCTTCCTTTGTGCTAGGTATGACCCCAGCCACTGGAGAGTTTTCCCCCTGATTCCCATTGACTTCAATTTTACTAGGGCTTCTTGGTGCCACACTCGGTCAAATGCTGCCTTGATGTCAAGGGCACTCACTCTCACCTCACTTCTGGAATTCAGCTCTTTTGTCCGTGTTTGGACCAAGGCTCTCCTTGCCTCTGCCTCTCCTCCTTTAAGGCCCTCTGTAAAACCCAATCTCTTTGACCAAACGTTTGGTCACTCCTCTCTGTTTCTTTCTCCACAGATGCTCCTTCACTTGCTGAGCTTTTCCAGCATTTTCTGTTTTTAATCTCTTTTTTTGTCTGATTACGTTCCTGTGAAGTGCCTTAGGACGTTTTCCTCATTAAAGGAGTTATATAAATGAGAGTTTTTGTTGTTGTTGTTGGTCAGGTTCTGGCTGCAATGTCGAAGATCAGCAATAAACATTGTCCTCTGACCCCGTGCAATCAGTTCCCCCTCAGCAACAGGAAAAGTTTGTCTCAAATAAAGCGCGAGTTCAAAATTTTTATTCAATGGCCTTACTTGTATAAACACATTAAAAAAATGAAATCTTATTTTTGATATATTTCCCCTGTCACTTGCACCTCAGTTACTTACAGGTATTCTGCTTGGGTGACAAGGACTGCAGCGGTTCAAGAAGGCGGCTCACCACCACCTTCTTAAGGGCAATTAGGGATGGGCAATAAATGCTGGCCTCGCCAGCGACACCCACATGCCGAGAATGAATTAAAAAAAACAGGGGTAGGGTGAAAATAACACCTAATTTGTCCACAGCAACTAGAAATCAGCAGCATCTCAAGGCTCAGGTGAAATTTCTAATTCAATCCATGGAGCATGGGCAACATAGATTCAGGGTGATGCTGGGCATGGGAAACTTGAGTTGTGAAGACAGACTTGAGATATTGGGACTATTTCCACTGGAGCAGAAAAGGCTAGGAGGAGATTTAATCGAGGTTTTTAAAAAATTTATCAGCTTTTAAAAGGTGAGTAGGGAAAGACTATTTCCTCTGGTTGGGGAGTCAGTGATGAGAGGATGTCAATTTAAAATTCTCAATAAGACGGTGTGGAGAGGGGTTAGGAGAGATTTCTTTATGCAGCCAGTTGTTGATGGAATGCTTTGCCACAGGGAGCAGTTGAGGCAGAGACCACTGCATTTTCAAAGGGAAAAGTAGAAAAATATTTGAAGCCGAGAAAGGTACTGGGGGATGGGGAGAGAGCAGGATAGTGGGATTAGTTTTGGATTGCTCTAAGCAAAGAACCAGCGCAGGCATGGTGATGAATAACCTCCTTCTGTGCTGTAAACATCTATGACTCAATCATCAAGCTGCAGCTGAAGAGCGGGGAAATTTCTGGTCAAGCATTTCTAACACTAAACAACCAACATGGGAAAATGTCATTTTTTTTTCAAAATTATGTAATTTTTTAAACTTCTTGTTTGTAGTCTGTCTGCTCGGCTTAGTGGTAGCAGTCTCGCCTCCGAACCAGGTTGTGGGGGTTCAAGCCCCATTACAGACTTGAGCACATAATCTTGGCTTCAGTGTTGTACTGAGCGAGTGCTGCAGTGTCTTTCTTTCAGATGACACAATTTGAAGAGAGGCGGTCCCAGCCAACACCAAAAAAACAGGTTAACTGTTCATCTATTGTCATTTGCTATGTGCAAATTGGCTGCCAAGTTTACCTGCAAAACAGTGACTATACTTCAAAAGTAAATGATTGGTTCTACCCATTCAACCCCTCAAGCCTGTTCCGCCATTCGATTAGATCACGCCTGAACTGTATCTCAACTCCATTTACCTGCCTTTGATCCATATCCCTTGATGCCCAGGACAACCCAATGATGTGAAAGGCACAATATAAATGCAAGTTCTTTCTAAAAGTTACTTCTAGGTGTTTACACTGATCTGAGTGAAAGAGGTCATGGCAGCTGAAAACCAGGTGGGAAAATTATTTGGAGCAATTTGACTGGTTGTTTTTGTGGTACTTGCTGGCTTGTGACCAGAGGGATTTAATTTCTCCTTTTTCTTTCGGTTATTCAGTCATTGGTACTTTTTGATGGACTCACATCTTGGCATCTGATATGTGATTGGTAACTTGATGGATAAGTGGTGATTTAAGCCAATCACAAGCTTGTATCCTACAGACGTGTGATGTTTTGGAGGCATGGCACTTTTGAGATGTAAATACTTCGGGACCAAACATTCAGATGCATCTCCTTTGTAAGTTGCGATGCAACAGACACTCAGTAGATGCAAGACTTTTCCTTTGCATAGATGGTACATGTCGGTATCAAAATAGAAATCAAGCCAATGAGAAGTAAAAGAGGTGCTGAAATTACATTAACAGAGTGATGCCAATCACAAGAGGGAAGGACATTCTGTAATTCTGAAGCAGAGAATACAAGCTGGGTGGGACTGATTGAAAAAAAAATTGCTTCAGATGACACCATAAACTGCAAAAATGAGATCTGTATTCTAATCACTCCCACCCATTATCAGTATTAATATCTATATATCTTTGCTCCAGCACCGACAGATCAAGTCTGCCATGTCATCATTATTCTGTATCAGCGATTTTCAAACTTTTCTGTGGGAAACCCTATGCAAACACTGGCACAAAGCCTGCAACCCCAGTCTTAATGTCTGAAATGTGTCAGCTACACAAAGTAAAACAGTGCAATCACTGCAGAATATGTAACGTATACAGCAACAGAAGTGAAGTGCTGGTAGAGAAAGAAACCGAGTGACCTCAGGGAGCCTCTAGGGTCTTGGAGACCCAGTTTAAAAATTTATGATTATATATATAGAATTCCTTTAAGATATATATTTTAGTATTCCTATCACCCAGAATTGAAGTCTTTCATATTCTGAAGAAAGCAAATTGTGTTCAAGGTGGTTTTTGCTGCTTATTTTAGGAAGCAAGGTCTAACTAAAGCCATCTAACATGGAGACCGCAGCTTTAATGTTAGGACTACAAACCACAAACGGTTTTGCACAAAGCAGCTGCTCATTGTGAGGTCACCCCATTTCTTTGTGCTTATACACCCATTGCATATGCATTAATGAAACAGTGGTGACATCTGAACATTGAGCACAAAGCACAGTATCCATTCATCATAGGGGCTTGGGGCTACTTTTTGTTTTTACAACACTACAGGGAGAAAAAGTTGTTCTTCTGACTAAGTGCAAATAAAGTCAGGCGCGTGCTTAATACAAGCCAAGGTTGAAGGTCGTCGTCTGATTGCTGTACCTCTGGCCCAGTAGCCCTACACGTTATTGCCATTTTCCACAATCACCTTGCCAAGCAGTACTTCTGAAATAGCAACTAAGTTTGCATTTTCTGGCATGAATACTGGCATGAATAATTGTAGAAACTATAGGGAAAGAAAGGAATGTATATATACACACACACACACACACACGTGCTTTTAAAGCAGGAGGAAGTAACCATGTCATTTTGAGTCATAATTGCTATGCTTGCGTTAACTGAGCTTCTTAACCCCACTGGAAGATCGTAAGATAGGAAAGATTCTTTAGGGCTGCTGAAGAACCACGTGCATCTCAGGTTTAAATAATACTTCATCGCTGGTTCTTAATCTGATCTCCAACCAAAGAACTTTTTTGCAGTTCATTTATAAGAGTCTAATGATTGTGCTGCAGACAAAGACAATAGTCATTCTGCATCAGCAAGGCCCACTAATCTGTTTTTGTGAGGTTATTGGTTGAGGGAGGAATGCTGGTCAGGACATTGGAAGAATTCTCTGCTTTTCTTGAAATAGTCACATGGGATCTTTCCTGTTAGCCTGTCAGACAGTCAGGATCTCTGGTTTAGGATCTCATCCAAAGTTCGGCATCTCTGACAATGTAGCACTCACTTATGACAGCACCGGACCAACAGGCAAGATCAGGAATGGCAATCTTTTGGAGCATCATGTGATGCAACTAAAGAGTGGGTCACATTGAATTACGGTTGCATTTACACTACAACTTTAGTGGGAGTGGGAGCTGCAACCTAAATACAAATGGCACTATTAAAGGCCACAGCACAAATTCTCAGTCCGTGGCAGCAAATAAGAAAAGAAAGAAACATAGAATATTGTGAATAGCTGGGGCCCAAGCACTGATCCCTGCGGTACCCCACTAGTCACCGCCTGTCACCCCGAAAAAGACCCATTTATTCCTACTCTCTGTTTCCTGTCTGTTAACCAATTTTCAATCCATGCCAGTATATTACCACCAATCCCATGTGCTTTAATTTTGCACACTAACCTCTTATGTGGGACTTTATCAAGGGCCTTCTGAAAATCTAAATAAACCACATCCACTGGTTCTCCCTTATCTATTCTACCAGTTACATCCTCAAAAAACTCCAGTAGGTTTGTCAAACATGATTTCCCTTTCATAAATTCATGTTGACTTTGTCTAATTCCGTTGATTTGTTCTAAGGGACCTACATTTGTTTTCACTAATCTTTTTCTTTTTACATACTTGTAGAAGCTTTTACAGTCCACTTTTATGTTCCTTTATAATGGACTCTAGCATTTTCCCTACTACTCATGTTAGGCTAACCAGTCTGTAATTCCCTGTTTTCTCTCTCCCTCCTTTTTTAAATAGTGGGGTTACATTTGCCGCCCTCCAATCAGCAGGAACTGTTCCATAATCTGTAGAATTTTGGAGATGACAACCAATGCATCCACTATTTCCATGGCTACCTCTTTTAGTACCCTGGGATGCAGATTATCAGGCCCTGGGGATTTTATGGCTTTCCGTCCCATTAATTTCTCCTGAACTATTTCTTTACTAATACCAATATGCTTTAATTCCTCCTTCTCACTAGTCCCTTGGTTCCCTAGCATTTCTGGGAAGTTATTTGTGTCCTCTTCCATGAAGATAGAACCAAAGTATTTGTTTAATTGCTCTGCCATTTCCTTGTTCCCCATTATAAATTCTCCTGTTTCACTAATCTTTTTCTTTTTACATACTTGTAGAAGCTTTTACAGTCCACTTTTATGTTCCTTGCAAGTTTACTCTCATACTCTATTTTTCCCCTCTTAATCAATCTCTTGGTCCTTTTTTGCTGAACTCTAAAATGCTCCCAATCCTCAGGCTTGCTACTTTTTCTGTTAACTTGATATGACTCCTCTTTGGATCTAACACTATCCTTAATTTCTTTTGTTAGCCATTGTTGGGCAATTTTTCCTTTTGTGTTTTTGCGCCAGAAAGTAATGTATAATTGTTGCAATTCATGCATTTGTTCCTTAAACATTAGCAATTGCCTATCCACCTGTTAATGAAGCTTCCCAAACTATCACAGCCAACTCACTCCTCCTACCTTCGTAGTTTCCTTTGTTTAGATTTAGGACCCTAGAAGAAAGAACCTGCATTTATATAGTGCCTATCATGACCTCAGGATGTGCCAAAGCTCTTCACAGCCAATGATGTACTTTTAAAGTGTAGTCACTAAGGAATGAATGCATGAATTGCAACAATTATACATTCCTTTCTGGCGCAATGTAGGAAACGGAGGACACCCAGTGGTGGGCACTCTTGCCTCAGTCAGAAGGTGGTGGGTTCAAGACTTCCTCCAGGACTGGTGTGTATACCTAGGCTGACACTTCTATACTGAGGGACTGCTGAACTCTTAGAAGTACCCATTATAGAGTGAGATGTAAACTGTGGCCCTGCCTGTCCGTTCAGATGGGAGTAAAAGATCCCATGGCATTATTTGAAGAACAGCAGGGGAGTCCCTCTACTTTCTTGCCCAAAATGCATCCCTCACTCAACTCTGCCAAACCAGATTAACTGGCCATTTACCTTTTTGCTGTGCGATCTTGTTGGGTCCCTTTTTTTTTGTAAGCCCCTGCAGCTATCATAATATGTGACTCCAGACTCACACTAACATGTGGTTGATTCTTCACAGCCCTCTGAAGTGGCCCTAGCAAGCCACTCTGTTGTCCATCATCTTCTCAGGGCAACTAGGGATGGGCAATAAATACCAGCCTTGCCAGCGACACCCATATCCCGAGAATGAATCTGAAAAAACCTCTGATGGTCAATGATATCTGCAATGAATTATGTAATCAGTGTCATTACTGGTTAACTTGGACTGTCTCCTCATATTTATCAGAATTCCCTACATATTTCTGTGGATGGAGGACCTGTCTGCATAACGTTCCTGCTACTTTGTGCAAGTGCCGTGATTTTTGGTAGATTTTTGCTTTAATAAAACACCAGCCCTAGTATTGAAGCATGGCCACTTTTATGCTGTCCATTGAGACAGAGGAGAATTAGCTTAATCAAAAAATATATATATTTTTTAAATCAGTTGTCAGCTTGAACCATCACAACTTTGAATGTCATCTGCTGGGCAGGAGTCAAAACCTAAGACTGTAACCGAGTCTCGAGGCCTTATCCTTCTGCTGCCATTCAAAGCTGAAAATGTGCTTTCAGCTTGAAGCATGGCTTTGACCCGCTTCTAACAGCCCTGATCCCAGCCGTTCCATTCAGCTGCAATTTCACATTGTTTCTCCCATGTGGCACATAACTTTATTACAACACACCCATCGCAGCAGCACAGGGCAGCAATCAGGTCAAGATTCAAAGCCAGGGCTCCGATGAACATTAACCTCCATTTCAAATTCATTTCTCCTTCACGCAATCAAGAAAGAACTTAAAGCACCATCCGTTTTACGGCACCAATTTCCTGCCATTGGAGCCAGTTAGCACATTTTTTATTCTATCTATAGTATATAATATTCATAATGCAGCCCGATACAAATGGCACTACTAAAGAACACAGCGCAAATTCTCAATCTGTGACAGCAAATTGACACTACACCTCCACTTACCAAAGCATTAGGAACATAGGAACAATAGTATGCCATTTAGCCCCTCGGGCCTGCTCCTTCTATTAGATCATGGCTGACCTGTACCTCAACTCCATTAGTGAAGGAAGAGCTCATGGTCTCATTTGGGAGTGTAGCTTCGTTGCATCGCCCCCACTGATGACCAAAATTCAGAAAACTAAACATTTAGAAGCAATGAAATATATTACATGTAGTAATATGTTGGTCAACATACAGAGAGAACTGGTTTGAAGAAAAGGCCAGCAGAGATATCAAAATATTTTAAAGTTAATATTTTAAACCCGATGGAGGTCTTTAAAATTAAGAAAGGGTTTGATAGGGTACACATAGAGAAGATGGGGAAACCAAAACTAGCGGCCATATGTATAAAATAGTCACCAATAAATCCAATAGGAATTCAGGAGAAACTTCTTTACCCAGAGAGTGGTTAGAATGTGGAGCTCACTACCACAAGTAGTTGAGGCAAATAGCACAGATGCATTTAAGGGGGAGCTAAATAAGTACATGAGGGAGAAAGGAACAGAAAGTTATGATGATAGGGTCAGATGAAGTAAGGTGGGAGGAGGCTCATGTGGAGCATAAACACCAGCACAGACCAGTTGGGCCAAATGGCCTGTTTCTCTGGTGTACATTCTACGGAATTCTATGTAATATTTAATAAGAAAAAAATGCAGCAAATTGGAAATAAAAACAAAGTGCTGACAAAACACAGCAGGTCCTTCAGCATCCTTTAATATTTCAGGTGTAACCCTTTGTCAGAACTGAAAACTCAGAGATAACGATGCCCTTTTTAAAGGACCAAACGAAAAGTCAGGGAGCCTCAACCCAGATCCTAGTGTTAGGAGCGCCACCACACAAAACTGCCCACCAATTAGGTGTTATAAAGATGGCTGTTGTAGAAATGGAACAATTCACACTGGTGCAGCCCTGGCACAGTGCAGAGCAGCTGCACTCAATTCTGGGCCTGCTTGACGCTCAACAGTAATGTTGTCACCAGGCATTTAAAGAGCTGCAGGCCTGATACATTATAAGGTGACCCCACCAGAGGATGGCCCCAGTACATCACTGGGTGGCTGGATATGTTTTAAATGTGACTTACTTCAGGAGCCATAGAAATTTAGCAGTCAATATGCATTCCCATGTTAAAGAAGCAAAGGAAACACTAATTGCCACTGATTAATGAAGATCACAAAGTCCCACAAAATGCCAGAGATTGCAATCTTCTTTCAAGTAGCTGGTCAGCATTAACACACCAGGTCTTGACTGGGTTTACTGTACACAGATACTCCCATGGGTCGCATCTGTTACCACCACTGTGGTGGAACTAAGATAATTTGCTATTGTCACTGACAGGATGTGGGTGGACAATATTCACTCAACCCTTTGTCTGGAATGTGCAACTGGATCCAGTTTGCTGCAGAGTAATTCAAGTTCTCTGTAATGTGTAATTCGATCCAGTCATTGTCAGGCAGGCTAAAGAGTTCAAATAAGGCACAGCGAGAACACTCCCAAGTCTAGAGAGCGCGCGGCGCCGACACTCCCGAGTTCAGAGAGCGCGCGGCGCCGACACTCCCGAGTTCAGAGAGCGCGCGGCGCCGACACTCCCGAGTTCAGAGAGCGCGCGGCGCCGACACTCCCGAGTTCAGAGAGCGCGCGGCGCCGACACTCCCGAGTTCAGAGAGCGCGCGGCGCCGACACTCCCGAGTTCAGAGAGCGCGCGGCGCCGACACTCCCGAGTTCAGAGAGCGCGCGGCGCCGACACTCCCGAGTTCAGAGAGCGCGCGGCGCCGACACTCCCGAGTTCAGAGAGCGCGCGGCGCCGACACTCCCGAGTTCAGAGAGCGCGCGGCGCCGACACTCCCGAGTTCAGAGAGCGCGCGGCGCCGACACTCCCGAGTTCAGAGAGCGCGCGGCGCCGACACTCCCGAGTTCAGAGAGCGCGCGGCGCCGACACTCCCGAGTTCAGAGAGCGCGCGGCGCCGACACTCCCGAGTTCAGAGAGCGCGCGGCGCCGACACTCCCGAGTTCAGAGAGCGCGCGGCGCCGACACTCCCGAGTTCAGAGAGCGCGCGGCGCCGACACTCCCGAGTTCAGAGAGCGCGCGGCGCCGACACTCCCGAGTTCAGAGAGCGCGCGGCGCCGACACTCCCGAGTTCAGAGAGCGCGCGGCGCCGACACTCCCGAGTTCAGAGAGCGCGCGGCGCCGACACTCCCGAGTTCAGAGAGCGCGCGGCGCCGACACTCCCGAGTTCAGAGAGCGCGCGGCGCCGACACTCCCGAGTTCAGAGAGCGCGCGGCGCCGACACTCCCGAGTTCAGAGAGCGCGCGGCGCCGACACTCCCGAGTTCAGAGAGCGCGCGGCGCCGACACTCCCGAGTTCAGAGAGCGCGCGGCGCCGACACTCCCGAGTTCAGAGAGCGCGCGGCGCCGACACTCCCGAGTTCAGAGAGCGCGCGGCGCCGACACTCCCGAGTTCAGAGAGCGCGCGGCGCCGACACTCCCGAGTTCAGAGAGCGCGCGGCGCCGACACTCCCGAGTTCAGAGAGCGCGCGGCGCCGACACTCCCGAGTTCAGAGAGCGCGCGGCGCCGACACTCCCGAGTTCAGAGAGCGCGCGGCGCCGACACTCCCGAGTTCAGAGAGCGCGCGGCGCCGACACTCCCGAGTTCAGAGAGCGCGCGGCGCCGACACTCCCGAGTTCAGAGAGCGCGCGGCGCCGACACTCCCGAGTTCAGAGAGCGCGCGGCGCCGACACTCCCGAGTTCAGAGAGCGCGCGGCGCCGACACTCCCGAGTTCAGAGAGCGCGCGGCGCCGACACTCCCGAGTTCAGAGAGCGCGCGGCGCCGACACTCCCGAGTTCAGAGAGCGCGCGGCGCCGACACTCCCGAGTTCAGAGAGCGCGCGGCGCCGACACTCCCGAGTTCAGAGAGCGCGCGGCGCCGACACTCCCGAGTTCAGAGAGCGCGCGGCGCCGACACTCCCGAGTTCAGAGAGCGCGCGGCGCCGACACTCCCGAGTTCAGAGAGCGCGCGGCGCCGACACTCCCGAGTTCAGAGAGCGCGCGGCGCCGACACTCCCGAGTTCAGAGAGCGCGCGGCGCCGACACTCCCGAGTTCAGAGAGCGCGCGGCGCCGACACTCCCGAGTTCAGAGAGCGCGCGGCGCCGACACTCCCGAGTTCAGAGAGCGCGCGGCGCCGACACTCCCGAGTTCAGAGAGCGCGCGGCGCCGACACTCCCGAGTTCAGAGAGCGCGCGGCGCCGACACTCCCGAGTTCAGAGAGCGCGCGGCGCCGACACTCCCGAGTTCAGAGAGCGCGCGGCGCCGACACTCCCGAGTTCAGAGAGCGCGCGGCGCCGACACTCCCGAGTTCAGAGAGCGCGCGGCGCCGACACTCCCGAGTTCAGAGAGCGCGCGGCGCCGACACTCCCGAGTTCAGAGAGCGCGCGGCGCCGACACTCCCGAGTTCAGAGAGCGCGCGGCGCCGACACTCCCGAGTTCAGAGAGCGCGCGGCGCCGACACTCCCGAGTTCAGAGAGCGCGCGGCGCCGACACCCCCGAGTTCAGAGAGCGCGCGGCGCCGACACCCCCGAGTTCAGAGAGCGCGCGGCGCCGACACCCCCGAGTTCAGAGAGCGCGCGGCGCCGACACCCCCGAGTTCAGAGAGCGCGCGGCGCCGACACCCCCGAGTTCAGAGAGCGCGCGGCGCCGACACCCCCGAGTTCAGAGAGCGCGCGGCGCCGACACCCCCGAGTTCAGAGAGCGCGCGGCGCCGACACCCCCGAGTTCAGAGAGCGCGCGGCGCCGACACCCCCGAGTTCAGAGAGCGCGCGGCGCCGACACCCCCGAGTTCAGAGAGCGCGCGGCGCCGACACCCCCGAGTTCAGAGAGCGCGCGGCGCCGACACCCCCGAGTTCAGAGAGCGCGCGGCGCCGACACCCCCGAGTTCAGAGAGCGCGCGGCGCCGACACCCCCGAGTTCAGAGAGCGCGCGGCGCCGACACCCCCGAGTTCAGAGAGCGCGCGGCGCCGACACCCCCGAGTTCAGAGAGCGCGCGGCGCCGACACCCCCGAGTTCAGAGAGCGCGCGGCGCCGACACCCCCGAGTTCAGAGAGCGCGCGGCGCCGACACCCCCGAGTTCAGAGAGCGCGCGGCGCCGACACCCCCGAGTTCAGAGAGCGCGCGGCGCCGACACTCCCGAGTTCAGAGAGCGCGCGGCGCCGACACTCCCGAGTTCAGAGAGCGCGCGGCGCCGACACTCCCGAGTTCAGAGAGCGCGCGGCGCCGACACTCCCGAGTTCAGAGAGCGCGCGGCGCCGACACTCCCGAGTTCAGAGAGCGCGCGGCGCCGACACTCCCGAGTTCAGAGAGCGCGCGGCGCCGACACTCCCGAGTTCAGAGAGCGCGCGGCGCCGACACTCCCGAGTTCAGAGAGCGCGCGGCGCCGACACTCCCGAGTTCAGAGAGCGCGCGGCGCCGACACTCCCGAGTTCAGAGAGCGCGCGGCGCCGACACTCCCGAGTTCAGAGAGCGCGCGGCGCCGACACTCCCGAGTTCAGAGAGCGCGCGGCGCCGACACTCCCGAGTTCAGAGAGCGCGCGGCGCCGACACTCCCGAGTTCAGAGAGCGCGCGGCGCCGACACTCCCGAGTTCAGAGAGCGCGCGGCGCCGACACTCCCGAGTTCAGAGAGCGCGCGGCGCCGACACTCCCGAGTTCAGAGAGCGCGCGGCGCCGACACTCCCGAGTTCAGAGAGCGCGCGGCGCCGACACTCCCGAGTTCAGAGAGCGCGCGGCGCCGACACTCCCGAGTTCAGAGAGCGCGCGGCGCCGACACTCCCGAGTTCAGAGAGCGCGCGGCGCCGACACTCCCGAGTTCAGAGAGCGCGCGGCGCCGACACTCCCGAGTTCAGAGAGCGCGCGGCGCCGACACTCCCGAGTTCAGAGAGCGCGCGGCGCCGACACTCCCGAGTTCAGAGAGCGCGCGGCGCCGACACTCCCGAGTTCAGAGAGCGCGCGGCGCCGACACTCCCGAGTTCAGAGAGCGCGCGGCGCCGACACTCCCGAGTTCAGAGAGCGCGCGGCGCCGACACTCCCGAGTTCAGAGAGCGCGCGGCGCCGACACTCCCGAGTTCAGAGAGCGCGCGGCGCCGACACTCCCGAGTTCAGAGAGCGCGCGGCGCCGACACTCCCGAGTTCAGAGAGCGCGCGGCGCCGACACTCCCGAGTTCAGAGAGCGCGCGGCGCCGACACTCCCGAGTTCAGAGAGCGCGCGGCGCCGACACTCCCGAGTTCAGAGAGCGCGCGGCGCCGACACTCCCGAGTTCAGAGAGCGCGCGGCGCCGACACTCCCGAGTTCAGAGAGCGCGCGGCGCCGACACTCCCGAGTTCAGAGAGCGCGCGGCGCCGACACTCCCGAGTTCAGAGAGCGCGCGGCGCCGACACTCCCGAGTTCAGAGAGCGCGCGGCGCCGACACTCCCGAGTTCAGAGAGCGCGCGGCGCCGACACTCCCGAGTTCAGAGAGCGCGCGGCGCCGACACTCCCGAGTTCAGAGAGCGCGCGGCGCCGACACTCCCGAGTTCAGAGAGCGCGCGGCGCCGACACTCCCGAGTTCAGAGAGCGCGCGGCGCCGACACTCCCGAGATCAGAGAGCGCGCGGCGCCGACACTCCCGAGTTCAGAGAGCGCGCGGCGCCGACACTCCCGCGTTCAGAGAGCGCGCGGCGCCGACACTCCCGAGTACAGAGAGCGCGCGGCGCCGACACTCCCGAGTTCCGAGAGCGCGCGGCGCCGACACTCCCGAGTTCCGAGAGCGCGCGGCGCCGACACTCCCGAGTTCAGAGAGCGCGCGGCGCCGACACTCCCGAGTTCAGAGAGCGCGCGGCGCCGACACTCCCGAGTTCAGAGAGCGCGCGGCGCCGACACACCCGAGTTCAGAGAGCGCGCGGCGCCGACACTCCCGAGTTCAGAGAGCGCGCGGCGCCGACACTCCCGAGTTCAGAGAGCGCGCGGCGCCGACACTCCCGAGTTCAGAGAGCGCGCGGCGCCGACACTCCCGAGTTCAGAGAGCGCGCGGCGCCGACACTCCCGAGTTCAGAGAGCGCGCGGCGCCGACACTCCCGAGTTCAGAGAGCGCGCGGCGCCGACACTCCCGAGTTCAGAGAGCGCGCGGCGCCGACACTCCCGAGTTCAGAGAGCGCGCGGCGCCGACACTCCCGAGTTCAGAGAGCGCGCGGCGCCCGACACTCCCGAGTTCAGAGAGCGCGCGGCGCCGACACTCCCGAGTTCAGAGAGCGCGCGGCGCCCGACACTCCCGAGTTCAGAGAGCGCGCGGCGCCGACACTCCCGAGTTCAGAGAGCGCGCGGCGCCGACACTCCCGAGTTCAGAGAGCGCGCGGCGCCGACACTCCCGAGTTCAGAGAGCGCGCGGCGCCGACACCCAAGTGCAAACAACGGACAGGGCTGACACGACCCAGTTCAGAGAACGGACAGGGCTGACACGACCCAGTTCAGAGAGCGGACAGGGCTGACACGACCCAGTTCAGAGAGCGGACAGGGCTGACACGACCCAGTTCAGAGAACGGACAGGGCTGACACGACCCAGTTCAGAGAACGGACAGGGCTGACACGACCCAGTTCAGAGAACGGACAGGGCTGACACGACCCAGTTCAGAGAGCGGACAGGGCTGACACGACCCAGTTCAGAGAGCGGACAGGGCTGACACGACCCAGTTCAGAGAGCGGACAGGGCTGACACGACCCAGTTCAGAGAGCGGACAGGGCTGACACGACCCAGTTCAGAGAGCGGACAGGGCTGACACGACCCAGTTCAGAGAACGGACAGGGCTGACACGACCCAGTTCAGAGAACGGACAGGGCTGACACGACCCAGTTCAGAGAACGGACAGGGCTGACACGACCCAGTTCAGAGAACGGACAGGGCTGACACGACCCAGTTCAGAGAACGGACAGGGCTGACACGACCCAGTTCAGAGAACGGACAGGGCTGACACGACCCAGTTCAGAGAACGGACAGGGCTGACACGACCCAGTTCAGAGAACGGACAGGGCTGACACGACCCAGTTCAGAGAACGGACAGGGCTGACACGACCCAGTTCAGAGAACGGACAGGGCTGACACGACCCAGTTCAGAGAACGGACAGGGCTGACACGACCCAGTTCAGAGAACGGACAGGGCTGACACGACCCAGTTCAGAGAACGGACAGGGCTGACACGACCCAGTTCAGAGAACGGACAGGGCTGACACGACCCAGTTCAGAGAACGGACAGGGCTGACACGACCCAGTTCAGAGAACGGACAGGGCTGACACGACCCAGTTCAGAGAACGGACAGGGCTGACACGACCCAGTTCAGAGAACGGACAGGGCTGACACGACCCAGTTCAGAGAACGGACAGGGCTGACACGACCCAGTTCAGAGAACGGACAGGGCTGACACGACCCAGTTCAGAGAACGGACAGGGCTGACACGACCCAGTTCAGGTGCAAGAGGGAGGGCTTCAGATTCTTGAGGCATTGGGACCAGTTCTGGAGTAGAAGGGACCTGTTCAAGGACGGGTTGCACCTCATCACAGCTGGGACCAATGTCCTTGTGGGGAGGTTCACTACTGCCGTGGGGGAGGGTTTAAACTAATTTGGCAGGGGGGTGGGCACCAGGATATAGCATTAGAAAGGAGAAACAAGGTGCACAAAGGATTGGGAGAGACAGATAGCACTAGAGTGAGAAACAGTAGAGTATTTGGTGGGATCAGACCAAGAGAGAATATGAGATGGTCTAAGATAGTTTAGAAAGCATTTATGTAAACACACAAAGCGTGATAAATAAGGTTGGTGAGCTTCAGGCACAAATAGCCATATGGCAATTTGACGTAGTGTCGATAACTGAGACATGGCTCAAAAAAAGGGCAGGATTGGGTGTTAATGAAAGACAGGGAAGGAAAAAAAAGATAGGGGGGTGGCAGTATTGATTAAGGAGATTATTGCAGTGGTGGAGAGAGTGTCTAGGTCCATTCCCACAAGGGGGAGAGGTTGGGCAACCAAAGCCAGAGCTCCCTGGATGACGAAAGAGGTAGAGAGTAAGATGAAGCAGAAAAAGGGAGCATATGACAGATGTCAAGCTGAACATAGAAAGAGAAGTGAAAAAGGAAATAAGAGGGCCAAAGAGAGAGTATGAGAATAGACTGGTGGCCAACATAAAAGGGAATCCAAAAGACTTCTATAGGCATATAAATAGTAAACGGGTAGTAAAGAGGAGGGGTGGGGCCGATTAGGGACCAAAAAGGAGATCTACGCATGGAGGCAGAGGGGATGGCTGAGGTACTAAATGAGTACTTTGCATCTGTCTTTACCAAGGAAGAAGATGCTGCCAAAGTCACAGTAAAACAAAAGGTGGTTGAGATACTGGATGGGCTAAAAATTGACGAAGAGGAGGTTCTAGAAAGGCTGGCTGTGCTCAAAGTAGATCAGTCACCCAGTCCGGATGGGATACATCCTAGGTTGCTGAGGGAATTAAGGGTGGAAATTGCAGAGGTACTGGCCATAATCTTCCAAACATCCTTAGATACGGGGGGTGGTGCCAGAGGACTGGAGAATTGTAAAAGTTACATCCTTGTTCAAAAAAGGGTGTAAGGATAAACCCGGCAACTACAGGCCAGTCAGTTTAACCATGGTGGTGGGGAAGCTTTTAGAAATGATAATCCGGGACAAAATTAATAGTCACTTGGACAAGTGTGGATTAATAAAGGAAAGCCAGCATGGATTTGTTAAAGGCAAATCGTGTTTCACTAACTTGATTTGAGTTTTTTGATGAGGTAACTGAGAGGGTTGATGAGGGCAATGCAGTTCATGTGTGTATGGACTTCCAAAAGGCATCTGATAATGTGCCATACAATAGGCTTGACAGCAAAATTCAAGCCCATGGAATAAAAGGGGCAGTGGCAGCATGGATACAACATTGGCTAAGTGACAGGAAACAGAGAATAGTGGTGAATGGTTGTCTTTCAGACTGGAGAAAGGTGTTCCCCAGGGGTCTGTACTGGGACCACTGCTTTCTTGATATATATTAATGACTTGGACTTGGGTGTACAGGGAACAATTTCAAAATTTGCAGATGACACAAAATTTGGAAGTGTAGTAAACAGTAAAGAGGATAGTAACAGACTTGAAGAGAACATAGACAGGCTGGTGGAATGGGCAGACACGAGGCAGATGAAATTTAACACAGAGTGGAGCGAAGTGATACATTTTGGCAGGAAGAGCGAGGAAAGGCAAAATAAGCTAAATATTACAATTCTAGAGGAGGTGCAGGAACAGAGAGATCTGGGGGTATATGTGCACAAATCTTTGAAGGTAGCAGACAGGTTGAGCACGGAAGTTATGTTGAACCTTTATAAAATACTGGTTCGGCCAAAACTGGAGTATTGTGTGCAATTCTGGACACCGCACGGATGTGAAGGCCTTAGAGAGGGTGCAGAAAAGATTTACTAGAATAGTTCCAGGGATGAGGGACTTCAGTTATGTGGATAGACTGGAGAAGCTGGGATTGTTCTCCTTCGAGCAGAGAAGGTTAAGAGGAGATTTGATAGAAGTGTTCAAAATCATGAAGGGTTTAGATAAAGTAAAAAAAAGAGAAACTGTTCCCATTGGCATAAGGGTCGAGAATCAGAGGCACAGCTTTAAGGTGGTTGGCAAAAGAACCAAACGCGACATGAGGAAAAAAATTTTTACACAGCGAGTGGTTATCTGGAATCCACTGCCTGAGGGGGTGGTGGAAACAGATTCAACTGTGGCTTTCAAAAAGGAATTGAATAAATATTTGAAGGGGAAAAATTTGCAGGGCTACAGAGAAAGTGCAGGGGAGTGGGACTAACTGTTTTGCTGTTACAAAGAGTCGGCACAGGCTTGATGGGTCGAATGGCCTCCTTTTGTGCTGTAACCATTCTATGATTCAGAGAACGCACAGCGCTGACACTACCAAGTTCAGATAGGAAGGGGTGATGCCATGGAGGGATTTCAGCGTGAGGATGAGAATTTTAAAATCAAGGTGTTGGTGGACTGGGAGTCAATGTAGGTCAGCAAGCACAGTGGTGATGAGTGAACGAGACTTGCTGTGAGTTAGGATATGTGTAGCAGAGTTTTGGAAGAGCTGAAGTTTATAGAGGGTGGAAGATGGGAGGCCGGCCAGGAGAGCATTGGAATAGTCGAGTTTGGAGGTCACAAAGGCAAGGATGAGGCCTTCAGCATCAGATGAGCTGAGGCAGGGGCTGAGACCAGCAATACTGTAGAGGTGTCTTTCTGATGGAGAGGATATGGGGTCAGAAGCTGAGCTTCAGGTCAATTAGGATGCCGAGGTCGCAAACAGTCTATTTCAGCCTGAGACTGTGGCCAGGTAGGGGGATGGAATCAGTAGCAAGGGAACAGGGTTTGTGGCGGGGACCGAAGACAACGTCTTTGGTCTTCCCAATGTTTAATTGGAGGAATTTGCAATTCATCCAAGACTGGATGCTAGACCATCAGCCTGACAACACAGCCAGTGAAGGGGTCATGAGAGGTCGTGATGGTGAGGTAGAGCCGAGTATCTTCAGTATACGTGTGGAACCTGATGTCATGTCTTCAGATGATGTCAAGGGGCAGCGTGTAGGTCTGAGCAACAGACTGTTTACAACTGCCTCTGACATAAAGGCCTGGACTGAGATTGATTTTTGTTAGGTAAGGGTATTAAGGGTTACGGAACCACCGACTTCTGGGTCAACCCCAGAATTGGCCACCTCGATGTCCCTCCCATGACCCATCCACCGGAATCAAATGAACAGGGTTGGGGGGGGGGGGGGGGGGGGGGGGAGGGGAGTGCAGTAAATTGCTAAATTCAAACACAGGCAGTAACTGTTACCACTAGAGAAGTGACAACAGCTCTTATATCCTCCTCCTAATGTCTGGCTGCGGCTTCATTGATCTCCTGGATTGCCACAGGAACATAGGAACAGGAGGAGGTCATTGAGCCCCTCGAGTCTGCTCCGCCATTCAATTAGATCATGGTTGATCTGTGCCTTAACTCCATCAACCCACCTTGGTTCCGTAACCCTTAATACCCTTACCTAACAAAAATCAATCTCAGTCTTGAAATTTTCAATTGACCCCCAGTCTCAACAGCTTTTTGGGGGGTGAATGTCCCAGATTTCCACTATCTCAGCCTTGAATATATTCAACGACTCAGCATCCACAGCCTTTTGGCTTAATTCCAAAGATTCACAAACCTCTGAGTGAAGAAATTCCTCCTCATCTGTCTTAAACGGCCGACCCCTTATCCTGTGACTATGCCCCCTAGTTCGACACTCGAAAGCCAGGAGAAACAACCTCTCAGCAGCTACCCTGTGAAGCCCCTTCAGAATTTTATATGTTTCAATGAGATCACGTCTTATTCTTCTAAACTCCACAGAGTATAGGCCCATTCTACTCAATCTCTCATCATAGCACAACCCTCTCATCCCAGGAATCAATCTAATATCTAGAATCAATCTCCTCGATGGGTGAGGTAGAATGGGCCACAAAATACATAAAGTTCACACACCCACCACACTTCATTGAAATCCTAGAACACAACACCCATGCTGGTCAACTACCATTGTCAGATTATCAAAGCAGGGCTTTATTCCAATCAACAGGTAATTTATCAATTGATGCAAGATCAAGTGCTTCAGTCTCTATCATACAAGTGCCTATAACAGCCTGGGAGTTACCAGGCTGGAATACCACCAACTCACAGGCATTTGGTTTCCATTCTGCTGCGATTTCTCATCAGTAATAAAATGCATAACATAGAAACTTATTACGCATTGCAGTCACTGAGCTAGGTAAGTAAATACTGTTCCCACATGTTCCCTCTGCTGGAGAAGATCTGGGAATCTGACAAATAAGCAATTTAAAATCTGACTAGAAAATTTTAAAAAGCGTAAGAAAATTGACTTAACATGAGGGCTGGGATAGGGGGAGGGGGTCAAGAGTATTTAAAAAGTATACAAACTAACAATAAAATGATGCAGCATTTTAACCTCATACCTCAACCAACAGCACTAAAACAGATTATCTGGCCATCAACACATTGCTGTTTTTGGAATCTTGCTGTGCACAAATTGGCTGCCGCCTTTCGTACATTACAACAGTGACTACACTTCAAAAAGTACTACATTGGCTGCAAAACACTTTGGAATGTCCTGAGGTTGTGAAAAGCGCTTCAGAAATGCACGTCCTTCCTTTCTTTTCTTTTGTAATATAAATTGGGACATTAATTCATTACTGTGTGTGTAGATGGAGAGTTCTCAATGCACCTTTTACTCAAAGGAAGCCAGAAGATTTGACCAAAGAACGTGAAATCCAATGTATAAGTTGAACTTGTGCACACATCACCCCACTATACTTAAAAAGCCACAAAAACTTGCAAGAAGGTGCAACTTTTACATTTCTTCTTACAACAGTGCTTTTGAGTACTGTAAAATTGATACAGCTCTTTTAGCACTGGAGGTGCCAACGCACTGACCACTGGACAGCAACATCACACGAATCCTGTTGCCTTTGGCATACGGAGGTGGAAGAGGAGAGGAATTCAAAGCTGCTGTAAGAAAAACAGCAAAGATTTTGTAAAAGGGGTTCTGACAGTACATGTTTATATTTTAACTCACCCAGCACCATGCTGAGAATTCAATCCCTCTACCCACTATGTGACATTTTTCTACAGCAAAGGTGAAAACACATATACCAGTAGACAAAGAGAGAGTGGTTTTTATCCCAAGATTAATAACATTTAATTAATTTATTGGCCTTGAGACAAGTAGTATTACTGCCCAGACGAATCCTATGGAGCCCCAACAGTCCACCTCCCTGAATGTACAGACATCTCAGTGCAAGCCAGACCAGGTCAGTTCCACTGCATCTGTCATCAACCATTAAAAGCAGTCTGTGATTTAAATGCCTTGGCACCATGCTAATCTAAATATTGCCCAACAACTCCGCTGCATTTCAAGTAGCCTTGGCTTTCACCTCTCTTCCTGAGGACCCTCAAGAATTCCTCGCTGGTGGGACTGTAATGCATACCTCGTGTGGGTGCAGCTCGCTAGGAAAGCAATGTCTGTACAATCATTGCACCAGCTGTCCCTGTTAAATTATCACTTTCTATTAATATTACACCTCCCTTATGGAAAGCCGGCCGCCAAGGAACTTCTAACAGGAAATTTAACACTGTTGGCAAGCAGAAGTGCCTTTCCCCATTTTAGTCCTAATCACAAACAACAGTCTTAACAATGAACAGAGGGCTGAACAGTTCCCTAAATTGAAATAATCTCTATAAAATTAAACCTTGCTGGCACAATATAGCAATAAGGAACCTAACCAATATTTCTGGAGATCCAGAAACACTTGCCAGCTAGATTTCCCTGTCTCGAGCTCGAATGTATGTCCCATGCAACAGGAAGAAAATGAACACTGATCCCTCCCCGCTTGTTAATGCAAAAAATGGTCAAAGCTGACCCTGGCAAAATCTGCACCATAGCAAAGTGTTCAAATATCGGAAGACACAAGTTAAAGATGAGGAAATTAAGAGTAAGGAGGGCAAGTCAGGCAGAACTTTGTGGAACTCTTGTGGAATATGTTATTAGGTAAGGACACTGAAGCAGACCATATGAATGGGATCAAAAGGCAGTTTAAGTGCATTCAGAGATAAGTGGCTGAAGGATATAGTGAGAAGAATAGGCAAGATCTGACATACAAAAATAATGGATGGGTTTGCCACAAACATTAACTTTGTGTGTTCGTGGAAGATCTGCCATTTTCCTTCCTTCTATCTAGTTCACACATCTGAACAAACGTATTTACACAAATGAGAGGCGTACACTCAGATGCTCCAGCACGGACGTTGGGAGGCACAGACAGACATTTGGTCTTCCCTTGCCACAGCTCCATGGAAGAACTTATTTGGTTGCCATATTACTATGATCATGTCATCGTAGCCTCTTCCTTCTGAACACACTTGTGAGACACTACACCTTTAATGTATCTATTATGCGTTAACAGTCTTCAATCCCCGTACATTTTGAAATAGAGAATATGGCAACATACTATACATACGGATCCAACCGAGTATTTTTCAATTTACCTGAACAAGGATTGAGCCAGACAGAGAACAAAAGTAAAGCTGTTCCGACCCCTAATGTCCATTTTATTCATTTTATTTTTCTTTGCAAAATGGATTCCCAATCCTCACAATCACACCTTGTGCTGCAAACGAGTGGCAATAGGCAACACGCTTGCTAGGGATTCACCTCATTGAGGTTTCAGCTTTCTCCCCCCAATTTTAATGGAGCTTCTGCCTGAACCTGTGAAGAGGTTTGCTCGTGGTGATGGTGATAGAATTTGACAAAAGGCTGGCTAGATGCACATTGCTGATTTTCATTTGGAAAAATTAAAATGCTTTAACGAAGTGATGATTTATAAATAAGGAAATGTTCTGCAGCTTTATTCATTCCTCTAATTTTGGAATCGCTACGATTAGAAATAAACCCAATAAGGACAAGGTTACTCATTAGCTTAAAGCAATATCCAAACAATTGCAAACTTATTGTTTACATTTTTATAAAGTAAGAAAAGTTACCAGTGGTCCATGACATTCTTGCAAAGATCTTCGAGTATGTATGACAAGTTCTCAGTCAGTTATAGTTAACTTCCTGGCCCCTGGAATGATCAACCCATTCCATCAGTTCATCTTACCTGTGCACATAGTGTAACTGGTGAACAGAATCGATGGCCAACACCATTTCTGCCAAGTAGAATTTTGCCATGTCCTCTGGCAACCGGTCCTCAAATTTACTGAGTAATGTTAAGAGGTCTCCTCCCACATAGTAGTCCATCACAAGATACTGTGGAACCGAGGGAGAAGCAGAAAAACAATATAGTGAGTGAGACAATTAGTTTCCATTATTAATGCATTATATTTCATTAATTGCACATCTCAGGCTGCACTTACACTACAGATCCAACACTAAAGGTATAGGATAAATCTGAAGTCTGGAACCCATATGACTTGGAGTAACAGGAACTGAGACTCCATAGTGGAGGATATCGCACTCTGCCTCACTCAGAGTCAGTTCAGGCCCCAACTTCAGATTTACAATACAACTTCTTAGCCTTGCATTAATACCACAGCAGCAGCTCAGTTGGTAGCACTCTGCCCTCTGAGTCAGAAGGTTGTGGGTTCAAGCCTCACTCTAGAGACTTGAGCACATAATCTAGGCTGACATTCCACTGCTGTACTGAGGGAATGCTCACTGTCTTTCAGACGAGCCTGCACAGGTGGATGTAAAAGATTCTATGACACTATTTGAAGAAGGGCAGGGAAGTTCTCCCTGTGCCCTGGCCAATATTTATCCCTGAACCAACACTAAAAAAAACAGATTATCTACTCATTTATCTCATTGTTTGTGGGACCTTGCTGTCTGCAAATTGGCTGATGCGTTTCCAATAAAACAATGATTTTGCTTCAGAAGTACTTCATTGACTAGATTGATTCCTGGGATGAGAGGGTTGTCCTATGAGGAGAGGTTAAGTAGAATAGACCCATACTCTGTGGAGTTTAGAAGAATGAGATCTCATTGAAACACATAAGATTCTGAGGGGGTTTGACAGGATAAATGCTAAGAGGCTGTTTCCCCTGGCTTTCGAGTGTAGAACTAGGGGGCATAGTCACAGGATAAGGGGTCGGCCATTTAAGACTAAGATGAGGAGGAATTTCTTCACACAGAGGGCTGTGAATCTTTGGAATTCTCTACCCCAGAGGGCTGTAGATGCTCAGTCATCGAGTATGTTCAAGGCTGAGGTAGATAGATTTTTGGACTCCAGGGGAAATCAAGGGATATGGGGATCGGGCGGGAAAGTGGAGTTGAGCTTGAAGATCAGCCATGATCTTATTGAATGGCGCAGCAGTCTCGAGGGGCCGTATGGCCTACTGCTGTTCCTATTTCTTATGTTCTTATTAAGCAGTTTGGACTTGAGGGCATGAAAGGTGCAATATCAGTGCAAGTTTCTTTCCACCTTGGGAATGGTACTATAGTGGTTATTACTAATCCAGAGAACGTGAGGTTACATCTCATCATGGCAGTTTGAATTCAGTCAAAAAAAATCTGGAAATAAAAAGCTGGCATCAGTAAAAGTGACCACGGAGCTATCAGATTATCGTAAAAACCCAACTTTAGGGAAGGAAACTTGCAGTCCTTATGTGGCCTTTATGTGTCTCCAGACCCACATCAACGTGGTTGACTCTGAACTGCTCTCTGAAGTGGCCTAGCAAGCTACTCAGCTAAGGAATGGCAATAAATACTGGCCTTGCCAGTGACTCCCACATCCCAAGAATTAATTTTTTTTCAAGTTCTTTCTTGTAAACCAAACTAAACTTCAGCCCTGCTGGCACTGGTGTGAAATGCTTGATGTTGTTTTGCAGAGACACCTTATTGTACCAGATTGTTCGACGAAGTTTAGAAATGCAAGATTTATAGGACACAAGATATTTTCAGCAATGGCAGCAATCTGGCCTGAGTCAGATGGTTCTTACATTTGCAGATTCTCTATTTTGACTTTTGCTCTCAATTATTTGATGTTATGAATTCGCTGCAGGATTTTATCACTGACAAGTGTACATTGAGCATATGGGTCTATATGAACATTGGAGTTTAATGATTTATTATTTAGTGTCAAAACGTCTAATACATATAACCAAAATTTGAAGCTTCAGCCACTGTTGCAGGAAGGTTGCAACCTCAGCTGGGGAAGATTGGATTTCTGAACAGCAAGGAGACTTGCATTTTATATCACATCTTATCCATCTGTAAGAAACATCTTAAAGCTTTTCACATGCAATGAGTTACTTTGAAGTGCAGTCATGGTTGTTATGTACGTAAAACCATCCTTTTCATTCCGCAACGCCACAGTAGAAGCTTAGCCAAATGGTACAAATTTATGGGTGGGAAAGTTGGGTCAGCAGCATCTTACATTTATATAGCGCCTTCAACATTAAAAGAAAGTCCCAAATGCTTCACAGAGGCGTAATCAAAATAAATGGACACTGAGCCAAAGAAGGAAATATTAGGAGGGGTGACCAACAGCTTGCCAAAGAAGTGGCTTTTATGCAAGCTCTTAAAGGAGGAAAAGGAGGTGTAGAGGTTTAGGGAGGGAACTCCATAGCATGGGGCATACAAGGCCCAAAATGGTGAGGCAAAAGATCAGAAGACCGGAGTCAGAGGAACGGAGAATTTGGGGTGGGGGTGGTTGTAAAAATGCAGAAGGGCGAGGCAATGAAGGGATTTAAACACAACAATGAAAGGTCAGAGATAATGGAGGAGTAGGACTCAGTGCAGGTTCACTAGAGTTTAGAAGAATAAGAGGTGATCTCGTCGAAACATATAAAATTCTAACAGGACTAGACAGACTAGATGCAGGGAGGATGTTCCCGATGGTTGGGGAGTCCCGAACCAGGGGTCACAGTCTCAGGATAGAGGGTATGCCATTTGGAACTGAGATGAGGAGAAATTTCTTCACTCAGAGGGTGGTGAACCTGTGGAATTTTCTACCACAGAAGGCAGTGGAGGCCAAGTCATTAGATGTATTCAAGAATGAGATAGAAATGTTTCTTAATGCTAAAGGGATCAAGGGATATGGGGAAAAAGCAGGAACAGGGTGCTGAGTTAGACGATCAGCCATGATCATTTTGAATGGCGGAGCACCGAATGGCCTACTCTTGCTCCTATTTTCTATGTTTCTATGTTACTAAGCCTCCACCACAAACTCCATACCCTTGTCAAGGACTCCAATTGCCTTCCTGGCTAATGTCTTGGGTTGAGCCAGACTGTTCACAACCTGAACTGAGTTTCCAATCCTATATACTTTCCATCACAAAGACTACCTGCTTCCACCTTCGTAACATCACCTGCCTCCACATCTACCTAAACTAATTTACCTTTGAAACCATCATGCGTGCCTCTGCCATTTCAATTTTGACTATTCCAATGCTTTCCTGGTTGGCCTCCCATTCTCCACCTATCTGTTAACATTAAAAACTCATCCAAATCTTGGATGAGTTTTTAATGTTAACAGGGCAAGACAGACTAGATGCAGGGAGGATGTTCCTGCATCTAGATGCAGAGAGGATGTTCCCGATGGCTGGGGAGTCCAGAACCAGGGGTCACAGTCTCAGGATACGGGATATGCCATTTAGAACTGAGATGAAGAGAAATTTCTTCACTCAAGTGAATATAAGCCTATTCGACCCAATCTCTCCTCATACGTCAGTCCTGTCACCAGGAATCAGTCTGGTAAACCTTCGTTGCACTCCCTCCATGACAAGCACACCCTTCCTCAGATAAGGAAACCAAAACTGCACACAATACTCCAGATGTGGTCTCACCAAGGCCCTGTACAACTGCAGGAAGACATCCCTGCTCCTGTACTCAAATCTTCTTGCAATGAACGCCAACATACCATTCGCCTTCCGAACTGCTTGCTGCACCTGAATGCTCGCTTTCAGTGACTGGTGTACAAGGACTCCCAGGTCTCGTTGCACCTCCCCTTTTCCCAATCTATCACCATTCAGATAATAATCTGACTTTCTGTTTTCACAACCAAAGTGGATAACCTCACATTTATCCACATTATACTGAATCTGCCATGTTCTTGCCCACTCACCCAACTTTTCTAAATCACATTGGAGCCTCTTTGCATCCTCCTCACAGCTCACATTCCACCCCAGCTTTGTGTCGTCTGCAAACCTGGAAACGTTACATTCCATTCCCTCATCCAAATCATTGATATATATTGTGAATAGCATTTGCGATAGGTAGATTGGTGAGGACGAGGTCAAGTAAGTTTTTCCCTCGTGTTGGTTCGCTCACCACCTGCCGCAGGCCCAGTCTGGCAGCTGTGTCCTTCAGGTCTCTGCCAGCTCGGTCAGTAGTGGTGCTACCGAGCCACTCTTGGTGAATGGACATTGAAGTCCCCCACCCAGAGTACATTCTGTGCCCTTGCTACCCTCAGTGCTTCCTCCAAGTGGTGTTCAACATGGAGGAGGACGGATTCATCAGCTGAGGGAGGGCGCGAGGTGGTAATCAGCAGGAGGTTTCCTTGCCCACATTTGACCTGGTGCCATGAGATTTCACGGGGTCCAGTGTCAATGTTGAGGACTCCCAGGGCCACTCCCGCCTGACTATATACCACTGTACCGCCACATCTGGTCGGTCTGTCCTGCCGGTGGGACAGGACACACCCAGGGACGGTGATGGAAGAGTCTGGGACGTTGGCTGAAAGGTATGATTCTGTGAGCATGGCTATGTTAGGCTGTTGCTTGACTAGTCTGTGGGACAGCTCTCCCAATTTTGGCACAAGTCCCCAGATGTTAGTGAGGAGGACTTTGCAGGGTCGACTGGGCTTGGTTTGCCTCTGTCGTGTCCGGTGCCTAGTGGTCCAATTCGTCCGGTTTTATTCATATTATGACTTTTTTCAGCGAGATTTTACAACTGAGTGGCTTGCTGGGCCATTTCAGAGGGCAATTAAGAATCAACCACATTGCTGTGGGTCTGGAGTCACATATAGGCCAGACCGGGTAAGGACAGCAGGTTTCCTTCCCTAAAGGACATTCGCGAACCAGATGGGTTTTATATGACAATCCGGTAGTTTCATGGCCATCATTACTGATACTAGTATTTTAATTCCAGATTTTATTTAATTAATTGAATTTAAATTCCCCTGCTGCCGTGGCAGGATTTGACCTCATGACTCCAGATTATTAGTCCAGGCCTCTGGATTACTAGTCCAGTAACATAACCACTATGCTACCGTGCCATCCTCAATGATGGCGGAGTCCAGCACGTGCGTGCAAAAGACAAGGCTGAAGAGTTTGCAACCATCTTCAGCCAGAACTGCCAAGTCGATGATCCATCTCGGCCTCCTCCCGATATCCCCACCATCACAGAAGCCAGTCTTCTGCCAATTCGATTCACTCCACGTGATATCAAGAAACGGCTGAGTGCACTGGATACAGCAAAGGCTATGGGCCCTGACAACATCCCGGCTGTAGTGCTGAAGACTTGTGCTCCAGACCTAGCTGCGCCTCTAGCCAAGCTGTTCCAGTACAGCTACAACACTGGCATCTACCCGACAATGTGGAAAATTGCCCAGGTATGTCCTGTCCACAAAAAGCAGGACAAATCCGGCCAATTACCACCCCATCAGTCTACTCTCAATCATCAGCAAAGTGATGGAAGGTGTCATCGACAGTGCTATCAAGCGGCACTTACTCACCAATAACCTGCTCACCAATGCTCAGTTTGGGTTCCGCCAGGACCACTCAGCTCCAGACTTCATTACAGCCTTGGTCCAAACATGGACAAAAGAGCTGAATTCCAGAGGTGAGGTGAGAGTGACTGCCCTTGACATCAAGGCAGCATTTAACAGAGTGTGGCACCAAGGAGCCCTAGTAAAATTGAAGTCAATGGGAATCAGGGGGAAAACTCTCCAGTGGCTGGAGTCATACCTAGCGCAAAGGAAGATGGTAGTGGTTGTTGGAGGCCAATCATCTCAGCCCCAGGACATTGCTGCAGGAGTTCCTCAGGGCAGTGTCCTGGGCCCAACCATCTTCAGCTGCTTCATCAATGACCTTCCCTCCATCATAAGGTCAGAAATAGGGATGTTCTCTGATGATTGCAGTGTTCAGTTCCCTTCATAACCCCTCAAATAATGAAGCAGTACGAGCCCACAAGCAGCAAGACCTGGACAACATCCAGGCTTGGGCTCATAAGTGGCAAGGAACATTCATGCCAGACAAGGACCATCTCCAACAAGAGAGAGTCTAACCACCTCCTATTAACATTCAACGGCATTATCATCGCCGAATCCCCCACCATCAACATCCTGGGGGTCACCATTGACCAGAAACTTAACTGGACCAGCCATATAAATACTGTGGCTACGAGAGCAGGTCAGAGGCTGGGTATTCTGCGGCGAGTGACTCACCTCCTCACTCCCCAAAGCCTTTCCACCATCTGCAAGGCACAAGTCAGGAGTGTGATGGAATACTCTCCACTTGTCTGGATGAGTGCAGCTCCAACAGCAGTCAAGAAGCTCAACACCATCCAGGACAAAGCAGCCCGCTTGATTGGCACCCCATCCACCACCCTAAACATTCACTCCCTTCACCACTGGCGCACTGTGGCTTCAGTGTGTACCATCCACAGGATGCACTGCAGCAACTCGCCAAGGCTTCTTCGACAGCACCTCCCAAACCCACAACCTCTACCACCTAGAAGGACAAGAGCAGCAGGCACATGGGAACAACACCACCTGCACGTTCCCCTCCAAGTCACACACCATCCCGACTTGGAAATATATCGCCGTTCCTTCATCGTCGCTGTGTCAAAATCCTGAAACTCCCTTCCTAACAGCACTGTGGGAGAACCTTCACCACACGGACTGCAGCAGTTCAAGAAGGCGGCTCACCACCACCTTCTCAAGGGCAATTAGGGATGGGCAATAAATGCTGGCCTCGCCAGCGACGCCCACATCCCATTAAAGAATTTTTTAAAAAGCTGGGGCCCAAGCACTGATCCCTGCAGTACCCCACTCGTCACTGCCTGCCACCCGGAAAAAGACCCGTTTATTCCTACTTTCTGTTTCCTGTCTGTCAACCAATTCTCAATCCATGCCAGTATATTCCCCCCAATCCCATGTGCTTTAATTTTGCACACTAACCTCTTGTGTGGGACCTTATCAAAAGCCTTCTGAAAATTCAAGTACACCACATCCATTGGTTCGCCCCTATCTATTCTACTAGTTACATCCTCAAAAAACTCCAGTAGATTTGTTAAGCATGATTTCCCTTTCATAAACCCATGCTGACTTTGTCCAATCCCGTTAATGCCTTCCAATTGTTCTGTTATCACATCCTTTATAATAGACTCTAGCATTTTCCCCACTACTGATGTTAGGCTAACTGGTCTGTAATTCCGTTTTTTCTCTCCCTCCTTTTTTAAATAGTGGGGTTACATTTAAGAGGATGGCTTCAGTCTTGCCAATGTTTAGCTGGAGTAAACTGTGTTTCACTCAAGACTGGATGTTGGACAAGAGTCTGACAACACAAAGACAGTGGAAAGCTTGAGAGAGGCGTTAAAGAGGTATACTGTACATGTGGAAGCTGACCTAATGGCTACGTGCTAAGGGGCAGCGTGTAGATGAAGAGAAGGAGGGGACCAAGGATGGATCCTTGGGGGACTCGAGAGGTAACAGGAGCGGGAAGAGAAGCCATTGCTGGAGATGCTCTGGCTACGCTCAGATAAGCAGGAATGGAAGCAAATGAGGGCAATCCCATTGAGCTGGATAATGGAGGAGAGAATTTGAAGAAGGGTGATGCGGTCAAATGTGTCAAAGGTGGCAGAGCGGTTGAGGAGGCGTAATGCACCGGAGTCACAGAGAATATTGTTCATGACTTTGGTTAGGGTGCTGTTTCGGTGCTGTGATATTTGGAAACTTGCTTGCCGGACAGACAGATGGGCAGGGAGCAGCTGTGGAATGGATGCAAAGACCCTTAACCCACCCCCTGGTTTCTTCCCTTCAAGATGGTAGCAGTGTGGAATGTATTGGACCATCCAATGGCTATCCATTGCTTAAATGACTGGTTTGCCTTTGGATCTTGCACTGCAGGAAATGAACAACTATCAAGACTGGCTAAATTTCTACTTGTGAGAAACAGCTTCAAGCTCTGTGAACTTCCACGTGGTAAAAACGATATCAGACATCTGACTTGCGTAATGCCAGCTAAACCTATGGGACAATGATCTTCTGACTCAAATGAAATGGGAAGTGATCCTGGGTTAAGAAACCCAGGGGAACCTGAGGATCACCACATCAGATCGTCAAATCACAGATGACTGACCCACAATAGGAACCTACAAGTCACTAACTCTGCGAATTGAAACCATCGCTAACAATGGTGCATTTTGCATACAAGAAACTTGGATATGTTTGAGGAATCTTAAATGCTGGTTGTGAAGAACTCAAGTTTCTTTCATGTGCATCCTCCGCATGTGTTTTTTCCAGGACCTGTCAAGCCAGGCTACACTCCTGCACTATGCAGAGCAATTTTTTAAAAAGAATCCTAAAAACCAAGTCCATTTTCCATCATCCTGATTAAGTAGCTTAAAATAAAAATTACTTAAAATATATTTTTTTGCTTCTAACCCCGATTCAAGTGTTGTTGAAATTTGGCTGAAAGCTTTGATTTGCCACTTTGGGTTTCTAACTCAGTCACTCACATATTGTGGTTCTCCAATAAACATATAAAACTTAATGTAGACCAGACGTACATGTACAAAATACATTTCCTGGCCTGTCACCGTTCCAAAGTCAGTGAGCTCATTGCTTCTGCCTGCATACCATCTGCCAACACTCACAGAAGTTAAGACTTTTAGGTACAAGTAGCTAAAGGCAAAAAGACCAATTGTGCTCAGGCATATGCATAATAATAATTTCAACATTCACCACCAAATGCTAATTTGCCCGAGTTTACACTCTACCCACTTTCACAAATGCAACAGTGCTGCTTTGGCAGGTTTTACTCAGGTGGCACACTATTGCACAAGTGGGACAATGCAGCCGAGAACCAAAATTCTCACCTAAACTTTTACAAGAAAATGCTGGATGTCTGATAGAACGAAATAAACATAAAAAAGCTTACAGCACAGAAGGAGGCCATTCAATCCATCGTGCCTGAGCAATGTAAATCTAATCCCACTGTCCTGCTCTCTCACCATAGTCCTGTAACTTTCCCTGTTTCAAATATTTATCTTATTTTCCCTTAAAAGATGATCCCTGCCTCAACCACTCGTTGTGGTAAAGCATTCGATGCTTCAACAACACTGTATAAATAAATTTCTCCTAACCTCCCTCTCAATGATTATTTTAAATCAACAATCCATCGTCACTGACGCGACAAATGAAAAAATAGTCTTTCCTTATTCACTATCAAAACTCTTCATAATTTTAAAATCTCCTTTTGCCTTCTCTGCTCCAGTGGAAATAGTCCCAGTTTCTCAGTTCTCCCCTCATAACTATAGTTTGCCAACCCTGGTATCATCCTGGTTAATCTACACTGTACCCTCTCTATAGCTTTAATGACTTTTCCATGATGGGGTACCCAAAATTGTACACAGTACTCTAATTGTGACCTTGTATCATGTTATAAGGAACAAATTGAATGAGTTGCAGGTGCAAATTCAACTTAGAGGGTATAGCATGGTAGCAATTACTGAGATATGGCTGCAAGGCGGTCAGGACTGGGAACTGAAAATACCAGGCTATAAGGTCTACTGGAAGGATAGGGAAACTGGTAGAGGGGGAGGAGTAGCCTTCGTGATTAAGGATGAAATTACTTCAATGACACAAGAGGTAAGCAAGCAGTGGAGACTTTATGGGTAGAATTAAGAAATAGAAATGGATTTAAGACTGTAGTGACTGTGAAGTGGCAGAATATATAAATGCAGAGATTAGACAAGCATGTAGCAAAGGCAGAGTGGTTTTAATGAGGGCTTTTAACATTCATAGATTGGGATAAGCAGACAAGCTCATGTCAGAAAGGTAACGGATTTCTTGAGTGTGTTCAGGACAGTTTTCTGCAACAATATGTCCTAGAACGAACAAGGGAGCAGGCCATATTAGATTTAATCATGAGTAATGAGCCAGATTTAGTCAACAGTCTAACGGTGCGTGAACATTTATCTAATAGCGACCATAATATGATCGAGTTCAACGTTGTGTTTGAAAGGGAGAAACCCGTAACAGCTACTAAGAGTCCAAATTTAGGTAAGGCCGACTTCAACAGGATGAGACAGAGACTGTCCACAGTAAACTGTAAACAATTTTACAACACTCAGTTATAGTCCAACAAATTTATTTTAAATTTCACAAGCTTTCGGAGGCTTCCTCCTTCCTCAAGTGAATGTTGTGGAAATGAAATCTTCGAATCCGACGCATTTATAAATCACAGAACAATGCCTGGTGATTACTGCCCATTGCCAAGGCAATCACAGTGAGCAGACAGAGAGGTGTCACCTACAAGGCCACCAAATACACAAACCCCCCCAAAAAAAAGAGATAGGCAGAGACATAGAGACATCCGGAAGGAAGACAGCAAATGACCCGTTATATTAAAAACAGATAACATTTGTTCGCTGGTGGGGTTACGTGTAGCGTGACATGAACCCAAGATCCCGGTTGAGGCCGTCCTCATGGGTGCGGAACTTGGCTATCAATTTCTGCTCGACGATTTTGTGTTGTCGTGTGTCTCGAAGGCCGCCTTGGAGTACGCTTACCCGAAGATCGGTGGCTGAATGTCCTTGACTGCTGAAGTGTTCCCCGACTGGGAGGGAACCCTCCTGTCTGGCGATTGTTGCGCGGTGTCCGTTCATCCGTTGTTGCAGCGTCTGCATGGTCTTGCCAATGTACCATGCTCTGGGGCATCCTTTCCTGCAACGTATGAGGTAGACAACGTTGGCCGAGTCACAGGAGGATGAACCGTGCACCTGGTGGGTGGTGTCCTCTCGTGTGATGGTGGTATCTGTGTCGATGATCTGGCATGTCTTGCAGAGGTTACTGTGGCAGGGTTGTGTGGTGTCGTGGACGCTGTTCTCCTGAAGGCTGGGTAATTTGCTGTGAACGATGGTCTGTTTGAGGTTGGGTGGCTGTTTAAAGGCGAGTAGTGGGGATGGCCATAGCGAGGTGTTCATCGTCACTGATGACATGTTGAAGGCTGCGGAGAACATGGCGTAGTTTCTCCGCTCCGGGGAAGTACTGGACGACGAAGGATACTCTGTTGGTTGCGTCCCGTGTTAGTCTTCTGAGGAGGTCCACGCGATTTTTCGCTGTGGCCCGTCGGAACTGTCGATCGATGAGTCGAGCGTCATATCTCGTTCTTACTAGGGCGTCTTTCAGCGTCTGTAGGTGTCCATCGCGTTCCTCCTCATCTGAGCAGACCCTGTGTATTCGCAGGGCCTGTCCATAGGGGATGGCCTCTTTGACGTGGCTGTTTAAAGGCGAGTAGTGGAGGTGTGGGGATGGCCATAGCAAGGTGTTCGTCGTCATTGATGACATGTTGAAGGCTGCGGAGAACATGGCGTAGTTTCTCTTCCACGTCAAAGAGGCCATCTCCTATGGACAGGCCCTGCGAATACACATGGTCTGCTCAGACGAGGAGGAACGCGATGGACACCTACAGACGCTGAAAGACGCCCTAGTAAGAACGGGATATGACGCTCGACTCATCGATCGACAGTTCCGACGGGCCACAGCGAAAAATCGCGTAGACCTCCTCAGAAGACTAACACGGGACGCAACCAACAGAGTACCCTTCGTCGTCCAGTACTTCCCCGGAGCGGAGAAACTACGCCATGTTCTCCGCAGCCTTCAACATGTCATCAATGACGACGAACACCTCGCTATGGCCATCCCCACACCTCCACTACGCGCCTTTAAACAGCCACCCAACCTCAAACAAACCATAGTTCGCAGCAAATTACCCAGCCTTCAGGAGAACAGCGTCCACGACACCACACAACCCTGCCACGGTAACCTCTGCAAGACATGCCAGATCATCGACACAGATACCACCATCACACCAGGTGCACGGTTCATACTCCTGTGACTCGGCCAACGTTGTCCACCTCATACGTTGCAGGAAAGGATGCCCCAGAGCATGGTACATTGGCGAGACCATGCAGACACTGCGACAACGGATGAACGGACACCGCGCAACAATCGCCAGACAGGAGGGTTCCCTCCCAGTCGGGGAACACTTCAGCAGTCAAGGACATTCAGCCACCGACCTTCGGGTAAGCATACTCCAAGGCGACCTTCGAGACACACGACAACGCAAAATCGTCGAGCAGAAATTGATAGCCAAGTTCCGCACCCATGAGGACGGCCTCAACCGGGATCTTGGGTTCATGTCACGCTATACGTAACCCCACCAGCGAACAAATGTTATCTGTTTTTAATATAATGGGTCATTTGCTGTCTTCCTTCCGGATGTCTATGTCTCTGCCTATCTCTCTCTTTTTTTGGGGGGGTTTGTATATTCGGTGGCCTTTTAGGTGACACCTCTCTGTCTGCTCACTGTGATTGCCTTGGCAACGGGCAGTAATCACCAGGCATTGTTCTGTGATTTATAAATGCGTAGGATTCGAAGATTTCATTTCCACAACATTCACCTGAGGAAGGAGGAAGCCTCTGAAAGCTTGTGAAATTTAAAATAAATTTGTTGGACTATAACTTGGTGTTGTAAAATTGTTTACAATTGTCAACCCCAGTCCATTACCGGCATCTCCACATCACAGTAAACTGGGCAAATCTGTAAATGGGTAAAATGATAGAAGATCAGTGGGAGGTGTTCAAAAAAGAATTTAATGTGATACAGAACCAGTTTATACCCCTAAGAGGAAAGAGCTCTACTTGCCAAAAAAAACCAGCCACAGATGACAAAAGAGGTAAGGGACAACATAAAATTAAAAGAAAAAGCATACAAAAATGCAAAAAATAGCACAGATCATAAGAACATAAGAAATAGGAACAGGAGTAGGCCAATCGGCCCCTCGAGCCTGCTCCGCCATTCAATAAGATCATGGCTGATCTGATCCTAACCTCAAATCTAAATTCATATCCAATTTCCTGCCCGCTCCCCGTAACCCTCATTCCCTTTACTTCTAGGAAACAGTCGATTTCTGTTTTAAATGTATTTAATGATGTAGCTTCCACAGCTTCCTGGGGCAGCAAATTCCACAGACCTACTACCCTCTGAGTGAAGAAGTTTCTCCTCATCTCAGTTTTGAAAGAGCAGCCCCTTATTCTAAGATTATGCCCCCTAGTTCTAGTTTCACCCATCCTTGGGAACATCCTGACCGCATCCACCCGATCAAGCCCCTTCACAATCTTATATGTTTCAATAAGATCGCCTCTCATTCTTCTGAACTCCAATGAGTAGAGCCCCAATCTACTCAACCTCTCCTCATATGTCCGCCCCCTCATCCCCGGGATTAACCGAGTGAACCTTCTTTGTACTGCCTCGAGAGCAAGTATGTCTTTTCTCAAGTATGGACACCAAAACTGTATGCAGTATTCCAGGTGCGGTCTCACCAATACCTTATATAACTGCAGCAATACCTCCCTGTTTTTATATTCTATCCCCCGAGCAATAAAAGCCAACATTCCGTTGGCCTTCTTGATCACCTGCTGCACCTGCATACTAACGTTTTGATCTTCTTGCACTCGGACCCCCAGATCCCTTTGTACTGCAGTACTTTCCAGTTTCTCGCCTTTAAGATAATAACTTGCTCTCTGATTTTTCCTGCCAAAGTGCATAACCTCACATTTTCCAATATTGTATTGCATCTGCCAAATTGTAAAGAGTTGGGGACCCAGCACCGACCCCTGCGGAACACCACTGGCTACTGGTTGCCAGTCCGAGAATGAACCGTTTATCCCAACTCTGCTTCCTGTTAGTTAACCAATCCTCCACCCATGCCAGAATATTACCCCCAATCCAGTGATTCTTTATCTTGAGCAATAATCTTTTATGTGGCACCTTGTCGAATGCCTTCTGGAAGTCTAAATACACTACGTCCACTGGTTCCCCTTTATCCACCCTGCACGTTTTGTCCTCAAAGAACTCAAGCAAATTTGTCAGACATGACTTCCCCTTCGTAAAGCCATGCTGACTTTGTCCTATTAAATTATGTTTATCCAAATGTTCCGCTACTGTCTCCTTGATAATAGATTCCAAAATTTTACCCACCACAGATGTTAGGCTAACTGGTCTATAATTTCCAGCCTTCTGCCTACTACCCTTTTTAAATAAGGGTGTTACATTGGCAGTTTTCCAATCTGCCGGGACCTTTGCCGAGTCCAGAGAATTTTGGAAAATTATTACCAAAGCATCCACAATCCCTACTGCCACTTCCCTCAAGACCCTCGGATGTAAGCCATCAGGTCCTGGGGATTTATCCGCCTTGAGTCCCATTATTTTACTGAGTACTGGCAACTGGGAGTGATACAAAGAACAGCAAAGGGTGAGAAAGCAAATAGTAAGAGCTACAAAAAGGGAGTATGAAAAGAAACTTGCAAGGGATATCAAAATCAACTCAAAAAAATTTTACAATTATATTAGGAAAAAGGGGGTGGTCAAGAGCATTGTGGGCCCCTTGAAAACTGATACTGGTGATATTGTAAATGAAAATAAGGAAATGGAGGACTTGTTAAATAGTTACTTTGTATCAGTATTCACAGTAGAGGAAGAGGACAGCATGCCGAACACCCCAAGGAAACTAATTTTGAATCAGGGATGGGGACTCACCATAATTAACGTAAGTGAATTAAAAGTAATGAAGAAAATAATGGCACTAAAGAGTGACAAATCCCCAGGACCAGATGGTTTCCATACCAGGGTTTTAAAGGAAGTAGGTGAGAACACTGCAGATGCCCAAACTATAATCTTCCAAGTTCTCTTGATTCAAGAACCGTTACTTTAGACTGGAAAATTGCACATGTCCCTCCGCAATTTAAGAAAGGTGAGAGAGGGAAACCAGGGAATTATAGACCAGTTAGCCTAACATCTGTTGTTAGGAAATTACTAGAGCCTATAATTAAAGATAGAGTGACTGAACACCGTGAAAATTTTTAGCTGATCAGAGAAAGCTAGCATAGATTTGTAAAGGATAGGTCATGTCTGACGAACCTAATTGAGTTTTTTTGAAGAGGTGACTAAAGTAGTGGACAGGGGAATGTCTATGGATGTTGTTTATATGGACTTCCAGAAGGCATTCGATAAAGCCCCTCATAAAAGACTGTTGGCTAAAGTTGAAGCTCATGGGATTGAGGGAAAATTATTGACCTGGCTGAGCGGCAGGAGGCAGAGAGTAGGGATAATGGGCAGGTACTCAAATGGGCAGGATGTGACGAGCGGTGCCCCAAAAGGATCTGTGTTGGGGCCTCAACTATTCACTGTATTTATTAATGACTTAGATGACAGGATAGAGAGCCACATATCCAAGTTAGTCAATGACACAAAGATAGGCAGCATTATAAGCACTGTAGCTGGAAGCATAAAATTAGAGAGAGATATTAATAGATTAAGTGTACAGGCAAAACTGTGGCAAATGGATTTCAATGTAGGCAAGTGTGAGGTCATCCACTTTGGACCTAAAAAGGATAGATCAGAGTACTTTCGAAATGGTGAAAAGCTCGAAATAGTGGAGGTCCAAAGAGACTTAGGGGTCCATGTACATAGATCATTAAAATGTCATGAACAGGTACAGAAAATAATCAAAAAGGCTAATGGAATGCTGGCCTTTATATCTCGAGGACTAGAATACAAGGGGGTAGAAGTTAGACCACACCTAGAGTACTATTTTCAGCTCCGGGCACTGCACCTTAGGAAGGATATGTTGGCCTTGGAGAGAGTGTAGCATAGATTTACTAGAATGATACCTGGACTCCAAGGGTTAAATTACGAGGAGAGATTACACAAACTAGGGTTGTATTCCCTGGAATTTAGAAGATTAAAGAATGATTTGATCAAAGTTTTCAAGATATTAAGGGGAACTGATAGGGTAGGTACAGAGAAACTATTTCCGCTGGTTGGGGAGTCTAGGTCAAAGGGACATAGCCTAAAAATTAGAGCCAGGACTTTCAGGAGTGAAGTTAGAAAACACTTCTACACACAAAGGATGATAGAAGTTTGGAACTCTCTTCCGCAAATGGCAGTTGATGCTAGCTCAATTGTTAATTTTAAATCTGAGATTGATCGATTTTTGTTAACCAAAGGCATTAAGAGATAGACACAAGGGTGATGCCGGAGGACTGGAGAATTGAAAACGTTACACCCTTGTTCAAAAAAAGGATGTAAGGATAAACCCAGCAACTGCAGGCCAGTCAGTTTAACCTCGGTGGTGGGGAAGCTTTTAGAAACAATAATCTGGGACAAAATTAATAGTCACTTGGACAAATGTGGATTAATAAAGGAAAGCCAGCACAGATTTGTTAAAGGCAAATCGTGTTTAACTAACTTGATTGAGTTTTTTGATGAGGGCAATGCAGTTGATGTTGTGTATATGGGCTTCCAAAAGGCATTTGATAAAGTGCCACATAATAGGCTTGTCAATAAAAGTGAAGCCCATGGAATAAAAGGGGCAGTGGCATTATGGATACAAAATTGGCTAAGTAATAGGAAAAAGGTAGTGGTGAACAACTGTTTATCAGACTGGAGGAAGGTGTACAGTGGTGTTCCCCAGGGGTCAGTACGAGGACCACTGCTTTTCTTGATATATATTGATGACTTGGACTTGGGTATACAAGGCACAATTTCAAAATCTGCAGATGACACAAAACTTGGAAGTGTAGTAAACAGTGAGGAGGATAGTGATAGACTTCAAAAGGACATAGACAGGCTGGTGGAATGGGCGGACACATAGCAGATGAAATTTAATGCCGAGAAGTGTGAAATGATACATTGTGGTAGGAAGAACGAGGAGAGGCAGTATAAACTAAAGGGTACAACTCTAAAGGGGGTGCAGGGAAAGAGAGACCTGGAGGTATCCGTGCACAAATCGCTGAAGGTGGCAGGACAGGTTGAGAAAGTGGCTAAGAAAGCATACGGGATCCTGGGCTTTATAAATAGGGGCGTAGAGTACAAAAGCGAGGATGTTATGTTGAACTTTTATAAAACACTGGTTCAGCCACAACTTGTGTATTGTGTCCAATTCTGGGCACCGCACTTTAGGAAGGATGTGAAGGCATTAGAGAGGGCGCAGAAAAGATTTACTAGAATGGCTCTAGGGATGAGGGACCTGTTACGTGGATAGACTGTAAGAGCTGGGATTATTCTCCTAACAGCAGAGAAGGTTGAGAGGAGATTTGATAGAGATGTTCAAAATCATGAAGGGTCCAGATAAAGTAAATAAAGAAAAACTGTATCCACTGGCGGAAGGGTCATGAACCAAAGGACACAGGTTTAAGGTGATTGGCAAAAGAACCAAAGGCGCATGAGGAAAAACATTTTTTACGCAGCGAGTGGGTAGGATCTGGAATGCACTGCCTGAAAGGGAGATGGAAGCAGGGGTAATTGTGGATTTTAAAAAGGAATTAGATAGGTACCTGAAGGAGAAAAATTTGCAGGCCTACGGGGAAAGAGCAGTGGCATGGGACTAGCTGGATTGCTTGCTCTTCCAGAGAGCTGGCCCAGGCTCAATGGGCTGAATGACCTCCTTCTCTGCTGTAACCATTCTATGATTAGAACCATAGAAAAGATACAGCACAGAAGGGACCATTCGGCCCATCGTGTCCGCGCCAGCTCAAAGAACAACCAAGTGCCCATTCTAATCCCGCCTTCCAGCACCCAGTCTGCAGCCCTGCAGCTTACAGCACTTTAGCTGCAGGTCCAGGTACTTTTTAAAAGAGTTGAGGGTCCCTGCCTCCACCACCAATTCGGGCAGCGAATTCCATACACACACCACCCTCTGGGTAAAAAAGTTTTTCCTCATGTCCCCTCCAATCCTTCCACTTAAATCTATGTCCTCTAGTTCTTGAACTCTCTGCTAGGGGAAACAGGTACTTCCTGTCTACTCTATCTAGGCCCCTCATAATTTTGTATACCTCAATCAAGTCACCCCTCAGCCTCCTCTGCTCCAAGGAAAACAACCCGAGCCTATCCAATCTCTCCTCGTAGCTGCAATTTTCAAGCCCTGGCAACATTCTTGTAAATCTTTTCTGCACTCTAACCAGAGCAATTATGTCCTTCCTGTAATGTGGTGACCAGAACTGCGCACAATACTCCAGCTGTGGCCTTACCAGCGTTTTATACAGTTTCATCATTATATCCCTGCTTTTGTATTCTATACCTCGGCTAATAACGGAGAGCATTCCGTATGCCTTCTTCACAACCTTATCTACCTGTACTGCCACCTTCAGGGACCTGTGCACATGCACTCCAAGGTCTCTCACTTCCTCTATTCCTCTCAATATATTCCCGTTTACTGTGTATTCCCTTTTACTGTTTGCCCTCCCTAAGTACATTACCTCACACTTCTCCGGGTTGAACTCCATTTGCCACTTTTCCACCCACTCCACCAACCCACTGATATCCTCTTGGAGTCTACAGCTATCCTCTTCACTGTCAACTACACGGCCAATTTTTGTGTCGTCTGCAAATTTGCCAATCATGCCCGCTACATTCAAGCCCAAATCATTAATATATACCACAAACAGCAAGGGACCCAACACTGAGCCCTGTGGCACACCACTGGAAACGGATTTCCATTCACAAAGACATCCATCGACTTTTACCCTTTGTTTCCTGTTACTGAGCCAATTTTGGATCCAATTCGCCACATTTCCCTGTATCCCATGGGCTTTTACCTTTCTGACCAGTCTGCCAAGTGGGACCTTGTCAAATGCCTTACTAAAATCCATGTAGACAACATCCACTGCACTACCCTCACCAATCCTCCTTGTCACTTCCTCAAAGAATTCAATCAATTTGTAAGGCATGGCCTCCCCGGAACAAATCTATGCTGACGATCCCTGATTAAACCATGCCTTTCCAAGTGACAGTTTATCCTGTCTCTCAGTATTGATTCTAATAGTTTGTCCACCACCGAGGTAAGACTGACCGGCCTATAATTGTTCGGCCTTTCCCTCGTACCATTTTTAAACAATGGTACTACGTTTGCAGTCTTCCAGTCCTCCGGTACCTCCCCTGTATCTAGTGAGGATTGGAAAATGATCCTCAGAGCATCCGCTATTTTCTCCCTGGCTTCCTTCAATAGCCCAGGAAACAATCCATCCGGCCCTGGTGACTTATCAACTTTCAAGGATTCCAGTCCCTCTAGTACTTCCTCTCTCGTTATGTTTACCTTATCCAATATTTCACACCTCTTCTCTTTAACTACTACATCCGGATCATCCATTTCCTTTGTGAATACGGAGACAAAATATTAATTTAAAACCCTACCCACATCCTCTGCTTCTACACACAAGTTACCCTTCATCATCCCTGATAGGTCCCACCTTTTCCTTAGCTATCCTCTTGTTCTTAATGTACTGATGAAACATCTTTGGGTTTTCTTTAATCTTACTAGCTAATATTTTTTCATGTCCTCTCTTGGCTTTCCTTATTTCCTTTTTTAGTCATCCCTGTACTTTCTATACTCCTCGAGGCTTTCTGCAGTATTTCGTTTTCTGTGACAGTCATAAGCTTTCTTTATCTGCTTTATCTTGCCCCGTATACTTCTCGACAACCAGGGGGCTCAAAATTTGGCAGGGGCATCCTTTTTCTTTGAGGGGACGTGTCTGCATTGTACCCGTCGAATTTCACTTTTTAGTGCCTCCCTCTGGCTTGCCACTGATTTCTCCTCTAGTAGTTGTTTCCAGTCCACTTCTGCCAAATCACCTCTTAGTTCTGTAAAATTTGCCTTCCCCCAATTTAAAACATTTACTCCTGATTTAACTCTATCCTTTTCCATAAAAATGTTAAAACGAACTGAATTGTGGTCACTATCCCCAATATGGTCACCCATTTTCACTTCACCCAACAATTAATCATTACAACAATGATTTATTCCTGTCTGGCGCAAAAGTAAAACAGGAAATGTGGCTCAACCATGGCTTACAAAAGAAATTCGGGATAGTATTAGATCCAAAGAGGAGATATATAAAATTGCCAGAAAAAGTGGCAAGCCTGAGGATTGGGAGCAGTTTAGAATAAAGCAAAGGAGGACAAAGAGATTGATTAAGAGGGGAAAAATAGAGTATGAGAGTAAACTAGCAGGGAACATAAAAACTGACTGTAAAAGCTTTTATAAATATGTCAAGGGAAAAAGATTAGTGAAGACAAATGTAGGTCCCTTACAGTCAGAAATGGGGGAAATTATAATGGGGAACAAAGAAATGGCAGAACAATTAAACACATACTTTGGTTCAGTCTTCACAAGGGAGGACACAAATAACCTCCCGGAAATGTTAGGGAACCAAGGGTCTAGTGAGAGGGAGGAACTGAAGGAAACCAGTATTAGTAAAAAAAAAGTGCTAAGGAAATTAATGGGGCTAAAGGCTAACAAAACCCCAGGGCCTGATAATCTACATCCCAGAGTACTAAAGGAAGTGGCCGTAGAAATGGTGGATGCATTGGTGATCATCTTCCAAAATTCTATAGACTCTGGAACAGTTCCTTCAGATTGGAGGGTGGCAAATGTAACCCCACTATTTAAAAATGGAGGGAGAGAAAAAACAGGGAATTACAGACCAGTTAGCCTAACATCAGTAGTGGGGAAAATGCTAGAGTCTATTATAAAGGATGTGATAACAGAACACTTGGAAGGCATTAATGGGATTGGATAAAGTCAGCATGGGTTTATGAAAGGGAAATCATGCTTAACAAATCTACTGGAGTTTTTTGAGGATGTAACGAGTAGAATAGATAGGGGAGAACCAGTGGATGTGGTGTACTTTGATTTTCAGAAGGCTTTTGATAAGGTCCCACACAAGAGGTTAGTGTGCAAAATTAAAGCACGTGGAATTGGGGGGAATATACTGGCATGGATTGAGAATTGGTTGACAGACAGGAAACAGAGAGTAGGTCTTTTTCTGGGTGGCAGGCAGTGACTAGTGGGGCACCACAGGAATCAATGCTTGGGCCCCAGCTATTCACAATATATATCAATGATTTGGATGAGGGAACTAAATGTAACATTTCCAAGTTCGCAGACGACACCAAACTGGGGTGGAATGTGAGCTGTGAGGAGGATGCAAAGAGGCTCCAATGTGATTTAGACAAGTTGGCAAGAACATGGCAGATGCAGTATAACGTGGATAAATGTGAGGTTATCCACTTTGGTTGTAAAAACAGAAAGGCAGATTATCTGAATGGTGATAGATTGGGAAAAGGGGAGGTGCAACGAGACCTGGATGTCCTTGTACACCAGTCGCTGAAAGCGAGCATTCAGGTGCAGCAAGCAGTTAGGAAGGCGAATGGTACGTTGGCCTTCATTGCAAGAGGATTTGAGTACAGGAGCAGGGATGTCTTACTGCAGTTGTACAGGGCCTTGGTGAGACCACACATGGAGTATTGTATGCAGTTTTGGTCTCCTTATCTGAGGAAGGATGTCCTTGCCATGAAGGGAATGCAATGAAGGTTTACCAGACTGATTCCTGGGATGGCAGGACTGACGCATGAGGAGAGATTGTTTCGACTAGGCCTATATTCACTAGAGTTTAGAAGAATGAGAGGTGATCTCATCGAAATATATAAAATTCTAACAGGACTAGACAGACTAGATGCAGGGAGGATGTCCCCGATGGCTGGGGAGTCCAGAACCAGGGGTCACAATCTCAGGATACGGGGTATGCCATTCAGAACCGAGATGAGGAGAAATTTCTTCACTCAGAGGGTGGTGAACCTGTGGAATTCTCTACCACAGAAGGCACTGGAGGCCAAGTCATTAGATGTATTCAAGAAGGAGATAGATATATTTCTTAATGCTAAAGGAATCAAGGGATATGGGGAAAAAGTGGGAACAGGGTACTGAGTTAGACGATCAGCCATGATCATTTTGAATGGCGGAGCAGGCCCGAAGGGCCAAATGGCCGACTCTTGCTCCTATTTTCTATGTTTCTATGTTTCACCCATTTGTCCATCTTCATTTCCCAGGACTAAATCTAGAATCGCATCCCCTCTTGTTGGGCTTGTCACGTACTGGCTAAAAAAGTTCTCCTGGACACCGATCAAATATTTTGTGCCCTCTGTGCCCCTCACACTGTTTGAATCCCAGTTGATGTTAGGGTCGTTGAAGTCCCCTACTATTATTGCCCTCTTATTTTTGCACTCAGAAATTTGCCTACATATTTGTTCTTCTATCTCCCTTTCGCTATTTGGTGGTCTATAGTACACTCCTAGCAGTGTGACTGCCCCTTTTTTATTTCTTAGCTCAACCCATATGCCCTCGATTGATGGTTCATTTAGCATATCATCCCTTCTCACAACTGTAATTGATTCTTCAACCAATAATGCTACCCCCCCACTCCTTTTTTATCACCCACTCTATCCTGCCTGAAAACTCTATATCCAGGGATATTGAGCTGCCAATTATCCCCCTCTTTAAGCCAGGTTTCTGTTATAGCAATGGTATCATGCTGCCATGTGTCTATCTGTGCCCTTAGCTCATCTGCTTTGTTTGTAATACTCTTTGCATTGAAGTATATACCCTTTAACCCCGTCAAATTCCTGTGCTGAACACGCTATTTAAGCTTCGCTTCTTTTGCCTTTCTGAGTCGCTAACTGTTTTTCTACTTCCCGATTCTATGATATGGGGCTACGGTGGGTATATGGAGTTAGGTCACAGATCAGCCATGATCTCATTGGATGGCGGAACTATGATTCTAACAGGTTTAAGGGGCTAAATGGCCGACTCCTGTTTCTATGTTCCTATCATTACCTCTTTGCTCTTGCATTCTAAGCCCTTATTTATAAAACCCCAAAATGCAAATGGATTTTTTTTCTTAAAAACAGCTTTATCCACTTACACCCACACTTTCAAAGAACTATATATTTGCCCCTCTAGATGTCTCTGTTCCTCCACACCTTTCAATGTTTTTTCATTAAGTGTGCACGTACATTTGTCATAAAATGTATTGCCTCACATTTCACGTTAAATTACATCTCCCATTTTTCTGCCCATTTCCCTGTGCCGAAGTCCAAATCATCTATACAATCTAATCTTAATTCAAAATTGCTGAAGTAAAATCACCTGCTAATCTAATTTTTTTTAAACACGTACAGCAGCAATTTCCACAGGGTTCTCCCAATCTGGCACCTCATCTGCGCCAGAAACCCTGGAGCAACCGTGTAACACGAGGGAAAAACATACTTGACCTCGTCCTCACCAATCCACCTGTCGCAAATGCATCTGTCCATGACAGTGCTGGTAGGAGTGACCACCGCACAGTCCTCGTGGAGATGAAGTTCCGTCTTCGCAATGAGGACACCATCCAACGTGTTGTGTGGCACTACCACTGTGCTAAATGGGATCGATTCAGAACAGATCTGACAGCTCAAAACTGGGCATTCATGAGACACCGAGGGCCATCAGCAGCAGCAGAATTGTATTCCAGCACAATCTGTAACCTCATGGCCCGGCATATTCCTCACTCTACCATTACCAACAAGCCAGGGGATCAACCCTGGTTCAATGAGGAGTGTAGAAGAGCATGCCAGGAGCAGCACCAGGCGTACCTAAAAATGAGGTGCCAAGCTGGTGAAGCCACAACTCAGGACTACATGCATGCTAAACAGCGGAAGCAACATGCTATAGACAGAGCTAAGCGATTCCACAACCAACGGATCAGATCAAAGCTCTGCAGTCCTGCCACATCCAGTCGTGAATGGTGGTGGACAATTAAACAACTAATGGGAGGAGGAGGCTCTGCAAACATCCCCATCCTCAATGATGGTGGAGTCCAGCACGTGAGTGCAAAAGACAAGGCTGAAGCCAGAAGTGCCGAATGGATGATCGGCCTCCTCCCGATATCCCCACCATCACAGAACCCAGTCTTCAGCCAATTCGATTCACTCCACGTGATATCAAGAAACGGCTGAGTGCACTGGATACAGCAAAGGCTATGGGCCCCGACAACATCCCAGCTGTAGTGCTGAAGACTTGTGCTCCAGAACTAGCTGCGCCTCTAGCCAAGCTGTTCCAGTACAGCTACAACACTGGCATCTACCCGACAATGTGGAAAATTGCCCAGGTATGTCCTGTCCACAAAAAGCAGGACAAATCCAATCCGGGCAATTACCGCCCCATCAGTCTACTCTCAATCATCAGCAAAGTGATGGAAGGTGTCGTCGACAGTGCTATCAAGCAGCACTGACTCACCAATAACCTGCTCACCGATGCTCAGTTTGGGTTCCGCCAGGACCACTCGGCTCCAGACCTCATTACAGCCTTGGTCCAAACATGGACAAAAGAGCTGAATTCCAGAGGTGAGGTGAGAGTGACTGCCCTTGACATCATAAGAACATAAGAAATAGCAGCAGGAGTAGGCCAATCGGCCCCTCGAGCCTGCTCCGCCATTCAATAAGATCATGGCTGATCTGATCCTAACCTCAAATCTAAATTCATGTCCAATTTCCTGCCCGCTCCCCGTAACCCCTAATTCCCTTTACTTCTAGGAAACTGTCTATTTCTGTTTTAAATTTATTTAATGATGTAGCTTCCACAGCTTCCTGGGGCAGCAAATTCCACAGACCTACTACCCTCTGAGTGAAGAAGTTTCTCCTCATCTCAGTTTTGAAAGAGCAGCTCCTTATTCTAAGATTATGCCCCCTAGTTCTAGTTTCACCCATCCTTGGGAACATCCTGACCGCATCCACCCGATCAAGACCCTTCACAATCTTATATGTTTCAATAAGATCGCCTCTCATTCTTCTGAACTCCAATGAGTAGAGTCCCAATCTACTCAACCTCTCCTCATATGTCCACCCCCTCATCCCCGGGATTAACCGAGTGAACCTTCTTTGTACTGCCTCGAGAGCAAGTATGTCTTTTCTCAAGTATGGACACCAAAACTGTATGCAGTATTCCAGGTGCGGTCTCACCAATACCTTATATAACTGCAGCAATACCTCCCTGTTTTTATATTCTATCCCCCGAGCAATAAAAGCCAACATTCCGTTGGCCTTCTTGATCACCTGCTGCACCTGCAAACTAACTTTTTGATTTTCTTGCACTAGGACCCCCAAATCCCTTTGTACTGCAGTACTTTCCAGTTTCTCGCCATTAAGATAAAAACTTGCTCTCCGATTTTTCCTGCCAAAGTGCATAACCTCACAGTTTCCAATATTGTATTGCATCTGCCAAATCTCCGCCCACTCACACAGCCTGTCTATATCCCCTTGTAGGTTTTTTATGTCCTCCTCACTCTCTACTTTCCCTCCCATCTTTGTATCATCTGCAAACTTTGATATGTTACACTCGGTCCCCTCCTCCAAATCATTAATAATAGATTGTAAAGAGTTGGGGACCCAGCACCGACCCCTGCGGAACACCACTGGCTACTGGTTGCCAGTCCGAGAATGTACCATTTATCCCAACTCTCTGCTTCCTGTTAGATAACCAATCCTCCACCCATGCCAGAATATTACCCCCAATCCAGTGATTCTTTATCTTGAGCAATAATCTTTTATGTGGCACCTTGTCGAATGCCTTCTGGAAGTCCAAATACACTACGTCCACTGGTTCCCCTTTATCCACCCTGTACGTTATATCCTCAAAGAACTCAAGCAAATTTGTCAGACATGACTTCCCCTTTGTAAAGCCATGCTGACTTTGTCCTATTAAATTATGTTTATCCAAATGTTCTGCTACTGTCTCCTTAATAACAGAGTCCAAAATTTTACCCACCACAGATGTTAAGCTAACTGGTCTATAATTTCCAGCCTTCTGCCTACTACCCTTTTTAAATAAGGGTGTTACATCGGCAGTTTTCCAATCTGCCCGGACCTTTGCCGAGTCCAGAGAATTTTGGAAAATTATTACCAAAGCATCCACAATCCCTACTGCCACTTCCCTCAAGACCCTAGGATGTAAGCCATCAGGTCCAGGGGATTTATCCGCCTTGAGTCCCATTCATTTACTGAGTACCAATTCATTAGTGATTTTAATCGTATTTAGCTCCTCCCCCCCTGGAGCCCCCTGTTTGTCCAGTGTTGGGATATTCTTAGTGTCCTCTACCATAAAGACTGAAACAAAATATTTGTTCAGCACTTTTGCCATCTCCATGTTTCCCACCATTAATTTCCCGGTCTCATCCTCTAAAGGACCTACGTTTGCCTTAGCCACCCTTTTTCTTTTTATATAACTATAGAAACTCTTGCTATCTGTTTTTATATTTTTTGCTAATTTATTTTCATAATCTATCTTCCCTTTCTTAATTAATCCTTTCGTTACTTTTTGCTGTCTTTTGAAGACTTCCCAATCTTCTATCCTCCCACTAAGTTTGGCTACCTTATATGTCCTTGTTTTTAGTCGGATACTATCCTTAATTTCTTTACTTAGCCACGGATGGCTGTCATTTCTTTTACACCCTTTTTTCCTCAGTGGAATATATATTTTTTGAAAGTTGTAAAATAACTCCTTAAATGAACACCCTGCTCATGTACCGTCTTACCCTTTTAATCTATTTTCCCAGTCCACTTTAATCAATTCCGCTCTCATACCATCATAGTCTCCTTTATTCAAGCTCAGTACGCTTGTTTGAGAACCAACCTTCTCACCCTCTAATTGGATATGGAATTCAACCATGTTATGGTCACTCATTCCAAGGGGATCCTTAACTACGACATTATTAATTAATCCTGGCTCATTACACAGGACCAGGTCCAAGGTTGCTTGCCCCCTTGTAGGTTCAGTTACATACTGCTCAAGAAATCCATCCCTAATACACTCAATAAACTCTTCCTCAAGGCTACCCTGCCCAATTTGATTTGTCCAGTTAATATGATAGTTAAAATCCCCCATAATTATAGCTGTTCCCTTATTACATGCCCCGACTATTTCCTGATTAATACTTCTTCCAGCAGAGTTGCAACTATTAGGAGGCCTATATACTACGCCCACGAGTGTTTTTTGCCCCTTATTATTCCTTATCTCTACCCAAACTGTTTCATTATCCTGATCCTTTGTCCCAATATCTTTTCTCTGTGTTACAGTGATTCCTTCCCTTATTAACATAGCCACCCCACCTCCCCTTCCTTCCTGCCTGTCCTTCCTGATTGTTAAATACCCTGGCATATTTAATTCCCAGTCGTTGTCACCCTGCAGCCATGTTTCTGTAATTGCCACAAGATCATACCCATACGTCGTTATGTGTGCCGTTAACTCGTCCATTTTGTGACGAATGCTACATGCATTCAGATAAAGAACTTTCAAATATGTTTTGTGACACTTAGTTCCTGCTTTTTCCTTTTTTAACACTTTACCTTTTACTCCATACCTTCTGTCCCTTCCTGATACGCTTTCCTCTGTCTCCCTGCTCAGGTTCCCAACCCCCTGCCACAGCTTTGATGCTGGGTTAATCGCCTTACGCCTTCTACTTTTCATTTCATCTGTCGTGCCTAAAGTACCTAAAGTACACTTTCTTTCCGCTGCTCTATGCTTTTCCCTTTCACTTGTTCTTGAATCAAGGCAGCATTTGGCCGAGTGTGGCACCAAGGAGCCCTAGTAAAATTGAAGTCAATGGAAATCAGGGGAAAAACTCTCCAGTGCCTGGAGTCAGACCTCGCGCAAAGGAAGATGGTAGTGGTTGTTGGAGGCCAATCATCTCAGCCCCAGGACATTGCTGCAGGAATTCCTCAGGGCAGTGTCCTAGGCCCAACCATTTTCAGCTGCTTCATCAATGACCTTCCCTCCATCATAAGGTCAGAAATGGGGATGTTCGCTGATGATTGCACAGTGTTCAATTCCATTCGCAACCCCTCAAATAACAAAGCAGTCCGAGCCCGCATGCAGCAAGACCTGGACAACATCCAGGCTTGGGCTCATAAGTGGCAAGTAACATTCGCGCCAGATAAGTGCCAGGCAATGACCATCTCCAACAACAGAAAGTCTAACCACCTCCCCTTGACATTCAATGGCATTACCATCACCGCATCCCCCACCATCAACATCCTGGGGGGTCACCATTGACCAGAAACTTAACTGGACCAGCCATATAAATATTGTGGCTACAAGAGCAGGTCAGAGGCTGGGTATTCTGGGGCAAGTGACTCACCACCTGACTCCCCAAAGCCTTTCCACCATCTGCAAGGCACAAGTCAGGAGTGTGATGGAATATTCTCTCCTTGCCTGGATGAGTGCAGCTCCAACAACACTCAAGAAGCTCGACACCATCCAAGATAAAGCAGCCCGCTTGATTGGCACCCCATCCACCACCCTAAACATTCACTCCCTTCACCACTGGCGCACTGTGGCTGCAGTATGTACCATCCACAGGATGCACTGCAGCAACTCACCAAGGCTTCTTCGACAGCACCTCCCAAACCCGCGACCTCTACCACCTAGAAGGACAAGAGCAGCAGGCACATGGGAACACCACCTGCACGTTCCCCTCCAAGTCACACACCATGGAAATATATCGCCGTTCCTTCATCGTCGCTGGGTCAAAATCCTGGAACTCCCATCCTAACAGCACTGTGGGAGAACCGTCACCACACGGACTGCAGCGGTTCAAGAAGGCGGCTCACCACCACCTTCTCGAGGGCAATTAGGGATGGGCAATAAATGCCGGCCTCGCCAGCGACGCCCACATCCCATGAACGAATAAAAAAAAATAAACCTCTGTTCGTGCCATTTCTGGAGTTTCCACCAAAATTATGGAGGGAGATCAGAAAATCCCCAGGGAAATTCTACCCCTAAATTCCCAGTCTGCTGAGCTACTTACATTGCTTGATTCAAATAATTGGATAATTCCCTGTTTTTCATGCGAACAACATTATTACACAGTCAATCGACTGCAAATATCAAGAACAAAAGTGGACCTAGCATTGACATGAGGATACTTCCCTTTCAACCATTCTCCAATCTGAGCAACAATCATTTAACCCTAACCCTTTGTTGCCCAGTCAACCAAATTTCTATCCATGCTGCAATATTTCATCTAATACCATAAACCTGAATTTTTGGCCTTCACTCCCTCTATGACACTACTTTTCTTATGTCTTTCTATTTTAATTGATACTACTCTGGTCATGGAGCCTCTGAACTTTTTTCTCTCGTTCCTCCATAGTGTCAAATAGTCTGACCTACACATTTTCTCCTTACTTAGGGTGCCAGCCTTGGCTCAGTGGTAGCAATCTCACCTCTGAATCAGAAGGTTGTGGGTTCAAGCCCCAGTCCAGAAACTTGAGCACATAATTTAGGCTGACACCACTGCAGTACTGAGGGAGTGTTGTTCTGTCGGAGCTGCCATATTTCGGACGAGACATTAAACTGAGGTCCCGTCTGGCACCACAGAGGCAAATTCTCCAGTGTTCTGGTCGAAATTTTTCCCTCAACTAACGTCACTAATTGGTTATTTATCTCACTTGCTGTTTGTGGGAGCTTTCTGTGAGCAAATTAACTGTTACGTTTCCCTCCATTACAACAGTGACTACTTTGCAAAAGGCTGTGAAGCGCTTTGGGACATCCTGTGGTCATGAAAGGCACTGTATAAATCCTCACAGTGCTCCAATGAAGGTCCATCATACCTATCCTCTTCAAAACCATTTCTCCACCCCACAAGAATGTCAAAACTGTGGGACTGCATACTTCCCTCACTCTTCCTTTCCTTTTAATATACAGGCTTTTAAAATCAAGCTTGGTGTATCCTAATTACTACTTGATTCACTTTCAGAAGGTGAAAGGATTCTGTTCTGTCCAGTCCACATCACCAGAGTCACATTCTTCTAGAATAGATAAACTTTCTAAATTCTGAACAAACTTTGGAACTCAACTGCTCCCAATCTCTAGTACCATCCGTTCAACACCAACCCACACAACCTCTCTCCTCGGTCTCTAGGACTGCTACATCCAGTTCCTACAACCTAGCTCATACTTACCTGCAACATCTTCCCTAACATTTTTCTCCATATCCTGGGCTTTAGAAAAAATGGTGAAATAAAATTAACTACATGGTTAAATTAATAGGTAATGGTAATCGAGGCCACTGATTTACATTTCAAAACAAGTATGCTGATATTTTCATGATTATCACTTAAACTTCTAAAATTTTTTCGATCACTGTAAATCAGTGATCCTGATATCATAACTGTATATCACTTGGAATAAAACAGCACTGCCTCTAACTTACCGTGAACATGTCACGGGAGACCGAGAATTTTACAGCACGGAAGGAGGCCATTCGGCCCATCGTGCCTGAGTCGGCTCTTTGAAAGAGCTATCCAATTAATCCCAATCCACTGCCTTGCAAAATTTTCCCCTTCAAGTATTTATCCAATTCCCTTTGAAAGTTATTATTGAATCTGCTTCCACCACCCTTTAAGGCAGTGCATTCCAGATCAAAACAACTCGCTAACAACCTGTTGGCTATGCACATATAATATATATATTTAAAATAGAAATTTATGACCAGTGCACAGAATGTTAAACATCAATTTATAACACACGGTGCATGTAGAACTTACCCTATTTCAGAGCTGATTTATGCAAAATACAGCATGTGATTGACATTGAATGTGTAATAAAATAAGCCTGTGGAGTCTAATAAAAGGGTACTGCAGCTTTAAACAAAGCCAATTACCTGCAGAAATCCAAGTTTCTTTTTGTTATGGGTGGCTAAAAGACAAAGCTGCATGTGTTCAGACTTTGGTTTCTTTAGAACTCTGTCCAGATATTCTGCTGTTATCATATTTCCACCACCATTTCTCTCCACGTTAGGATTTTCGAAGATTAACTGCTGAATTTAGCTCGTTATTGATAGCAAAATTTCTCATGTACCTTTGGTCACTGGACAAGTCATTTCAAAGTCTGATTTTTAGGTGGTATAGAGAGAGATATATATGAGAAAATCCAGTTCATAAACTGCACAAGTAGTCGTATCATATCCAGATAATGCTAAACTAGTTACTTGGCGTGAGTGATTTACGGCATTGATTGGTCACCTCAGACCTGGGTCTGAATCTGGTGCAGATTCATGGGCAGGGCTTCTCTCTACAATCAGAGAAACTTCAGCACAGGATTCATCCATTTGGTACATTGTGCCCGTGCTAGAACATAAGAAATAGGAGCAGGAATAGGCCATCCGGCCCCTCGAGCCTGCTTCGCCATTCAACTAGATCATGGCTGATCTTCTACCTCAAAGCCATTATCCTGCACTATCCCCATATCCCTTGATGCCTTTAATATCTAGAAATCTATCAATCTCTGTTTTGACTATACTCAATGACTGAGCCTCCACAGCCCTCTGGGGTAGAGAATTCCAAAGATTCACCACCCTCTGAATGAAGAAATTTCTCCTCATCTCAGTCCTAAATGGCCTACCCTTATTCTGAGACTGTGACCCCTGGTTCTAGACTCCCCATCCAGGGGAAATATCCGCCTTGCATCTACCCTGTCGAGTCCTGTTAGAATTTTGTATGTTTCAATAAGGTCACCTCTCATTTTTCTACTCTAGAGAATACAGGCCCAGTCTCCCCAATCTCTCCTCGTATGACAATCCCACCATCCCAGGAATCAGTCTGGTGAACCTTTGTTGCACTCCCTCTACAGCAAGTATATCCTTTCTTAGGTAAGGAGACCAAAATTGTACACAATACTCCAGGTGCGGTCTCACCAAGGCCCTGTATAATTGCAGTAAGACATCTTTGCTCCTGTACTCAAATCCTCTTGTAATGAAGACCAACATAAAAATTGCCTTCCGAATTCTTGCTGCACCTGCATGTCAGCCTTCAGTGACTCATGTACAAGGACAACTGAAAGGTGCTTGCTGAACATTGGAACTATACTCTAATCCCATCCCCCTATTCTTTTCCTGTGCCCTTTAATATTTTTCTTCAAGTGTTTATCTAATTTCTTGTTAAATATTGTTATTGACTCAGTGTCAATAACCATTTGTCATAATGCATTCTGTATTCTAATGAATCTTTGTGGAAAAAGAGTCTTCTAATCCTCCCCTTTACGTTTTTAGTATAAATCCGAAATTTATTCCCCTTTTTGCCAATTCACCAACTACTCAGACCTTTTTATAATATTGTATACTTATTAGATCCCCCTTAATATTTTCTGCTCCAATGAATACAGTCCTAGTTTTTGAGGGTTTTTCATCAGAACTAGGTCCCATCATCCCTGGTATCATCCGAAGTAATCTGTGCTGCACCTTCTCCATGGCTCCAATATTCTTTCCATAATGGGGTGTCCAAAACCTCTGCATCTTCTCCATGGCTCCAATATCCTTTCTATAATGGGGTGTCCAAAACCTCTGCACCTTCTCTATGGCTCCAATATTGTATTTATAACAGGGTGACTAAAACCACACACAGCACTCAAACTGTGACAAAGCCATTATCTTACGCAGATTCATTAGGATGATTCTAAAGTTTTTAAGTGAAATACATTTGGTACAGTCTCAATCTAATTTATAGTGGTCATGAATTCATGTAACAAAGCTGCATTTCATTCCATACTGACTGCAACAGCTCATTCAAAACAGACCAAAAGTTGGCCGTAAGTGTGGGTGCGTTCTGATCTTGATAAATTATTTCAGAAATCAATTCATGTTTCACTTGAGGAAGTAAGGGAATCAAGTCACTCTCACCTCTCCTGCATAACTTTGTGCATCCAGTTGCACAGCAGCATTTGGTCTGGGATCGAACCTTGTACAAAGGAATTTATGGAGGTAATATGAAGGTTTGGACCACAGATTTCTCCGTAGCTATCAATGTTGCTCCATATTGGCAGGCATGGTGTGCACTCTGAATTGGGAGTCACACGAAGGGTCTCTTCCCCCACCCCATCACACTGTTCCTGCCTCTAAGGTATATATATCCCAAACCCCTTAGAATTCAGGATGGCCCTTGCAGCTGTCCAGCTAAAACCAATTACATTTTATTAAACTAATACATATAAGTTTGTTAACTACAACCTTCAAAGACTGAATGCAGATGCTGTGGAAATCTACAATCAATTTATATGAAGACAAAAATATTTTTTCTTTTTTAAATCAGCTTTACCACTTATACACTTGATGACCATGGAGGCTTTGTGCTTCAGAACAGCAAAGGTGGAAAAGATGGATAAACTAACTCAAGAAACTGAATACATAATTACTACCCTCTGGCTTTATAAATACTGATGCACATTTTTAAAGGTGGCCGTCCCCATAGAGCTATTAATATTCTCAAAAGGATGGCTCAACTTAGCATGCACAGTGCATTGGCATACTGCACCACAGAATGGGATACAGTCTCATCTGTAGCTGCACATGCCATCAGTTCCCTTTGTTCCATGGGTTGTTGGGGCAAGGGAAGGAAGAGGAGTATAAGGTGGAAGGAAGCACCACTCCACAAAGGAAGAGAAAGATCAGAGGGGAGTCAAGCCAGACTGCTGCCAGGTACTTCCCCGCCGATGGTGATGGAGTGACAATGACAAGGGATAGTAGAAGTTAGATGGCCATCCCATGACCAGGAAGCGGTGCGAAGTATAGTACACCTAAACAGGGCTGAACAATTAAAAATCATTTAACTTAAAATTTACACAAAAAAGAAAATCACACTCTCGGTAATAACTCACCAAATAGTTTTCATCCTGGAAGGCATAGTGCAATGTGGTAATCCACTGGCTATCTCCATTTACCAACACATCCCTCTCCTCTCGAAAGCAGGCAGTCTGGTTAAAAAAAATACGCAAGTTGTATACAAAATTAGATAAGACCAAGAACACTAGAAGGATTTGTACAGTCAGAGAAGTAGCAGAAATGTTTAACATTCATTACAATTCAAGCTGCAGTTTTCAAGTATTTACCGAGCCATTTGATACAAAAGGGGAAACTTGGTGAGGACGCTAACTTGAATATCAGCTCACTGTACCACAGAATGAATGGAAATATAGGGTTGGTCCATGCTTAACTCAGAGAGCTCTCCAATCCCACCTCTGCACAGGGAGAGAAGAGGAAAATCGAAGCGTGAATCACCCTGGGCTGGGTGTGCTCGTGCGCCTTTTGGCAGCTGGTTTTAGCATCAGAATGGTGGAGGCTGAGAAAAGAACCAAGTGCAAATGGTGCGTAGCATGGGAGATCTAGGCAAGGGTGAAACCTTAATTATTTGAAGGGAGGAAGAAGAGAGGCTTGCCTTCAAATTAACTCCGATTCAGTAATTGAAGAGTTAAATGTTTTACAGTCCATAAAATGAACCTTTTTCCTTCTCATTTATTTAATTTTTTGTTATATATAAAAGCAAAATGCAAAATGTAACCATTGTAATATACAGTGGGGTTTAAAAACTCTTCTGTTTTGCACTAACTACTGTGACTGAATGGCACAACAACCTGAGTGAAATCTGTAACTAATAGGCCCCCTTGATGGTAATAAATCCAACTGACCTGTACCCAATTCCATCTCACCAACTACTTCCCCTGCCCAGTCAGTATAGTCAGATATTTTTGAACTGAAGTATGAGCAATGACTTGGAAATTTATGACTAGTTGTACCAGCTGGAAAATACCAGACAGCTAATTTGATTCAATTTTTAAAAAATTGTAATCCAATATAATTGCAGACATTAGCCAAGTTAAAAAAAGCTTCACATTAAATTAAACGTTAGGCCAAAACATCTTTTAACTTTTTTTTATTAGCATCCAGCTTAGGTCAAATATAGCTCACAGCTCAGCTCAGTCTCAAAACAATCGGCATTCAAGTTACTCTCTCCCCACAGTCTGACCTTTCCTTGTACTTTCGGGTGGTTCTCAGCAAGACTTAAAAAGGAATTTTTGTTAACAAGCTTAAAAAAAAGGCTCTCCCTGCTACCTCCAGGGACAAAACACAAAAAAATAATTGACCCTTGGGTAAAGAATGGAAAAAGTATGCAAGGTTTAATGCTATACATCACAATGAAACCTCTTCAATTTAAATAGCTCCAATTTTTCCACTTTCATTCGAGAAAAATTGTTCACATAAACTCGTGCATTTGTTATGATTTTTTTTTAAATAACTGTATAAGGATCTCAATAACACACAGGCATTCAGTTTGGACAAAAATGCATAATTCTTACCCTCAGTAATGATTCACATTGGAGTACAACTAGCTGGGTATCAGCAGTCTCCACACTGATTCATGCTGGAGTACAACTAGCTGGGTATCAGCAGTCTCCACATTGATTCATACTGGAGTACAACTAGCTGGGTATCAGCAGTCTCCACACTGATTTAGAAGGTTGATTCTCAAACAAGCGTACTGAGCTTGAATAAAGGAGACTATGATGGTATGAGAGCGGAATTGATTAAAGTGGACTGGGAAAATAGATTAAAGGGTAAGACGGTACATGAGCAGTGGTGTTCATTTAGGGAGTTATTTTACAACTTTCAAAATAAATATATTCCACTGAGGAAAAAAGGGTGTAAAAGAAATGACAGCCACCCGTGGCTAAGTAAAGAAATCAAGGATAGTATCCGACTAAAAACAAGGACATATAAGGTAGCCAAACTTAGTGGGAGGATAGAAGATTGGGAATTCTTCAAAAGACAGCAAAAAGTAACTAAAGGATTGATTAAGAAAGGGAAGTTAGATTATGAAAAGAAATTAGCAAAAAATATAAAAACAGATAGCAAGAGTTTCTATAGTTATATAAAAAGAAAAAGGGTGGCTAAGGCAAACATAGGTCCCTTAGAGGATGAGACCGGGAAATTAATGGTGGGAAACATGGAGATGGCAAAAATGCTGAACAAATATTTTGTTTCAGTCTTTACAGTAGAGGACACTAAGAATATCCCAACACTGGACAAACAGGGGACTCTCGGGGGGGAGGAGCTAAATACAATTAAAATCACTCAAGAGATGGTACTCAGTAAAATAATGGGACTCAAGGCGGATAAATCCCCTGGACCTGATGGCTTCCATCCTAGGGTCTTGAGGGAAGTGGCAGTAGGGATTGTGGATGCTTTGGTGATAGTTTTCCAAAATTCCCTGGACTCAGGAGAGGTCCCGGCAGATTGGAAAACTGCTAATGTAACACCGTTATTTAAAAAGGGTAGTAGGCAGAAGGCTGGAAATTATAGGCCAGTTAGCTTAACATCTGTGGTGGGTAAAATTTTGGAGTCTATTATTAAGGAGACAGTAACGGAACATTTAGATAAGCATAATTTAATAGGATAAAGTCAGCATGGCTTTATGAAGGGGAAGTCATGTCTGACAAATTTGCTTGAGTTCTTCGAGGATATAACGTATAGGGTGGATAAAGGGGAACCAGTGGACGTAGTGTATTTAGACTTCCAGAAGGCATTCGACAAGGTGCCACATAAAAGATTATTACTTAAGATAAAAAATCACGGGATTGGGGGTAATATTCTGGCATGGGTGGAGGATTGGTTATCAAACAGGAAGCAGAGAGTTGGGATAAATGGTTCATTTTCGGACTGGCAACCAGTAACCAGTGGTGTTCCACAGGGGTCGGTGCTGGGTCCCCAACTCTTTACAATCTATATTAACGATTTGGAGGAGGGGACCGAGTGCAACATATCAAAATTTGCAGATGATACAAAGATGGGAGGGAAAGTAGAGAGTGAGGAGGACATAAAAAACCTGCAAGGGGATATAGACAGGCTGAGTGAGTGGGCGGAGATTTGGCAGATGCAATATAATATTCGAAAATGTGAGGTTATGCACTTTGGCAGGAAAAATCAGAGAGCAAGTTATTTTCTTAATGGCGAGAGACTGGAAAGTACTGCAGTACAAAGGGATCTGGGGGTCCTAGTGCAAGAAAATCAAAAAGTTGGTATGCAGGTGCAGCAGGTGATCAAGAAAGCCAACGGAATGTTGGCTTTTATTGCTCGGGGGATAGAATATAAAAACAGGGAGGTATTGCTGCAGTTATATAAGGTATTGGTGAGACCGCACCTGGAATACTGCATACAGTTTTGGTCTCCATACTTAAGAAAAGACATACTTGCTCTCGAGGCAGTACAAAGAAGGTTCACTCGGTTAATCCCGGGGATGAGGGGGCGGACATATGAGGAGAGGTTGAGTAGATTGGGACTCTACTCATTGGAGTTCAGAAGAATGAGAGGCGATCTTATTGAAACATATAAGATTGTGAAGGGTCTTGATCGGGTGGATGCAGTAAGGATGTTCCCAAAGATGGGTGAAACTAGAACTAGGGGGCATAATCTTAGAATAAGGGGCTGCTCTTTCAAAACTGAGATGAGGAGAAACTTCTTCACTCAGAGGGTGGTAGGTCTGTGGAATTTGCTGCCCCAGGAAGCTGTGGAAGCTACATCATTAGATAAATTTAAAACAGAAATAGACAGTTTCCTAGAAGTAAAGGGAATTAGGGGTTATGGGGAGCGGGCAGGAAATTGGACATGAAGCTGAGTTCGGATCGGTCAATGCCCTGTGGGTGGCGGAGAGGGCCCAGGGGCTATGTGGCCGGGTCCTGCTCCGACTTCTTGTGTTCTTTAGATTTGTGGTTGGGATCAGATCAGCCATGATCTTATTGAATGGCGGAGCAGGCTCGAGGGGCCGATTGGCCTACTCCTGCTCCAATTTCTTATGTTCTTATGTTCTTATGATTCATACTGGAGTACAACTAGCTGGGTATCAGCAGTCTCCACACTGATTCATACTGGAGTACAACTAGCTGGGTATCAGCAGTCTCCACACTGATTCATACTTTTTTTTATTCGTTCTTGGAATGTGTGCGCGCTGGCGAGGCCAGCATTTATTGCCCATCCCTAATTGCCCTTGAGAAGGTGGTGGTGAGCCGCCTTCTTGAACCACTGCAGTCCGTGTGGTGAAGGTTCTCCCACAGTGCTGTTAGGAAGGGAATTCCAGGATTTAGACCCAGCGACGATGAAGGAACGGCGATATATTTCCAAGTCGGGATGGTGTGTGACTTGGAGGGGAACGTGCAGGTGGTGTTGTTCCCATGTGCTTGCTGCTCTTGTCCTTCTAGGTGGTAGAGGTCGCGGGTTTGGGAGGTGCTGTCGAAGAAGCCTTGGCGAGTTGCTGCAGTGCATCCTGTGGATGGTACACACTGCAGCCACAGTGCGCCGGTGGTGAAGGGAGTGAATGTTTAAGGTGGTGGATGGGGTGCCAATCAAGTGGGCTGCTTTGTCCTGGATGGTGTCAAGCTTCTTGAGTGTTGTTGGAGCTGCACTCATCCAGACAAGTAGAGAATATTCCATCACACTCCTGACTTATGCCTTGTAGATGGTGGAAAGGCTTTGGGGAGTCAGGAGGTGAGTCACTCGCCACAGAATACCCAGCCTCTGACCTGCTCTTGTAGCCACAGTATTTATGTGGCTGGTCCAGTTAAGTTTCTGGTCAATGGTGACCCCCAGGATGTTGGTGTTGGGGGATTCGGCGATGGAGCACAACTGGATGTTGATGGAGCAATACTGGAGCACAACTAGCTGGGTATCAGCAGCCCTGCAGCATTTCACTCCAACAGACCATTCTTCATGTGTAAACTTGAAGAACAAGAGCAGCAAGATCATGGGAATATCATCAACTACAAACCACGCACCAACCTGACTTAATATATAATGAGAGGAAAGAGTACAAAAGCAAGGAAGTTATGCTAAACCTTTAAAAAAACTGGTTAGGCCCCAGCTGGAGTATTGTGGCCAATTCTGGGTACCAGACTTTAGGAAAGATGTCAAGGCCTTAGAGAGGGTGCAGAGGAGATTTACTAGAATGATACTAGGAATGGAAAAACTTCAGTTATGTGGAGAGATTGGAGAAGCTGGGGTTGTTCTCCATAGAGCAGAGAAGATTAAGGGGAGATTTGATAGGTGTTCAAAATTATGAAAGGTTTTGATAGAGTAAATAAGGAGAAACTGTTTCCAGTGGCAGAAGGGTCGGTAACCGGAGGACACAGATTTACGGTAATTGTCAAAAGAACCAGAGGCGACATGAGGAAGAAAATATTTTACGCAGTGAGTTGTTATGATCTGGAATGCGCTGCCTGAAAGGGTGGTGGAAGCAGATTCAATAATAACTTTCAGAAGGGAACTGGATAAATACTCAAAAGAGAAAAATTTGCAGGGCTGTGGGGAAAGAGCGGGGGAGTGGGACTAATTTGAAAGTTCCTTCAAAGAGCTGGCACAGGGGCTCCTTCTGTGCTGTATGATTTTATATCACCGTTCTTTCATCTTCAGAAGATCAAAATCCTGGAATTCCCTACCTAATACTATCAGCACAAGGACTGCAGCAGTTCCAGATGGCAGGTACTAGCACCACCTTCTCAGGGCAACTGGGGATGGGCAACAAAAGTGGGCATGCCAGCATAATCCACATCCAGACAACAAATTTTTTTTAAAAGGCTATGCAAACATGGGGACACCGGAGCATGGCCTGATCCTGCCCTCACCGGATGTCTATACACTGCGTATTTTCTAGCACAGGTGACAGGAGAGCAATTAGGATCAGGAAGCCTGGCTGATTTTTATCTCGACTTAGCCCAGGAGTGCAGGGGCCAATTGTAGCAGCTTGCCTCACCAGCAGAGACCAGTGAGCAATCCTGGGACTTTCCTGGTCTGTGTTGCTTAGTGCCACACAACACAGTGCTTTTATACACCACGCCATGAGAGGAGCTAACATTCAGGCTTTCTTCAGCCTTTGTTGGGTAAGGGTATTAAGGGTTGGAGAACCAAGGCGGGTAGATGGAGTGAAGATACAGATCAGCCATGATCTAATTGAATGGCAGAAGAGGCTCGAGGGGATGAATGGCCCACTCATGTTCTTATGTTCCTATGATGTTAGCAATAAAATTGAATTAGGCTTGAATAACAAAGCATGGAGCTCACCTCTTTCCGTGGGAAGAAATGGAGAATCGATCACTTCTTGGTTGTGAATAAAAGGTTGTGGAAGTTCTTTCCTATTGTTATTAAGTTACATTTGTTGAACAGAAACTACTCAATTATTCTGTCACTATACTGGCTGTTATGGTCATGGGACAGTACTGCAGGTTAGAGCTGCTTTTTCTGATCCTGTAAAAGAACCCTGATACCATCGCAGTAACGAACTGACTCAAAAATACATCTTTGCTTTTTGTTTCTCAGCCACGTAACTGAACACAGATTGGATTGAAAACTGCACCATTCACCGGAGGCTCTTTTATTCATTTCATTTAAGCTCGGCCAAGTATGTTTAAAACTGGGACACAAAACCAATGGATTGGTTTCCAAAACCATTAATTGTACCTCTGCTCGCTTCAGCATCTCCCATTTGTTGAGGATCTTCATGGCAAAAACCTTTTCAACGTTTCTTAACTTCACAACGGCAACCTGCAACAATAAAAAAGCAAGCAGGTGTTATTACTGAGCTAATTACAAATAGACGACCTTAATTAAACCAGAGAATTATAAATATCAATGTTGCAAAGAAATAGTGAGAACTTGAACTTGAATTTATATAGCGTCCTATCATGTCTTCAGGATATCTCAAAACACTCCACAAGCAATGAATTACTTTCAAAGTGCAATCACTGTTGTGTAGGCAAATGCAGTATTGATTGAGGGAGGAACGCTGAGAGAGCTCCCTGCTCTTCTTCGAATAATGCCTCGGGAGGGCAGCTGGGGGCCTCCGTTTAATGCCTCATCTGGAAGATGGCAATTCCAGCAATGAAGCACTCCCTCAGTACTGCAGTGAAGTGCCAGCCTAGATTTTGTGCTCAAGTCTCTGGAGTGGGGCTTGAACCCATAACCTTCTGACTCAGAAGCAAGACTACTACCAACTAGGCCAAGCTGAGGTACCAGTAGTTGTATTCTTTTATAAACATTCTACTTCAAGAATTTGACGCAAAGCATTCCCCTATCCACCCCAAGACTAGCGCAGACTACTACTCCCCCACCATGTATAGTAGACTCAGCTTCTTCTTCGATAGCTTAATATTGTAAAATCTTAAAGTTGAACACCTGCTCACATACTCACACTCTGAGGCCCAAACCGATAAGGACCAGTTTACCAGGGTGTTCATAGAATCTTACAGAAGCACAGAAGGAGACCATTCAGCCCGTTGTGCTTATGCCATGTCTTTTTTTTAAAAAAGCACTTTCTCAACATCACTTGCAAGCTGCCCAAATGCATCAACAAAATTGTGTATTTTGTTCAAACTCAGTACAGCACTTGCTTCATAACATATTTATCTTCATGGTCAATCAAAAATCAAGCAACTCTGGTCTTAACTTATGTGTGTTGATTAATGTACCCTGATCAAGGAAAGCAATCTAACCTAAAGTTATTTTATTTTATGAGCTGCATTGCACAGCGTGAGATAATAACCGTGACATACATCTTTCAATGGAGCTATTTCTGTTCCATCCATAGGCTTAGCAGAACCACTCAAAGTCAAAACTTCAACAACTCTTTTCACAGGACTTTTCAGTATTTTGGGCACACTACCAAATAGAAAGCTACCGTACTGGATAAATAGCAAAACCAACAGGTTCCTCGCGCAGGTATCTTCTATTTATTTGGTAAACTTTATTGCTCAAAGTGAGACATCTCAGTGCTGGTCGACAAAACATTCGTCTATTTTGAGCACCCATAAGTTAGATACAAGATGGCTTAGGATCCAATGAAAGTCTCCCTTCCCCTTTCTGAACACTGCCTCAACATGCCCAAACTCCAATCGAGGAAAAGCACTTATTACTGCACCAATATGGCCTTTTACATGTGCCACACTATTCGCATGGCCCAAGGAAGATTGCTGTGGACCCACAAACATTGAGAACTTATTTCATATTGGAACCTTACAGCTGGCAGAGATTGTCACCTGACGTAGTCCCATATACATTGTCCAGTAGAGGCCTGTTAAGAGGCAGAACCTCTCAAGTTCAGGAGCACCAAGACCAAATGTGGTCTCCCAAAGACACTGAACAACTAACTAAGCACAGTCTAGGCACTGAACCTGGGACCTGGTCTGCACGGCTCAGTACTTCCCCAGGCATTTATCCGCTGAGCACACTCCAACACCTTTCAGCTCTGAGCCCTGAGAAACTGGAACAATTGTCATTGAGTCATAAAAAGGGTTCATCCAAAATGCTTTGGGTTTTAAAGGAGTTGGGTGGGACGGGTGAGTATGGATATTTTCCAAAACTCATTGGCAGCAGATTCCAGAGGATGGGAAAATAGCAAACGTAACCCCGATATTCAGAAAGGGGGCTAGGGATGAATTATAGACGAGTAAATCTCACAATAATTATGGGAAAATTACTTGAAACAATACTGAGGAACAGCATGAAGGATCATTTGGGGGGGCAATAATTAATGGGAGACCACCATACATAGATTCCAAGAGGGAAAACTGTAGGTAGGGAATTCAGGCAGAATGACTTTACCATTAGAGTGCCCACCATATGGAACAGACTGACAGTGCACACAGTGGAACAGGAAACTTCAAGGGATTTCAAAAAGGAAATAGACAGCTTCCTGACATCTGAAAGGATTCAAGATTGTTAAAATTTATAAATGACTAGTTCGTCTCCCATTATGTTACTCATGGATAATTTGTTTTTACATTGCCCCTGTGCCTTGTTGTAACTGCCTCAGTCCTTCTCCCAGGTTTTAAAAACTTACTCAGGGACATAAGCAAAAAGCTGAGCAGGATAACTTTATTTGAAAAGACCCTGAGCTGAAATTCAAATGAAAAGTATTGAAGATGGACTCAACTTAGCAAAATGTCAGCAAGAGTTCTGGGATCTGTCTACATGACAAATAATGGCCCCTCAGAATATTGTCTGTAAAATATAAGAGTCCCTCAAGAAAAATAATCCACTTGAAAACTCGGTCAGCACACTATGATGGTTGAAAGACTCTACTGAATATAAAACTTCAGTGTAAAAATCCAACACACTATTACATAGAATTTACAGATACAGGCCATTTAGCTCAACTGGTTTGTGCTGGTGTTTATGCTCCACCTCCCTCCCTACTTCATCTACCCTGATCAGCATATCCCTCTATTCCTTTCTCCTACGTATACTTATCCAGCTGCCCCTTAAAGGCATCTATGCTATTCACCTCAACTACTCCATGTGGTAGCAAGTTCCACATTTTAACCACTCTCTGAGTAAAGTAGTTTCTCCTGAATTTTTTACTGGATTTATTAGTAAGAACATAAGAAGTAGGAGCAGGAGTAGGCCAATCAGCCCCTCGAGCCTGCTCCGCCATTCAATAAGATCATGGCTGATCTGATCCTAACCTCAAATCTAAATTCATGTCCAATTTCCTGCCCACTCCCTGTAACCCCTAATTCCCTTTACTTCTAGGAAACTGTCGATTTCTATTTTAAATTTATTTAATGATGTAGCTTCCAGTGACTATCTTATATTTATGGCCCCCCGTTTTGGACTCCCCCACAAGTGGAAACATCTTCTCTACGTCTACCTATCAAACCTCTTTCTAATTTTCAAGACCTCTATTAGGTCACCCCTCAGCCTTCTCTTTTCTAGAGAAAAGGGCCCGAGCCTGTTCAGTCTTTCCTGATAGTTATAACCTCTCAGTTCTGGTATCATCTTAGTAAATCTATAGAAGATGGCTGCTTTCAAAGGAGAATAAATAAATTGACTGATTTTCAAAATAACTCAGTAACACAATCAAAGCACTGAACAGGATTGAGGTCTTCAAAAAGAAAGAAAAAGGCACAAATTCAAATGGGATCTTAAAAAAAAGCTGTAAAAAACAACAAATAAATCACTGGATTCCAAGAGTCACTCAGCAGTACAATCAACAGACTGAGTAGGGTCAGTCTCTTTAAAAAGGCAAAAATAGGTGTAATAAATAGATATAAATTTAAAATGGTTTATATCATACTGATCTGAAAAAAGTGATAAAAAACGGCTTGAACCTCGATTCAATGGTACCAAACAGCAACTCCAGAATCAAGAGCCATGCACGTCAAACAAAATGGGAGAAAAATTAATTACATTAATAAATTTGAAATTAAAAGATAAGAATTGTCCTAAAAGTACTAATTTGAGTAAAGCCTCAGTGGTTTGAACTGCAAGGCGCAGTCTGCCAGAGGTCAGTAATGGTCGCTGACCTGCTGGCAAATTTTGGCATCCTGTAAGGTGGAATGCATCAAGTTGTTCCTACAGTGACTACACTTCAAAAGTACTGCATTGGATGTAAAGCGCTTTGGGACAGCCTGAGGTCATAAAAAGCGCTGTATAAATGTAAGTCTTTCTATTCTTTCTTTTAGACTGCTGGAAGAATAATGGAGACATGGACAAGAGATTCCTGTGGACAGACAAGAGCAGGTCACCTGGATCTGATCGATCAGTCAAACAGCCAATAAAGAAACACAATTTGTGGGCGGCATTGCGAGCAGCTAATTGGAGAAATGAGTCACATGTTTCTCCTTGACCAATCAGGTCAGTAGATTGCAACATAGCTTCACAGCAATGTGCACAAACCAGACTTGAGAAGGCAACACCATCCAAACATGAGTGAGAGAGACAGATAGCCTTCTTCTGCCTAAAATATATTACTCAAAATCAAACAGCTGTTTCAGATTATAAATGACAAGCAATTACTTCAGATTTATAATCCTGTGGAAGATCCAGGGAAAGGGCTTTTTAGAAAAAAAGGCAACACTTTATCAGAACGTAAACGGCTCAGTTCATATTTCCAACATTTTTCTCATGTGAAAAGAGCTCCAAGCCATTAAAGGCTGTGCATTTAGTACTAAGTTACTAAAACAGTACTTCCCAGAGATATTTAAATGGCAGGAGTTTGGCACATTGTTTGGAATTTATAGGGTTGCCAGCTACGGTGGGAAAATAAATGCGCTCACTGATCAGTAATGCACCAGCTTCCCCATTAGTTTGGACAGATGAGACTAGATTTCATGATCTGGAGACCTGGAAACAGTGACTAACAAAAAAAAAACAAAAGTATCATTCAACAGCACACAGAGGAGCTTTATCAAAACCCCATTAGTGGAGGACAAAAGGAGAACGAACTCTTCCCAAAATCTAACCGGCTTTCGTATGAGTGATCCAAAAAAACTTCCAAATTAACCCCAAAGTAAATGAGCCCCACTTCAGGGGTGTGTCTTAACAAGCTCCGACACAGACATACGTGGGCACCTGTCAGTATAGACTGGCAGTCCAACTCCCAACCATCCCTGCCACTCCAGCTCTCCTGTACCAGCTGGGTATATTAACCACCAGGTCCATCTCTCCTGGCACTGCTCACGTGTAGTCTAAGTTGAAATGCGGTTTTTAATGCTCCCCAGCAGTTTTAAATGCGACCGCAGTTTGCCCATCATTCTAATGCAGCAAATTACAGGAGTGATTCAAGGTAAAAATATTTCTTAACTGGCAACGGAAGATACAGACCTTCGATATACTGTAACTGATCCCCATCACCTGGATGGGTGAAGTGACAACAATACTCAAGAAGCTGCATAATATGATGCAGGACAGAGCAGTTCACTTGATCAGTGCCCTCGTCAATGGACTCAATATCCACTCCCCCTTCGACCTCGACTACCAAGAAGGGTAACAGCAGCAGTGTCATGGGAACCTCCAAGCTCCTCTCCAAGTCTCACACCATCTGACTTGGACATTCATATCGCTTTCCCTTCATCACCGCTGGGTCAATATCCTGGAGTTCCCTACCTAACATTTTTCCAAATAAGAGTGCCATCATTTCCATACTACAGGACTAAAAACAAAAACCACCAGGTTTTCTGCTCTTTATCTGTGCTGAAAGTGCCTATCTGTTGGGGTCAGGCAAAGATAGGATCAAGATTGGGCTCAAAGAGTGCCAATACACAATATTTAGGCTCACATACGACGAATGAACACAACCAAGATGTTGGACATAGGGATAGGGGTAGGCCATTCAGCCCCTCGAGCCTGTTCTGCCATTCAATCAGATCATGGCGGATCTGTACTCCATTTATCCGCCTTTGATCCATATCCCTTGATACCCATATCTAATAAAAATATGTCGATCTCAGACTTGAAAATTTCAATTGACCCAGGATCCATGGCCTTTTGGGGAAGATAATTCACATTTCCAATAACCTTTTGCTTGATAAAATGCTTCCTAATTTCACCCCTGAATGGCCTAGCTCTAATTGTGCCCCTTTATTCTGGAATCCCCCACTAGGGGAAATACCTTCTCTGTATCTACTCTATCGAATCCTTTTATCATTTTAAAGACCTCGATTAGATCACCCTCAACAGTCTACACTCAGTGAATACAAGGCAAGTTTATGCAACCCTTTAAGCCTGGTATCATTCCAGTGAATTATGCGCTGTAGCCCCTCCAAGGCCAATAAATCCTTCCTAAGGTTCAGTGCCCAAAACTGAATGCAGTACTCCAGATGAAGTCTGACCAAGGCTCTATGCAACTGAATCATAACTTCCTCCCCTTTGTATTCCAGCCCTCCTGAGATAAAGGCCAATATTCCGTTAGCCTATTTGATTACTTTTTGTACCTGTGCACATCCAATTATTTTCTCCATTACCACTTTTTTTTCAAAACTTGTATCAAATAATTCCTTCCCTTCGACTTATTTTTAGGTACCCTTTTACTGCTGGTATTTTGTCCTCTTCCTTTACAGTGAAAACGCATACAAAATATTTATTTAACAAGTCTGCCATTTCCTTATTATCCATTATAGTCTCGCCTGCATCCGTCTTTAATGGGCCTACATTCCTGATTACCACTTTCTTTCTCTCAATATATTTATAAAAACCTTTGCTGTTAGCTTCGATATCCCTTGCAAATTCTTTTTCATATTCCCTTTTTGCACCTCTTATTACTTTCTTTGTATCCCTTTGTTGTGTAATATATTGCTCTCCCAGTCTGCTGGATTTCCGCTTTTCCTTGCATTTGTGTATCAAATAATCCAGTGCAGCTGGACTATTTGTCATCATCTGGACAAGAGAAAAGGAGGAAGAAACTTCTGGGCAGAATACCTATTTTCAGCCAAAATCAATCCCACAATAAACAGAGACTATTCAGGTACGGAGAAAACCAATCAGTGATGGCTGCACAGCTGTGGTTCAACATCAATGAGCAGAATTGTGAAGTGTAACTCAAGTGAGTTACTGAGCCAGGAAAAATTCTAAAATAAGATCGCAGCTATTTAAATCACATTTAAAAAAAATTTTTGGTGCTTATTTAGTTACGTTATCCAGGAATGGAGAAAATGATTTATTCAACTATGGCTATATAACTGCATCAAACAGCTGGTGTTGCCAATAGCCAAATATTAATCCTTCAGCATAGCAGCCAGGGATTGTGTAGGAGAAATGCCCTTAGTGAGTCCCCAAAATTGAGTCAGTAGTCAGACTGAATGCCCAGATGGCTAATGCTAATGAAACCATGAAGCTTTCTACAAACAAAACATTCCTTGCCAGGGATAGAAGGCAAGCCATCAAGCCCATAGGTGGCTCATTAAAGGTGCCCTGCCTTATCTGGACCTGTGTGACACCTTTTGAGAGCAAGGACCTGAGAAGCTCAGGAGTAAACGAGTGACCTAGCATGTGCCAGTGCTTCAATGATTTGGAGGCCATCGGGTGTACCAACAAGGCTGTGTGAGGTGATTGACACTGGAAGGGCTAAATTCTTCTAACTCGTGTGACTCAGATTGCTCAATAGAACTGAAGGTTTCTTTGGAAATTAAGGTTATACAAGATGGTGCTCTGGACACTAAGCTTAGTCTTCAGTTATTAGTTCCAGCCCGTATCTTTTTAGCAGCAGTCTTTGTAGTAGAAAGTGTAGGAATTCTTTGTCTAGTATTTGTAGAAAGATGTCTCTGTAAAACTGATACGGAGAGAGAGAGAGAGAGAGAGAGAGAGAGAGATTACAGAAGTTAAGATTATATAATCATAGATTAAGGGAGGTGAGATTTAAGCCAGCTACCAGCGAAGAAGATACCCCGGAGCAGAGGTCCAGGTGGAATAATTAGCACCTCGATGGGTAGAGATTCATCATGATAACACCATCCTCCCAGAAGAAGGCAAGGCAATCAGTTCATCCACACCAGCTCATAAGGACACCGCTACATATTGAGTCCACAGCACAGAAACAGGCCATGCGGCCCAACTGGTCCATGCCAGCATTTATGCTCCACATGAGCCTCCGCCCTCCCGACTTCATCTACCCCTATCAGCATACCCTTCTTCTCCTTTCTCCATCGTGTGCTTCTCTAGCTTCCCCTTAAATTTATCTATGTTATTTGCCTCAACTACTCCATTTGGTAGCATGTTCCACATTCTTACTATTTACCAAAATTAGTTGGGAGAACGAGTTCACGGAATGCATCAGAGATAGTTTTCAAGAACAACATGTCGAAGAACCAACTAGGGGACAGACTATTTTAGATCTAGTATTGTGTAATGAAACAGGATTAATTAGTAATCTTATAATAAAGGATCCTCGAGGGAAGAGTGATCATATTATGATAGAATTTCATACTGAGTTTGAGAGTGATGTAGTTAAGTCCGAAACTAGGGTCTTAAATTTAAACAAGGCCAATTATGTAGGTATGAGGGGCAAGTTGGCTAAGGTAGATTGGGAAATTAGATCAAATAGATGACAGTAAATAAGCAATGGCAAACATTTAAAGAAATAATTCATAAATCCCAATGAATATACATATCATTGAGGAATAAAAACTGCACAGGATTTTGACCCAGCGACGATGAAAGAACGGCGATATATTTCAAAGTCGGGATGGTGTGTGACTTGAAGGGGACCGTGCAGGTGGTGGTGTTCCCATGTGCCTGCTGCCCTAGTCCTTCCAGGTGCTGGAAGTCGCGGGTTTGAGAGGTGCTGTCGAAGAAGCCTTGGCGAGTTGCTGCAGTGCATCCTGTGGATGGTACAAACTGCAGCCACAGTGCGCCGGTGGTGAAGGGAGTGAACGTTTAGGGTGGTGGATGGGGTGCCAATCAAGCGGGCTGCTTTGTCCTGGATGGTGTCAAGCTTCTTGAGTGTTGTTGGAGCTGCACTCATCCAGGCAAGTGGAGAGTATTCCATCACACTCCTGACTTGTGCCTTATAGATGGTGGAAAGGCCTTGGGGAGTCAGGAGGTGAGTCACTCGCCACAGAATACACACCCTCTGACCTGCTCTTGTAGCCGCAGTACTTATATGGCTGGTCCAGTTAACTTTTTGGTCAATGGTGACCCCCAAGATGTTGATGGTGGGGGATTCGGCGATGGTAATGCCGTTGAATGTCAAGGGGAGGTGGTTAGATCCTCTCTTGTTGGAGATGGTCATCGCCTGGCACTTGTCTGGCGCGAATGTTACTTGCCACTTATCAGCCCAAGCCTGGATGTTGTCCAGGTCTTGCTGCATGCGGGCACGGACTGCTTCATTATCTGAGGGGTTGCGAATGGAATTGAACACTGTACAATCATCAGTGAACATCCTTATGATGGAAGGAAGGTCATTGATGAAGCAGCTGAAGATGGTTGGGCCCAGGACACTGCCCTGAGGAACTCCTGCAGCAATGTCCTGGGGCTGAGATGATTGGCCTCCAACAACCACTACCATCTTCCTTTGTGCTAGGTATGACTCCAGCCAATGGAGAGTTTTCCCTGATTCCCATTGACTTCAAATTTACTAGGGCTCCTTGGTGCCACACTCGGTCAAATGCTGCCTTGATGTCAAGGGCAGTCACTCTCACCTCACCTCTGGAATTCACCTCTTTTGTCCATGTTTGGACCAAGGCTGGAATGAGGTCTGGAGCCAAGTGGTCCTGGTGGAACCCAAACTGAGCATCGGTGAGCAGGTTATTGGTGAGTAAATGCTGCTTGATAGCACTGTCGACGACACCTTCCATCACTTTGCTGATAATTAAGGGTAGACTGATGGGGCGGTAATTGGCCGGATTGGATTTGTCCTGCTTTTTGTGGACAGGACATACATGGGCAATTTTCCACATTGTCGGGTAGATGCCAGTGTTGTAGCTGTACTGGAACAGTTTGGCTAGAGGCGCAGCTAGTTCTGGAGCACAAGTCTTCAGCACTACAGCCGGGATGTTGTCGGGGATATGGGGAGGAGGCCGGGATGGATCATCCACTCGGCACTTCTGGCTGAAGATGGTTGCAAACGCTTCAGCCTTGTCTTTTCCACTCACGTGCTGGACTCCACCATCATTGAGGATGGGGATGTTTACAGAGCCTCCTCCTCCCGTCAGTTGTTTAATTGTCCACCACCATTCACGACTGGATGTGGCAGGACTGCAGAGCTTTGATCTGATCCGTTGGTTGTGGAATCGCTGAGCTCTGTCTATAGCATGTTGCTTCCGCTGTTTAGCATGCATGTAGTCCTGTGTTGTAGCTTCATGATGTTGGCACCTCATTTTTAGGTATGCCTGGTGCTGCTCCTGGCAAGCTCTTCTACACTCTTCATTGAACCAAGATTGATCCCCTGGCTTGTTGGTAATGGTAGAGTGAGGAATATGCCAGGCCATGAGGTTACAGATTGTGCTGGAATTCAATTCTGCTGCTGATGATGGCCCACAGCGCCTCATGGATGCCCAATTTTGAGCTGCTAGATCTGTTCTGAATCTATCCCATTTAGCACGGTGATAGTGCTACACAACATGTTGGATGGTGTCCTCAGTGCGAAGACGAGACTTCGTCTCCACGAGGACTGTGCGGTGGTCACTCCTACCAATACTGTCATGGACAGATGCATTTGCAACAGGTAGATTGGTGAGGACGAGGTCAAGTAAGTTTTTCCCTCATGTTGGTTCGCTCACCACCTGCTGCAGGCCCAGTCTGGCAGCTATGTCCTTCAGCACTCGGCCAGCTCGGTCAGTAGTGGTGCTACCGAGCCACTCTTGGTGAATGGACATTGAAGTCCCCCACCCAGAGTACATTCTGTGTCCTTGCTACCCTCAGTGCTTCCTCCAAATGGTGTTCAACATGGAGGAGGACTGATTCATCAGCTGAGGGAGGGTGGTAGGTGGTAATCAGCAGGAGGTTTCCTTGCCCATGTTTGACCTGATGCCATGAGATTTCATGGGGTCCAGAGTCAATGTTGAGGACTCCCAGGCCACTCCCTCTTGACTGTATATCACTGTACCACCACCTCCGGTGGGTCTGTCCTGCCGGTAGGACAGGACATACCCAAAGATGGTGATGGAAGAGTCTGGGACATTGGCTGAAAGGTATGATTCTGTGAGGATGGCTACGTCAGGCTGTTGCTTGACTCGTCTGTGGGACAGCTCTCCCAATTTTGGCACAAGTCCCCAGATGTTAGTGAGGAGGACTTTGCAGGGTCGACTGGGCTTGGTTTGCCTTTGTTGTGTCCGGTGCCTAGTGGTCCGATGCCTGGTGGTCTGTCGGGCTTTATTCTTATCATGACTTTTGTGGGGAAATATGAGGTTATTCACCTTGGTAGGATAAACAGAAAACGGAGTATTTTTTAAATGGTGAGAAACTATTAAATGTTGATGTTCAGAGAGATTTGGGTGTCCTTGTACATGAAACACAAAGTCAAAATGCAGCTACAGCAAACAATTAGGAAGGCAAATGGTATGATAGCCTTTACTGCAAGGGGGTTGGAGTACAAGAGTAAGGAAGTCTTGCTGCAATTGTGTATGGCTTTGGTGAGACCACACCTGGAGTAATGTATGCAGTTTTGGTCTCCTTATCTAAGGAAAGATATACTTGCCTTAGGAGGCGGTGCAACGAAGGCTCACTAGATTGATTCCTGGGATGAGAGGGTTGTCCTTTGAGGAAAGATAGAGTAGAATGGGCCTATACTCTGGAGTTTAGAAGAATGAGAGATGATCTCATTGAAACATATAAGATTCTAAGGGGGCTTGACAGGGTAAATGCTGAGAGGATGTTTCCCCTGGCTGGAGGGTATAAGACTAGGGCTCATAGTCTCAGGATAAGGGGTTGGACATTTAGGACTGAGATGAGGAGGAATTTCTTCACTCAGGGGGTCATGAATCTTTGGAATTCTCTACCTCAGGAGCTGTGGATGCTCAGTCATTGAGCACATTCAAGACTATGATCGATAGATTTTTGGATGCTAAGGGAATCAAGGGATATGGAGATAGGGCGGGAAAATGGAGTTGTGGTCGAAGATCAGCCAGGATCTTATTGAGCAGACTCAAGGGGCCGTATGGCCTACTCCTGATCATAAGAACATAAGAAATAGGAGCAGGAGTAGGCCAATCGGCCCCTCGAGCCTGCTCCGCCATTCAATAAGATCATGGCTGATCTGATCCTAACCTCAAATCTAAATTCATGTCCAATTTCCTGCCCGCTCCCCGTAACCCCTAATTCCCTTTACTTCTAGGAAACAGTCGATTTCTGTTTTAAATTTATTTAATGATGTAGCTTCCACAGCTTCCTGGGGCAGCAAATTCCACAGACCTACTACCCTCTGAGTGAAGAAGTTTCTCCTCATCTCAGTTTTGAAAGAGCAGCCCCTTATTCTAAGATTATGCCCCCTAGTTCTAGTTTCACCCATCCTTGGGAACATCCTTACCGCATCCACCCGATCAAGCCCCTTCACAATCTTATATGTTTCAATAAGATCGCCTCTCATTCTTCTGAACTCCAATGAGTAGAGTCCCAATCTACTCAACCTCTCCTCATATGTCCACCCCCTCATCCCCGGGATTAACCGAGTGAACCTTCTTTGTACTGCCTCGAGAGCAAGTATGTCTTTTCTTAAGTATGGACACCAAAACTGTATGCAGTATTCCAGGTGCGGTCTCACCAATACCTTATATAACTGCAGCAATACCTCCCTGTTTTTATATTCTATCCCCCTAGCAATAAAAGCCAACATTCCGTTGGCCTTCTTGATCACCTGCTGCACCTGCATACTAACGTTTTGATTTTCTTGCACTAGGACCCCCAGATCCCTTTGAACTGCAGTACTTTCCAGTTTCTCGCCATTAAGATAATAACTTGCTCTCTGATTTTTTCCTGCCAAAGTGCATAACCTCACATTTTCCAATAATGTATTGCATCTGCCAAATCTCCGCCCACTCACCCAGCCTGTCTATATCCCCTTGTAGGTTTTTTATGTCCTCCTCACTCTCTACTTTCCCTCCCATCTTTGTATCATCTGCAAACTTTGATATGTTACACTCGGTCCCCTCCTCCAAATCATTAATATAGATTGTAAAGAGTTGGGGACCCAGCACCGACCCCTGCGGAACATTTCTTACGTTGTTATGACCACTTTGAGTAAAGAAGTTTCTCCTAAATTCCCTACTGAATTTATTAGTGACTATCTTATATTGATAACCTCTAGTTTTGGACTCCCAAGTGAAAACATTTTCTCTACGTCTATCCATCAAACCCTTTTATTATCTAAAAGACCTCTATCAGGTCACCCCTCAGACATCTCTTTTCTGGAGAAAAGAGCCCCAGCCTGTTTAGTCTTCTCTGATATGTTCCATAAACATTTCTAAGTACAAGCATGTAGACTTTAATCTATTCAATAGACTGGCTATCTAGTGTTGTTAATTTGTCAGCTGTCTAAGGAGTCTAACCCTAAATTAATCTCACCAATTTAGATCAATATCAGACACTAATCTCAACTGTATATTCATAATCAGGAAGCAGTTAATGCTGAATTACTATGACACAACTGAACTGCCTTTTGTCAATTACCCCTACATACCAATTATTTGCATACTCAATGTTTACGTGTTGCTAACTATGATCCTAAGGTTAATAAACAATTGTCAGTTCATGACTTTGTTGTCTGACTTCTTTGATAATTGGCAAGAAATGGTTAATTAATTTATTCAGTAGCTTGTGCTGATCCTGATGGGAGACTGGCAGCATAAATGCTAATAAAATCCAAAATGGCAAACCAAATTTAGGCATCATTCACTCCAGGTGTCAAATCCCAGGCAATTCCTTGACAAGGAGATAAAGATTCGTCTGATTCCCTTGATGAATAATCTTCACAGTATTGATCCCAGTATTCTTCCAATTGCATCAAAGCCACCTCTTCAATAATGTGCTGGCTGTGATTTTTTACACCAAGCAACTTGTAAGTGGTAAAAAAAAGGCTTATATTGAACTTAGCTGAAGGAAAATGGATGTCAATAATTATAGGACAGTAATATAATGCAGGGGTGGGGTGGGGGGGGGGGTGAGGGTTCCAGATGGTCCATATAGAATGTAATGGAATCATCAGAAATCTTCTCACTGAGAGGGTTCAAATGGCAACAGAATTGTAAAAGTGAAACTCAAGTTATTTGCAACAGCCATAAAAAATCCTAAAATGAGATCACAGCATTTTAATCCCTTTTACTTTTAAATATGTAGTGTTTATTTAATCATTTCATCCAGTTTTTGGGCCAAGATTGGCTGTCATGGGAGACACTGACGGTCATTGAGCTCCCTGCACGTGCAACTTGAAACCCACAGTGAAAGGTTACTACTTGCGACATTTTCACTGCTGGTTCACCAAATAATCAATAGCTGATAGGCAGGAAATCACACAGTGGGTTTAGAGTTTAACAAGTACCATCAACTTCCTGTAACCACACATACAGTGGGATTCTAGAAAGTAAACTGTGACAACAGCACCGACACTCAGGGCTAAAAATAGCTATTACTCTATTGCAATTTGTGACGAAACCACATTTGAAAGCTCTGGAATTGAATCTCATCACTGCAGGAATGAAGTCTTTCTGTTAGTTACAGTTTTTCCTCTGGACCCTACCTTCAGCAATGCCTACAGAAAGTAGTTGTAATACGGTTACAAGACTTGCCGAATACTGGGAAGCCCTATTCCCAGCGCGATTAAGTACCTATTTTAGCAAAATTAGTGTACAACTACTGTTCAAAACCTCAGTCAAAAGCTGCTAACTGGTCTTAAATTAGGAGTTGCAGGATTGTCAACCAGGTCATTCGTGGCCCTAATGTCTCAATTCAGCTCTATTCTCCGGTACCACACAAGATGGACAATAATTCTCATCGTAAAACATGCACATTTTTTGCTTTTATATTTTAAATTTGTGTTGGAAATAATAATCCCTTAAAACAAAATACTGCAGATGCTGGAAATTTGAAACAGAAACAGAAAATGTGGGCAACACTCAGCAAGTCTGGCAGCATTTATAAAGAAAGGAAAGATGTTGGTGTTTCATGCACAGCCCTTCATCAAAACAGAGAATCTCCATCAATCACTTCTTTTCTTGCCCCCACACCATTACCCCGGGAATTTGCCCAAGATCTATGGTTGACTCCTCCTCTTACTCATCTCAATGCTGCCTTCGGCTACATCATCTGCAAATATGGGGTCACCTTCCACATGTATGCTCATGATACATGGTCTTGCCTCTCTCCAGCCCTCCACTGCTTCTGTGTTGTCAGACTGCTTGTCCGACATCCAGCCTTGGGTGAACCACATTATCCTCCAGTTAAACATTGGGAAGACCGTCTTCGGATCCCGTCACAAATCTAGTACCCTTGTCCCTGATTCCATTCCCCTTCCCAGCCACTTTCACAGGTTGAATCAGACTTTTCACAACCTTGGCATCCTATCTGACTTGACCGGAGCTTTTGACCTCATATCCTCTCCATCACAAAGACTGGCTGCTTCCATATCTGTAACTTTGACCGCCTCCACCGCTTCCTTCGCCTATCTACTGTTGAAACCCCCATTCATGTCTTTCCCACCTCCAGACTCGACATGCTCACCCGGCCGGCCTCCCATCCTCCACCCTACTTAAACTTCAGCTCATTGAAAACACTGCTGCCAGTACTCTATCCCGTACCGAGTCCCACTCACCCATCACCCCTGTCTTTGCTGACTTACAGTCGCTTACAGTCCCCCAACGCCTCCAATTTTAATTTATTATCCTTGTGCCAAGTCCAAGGCCCTAGCGGGGATCACTGTGGGTGGTTGAGCTGCATCGGGTCCTGGGAGAGGGGGCAGATAGATTGCAAATGGTAGCAACGGGAATTCTACCATTGAGTTGACTCCCATCCCGCAGTCTTCAACAGGAACCAGTTTTAAATTTCTACACTGTTTAGAGTGCTTTGGAAAACATTATATTTTTAAAACATATTAAAATGTTAAAAGCACCGAAGTTTAAAGCCAGTTCCAACTTTCAACATGAACTCAGCGCTGGAACCAAAACCACCAAGAGGACGATACAGAATGTGCTTCAAGCAGCGTTGCACTGTTACTGCAGGCCAAACATTCTTTTGCAAAGGATGGCTTGCTTCTTTTTCTCAGAAATTCAACTGATAAAAACTAAAGACCAAAGCAGAGGACCCATTGATGCATCTCTCAATGCAAGCTTCTGCTTCATGCTACAAGAATCAGGTGCACAAGGAAATTCCCACCATCCTTCCAAATTACTTTTTTTTTAAACCACTTTCCCCAAGGCTTGCTTCTTCTTTAGGTTGAAGATGCTTTCATTTTGATTTTATGTTATGATGCGGAGATACCGGTGGTGGACTGGGGTGGACAAATGTACGGAGTCGTACAACACCAGGTTATAATCCAACAGCTTTATTTGAAATCACAAGCTTTCGGAGCTTTGCTCCTTCATCAGGTGAGTGCAGGGTTCCATAAAAGCACAGCATATATAGTCAGAGAACAATGCCTGGCGATTACAGATAATCTTTCCAACTGCCCGTTATCACACCTCGGCAGAGAGATACTCACAGCAATCAAAGGAGTGGATGGTGTTCAGACAGGGAAACATTACATCCCAGAATACTGAATACACAAGTGGTCAGATCACAAAGACAGAGAGAGAGAGAGAGAGAGAGAGAGATCCGAAAGGCAGAGAGAGAGAGAGAGAGAGAGAGAGAGAGAATGAGAGAATGACCAGTTGTATTAAAAACAGATAACTTTTTTTCGCTGGTGGGGTTACATGTCGCGTGACATGAACCCAAGATCCCGGTTGAGGCCGTCCTCATGGGTGCGGAACTTGGCTATCAATTTCTGCTCGACGATTTTGCGTTGTCGTGTGTCTCGAAGGCCGCCTTGGAGAACACTTACCCGAAGATCGGAGGCTGAATGTCCTTGACTGCTGAAGTGTTCCCCGACTGGGAGGGAACCCTCCTGTCTGGCGATTGTTGTGCGGTGTCCGTTCATCCGTTGTCGCCAGACAGGAGGGTTCCCTCCCAGTCGGGGAACACTTCAGCAGTCAAGGACATTCAGCCTCCGATCTTCGGGTAAGCGTTCTCCAAGACGGCCTTCGAGACACACGGCAACGCAAAATCGTCGAGCAGAAATTGATAGCCAAGTTCCGCACCCATGAGGACGGCCTCAACCGGGATCTTGGGTTCATGTCACGCTACATGTAACCCCACCAGCGAAAAAAAGTTATCTGTTTTTAATACAACTGGTCATTCTCTCTCTCTCTGCCTTTCGGATCTCTCTCTCTCTGTCTTTGTGATTTGACCACTTGTGTATTCAGTATTCTGGGATGTAATGTTTCCCTGTCTGAACACCATCCACTCCTTTGATTGCTGTGAGTATCTCTCTGCCGAGGTGTGATAACGGGCAGTTGGAAACATTATCTGTAATCGCCAGGCATTGTTCTCTGACTATATATGCTGTGCTTTTACGGAACCCTGCACTCACCTGACGAAGGAGCAAAGCTCCGAAAGCTTGTGATTTCAAATAAAGCTGTTGGACTATAACCTGGTGTTGTACGACTCCGTGATTTTATGTTATGCAGCTTCAAGTGGTGGTTTGCTTTCAAGTTTTTGTTTTCTAAAGATCTAAAGTGTCTTCTCAGTATCACGCGCATCCACAAGATCTGCAGCAACGTCAGGCGGTGCAACTTCACTAATTGTGAGCAGGTCAGATCATGTTGATCATCACTGGCTTGATCCAATTGCTTTCAAGCATTTCTGTAAGAGCTATAACATTACTTTGATCTTTGGAGATCTTATTACACACCTTGATGATGAGACAGATTTACTAGAATGATTCCAGGGATGAGGGACTTTAGTTACGTGGATAGACTGGAGAAGCTGGGGTTGTTCTCCTTAGAGCAGAGAAGGTTGAGAGGAGATTTGATAGAGGTATTCAAAATCATGAAGGGTCTAGACAGAGTGGATAGAGAGAAACTGTTCCCATTGACAGAAGGGTCAAGAACCAGAGGACGCAGATTTAAGGTGATTGACAAAAGAACCAAAGGTGACATGGCCTTCAAAAGGGAACTGGATAAGTACTTGAAAGTAAATATTTGCAAGGCTACGGGGATAGGGCAGGAGAGTGGGACTAGCTGAACTGCTCTTGCATAGAGCCAGCACGGACTCGACAGGCCAAATGGCCTCCTTCCGTGCTTTCTATGATTCACATATCCTGCATCGTGAATCTTTTTTTGGAAACTATTTCAGTACTCTGCTGCAAGGTCATGTCTACTGACTGTTCCGGTTTAAGACTAATTCCTTTTGTACCTGAAGTCTGAATGTCTTTGTTCACAGTCCCCTCGCCCCTCTGTGTTTGATCAACTGAATAGAGGAAGCTCTTGATTCAAAGTATTCTCACACCTCAGGATGATCAGCAGGTGAATGCATCATCTGTGCACACTGGATGGGCAGGTAGTGAGCGCAGTTCATCTGCTCATAACAAAACCACCATAGACATTGCCCAGATGTATAAGTGCAACAATCAGGTTCCCTCTGTTCTTGCTTAAGCAGACCTGGCATGGTCTCAACCACGTTACTATAGAACAGCCAGAGTGCATCATTTGTGTCCAAGTGATGGGTACCTTCCAGAGTTCATAGAATTGCACAAAGGAAACATTCTTGATTTAGTCACAAAATCTTTTCTGACTGATCTCACCATATGGCACACTCATCAACATGCAGCCCGAAGGCAGAGAATTGTAGGGGGCATGCTGTCTTGGCACCTGGTCTTTGATATATTGCAGATACAAGCCAGCATTCCACAGAATGTTAATAATATCCAAGGGCCACTAACCACAGGTGACCTGCTGTCAATACACAATTTGATTACGGGGACGAAGGTATGGAGAAATCAGGGTCGTTAAATTAATTGTGACTATGTCTTTAAGGTCACTATCATGTGGGGAAGTGGTCGAAACAGATACATCCTGAAGTTAATAAGACCCTAATGGTTGGTGAAAGCAATAAGATTATGGCTGATCTCAACTCCTATTCTCGCCCGATCCTCATATCCCTTGATTCCCTTAGTGTCCAAAAATCTATCAATCTCAGCCTTGAATATATTCAACAACTCAGCATCCACTGCCCTCTGGGGTAGAGAATTCCAAAGATTCACAACCCTCTGAGTGAAGAAATTCCTCCTCATTTCAGTCTTAAATGGCCGACCCTTTATCCTGAGACTATGTCCCCGAGTTCTAGACTCTCCAGCCAGGGGTAACAGCCCCTCAGCATCTACCCTGTCAAGCCCTCTTAGACTCTCATATGTTTCAATGAGGAGATCACCTCTCATTCTTCTAAACTCCAGAGTATAGGCCCATTCTACTCTATCTTTCCTCATAGGACAACCCTCTCATCCCAGGAATCAATCTAGTGAGCCTTCGTTGCACCGCCTCGAAGGCAAGTATATCCTTCCTTAGATAAGGAGACCAAAACTGTACACAGTACTTTAGGTGAGGTCTCACCAAAGCCCTATACAATTGTAGCAAGACCTCCTTGCTCTTGTACTCCAACCCCCTTGCAATAAAGACCAACATGTCATTTGCCTTCCTAATTGCTTGCTGGACCTGCATGTTGATTTTCTGTGTTTCATATACACCCAAATCTCTCTGAACACCAACATTTAATCGTTTCTCACCATTTAAAAAATATTCTGTTTCTCTATTCTTTCTACCAAAGTGAATAACCTCACATTTCCCCACATTATACTCCATCTGCCACCTTCTTGCCCACTCATTTAGCCTGTCTATATCCCTTTGCAGACTCTTTGTGTCCTCCTCACAGCTTACTTTCCCACCTAGCTTTGTATTATCAGCAAACTTGGATACATTACACTCAGTCCCCTCATCTAAGTCATTAATATAGATTGTAAATAGCTGAGGCCCAAGCACTAATCCTTGCGGCACCCCACTAGTTACAGCCTGCCAACTTGAAAATGACACGTTTATTCCTACTCTCTTTGCTGTCCATTAACCAATCCTCTATCTATGCTAATATATTACCTCCAACCCCATGTGCCCTTATCTTGCGTAACAACCTTTGGTGTGGCACCTTATCGAATGCCTTTTGAAAATCCAAATAAACTACATTCACTTTATCTACCCTGCTAGTTACATCCTCAAAAAACTCTTAATAGATTTGTCAAGCACACCTTTCATAAAACCACGCTGACTCTGCCTAATCAAGTTATGATTTTTTAAGTGCCCTGTTACCACTTCCTTAATAATGGATTCCAGCATTTGCCCGACGACCGATGCCAGGTTAACTGGCCTGTAGTTCCCGGTTTTCTTTCTCCCTCCATTCTTGAATAGTGGGGTTACATTTGCTACCTTCCAATTCACTGGGACTGTCCCAGAATCGAGGGAATTTTGAAAGATCACAACCAATGCATCCACTATCTCTGCAGTCACCTCTTTTAGAACCCTAGGATGTAGGCCATCAGGTCCAGGGGATTTGTTGGTTTTTAGTCCCATTTATTTCTCCAGTACTTTTTCTTTACTAATATTAATTACTTTAAGTACCTCACTCTCATTAGTTCCCAACCTTGGTCACCTTGCAACCACGTCTCTGTAATAGCTATTAGACCAAACCCATTAATCTCTATTCGCTCCATTAATTTGTCTATCTTGTTACGAATGCTTCGTGCATTCAGATAAAGCGCCTTTAATTTTAACTTGTTACCATTTTTACCTGCTTTGACCTTATTCGCTGATGCAGTATTACCGTTAAACACTCTGTCCCTTCCTGTCACACTGCTTATCTTTCTCCAAATCGCTACACTGCTCTATTGCCCTGACTTTTCTCTTTAGATTTCTAAACTTCCCCTCATCTGACCCCTCCCCCCACTTTTTAGATTAAAGCCCTATCTACAATCCCAGTTATTCGAATCGCCAGGACACTGTCCCAGCCCGGTTTAAGTGGAGCCCGTCCCATCAGAACTGCTCCCTCCCTCAAGTCTGATCCACTGCCATCCTGCTGAAACTCCAATGGACAAAGTCAGTCAAAGCTTTCACAGTGATTTCACTTTATATCGCTTGTCAACTGTTCAATCAACTTCTAGTCCACAGGCTCAATATTTTCCTTCATAATTTTTGATGTTAGCACAATGAACTCTGCCTCTCTATCACACTGAGTGCGAATTATTTTTGTCATGACATAAAATGCAGGGAAATGAGTCCACATGGTAAATAGTGATTGGACGTTTTTGCTGGTTGCGTTATTGAGATAATATTACTTTCCTATCTCCACCAAGCAACAATTCAAGCTCTGGGAGCTGGGGTCTTCTCACCAACAAGTTTGGTTCTATGCCAAAACTTCACAGGCCAAGCAAAAGGTCACCAGCTTTGGAGTAACAGAGCCTTTGGGAATGAAGCACAATAACAGGTCAGGTCCTGTTATCACCTCCAGACTCAACTACTCCAGTGCTCTCTTGGACAGCTTCCCATCTGTCACCCTTCATAAACTTCAGTTAATTTAAAACTTTGCTGCTCATATCTGCTACTCCCCACTCATACATCACCCTTGTCCTCGCTGGCCTACATTAGCTCCCGGTTCCCCCAATGTCTCCAATTTAAAATTTCCATCCTTTTGTTTAAATCCTTCCATGGCCTCACCTTTCCCATCTATGTAGTTTCCTGCAGTGCTACAATACCTTCCTGAACTCTCCATTCCGCTGATGCTGGCCTTTTGTGCATCCCTGCTTCCTTCATCCCAATTCTGGTGACTGTGCTTTTAGCCACTGAGACCCCACACTCTGCAATTCCCTCCCAAAGCCCCTCTGCCTCTCTGCCTCCATCTCCATCTCCTTTAAACCCTTCCTCAAAACCCACCTCCTCAACCAAGTTTTTGGTCACCCCTTCTAATATCTACTTCTTTAGCTCAGCATCTATTTTTGATTATACCTATGTGAAGCGGTTTGAGACTTTTTCTATGTTAAAATAAATGAGGCAAGGCGGAGATTGGCAATGTTGCGGAGATGGAAGTGAGGAAAAAAAGACAGACTTGTATTTATATAGCATCTTTCACAACCTCAGGACGCCCCAAAGTGCTTTACAGCAAATGAAGTACTTATGAAATGTAGTCACTGTTGTAATGTAGGAAACACGGCGGCCAATTTGCGCACAGCAAGCTCCCACAAACAGTAATGTGATAATGACCAGATAATCTGCTTTAGTGATGTTGGTTGAGGGATAAATGTTGACCAGGACACCAGGGAGAACTACCCTGCTCGTCTTCGAAATAATGCCTTGGGATCCTTTGGGTCCACCTGAGAGGGCAGACAGGGACTCTGTTTAATGTCGCATCCGAAAGACGGCATCGACAGCGCAACACTCCCTCAGAACTGTACTGCTGTGTTAGGCTGGATTATGTGCTCAAGTCTCTGGAATGATACTTGAACCCATAATCATCTGACTCAGAGGCAACGTGCTACCCACTGAGCCACGACACACCTATAATCTGGGGTAATGTGGGGTTTAAAGTTCAGCTCAGGATTGAACAAGACACCAAGGCTGGTTCAGTCCAAGACAGCGGTTGAGAAGTGGAATGGAGTCAGTAGCAAGGGGGCAGAGTTTATGATGGTGGCCAAGATAATGGTTTTGGTCTTCACGATTTCTTGAGTTTCTTTGACTCATTGAGAGAAGAGAGCTCAGCCTCAATTTATTTTTCAATGGTGTAGATTAGATAGTCAAGACAAACAGTTTAAGTGAAGGGATCAACAGAGGTGGCCCAGTTGAAAAAAAGACACTGTAGAGAGGAGAAGAAAATGCTAGAAACACACAGTAGGTCAGTCAGCATCAGAAAAGAAAAAAGACAGGAGCCACCTTCAGATGGATTGACTTCAGATGCCAGTGGGTCACTGTGTACTTCCAGCATTTTCACTTTTTATTTTAAAAGTAATTACCCTGATGAAAGTGTTCATCAGGAGAGTTGAGAGTCACGGTGTCAGGCAATCTGCAAGCATTGCATAATTTATGGATTTACACAACAGAGCACGTTCGTGCTCTATTTTTGTACTATATTATTGTCTATTCTTCGGACTGCATTGTTGAGATTCTTTCCTAAGAACTGCATACCACCGAGGCACCCAGCCAGTTTGTAATCTGCAGTCTTCACTCATTGTGATCTTTGAGTACACAGCAGTATTGCCGTGCATTATGATAAATGTTCAACCGTTTTTAAAATTGTTTAGCAATGACTCCCTTTGTTCTAAAAGGGTGCACAATTTTTGACATTGGGCCGGATCTTGCTGGACAAATAATAGCGTGTTAACGACGCATGCCGTTGTTAATGTGCAAATCAGCCAGCAAGTTCAGGGCATTAAGAGATACACTGTGAGTTACAATACTCCAGAACTTGCTGGTCGATTTATGCCGCTCCACCGTTTGCTTCGCACAATCGACATCGTGCCCTGAGCCTCCCCGTTATTTTTAAGAACATGCTGTATTTGCACATTAATTGGCCGTTAAACTCGCCGCAGAAATTTAAGTCTGGTAATTAACAGCACAAGTACCTTTTTTACGACGTGATAATTGTTAATGCAGCGCCAATCAACCTCTCTGGCCCAGAAATGGAACAATTTAAACTGCGGAGTCTCATTCTTTCAGGTGGTAAATTGTCCTTAAGAGATTTTAAAAAGTCAAAAATGTTTACATTTTTTTCCTACTTTTCCTTTCTGTTTCTTATCTCTTTCTTTCTTAATCCAATCTTTCTTTCCCTCTCTTTCTCCATTTGATTTGACTCTAATTCATCCTATTTCCTTCTCAGTTGTTCCTCTGCTTCTTTCTCAATCCTTAAATCTCATTGGTGAAGGAGATACACTGTTGGTCCCACCATACACTGAAATCCAGAAGCCCCACTGCGCTCACCACGCCATTATCGGCTCGCACTTCAAGCAAGTTATGGCGCAAAACATTTTTGAGCTAAAGGGTGCAGACGGGGAACGGTGCGAGATGCCCCGCTCCAGCAAGGGCCCACCCATAATTGGACAACTCAACATGCTAGAGCCAGTCATCCTTGGACACTTTTGCTGAGCCCGAGACCTGGTCATTGGAGGATGCTAGGGTTTCTAGCCTACTTTTTTAACCAGGGAGAGTGCATGACACAGGTGGAAAGCGAAGAAAATGTATTTACAAACAAAGAATCCTCATAAAAATTTTAAATTAATCACTGCTAATGATGGGAAATATTTCAAACTTTCTAGAGTTCTTTGCAGACTAATTTATGCTCAATTTAAATGCCTATGGATTTTCAAAAAGTATTCAATGAGGTTAAAAAAAAGCAGACAAAGGCCTTGCATTTATATGGTGCCTTTCACACACTTAAGACATCCTAAAACACTTCTTAGAAACATAGAAAATAGGAGCAAGGGTAGGCCATTCGGCCCTTCGGGCCTGCTCTGCCATTCAAAATGATCATGGCTGATCGTCTAACTCAGTACCCTGTTCCCGCTTTTTCTCCATATTCTTAGCCAATAAATTACTTCCGAAATGTATTCACCATTATGTAGGCAAGCACAGCAGCTGTCTGCACACAGTAAGGTCCCACAAAGAGCAATGAGATCATTAAACAGTTAATTTGTTTAGCTGGTGATTGGTTGAGGGATCTTTCAGTTCCATTGTGGGATCTTATGGACACAGCACTTTTTCCCCCAGTAAGGCAGGATCTTTGGGCACAACCAGAAAATGTGAAGAGACTGCACTGCCCCCATCACAACGACCCTATCATTTTCCAAAACTGGCCAGAGTTCCACTCCTAGTCAACTTCCAACAACCCCTGCTGGAAGTGCCAGTGCCTGATATTGAAAGAGAGATCACTTTTATCTGTAATGCTCCCCATGACAGAACAGCTTGCTGAAATCCACCAACAAAGTTCACACATGAGGATACCATGACCACCATGAAACACATCCCAGCAAGGGATAATGCCTTCAGGAGTGATGAGGTTAAAAAAAAAGTGATGAAAAAGAGAAATGTTGCCAGCTGTCTAAAATCAAATTCACTTGCTCAACATTTTGGTGGTCAGAAACAGCAACCAAACTATAACTTTGCTGGTCAATGTTACATTTCATTTCAGGGATACCCACCAAAGAATACAAATAGTTACAAACTACAACAAATGGCTTTTTAATTATTTTTTTTTAGTAACGCTCAATTAATAACCTTATCTAAAAGCAAGGATTAAAAAGAAAACCAAATACGGAGACATTACTATCCAACATACGCAGGATGTGAATTTTTAAGACCTCAACTTGAACATTTCCACAAAAGGGCAATCAAAATGAGAGCTAAACTAAAATATGAACAAGCTCAAATCTGATGTCAGCACCTGCCAATCTCTTTGCTACAAGCTGCTCACTGATCATACAACCATCACTGACGACTGGTGTAATCCACAGCATCCTCTTCAGTGGATTTTAAAACCCTGGAGTCATAGGAGGAAAGGTCTTTTAAAAATAAAAATCAGAGGAAGGAATGTAAGTGCAAATACATACCCCTGCACTGCATCCAATAATGTCCAACAATGCATGGGTCTTGCTGCCTTACTTATACTTCGATAGTTGCTGGTCTAAAACCCAACAGGTGGATGAAAACCCACTCGTCAGCATGGGTCAGTTAGTAGCACTCTTACCTCAGTCAGAAGACTGTAGGTTCAAGCTCCACCCCAGGACTTGACCACAGAACCATAGAATCATACAACACAGGAGACCATTCGATCCATCATGCCTGTGCCAGCTCTTTGAAAGAGCTCTCCAATTAGTCCCACTTCCCTATGCTTTCCCCATAGCTCTGTAAATTTTTCCTTTTCAAGCATTTATCCAATTCCCTTTTGAAAGTTACTATTGAATCTGCTTCCACCACCCTTTCAGGCAGTGCATTCCAGATCATAACAACTCGCTGCATAAAAAAATTTCTTCTCATTTTGCCTTTAGTTCTTTTGCCAATTATCTTAAATCTGTGTCCTCTGGTTATCGACCCTTCTATCACTGGAAACAGTTTCTCCTTATTTACTCTATCAAAACCCTTCAGAATTTTGAACCTCTCTATTAAATCTCCCCTTAACCTTCTCTGTTCGAAAGAGAACAATCCCAGCTTTTCTAGTCTCTCCAAATAAATGAAGTCCATCATCCCTGGTATCATTCTAGTAAATCTCTTCTGCACCCTCTCCAAGGCCTTGACATCCTTCCTAAAATGTGGTGCCCAGAATTGGCCACAATATTCCAGCTGAGGCCTGACTGGTGATTTATTAAGGTTTAACATAACTTCCTTGCTTTTATACTCTATGCCTCTATTTATAAAGCCCAGAATCCCTTATGCCCTTTTAACAGCCTTCTCAACCTTCAATGACTTGTGTATGTGAACGCCCAGGTCTCTCTGTTCCTGCACCCCCTTTAAAATTGTACCATAATATGGTTGACATACTGAGGGAGTTCTGTTCTTTGAATGAGCCATTAAACTGAGTTCCTGCCTACCTATTCAGGCTGTTAAAAGATTCCACGTCACACTTTAAAGAGGGATTGGGAGCTCTCCCTGTGCTCTCGCCATCCCCTCAAACAGGTTTGAATCATTTATCTAACTGCTTTTTGTGGGTTCTTGTTGTGCACAAAATAGCTGTCGCATTACCTACATAACAACAGTGAGTGCACTTCAGAATAATCACACTATGTGACAAGAACTGCAGCAGTTCAAGATAACAGTCTGCTACCACCTTCTCAGGGAAATAGGGCAATAAATGTGGCCTTGCCAGAGTCACCCACATCCTGAGAACCATGATAAGGTGTTATGGAAATGTAGGTTTTCCTTACAGTCAAATATGAGGCGTTGTATCAGCTCTTAGCTATTAATTGGAGGGGCCAGAATTCACACTTAAGTGTGGAAAATGTATGTTAAGAGGATGCACACCTCTTAACATACATTTTACAGAACTATATTTGGACGACAGGAACATCGGAACTGGAGTAACCATTCAGCCCCTTGAGCCTGTTCCACCATGGTGGTAACTGTGGATGAATCGCCACTCTGCAGTTACAATTTCCCTGCTGCTGGTAACTCAGAGGAGGTGACAGGACAGAGATTTGGAAAAACTGTTACTCTGTGATTTATGAACCCATTTTGTTAAGCTTCTAAAGGCTTGCATCATGGAAAACTCACATTTTCTCAGTCATAAATGTAAGTGCAGCGCTTGAACTAATTAAAAATAACAAACACAAAGTATTTCTGATATTCCTGTCCTATGAGTTGTATATTAAAGCACTGCTGGTATGTGCTGATGTACAAAGAACCATGGTCAATAATTTCCAGCTCCCTTTTTGTCAAATGGCTTATTTTTTTCTTCAAGATCACCTCATTTTTTGTGCCCCTTTCTGGAAGTGTGCTCTTTGTATCAAAGTGCTCCTCAAGTCATGCTTTCATCGTCGCTGGGTCAAAATCCTGGAACTCCCTACCTAACAGCACTGTGGGAGAACCTTCACCACACAGACTGCAGCGGTTCAAGGTGGCTGCTCACCACCACCTTCTCAAGGGCAATTAGGGATGGGCAAAAAATGCTGGCCTCACCAGTGACTGCCACATCCCATGAATGAATAAAAGAAAAATTATATACAGGAACACACGCCACAATAAACTTTGTTATAAGCTACCTTTATAGATTAATGGCATCCTCAGAAAAGCAACTGCACAGATCCTAAACTGGAAGATAATCAGGAATCCACTGCTTTTGCACTGAGCAAAAATTGCAGAATGTAGTGTTGAATCCAGAGCTTTCAGTGCAATTATACATTGCAAATTTAAAACATGAAAGGAGGACACTAGACATCAATGGGATGCTGGATGGTTTTGAGTTTTTGTAAAAAAAAATCAGTTCCTAAATCAATTTAAAAACTAAATCTGGTTCTTAAAGTTATTACTTTCAGTTCTGAAAGATATTTTGGATTTTTTTTGTCAGATTTCACCCCATCAACCACATATCCTGAGAGCAAGGCAACCCTGAGCTGACCTTCTCTCGGGTCTTGGTGATTGCAATCCTGAGCTGACCTTCTCTCGGGTCTTGGTGATTGCAATCCTGAGCTGACCTTCTCTCGGGTCTTGGTGATTGCAATCCTGAGCTGACCTTCTCTCGGGTCTTGGTGATTGCAATCCTGAGCTGACCTTCTCTCGGGTCTTGGTGATTGCAATCCTGAGCTGACCTTCTCTCGGGTCTTGGTGATTGCAATCCTGAGCTGACCTTCTCTCGGGTCTTGGTGATTGCAATCCTGAGCTGACCTTCTCTCGGGTCTTGGTGATTGCAATCCTGAGCTGACCTTCTCTCGGGTTTTGGTGATTGCAATCCTGAGCTGACCTTCTCTCGGGTTTTGGTGATTGCAATCCTGAGCTGACCTTCTCTCGGGTCTTGGTGATTGCAATCCTGAGCTGACCTTCTCTCGGGTCTTGGTGATTGCAATCCTGAGCTGACCTTCTCTCGGGTCTTGGTGATTGCAATCCTGAGCTGACCTTCTCTCGGGTTTTGGTGATTGCAATCCTGAGCTGACCTTCTCTCGGGTCTTGGTGATTGCAATCCTGAGCTGACCTTCTCTTGGGTCTTGGTGATTGCAACCCTGAGCTGGCCAATCGAGCTGTTCTTACACTGTCGCAGTTTTAGTTCAGATTCCGGGAGACCAGGATACTTCAGCCAGCTCCCAACATACACATGCATGTATCAGGCTCCCTTATCTGGCAGCAGACTCGCTGACACACAGCAAACTGGCTTCATGTGTACACCTGCTTTTATATTGTATTCCGTGGAGTGCTAGGGCCACCGGCTCCTGAGGCAACAAACCTGAAGTAAATTTGCTGGATTCCACTGGCTAGGACAATATAGAAAAGCAGCTGCTGCTACCAGGGCAAGTGAGCCGGGTTTGATGTGAATGCCAGGAGCCCAGTCTCTTGTGAATCGTAGCTAAGACAGCAGCACTATAGAAGTAGCACCTAAGGCGATTCAAAATTAGATTTTCCTTCCATCTAACATGGGGGGGCAGGGGGGGGGTTGAAGGAGATGCCTGATTTCCAGACTCCATCATCCCTAGGGCACAAACCCATCTTACCACTCTCAGTGACGCAGCACTTTAACAGCATGTGGCATAGAACAGAGTGGGAGATAAATCTATAACAGCAGCATTTGTTTCTCAGTTGCAAGGAATTGGCTCTGGGGCTCATAATTTTGTGCTTTATAAACAGTCATCATAAAGCTCCTCTTTGCAGGCACCACACAAGCGTCGCTTTTATTAACCGAAGACATAGAGACTAGAATTATTATTACGATGTAATTACTACAAAGGCCTGGTGTAGATCAGCAGCGTGACTCTTACTGCAGAACTATTAGTAACAAAACAAGAAATGTACAAAATCTAAGTCATGAGTTTGCTGACAGGTTTGCAATTTCAAATGGAGCCACTCATATGATGCTATCACACCCCAACATGACAGCACAGCATTCGAGGAGACAGTCATGTTTCAGCAACCCGATCAATTCTGCTTTATGTCATAGAAGGAAGAAATATACTCTCAAAAGCAGCGCACTCAAGAAGCATTCATGAGCTGCTTGTAGTATTCTAATGATTCTTTTAATTAAATACCACTTTTCATTCAGATTCCTCTTCACAAAGCCTGCTGAGTGGGAACAGCATGCAGTAATTTAACTCGTGTATATTTTTAGCAGAGCCAGAAAATCTTCACATGGTGCTAAACACAGCATTAGTTACACTAGCCATATGGAGTTTTTAAATTTGTTTTTAATTATTCAACAGGGTAAGGGGCATAAATCCATCTGATTGGTTTTTTAATTACTTTTGGATCCCAGCAAACCGTAATCTGTTTGTTACATGGCGTTACAAATGGAGTAAAATGTTCCTGGGCATTGCTGCAAACGTAAAAATAAATCTGCTTTGATTTTCGCAAAACTTCAATAGTGCCCCCAAGTTATGAAAGTTATCTAATACCACAGTTCTGATATTAATAACAATATTTATTTCATGTGCGTGGTCATAGAATAATGCATCAGCAGGATCAATGGGTCGTCACAGGATCACAAGATATGATATGAATGTTATGGCTTACATTACCCCATCACACAGTTTACTCCAATGTGTCGATCGCTTTATGTGGAGTTTCTCGACAAGTCCTCAATTTCTTTCTGACTAGTTTAAATTTGTGCTTCCTTGTCCAACTGTTACATTTTCGCTTGAAATAGTGCACCATATTGCTGATACAGTAAAGATATCAACAACAACCTGCATTTATACAACGCCTTTAACGTAGTAAAATGTCCCAAGGTGCTTCACAGGACCGTAATCAGACAAAAATTGACACCAAGTCAAACAAGGAGACATTAGGATAGCTTGGTCAAAGAGGTAGGTTTTAAGGAGCATCTTAAAGGATGAGGGAGAGGCGGAGAGGCAGAGAGTTTTAGGGAGGGAATTTCAGAGCTTAGGACTAGACGGCTGAAGACACAGTGGCCAATGACGGGGTGAAGGAAGTGGGGGATGGACAAGAGGCCAGAGTTGGAGGAATGCAGAGTTCTTGGAGGGCTGTAGGGCTGAAGGAGGTTACAGAAATAGGATGGAGTGACGTCATGGAGGGACTTGAACACAAGGATAAGAATTTTAAAATCGAGGCATTGGTGGACAGGGAACCAATGTAGGTCAGCGAGCACAGGGGTGGTGGGTGAATGGGACTTAGTGCGAGTTAGGATACGAGCAGCAGAGTTTTGGGTGAGCTTAAGTTTATGGAGGGTGGAAGATGGGAGGCCGGCCGGCAGGGCGTTGGAACGGTCAAGTTTGGAGGTAACAAAGGCCTGGATAAGGGTTTCGGCAGCAGATGGGCTGAGGCAGGGATGAAGACAAGTGACATAACGGAGGTGGAAGTAGGCAGTCTTGGTGACGGAAAGGACATGTGGTCAGAAGCTCAGCTCCAGGTCAAATAAGACACGAGGTTGAGAACAGTTCACCCTGGTTCACCCGGAGACAGTGGTCAAGGAGGGTTCCATCCATCCAGTCAAGAAACTAGCAGTGCAGTTATGCAAGAACTTTGACCTTGCAGCAACTTCCCAAAGTATTACCAGTGGGTTCAGGGCACCAGTGGTGAAGGGAAGAGAGAAATTGTAACATTCAAGAGAGAGGGAGAGATAGCAAAGAGAGTCTGGTAACTACCCCAGGATACTGAAATCCGATTGTGGAATTTAGTGTCTATGAGGGATGGTGGTAAAATGACCCTTGGCAATCCACGGAGATGTACTATCTAAAGTTGTGCATCAGTGGGCCACAAAAACAGGCCAGTTCCAAATCTGTATTGAGCTGGTCAACAAAACACAAGGGAAACATTCAAGCACTGGAGGCAGTGTACAGAAGAGCCACTTGGCTGATCCCTAGTGTCAACAGTCTGAGCTACAAGGATAGGCCGGAGAAATTTAGGCCTATGAGCCTGGAAAGGAGTTGCCGAAGAGATGATCTTAGCGAGGTATTTAAGATAGGTAAGTGAATGGAAAAGGTATATCGAGAGTATTACCTTAAATTAAGTTGCAGGAATTGGGCAAGGTAATACAGGTTCAAATTAGTAAATGTAAATTTAGGGCCAATATCAGGAAATTCTTCTTCACTCAAAGAGTGATCAACACATGGAATAAATGGCCAGGAAGAGCGGTGGAGGTGAAAACCCTGCAATCTTTTATGAAATTGGATGCTGAAATAGGGAAACTTCAGGATCTTTCTGGATGGATGAACTAATTAGGGTCGAATGGCCTTCCTCATCCACAATTATCCTACGAGTCACTCAATCTCAGCTAAAGTGTAAATGGTACACACAATTAGCCTTAGCATTCCTAAACTAGGACACATGAGATACAAAGACTGCCAGGGATCTTGCTCCTGACGTCATGCTGGTCATGTGGATGATGAGTAAGGACAGAGTTACTCAGAAAGAATGGCCACTTTGTTGTGAGGTTGTAGGCCATACAATTCTGTTGAGTTGACCAGTATGCCTTGTGCTACTATGCTTTCTGCTTACGATAGGAAAATTATCAAACGTTTGACCAATTTAAGAAAATCTGAGTGTGGCGATGAGTTATGTCTGTATGTGTACCTTTCAATAGTGAATGCCTTTGCCCACGTCTATTAGAATTGTATAGAAAGTTATATGGAATATACAGAATGACCAGTTAGTGGCCTGGCCACACACTGGTTATGTATAGGGTAATGTCAGAATCTTAAAAATAAGACAATGAAATTGGGAAGTAGCACACAGGTGTACAAGCATTCCCCAGAATAAGATGATGTTCGGGAGGTAGGGGCTGTAGACACGTCATGACAACCACATTTCATGAAATGTGAACAACTTAAGGTATAAGAATAAGTGGGCTAGCTGGGGGTCTGGCTGTATAGACTCAAGAAGATAGCGCACTGAAGCCACTGTACTTCTGTTCACCAGACTGAGGTAAATACTCTTTCTGTATTTTTCAGTGCTTCTAAAAAAGCATTAAAGACAATTTGTTGTTGTGAGCTTGATTATCTGGTGTCCAAAATCATATGACTCCTATCATTAGAGTCAACTAATTATTGTAGGACAACTGTAACCCGGGGATCTGCACCCCAACATGAGCTGTTGCTTTCATGTCAGTCATGGGTTGGTGGGGGGGGGTGGCGAGGGTAATAAAAAGGATTAGTGGAGGAAAAAAAGACTACAAAGTTCTACAGTTTCACATTAAAAGCAGCAAGACTAGTTTGGCAGTACAAGTACAATCCACTTCATTATTAGATATCTTCATTGAACAAGTTGTTGGAAGAATATAATGAGGGCACAATTCATATATATAACCACCTCTCATCAATCCCTTAGACTATGCTTTACTTGTCAAAGTTGTAACTTGGCACTGAGGTCATCCAAATGGTTTACACTGTTTGCAAAATACTCCCATCAAATCCAATAACTTGTCTTCCCTTTTACTCGTTTCAACCTTGGTGCTGTCTATCCTATATTGCTCTCTTCATCTCGCTTTCTCAATCATCAACGCATACAAATTGCAATGATGAATATCTTAGTTTTAAGTCACCCAAATTACTGATTTGGGGCATTAATTCCAAGCAATTTGAGTCAATGATCTACTAGTGTAGAAACAGAAAATGCTGGTCCATCAACATCTGAAAAGAGCAAAGGACAGGTTAACACTTCAGATGGGGAGCCTCCATCAGAACTCTCTTTCCAGCATTTCTGTTTTTATTTCAGATTTCCGGCAATCACGAGTTTTTATAACTGCAGTCATTTTTTCCTAACATGTCAATTTCTTTTGCATTTTTATATAACAGCTGTAAATTTGCAAGAAATGCACCATGTTCACAGAGGAACTATATTATATCGACAGATTAGTGCTGCAAGTAGATACTGGTGTTGCACTCTTGAGGAGCAACACAGTGATTTGCGACTGTGAACAAACAAATATGCAACATTTAATGACTTAAAAAAAACTGAAACAGAACAGCTGTGTTTTTAACCAATGGCCAAACCCTAGGCCAAACAGTCAGTGCTCTCAACATGCCACTGCTGGGGCTCCATTGCTGCTTCTTTCTTCCAGACTTCCTGTCACAAATCAATATGATGATTTCTGGGACTTAACAATAGGCTACGTCACAGCATTGAAAAGCTGAATCAACACAATGTGCTCTCTGGGGAAGCTCGACAGTGTATATTCCAAGGGATGAAGATGGGGTTTACATTCGCCACTGCCACCCTGAACCTGCTTTGTTGTCAGTAAAGTTTCAAAATAGTGCTAGTTAATCGCCTGTGGCAGTACGGACAATAATTAAAGGGCCTAAAGCATCCTCTGACAGATTTCTCCCATTGACTGAACTCCATCCCCACATACCCAATCACAGTGGGGGCAAGTTTAACCTAAGGCAGGAAGTGAATGGGTGACCACCAGGAAGAGTAAGAGGTGCAGGCAGGTAGTGCAGGGGTCCCCTGTGGCCATCCCCCTCTCAAACAGGTATACCGTTTTGGATACTGTTGTGGGAGATGGCTCACCAGGGGAAGGTGGCAGCGGCCAGGTTCATGGCACCGTGGCTGGCTCTGCTGCACAGGAGGGCAGGAAAAAGAGTGGTAGAGTTATAGTGATAGGGGACTCGATTGTAAGGGGAATAGACAGGCGTTTCTGCGGACTCAACCGAGACTCCAGGATGGTATGTTGCCTCCCTGGTGCAAGGGTCAGGGATGTCTCGGAGCGGCTGCAGAACATTCTGGAGGGGGAGGGTGAACAGCCAGTTGTCGTGGTGCATATAGGTACCAACGATATAGGTAAAAAACAGGATGAGGTCCTACAAGCTGAATTTAGGGAGTTAGGAGTTAAACTAAAAAGTAGGACCTCAAAGGTAGTAATCTCAGGATTGCTACCAGTGCCACGGGCTAGTCAGAGTAGGAATGACAGGATAGCTAGGATGAATACGTGGCTTGAGAGATGGTGCAAGAGGGAGGGATTCAAATTCCTGGGACATTGGAACCGGTTCTGGGGGAGGTGGGACCAGTACAAGTTTGGACGGTCTGCATCTGGGCAGGACTGGAACCAATGTCCTAGGGGGAGTGTTTGCGAGTGCTGTTGGGGAGGGTTTAAACTAAAGTGGCAGGGGGATGGGAATCGATGCAGGAAGTCAGTGGGAAATAAAGTGGTGACAGAAACAAAAGGCAGTAAGGGAGAGTGTACAGAACATGACCGGACAAATGGTCTGAGAAAGCACGGCAAAGACCAAGGGAAGTCTAGATTAAACTGCATTTATTTCAATGCAAGAAGTCTGATGGGCAAGGCAGATGAACTCAGGGCATGGATGGGTACATGTGACTGGGATGTTATAGCTATTACTGAAACATGGCTAAGGGAGGGGCAGGACTGGCAGCTAAATATTCCAGGGTACAGATGCTATAGGAAAGATAGAGCAGGAGGTAAGAGAGATGGGGGAGTTGCGTTCTTGATTAGGGAGAACATCACGGCAGTAGTGAGAGAGGATATATCCGAGGGTTCGCCCACGGAGTCAATATGGGTAGAACTGAAAAATAAGAAGGGAGAGATCACGTTGATAGGATTGTACTACAGGCCCCCAAATAGTCAACAGGAAATTGAGGAGCAAATATGTAAGGAGATTACAGACAGCTGCAAGAAAAATAGGGTGGTAATAGTAGGGGACTTTAACTTTCCCAACATTGACTGGGACAGCCATAGCATTAGGGGCTTGGATGGAGAGAAATTTGTTGAGTGTATTCAGGAGGAATTTCTCATTCAGTATGTGGATGGCCCGACTAGAGAGGGGGCAAAACTTGACCTCCTCTTGGGAAATAAGGAAGGGCAGGTGACAGAAGTGTTAGTGAGGGATCACTTTGGGACCAGTGATCATAATTCCATTAGTTTTAAGATAGCTATGGAGAAGGATAGGTCTGGCCCAAAAGTTAAAATTCTAAATTGGGGAAAGGCCAATTTTGATGGTATTAGACAGGAACTTTCAGAAGTTGATTGGGAGAGTCCGTTGGCAGGCAAAGGGACGTCTGGTAAGTGGGAGTCCTTCAAAAATGTGTTAACCAGGGTTCAGGGTAAGCACATTCCTTATAAAGTAAAGGGCAAGGCTGGTAGAAGTAGGGAACCTTGGATGACTCGGGAGATTGAGGCCCTAGTCAGAAAGAAGAAGGAGGCATATGACATGCATAGGCAGCTGGGATCAAGTGGATCCCTTGAAGAGTATAGAGATTGCCGGAGTAGAGTTAAGAGAGAAATCAGGAGGGCAAAAAGGGGACATGAGATTGCTTTGGCAGATAAGGCAAAGGTGAATCCAAAGAGCTTCTACAAATACATAAAGGGCAAAAGAGTAACTAAGGAGAAAGTAGGGCCTCTGAAGGATCAACAAGGTCATCTATGTGCGGAACCACAAGAGATGGGTGAGATCCTAAATGAATATTTCGCATCGGTATTTACGGTTGAGAAAGGCATGGGAACTTGGGGAAATAAATAGTGATGTCTTGAGGAGTGTACATATTACAGAGAGGGAGGTGCTGGAAGTCTTAACGCGCATCAAGGTAGATAAATCTCCGGGACCTGATGAAATGTATCCCAGGACGTTATGGGAGGTTAGGGAGGAAATTGCGGGTCCCCTAGCAGAGATATTTGAATCATCCACCGCTACAGGTGAGGTGCCTGAAGATTGGAGGGTAGCAAATGTTGTGCCTTTGTTTAAGAAGGGCGGCAGGGAAAAGCCTGGGAACTACAGACCGGTGAGCCTGACATCTGTAGTGGGTAAGTTGTTAGAGGGTATTCTGAGAGACAGGATCTACGGGCATTTGGAGAGGCAGGGACTGATTAGGAACAGTCAGCATGGTTTTGTGAGAGGAAAATCATGTCTCACGAATTTGATTGAGTTTTTTGAAGGGGTAACCAAGAAGATAGATGAGGGCTGTGCAGTAGACGTGGTCTACATGGACTTTAGCAAAGCCTTTGACAAGGTACCGCATGGTAGGTTGTTACATAAGGTTAAATCTCACGGGATCCAAGGTGAGGTCGCCAATTGGATACAACATTGGCTTGACGACAGAAGACAGAGGGTGGGTGTAGAGGGTTGTTTTTCAAATTGAAGGCCTTGACCAGCGGTGTGCCTCAGGGATCGGTGCTGGGTCCGCTGTTATTTGTTATTTATATTAATGATTTGGATGAGAATTTCGGAGGCATGGTTAGTAAGTTTGCAGATGACACCAAGATTGGTGGCATCGTGGACAGTGAAGAAGGTTATCTAGGATTGCAACGGGATCTTGATAAATTGGGCCAGTGGGCCGATGAATGGCAGATGGAGTTTAATTTAGATAAATGTGAGGTGATGCATTTTGGGAGATTGAATCGGGCCAGGACCTACGCCGTTAATGGTAGGGCGTTGGGGAGAGTTATCGAACAAAGAGATCTCGGAGTACAGGTTCATAGCTCCTTGAAAGTGGAGTCACAGGTGGATAGGGTGGTGAAGAAGGCATTCAGCTTGCTTGGTTTCATTGCTCAGAACATTGAATACAGGAGTTGGGATGTCTTGTTGAAGTTGTACAAGACATTAGTTAGGCCACACTTGGAATACTGTGTACAGTTCTGGTCACCCTATTATAGAAAGGATATTATTAAACTAGAAAGAGTGCAGAAAAGATTTACCAGGATGCTGCCGGGACTTGATGGTTTGACTTATCGGGAGAGGTTGGATAGACTGGGACTTTTTTCCCTGGAGAGTAGGAGGTTGAGGGGTGATCTTATTCAAGTCTATAAAATAATGAGGGGCATAGATAAGGTAGATAGTCAAAATCTTTTCCCAAAGGTAGGGGAGTGTATAACGAGGGGACATAGATTTAAGGTGAGAGGGGAGAGATACAAAAGGGTCCAGAGGGGCAATTTTTTCACTCAAAGGGTGGTGAGTGTCTGGAACAAGCTGCCAGAGGCAGTAGTAGAGGCGGGTACAATTTTGTCTTTTAAAAAGCATTTGGACAGTTACATGGGTAAGATGGGTATAGAGGGATATGGGCCAAGTGCAGGCAATTGGGACTAGCTTAGTGGTATAAACTGGGCGACATGGACATGTTGGGCCGAAGGGCCTGTTTCCATGTTGTAAACTTCTATGATTCTAACTCGCCCACTGGGAAACCGACGGGACGGGGTGTAATGCTGGTTTTACCCCCTTCTGATTTTACTCGCTATTGAAGTCAATGGAAAGCAATGGAGAGCAATGTTGGGTGGAGTTTAAAAACCAGTGTTCCACCTGATCCGGTGGATTTCCTGCCTGGCAGGTTAAAGTTACCCGCTGTTGTGTCTGGAATGCGCTGTCCTAGCCCCTATCTCACTTGTTTGACAATGGCAGGAGGCTTAGACCATTGGAGTTTGGGGTTGTTTCTCAATCTAAAAGGGAGACAGCAGAGGCCTTATTTGGGAAAAAAAACACAGAAAGAGTAAAAGAATAAATCAGACCTCGGATCCCAACCACTAGTTCATTCTCTCCCTCTCTATTTGGTGTTGGGTTACATGTGGTCAATTCCTTGATCAATGCACAGAAGGTGCAGTTTATAAGATGGAGCCTGTTTTAAGGGTTTTAATTCAATATATGTTATGTTACATTATTTTTTTCATTGTTTTTCTTCCTTTACTAACATGTATCGCTTGTTCCTAGTGCGGCCAACTCTGGTTGGACATATTCCTGGAGATTTCATTACATGATCTCCTGCCTCCAACCTTCTGGCCCCCACGCTCCTGCCATTGGTCACCCAACACGTCCACCCTTGAGGAGCCCAGCTTCCCCACCACAATTGGAAAGCGAACAGTCTCTTCATTACTCGATTGGGTGATTCTTGACTGGTCCAATCAAACAGCCTTTTTTCTCCCATCTCCAATATTTTTACAACTAATAAATGAAAGTGTTCAATGAAAAAAAAACTTTTTTTAAATGCCCCTATTATTTCTATCCTGGGTAGCTCACAGCAGTGTCCCAGAGATTAATCTTCAATTCCTGGAAATTCCAGGACAAACCTGGAGGATTGGCGACCCTGCTTGTTCGGCTCATCAACCATCCCACTCTGTCGATGAAGTACACCTGTAAGTCAGTACTGAGGCCCAGGACTTTGCTCCAGATGACAACAAACTCTAATGATGTGAAAGAGAACAGCCTTATAAGCAAGGCTGACCACTAGGCCACTACCAGACACCAGCCAGACAAAATCCAGCTTCACTTGTTACACCTAGAAATCTCAAGCACATAACCATCACTGGCTGGCTGGGAGGCTATAATGAGTATGCCCTTGAACTGAAAACAATCCATCAACTGAGACTGCTGAAAAATAGGCCTAGAAATCTTTCAAAGACTACCCATTGTATTATTTTCGATTAGAAGAGAAGTTTTCAAAGATGTTGCTTGCAGTCTGGCACTACACATGTGGGATTTGATGACCCATTTTCCAAAACTATTAAATGCCGATATATAAACAAAAAAAGTGGGAGGCAGCAGAGCGAGAGGAGTCAGAGCTCATGGATTCTTACTGTCATTGCGTCAAACTGCAACGAAACTCATAGTGGATCAAGCAGCCCCATTAAGGCTCCTTGGACAAGAATGACTCCATGCTACAAAACCAGGCTGGACAAAAAGATGTAACATCACAAAATGCTAATTAATACAGCATCAGAAGTAATGCAAGACCTCCTGTAAGAGCAATAACAGAAGCAAATAAATATTAAACATCCAACCCACTATCGAATGACCCTTCAATGAGAGTGCCAATTAACACCTCTCTTACTCTAACATTTGATTGAATGAAGGGAATTAGATCATTTCATATGATCGCAACATCAAACACTTTGAGTTATGATTTTATCATCACTAAAACATCCACTACATTACAGATCATCCAAGGTCTTTCTCAGCTCATCATCCATTGGGAACTTGTAAAGAGAAGAGCCAGCCTGCAAACTTATCATAATGCTTCCAAATGAAACAATTCCCAGCACTTCATGCATTTGCTCACAGAAGTAATTTGATCGCCAACTCCAACATAAGAGGGAAATTGCAACATCCCCCAACGGTGAAAGGATAGAAATCTGGAGCATATTTGGCCCGCTCTGCTCAAGATTTGTATCATTTCACCTTTGGACAAAGCAATCAATGTCCATTGTTAAACTTAAAGGAAAAAATACAAAGACATAAAACATGCATAAAATGACAAAAGAACAAAAGTTATAAGCTCCAAGATCAGCAAGTGCGTAAGCCCATCACTATGTTTAACAATGGACGGTAGGACATATGACTGGTGAGCACCGAGTGGCGGTTACGTAACCCGTCCTTCAGAAAGTGCTCATAGCTTCAGGCAGATCAGTGCCTGGAGGAGAGTTAATAATCACTAGGATGCTATATACACACACATACATATACACATATATACACACACACAAATAGTTCTAATCACATTTACCCACCCTGTTCCCAGATCCCTCCAACCCCATTTGTGATGATGACCATACTATCATATCGCACCGTAATCATTTCTTTCCCCAATTTTTCAAGTTCTTTTTTGTTTCCTCATACATTCCCTCATACAAGACAGCATCCTAGTGATTATTTACTCTCCTCCAGGCACTGATCTGCCTGAAGCTAGCACTTTCTGAAGGACGGGTTACTTAACCGCCACTCGGCACTCACCAGTCATATGTCCTACCGTCTACTGTATATATATATGGTCATTATCACATTGCTGTGCACAAATAGTGAGTATGCTTCAAAAGTACTTGGCTTTGGGACATCCTTCAGTCATAGAGTCATAGAGTTATACAGCACGGATAGAGGCCCTTCGGCCCATCGTGTCCGCGCCGGCCATCAAGCCCTGTCTAATCTAATCCCATATTCCAGCATTTGGTCCGTAGCCTTGTATGCTATGGCATTTCAAGTGCTCATCCAAATGCTTCTTGAATGTTGAGGGTTCCTGCCTCCACAACCCTTTCAGGCAGTGAGTTCCAGACTCCAACCACCCTCTGGGTGAAAAAGTTCTTTCTCAAATCCCCTCTAAACCTCCCGCCTTTTACCTTGAATCTATGTCCCCTTGTTATAGAACCCTCAACGAAGGGAAAAAGCTCCTTAGTATCCATCCTATCTGTGCCCCTCATAATTTTGTACACCTCAATCATGTCCCCCCTCAGCCTCCTCTGCTCCAAGGAAAACAAACCCAATCTTCCCAGTCTCTCTTCATAGCTGAAGCGCTCCAGCCCTGGTAACATCCTGGTGAATCTCCTCTGAACCCTCTCCAAAGCGATCACATCCTTCCTGTGGTGTGGCGACCAGAACTGCACACAGTACTCCAGCTGTGGCCTAACCAGTGTTTTATACAGCTCCATCATAACCTCCTTGCTCTTATATTCTATGCCTCGGCTAATAAAGGCAAGTATCCCATATGCCTTCTTTACCACCTTATCTACCTGTTCCGCCGCCTTCAGGGATCTGTGAACTTGCACACCAAGATCCCTCTGACCCTCTGTCTTGCGTTCATTGTGTAGTCCCTTGCCTTGTTAGTCCCTCCAAAGTGCATCACCTCGCACTTTTCCGGGTTAAATTCCATTTGCCACTGTTCCGCCCATCTGACCAACCCATCTATATCGTCCTGCAGACTGAGGATATCCTCCTCGCTATTTACCACCCTACCAATTTTTGTATCATCAGCGAACTTACTGATCATACCTTTTACATTCATATCCAAGTCGTTAATGTAGACCACAAACAGCAAGGGACCCAGCACCGATCCCTGTGGTACCCCACTGGCCACAGGCTTCCAGTCACAAAAACAACCTTCGACCATCACCCTCTGCCTTCTGCCACTAAGCCAGTTTTGTATCCAAAGTGCCAAGGCACCCTGGATTCCATGGGCTCGTACCTTCTTGACCAGTCTCCTGTGCGGGACTTTATCGAAGGCCTTACTGAAATCCATGTATACCACATCCACTGCGTTACCCTCATCCACACGCCTAGTCACCCCCTCAAAAAATTCAATCAAATTAGTCAGACATGATCTTCCCTTGACAAAGCCATGTTGACTATCCCTGATTAATCCTTGCTTCTCCAAGTGGAGACTAATTTTGTCCTTCAGAATTTTTTCCAATAATTTTCCTACCACTGATGTTAGGCTCACTGGCCTGTAGTTCCCCGGTTTTTCCCTACTCCCCTTCTTGAATAATGGTATTACATTAGCGGTTCTCCAGTCCTCTGGCACATCCCCTGTGGCCAGAGAGGTTCTGAATATATGTGTTAGAGCCCCCGCAATCTCCTCCTTTGCCTCACACAGTAGCCTGGGATACATTTCGTCCGGGCCTGGGGATTTATCCATTTTTAGGCCTGCTAAAACCGCCAATACCTCCTCCCACTCGATGTTAATATGTTCGAGTATATCACAGTCCCCCTGCCGTATTTCTATGTCTACATCGTCCTTCTCCATAGTGAAAACAGATGCAAAAAATTCATTTAGAACCCCTCCTACATCTGCCGGCTCCACACACAGATTGCCATTTTTGTCCCTAATGGGCCCTATTTTTTCCCTAGTCATCCTCTTACCCTTAATATACTTATAAAACATCTTAGGATTTTCCTTTATTTTGCTCGCCAGTGTTATTTCACGGCCCCTCCTTGATCTCCTAATTTCTTTTTTAAGTATCCCCCTGCACTTTTTGTACTCCTCTCGGGCTTCCTCCGTCTTTAGCCTTTTGTATCTGCCAAAAGCCCTCCTTTTTTTCCTAATCCATTCTCGTATATCCCCTGACATCCAAGGTTCCCTGGAGTTCTTGGAACCACCCTTGACCTTTACGGGAACATGTTGCCATTGTATGGTCTCAATCTCCCTTCTGAAAGACTCCCATTGCTCCGATGCGGATTTTCCTACAAGCAGCTGATCCCAGTCCATTTTGGCCAGATCCTGCCTTATCCTATTAAAATCGGCCTTCCCCCAATTTAGAACCTTTATTTCCGGCCCCTCCCTGTCCTTTTCCATGACCACCTGTAGTCATGTCAGGTGCAATATAAAAGCAAGTCTTTCTAGTGTTTAAAATTATGAAAGGATGGCGCAGGGTAGATAGAAACAGACTGCTTCCGGTACTCCTCCTATGATAGTTGAGGGGGTCAAGAACGAGGTGCCATAGATGGGATGGGCAATAAATGCCGGCCTCGCCAGCGACGCCCACATCCCATGAACGAATAAAAAAAAAGATTCGAGATTTAGAACAGAGGGCAGGAGAAACTTCTTTACACAAGAGAGGCTGTGAAATTCACTTTCAGGGTTGAGACAGAAACTATGTCAACGTTCAAGATTAGATTGGATAGGTGGATGAAGGAAAAGGGGTTGACAGGAATATGGGAACAGGGTGGGTAAATATGATTAGCACTATCTGCTCACAGAGGGTAAATGTGGGCTGATTGGGTCGAATGCCATGTTTCCATCTTGTAACTTCCACACAGTCATAACATGGTAGAAATATAAACAAAGTACCATCAGCTGATTACATCTTTCCATAGTCCTCCTACATTCTCCAGGATATTGGTGCACTGCAATGAAGGCTGACTTGCACATCCCCACATCTGGTAGGGTGTGATTCTGATAACATGGTTAACAAAAATTCAGAATAACCAGTTCGCATGCAACACAACCACAATCTTATTACATTGCACAATGGAATTTGTGTGACGGGGGATCATGCTATGACTATCCAAATCAGATGTTGCACAATTTCATTACTTGCAACTACACAAAATCAGCAGGAGAGTCAATTCCTCTTAAAATCAAAGAAAAAAATTTGCCCAAAGAATAAGAACTGCTTTCAGTTTAATCTTGTAAAATATTTGATTTTATTTTTGCTCCAATCTTCTCTTGATGGGGTATTGCTCCACAGGTGCCAGGAGCCCTCTGATATCACGTTCCAGCGATCACAGTTCACACGTAAGCCAACACTGCAAGCATTCGCCTGCTGACCATCTGAATTGTGGGTATCACTGGCAAGGCCCATCCCTAGTTGCCCAGAGAAGGCGATGGTGGGCCTTCTTCTTAAATCGCTGCAGTCCATGTGGTGAAGGTGCTCCCACAATGCTGTTAGGTAGAGAGTTCCAGGATTTTGACTCAGCGACGATGAAGGAGCGGTGATATATGTCCAAGTCGGGATGGTGTGTGATTCGGAGGGGAACCTCGAGGTGATGGTATTCCCATGCCCTTGCTGCCCTTGTCCTTCTAGGTGGTGGGGGTCACAGATTTGGGAGGTGCTGTCGAAGCCGCCTTGACGAGTTGCTGCAATGCATCCTGTAGATAGTAAACACCAGCCACGGTACGTCGGTGGTGGAGGGAGTGGATGTTTCGGGTAGTGGAGGAGGTACCGGATGTTTAGGGTAGTGGAGGAGGTACCGATCAAGCAGACTGCTTTGTCCTGGATAGGGTCAAGCTTCTCAAGTGTTGATGCAGCTGCACCACATCTCTCGTGTATTTCAATTGTGATACTGAATTTCTAAAATAAAATGGGATGAGTCCTGAAGTGCTAGCACCCCTTTCCTTGATGTGAATAACAATAAAGCAAGTTTGTGCTCCCAATCAAAACAGAAGTGGAGTGCTCAGGAACTAGAGATAGATTTTGGCTAGCTGACAGTTGTTTGCGTTGGTACTGTTTCAGCTTCTGCACTGTTATCTTTTTCTTCCTTTTATTGTGTCACTCTTATCTTCCTTACTTTCAGATAAGGCTTTACTTTAATTAGCTGCATTGTGAAACAAGTCAAGAAGGCAACTTTAGATATCTAAACACTGCACGTATAAGAACACTACTCACAGGCAGAGGCTGCAGTTCTGGTTTACAGTGCGCCTTGCCTGAGGAGCTCTAATTAACCCCATAAGTTTGAAGCAAGTTGAGCTACCTTACTGCCCACTTGAGATCCAATCTAAGATACATTCACCACAGAAATAATTACTATGCTAAAAGGAAATAGCACTAATAGGGGGAGGAGAAAATAGACACCAAAATTACTAAAAAGAAAGAGAAAGGTGGAGGATCGGGAAGCAAGTATATTGCATTTACTCCGACGATATCAGTTAAACCAAGACACAGTCTGTGTCCCACTACAGCTCCATTCATTTTGATGAGCCAAAACCTCGGATGGGCTAGACAGCCACCAGGCCCTGGGAAAAGCAAACAATCAGCATGACGAATACCCACAATGGACCCACTACCAGTATCAGGCCCTGAACAGACACATCAACACTGCTGTCAGATAGACAGAGAAAATGCACTGCATATTCCTGTTGTCCAATCATCTTTGATTCATGGGAGTAAAAGCCCCCTTTTCCTGTCATAAGTCCCACCCACTTGTGACCCCGTCCTAACAGACTTCTATTATCTCCCAATAGATTGACTTTAGAATACTCATCCTCATTTACAAAACCATCCATGACCTCACCCCACCTTACCTTTGCAACCTCCTCCAGCATGCAACATCTGTTCTTCTGACTCCAGGCTATTGTGGCCCCCTCCCTTGGCTCCACCGTTATTGGCAAAGCTTTCCGCCATCATAATCCTGTACTCTGGAAATTTTCACCACCTTCAAAAGTTTTCTCACAATCTAGGTCCTCAGGTGACTTCCCTAAAACCTCTCCTAATTCCTCCTAGGTGCCTGTTTCCTCCTCCATTTCTTGTGAAGAACCTTGGATTGCAATATTGATGAAAGTTATTCGCACCAAAAGAATACTAATTCAAGAATAAGGAAGATAGAGGCAAAAGGGGCCACTAACTGAGCCAGCATCAGCTTGTGGGTTGGACCCCATTCCAGGACCTGAGAACATAATCTGGCTGACATGCAGTGCAGTAAAGAGGGAACGTCGTTGGGAGTTCCAGGGCACTATTCAAACAAGAGCAGTGTTTTCTGCCAGTGCCCTGGCCAACATTCATCCCTCAAGCAACATCATTAAAACAGATTATCTGGTCGCTTATCTCATTTGCTGTTTGTGGGACCTTGCTTTGTGCAAACTGGCTGTTGCATCTGCCAACATTACAACAGTAATTATACTTTTCGAGAGAAGCAAAACTTAGTCTTCTCTATGCCTGGGAGAAATATGGCTCAGATATCGTTGTATTCGTGATGCCATTCTAGCAAATGAGACAGCCACATCAAGGCTTTTCAACAGGTGGGGAGCTGGCTTCATGCCTTTGGAAGCAGCATCAACTAGAGGCTGAATATAAATGGATCTAACCCACAACCTTGACTCAGAACGTGAGTGTGCTATCACAGAGTCAAGCTGACACTAACTATTCTTAAAAGTTATTTCGATTCCACATGGTGTTCAATAATGGGCCACAGAGTGAAGGGCCGCACAGACACACCCATCTACCACTTCCCAATGGAGATGTAAAATTGTACAGTTCAGCTGTTAGGCTACAGCGAGTTTATATGGGTGCAAAACAAAGTGAAAATTTACCCTCATTCTCATTTCTAACTTCTGTAAGAACATCCTTGATGGCATTTTAGACCGTAATTCAATCTATCCCAGCTGTTATTCATTTTTAAGGAACTCAAACCATTTCAAACTAAGACTGGTAGTGACATTCTTTCTTAGGTACAAGGAGATTATGAAGTTTGTATTGTGCAACTCTTGCTAGTTTTTTCCACCATGGCTTTCAAACAAGCCATACTCACTTTATTCTACCACCCCCCCCGACGACTGCTGTGCTGTTTCTCTAACATTCAGGTGTTAATTTCATATATTTAAAATATGGTGGCAAAGTTAGGCATTTCAATAAATAAGATTGATCGCTCCCCCCAATCTCTACACTCAACTGTATCCACATTAAATAAAGACGTGGGAAGGTTGTTCTTTTTTCAGTTGGCTGCTCAAAGACTGGACTTCCCAGAACATCAAGAACATCAGTGGTGGGAAAGCTGCTAGAGACGATTCTCAAGGCCAAAATTAATTCTCACTTGGAGAAGCATGGGTTAATAAGGGACAGCCAGCATGGATTTATTACAGCAAATCGTGTCTGACCAGCCTGATTGAGTTCTTTTATGAAGTAACAGACAGAGTTGATGAAGGTCGTGCAGTAGATGTTGTATATTGGGAAGGCCAAATCAATTGTCTTTGGTCCCAGCCACAAACTCCGTTCCCTAGCCACCGACTCCATCCCTCTCCCTGGCCACTGTCTGAGGCTGAACCAGACCATTCGCAACCTTGCCGTCCAATTTGACCCTGAGATGAGCTTCGGACCACAAATCCGGTCCATCACCAAGACCGTCTACTTCCACCTCCGTAACCTCGCCTGTCTCTACCCCTGCCTCAGCTCATCCGCTGCTGAAACCCTCATCCGTGCCTTTGTTACCTCCAAACTTGACTGTTCCAATGCTCTCCTGGTCACCCGCCATAAACGTCAAATCATCCAAAACTCTGCTGCCCGAATCCTAACTCACACGAAGTCCCGTTCACCCATCCCCCCTGTGCTTGCTGACCTACATTGGCTCCCTGTCCGGGGATACCTCGATTTTAAAACTGTCATCTTTGTTTTCAAATCCTCCATGGCCTCGCCCCTCTTTATCTGTGTAGCCTCCTCCAGCCCCACAACCCTCCATGATCTCTGCACTCCACCAATTCTGCCTCTTGCGCATCACCGATTTTAATCGCTCCACCATTGGCGGCCATACCTTCAGCTGCCTGGGCCCAACGCTCTAGAATTCCCTCCCTAAACCTCTCCACCTCTCTCTCCTCCTTTAAGACGCTCCTTAAACCTACCTCTTTGACCAAACTTTTGGTCACCTGTCCTAATATCTCCTTACGTGGCTCAGTGTCAAACTTTGTTTGATAATCGCTCCTGTAAAGCACCTTGAGATGTTTTACTATGTTAAAGGCATCAAGTTGTTGTTTTTGTTGTTGTCGTCATCGTATATGGACAGTCAAAAGGCATTTGATAAAATACCGCATTTGAAAAATAGAAGCACAAGACCAAAAGGGATGGTGGTAACTTGGGTACGTAATTGGCTAAAGGATAGGAGGCAGAGAGTAGTGGTGAACTGATGTTTTTTCTGACTGGAGGAAATATACAGTGGGGTCCCTCAGGGATCGGTATTAGGGCCATTGCTTTTCTTGTTATATATAAATGACCAGAACTTGGGTACAGGAAGTACAATTTCGAAGTTTGCGGATGATGCAAAACTTGGCAACACAGTAAATAATGAGGAGGATAGTAACAGACTTCAGGAGGACATAGACAGACTGGTGAAATGGACAGACAGATGGCAGATGCAATTTAATGCGGACAAGAGTGAAGTGATGCATTTTGGGAGGTACAACATGGAGAGGCAGTATAATCTAAATGGTGCTATTTTGAGGGGGGTGCAAAAGCAGAGGGACCTGGGGGTACATATTCACAAATCTTTGAAGGTGTTGGGAAGCAGGGCAAGTTGATAAGCGTATGGGATACTTGGCTTTGTAAATAGGGGCACTGAATACAAAAACAAGGAAGCCATGCTAAACTTTTACAAATCATTGGTTAGGCCTCAGCTGGAGTATTGTGTACAATTCTGGGCACCATAGGAACATAGGATCAGGAGTAAGCCATTCAGCCCCTCATGCCTGCTCCACCATTTGATAAGATCATGGCTGATCTGTGACCTAACTCCATATACCTGCCGTTGGCCCATATTCCTTAATACCTTTGGTTGCCAAAAAGCTATCTATCTCAGATTTAAATTTAGCAATTGAGCTAGTATCAACTGCCGTTTGCAGAAGAGAGTTCCAAACTTCTACCACCCATTGTGTGTAGAAATGTTTTCTAATCTCGCTCCCGAAAGGTCTGGCTCTAATTTTTTAGATTGTGCCCCCTACTCTTAAAATCCCCAACCAGCGGAAATAGTTTCTCTCTATCCACCCTATCTGTTCCCCTTAATATCTTATAAACTTCGATCAGATCACCCCTTAACCTTCGAAACTCTCAAGAATACAACCCCAATTTGTGTAATCTCTCCTCGTAACTTAACCCTTGAAGGATGTGAAGTCGTTGCATAGGGTACAGAGGAGGTTTACCAGGATGATACCAGGGATGAGGGACCTCAGTTATGCGGTGGTTGGAGAAGCTGAGATTGTTCTCCTCGGAGCAAGAAGGTTAAGGGAGATCTAATAGAGGTATTCAAAATTATATGGAGTTTTGACAGAGCAAGTAGAGAGAAACTGTTTCCTCTGGAAAGTGGGTCGGTAAACAGAGGTCATAGATTTAAAATAATTGGCAAAAGAACTAGAGGGGAAATGAGGAGAAATTTTCTCACACAGAGGGTTGTTAAGAACTGGTACGCACTACCTGGAAGGGTGATGGAAGCAGATGCTATAGGAAATTTCAAAAGGCAATCGGACATGTACTTGAAGAGGTCTAATTTGCAGGGTTATGGGGAAAAAGCTGGGTTGTGGGACTAAATTGGACACCGCTTTCAAAGAGCCGGCGCCGGCATGACGGATTGAATGGCCTCCTTCTGTGCTGTGATATTCTATGATCCTAAGAGTGTTTTCCTCAGTATGGTCACACAGTAAAACGTGATGGAAAACACAACAAAGGGTGATGTACTGAGAGGATTTAGAATTGCCATAATATTTCTGATAAATGGGTATGAACTTTCAAAACTTTGTGCATTCAGCAGGAGGGCACTATACAGGTCTATGCCATCAATGGTTAAATCATGGTTGCTATTGTAAATAAAATGAATGGAATTGAAGGACAGCAAAATGATGCCATTTAAAGCATTTCCCTAAGGTAACAACAAAACGGCTTGAACATTGAAAGGTACATTTGATACTTACCATTATAATCAGGTATTACATAATTGTAGGTTAAGTGGCACTGTGCCATGGAGTAGCGGGTAATGGGTTTGTGCCTACAACATCCATGTGCGTGATCTGAGCCATGCTGCTGTGAAAAGTCCTCCAGTGGCAGGGAAAGAAAAAGCAAGATAAGTCTCAGCCCTGGCCCCTCTCCTATGACTCCCAGCTGTTGGTACAGAGCTTTACAGGCTGCTCTCCATTTGGCCGCAATCGGCGTGTGGCCTGGGAGGACAAAGGGGTAGGAATAAAATCAAGGGAGTCTTAATCTTCGATTTAAAAAAAAATGTTAAGTTTCTGAAAAGTGCATGTGCTTTTAATATTTCTGTTATGAGTGGTACAATCAAAGAGCATGCTGCAAGTTGCTCCTATAATAAATACATGCTGCGTTGCTGATGTTTTTGTAATAGAGCCTTGGTAAGCTGACAAATGGATACGGTTTCTTTCAGTTGGCCTCTTTCCATTAGACAGAAATGGCAAATAAATACTGCACAACACTACCAGTCAACACTCCTGCGTCAAACTGCAACACAGAAGGAACTACACGCCTGCTCCGAATCACCTGGGAGTGCGTTTAACAATCAAACTGAAGGTGGATGCACCTTGCCGAGCTGAGCACTCAAGGATTTCCACACAATAATGTGTACACTTCCAGACCGTTGCTGACACCAAGCCGGTGAATGCTTACCTCGCCAAATGCTCCTCGACCAATGACTTTCAGGATTTCAAAGTCTTCCTTGTGGAGCCGCATCTGCTTCACCTTAACAGTGAAAGGTTTGGCTGAAACAGAACAAAAACACGAGCATTACTTCACTTTAAAGGAACGCTGAGGGAAATGTTGGAACACAGCACAGAAAAGAAGCTGGAGCTAACAACCTGCTTGTAAATTATTGCCACGGTCTGACGGAAAATCTGAAGCAACGACACCATCATAGCTGACACTTCAACCTAATGCTTGTGACATTTACCAATTCACACCAGACCTTACGAATAGGAGCGGAGGGGGGTTGAAGAATCCTTAAGCCAGCAACTCTAATTTGTTATATGTTGTTCTTAGCCTGTGCCTTTTGCACAGGTGCATCACCATTCTCTGCACACTATGACCAAGTATTTAAAATTGCCGGTGTGGACTGCTATTGGCATAAGGAAGACGAGTTCCAAGAGCTGGTCACGTATCATTTTCAAACACTGCGTTACGTTTCTATCTGCTGCTTCTCCCGCACGACCCTCCGCCACAACCACTAATACCCAAAAAACCCCAGCCTCCTGTACCACCATTCTATTTTTACTGCTTGAAAAGAGCTGATCTCTGCCACCTCGCCTCACTGAGCAACGTACCATAACCATTGCTCCCTCCTTGCGTCACTGCCAAAATGGCATCACCTATACGCTTGCAGGTGTAATGACCACAGCAGAATGCCAAATGCATTTTATTGCGCTGTGAGCTCTCCAAAAATTCCAAATAGCTTCAGTTAAATTATCTGTTTGGATTCTGCTACATATTCTGGCAATATATTGGAGCATTTTTGCCAGTCACAGTTGTATTCACAGGCTGACAAGCTCTCGTCGTATTCAGCACATTAGTTTAGTGATCACCTCAGCATCATTGAAAAAGGGCCTATGTTGGGAACAAGCAACAGTAAACATACATGAAAAATAAAAACTCTTAACCTATGTACCCAGACTATACGCCTAGGTACAAATTGGCATGTAGATGGGGAATAGGGAAAATAAGGACAATAAGGACTATAAATTTACTACCATTTACTGAAAGGAAGTGGGTTATAAGCACTAAATCATTTGAGGTGGGCGGAGGGGGGAGAAGAGAAGGAGCCCACTGTAGCATTAATATAGAGAATGAAGATCAGTAACCTACTGGCTGTAAAGCGATTTGGGACCTCCTGAGGTCATCTGAGGTCATCTAAGGTCATCTAACGCACTATATAAATACAAGTTTGTTCTTTCTTTCACTGTCTGGAGCCCTATCGGTAAATAAATTGCCTGTAGTGATCAGGCAAGATGCCAGGAAATGTTTTGCGTGTATGTTCTTATCAGATGACGCACACATGATTGAACTCAGGCAGCAAGATACCCACATCCAAGTGATCTGGGGTTCTGCCATGCCTTAAGTGGTGTTACATGATTTAAGATATCCATTATAATGACAAGTGTTACTTCAACTGCTGATGATCACTCAATAAATGTGTAGTGATCACGTCATGAATGTAAATCCTTCAGTGTGGACACCAGAGCATTTAACTATATTAAGCGTATTTATCAAAATCCACCATGGCATTGACCACTGGTGGGGAGAAAGGACCAAAAATACTCAACAGGGCCCAGGAAGTCTGTGTGTAGATTATGAAAATAAAAGTGATAAGCTGCAATCTCTGTTCAGGGCTCAGACAGTAGAATCAAGCAGTGAGCTTTGTTCTTGCAACTGTTACCTGAACACCCGGGCTTGCAATCACTCCAGGGTGTGCACAGTACACGCGATTTAAAACGCGGCATTTTTTTCAAAACTACACAGCACTAAACTTAAGGGTCTCCTGTAGGGGGACCACAGTTAGAATTCCAGTTGAGTGGTAAATGCACTCAGGTTTCCTTGCAAGGAATGACTTTCACTATCAGCTGGATCGTTTGATGATTGTGATTCTATGGGCAGGTATGGTTGGCTGGGGTCCTTCATACATGCCAACAGTCAACTTTTTGGGGCGCTGGTCCGCATGTCACTGTTTGCTCCCACTAGAGACCTATTGGTAAGGTAAAGCAGCCACTGGAAGGACTAGATTGCCAAGTTAGATATGTGCATGATTGCCAGGGCAGGGCAGAGGGAGAATGTGGGTGAGTACCTTTTGGAGGAAGTGATGGTCCAGTTCAACTATTAGAAATCCAAATGTCACTTCGCTTTTGCAAAAAAAACCCCATCATTTACAATTTAAAAGTACTTAGAATTAACCAGAATGGATCATTTTTAATATTCTAAATTTTACAGAGGAAACTGCCCCAGATTCCCGAGAAATGAACCACAATTTTTGAGCCTTCAACATTTATTTTTCCCCTTTCAGGCTTATTGCTCCATCAAAGAGCCAACGGCCTCCTCCTGTGCTGTAATCCTCTATGCACTTATCCTTTTCCCCCCTTCCAATACAAGTGATGGAATGCTGGGTATAACCACAGCTTAAATTATACAGCCCGCATAACAACTTGTACTCACACCGTTCTTGAGTTGTAAGAACGTGGAACTCGCTACCACATGGAGTAGTTGAGGCAAATAGCATAGATGCATTTAAGGGGAAGTTAGATATGTGCATGAGAAAGAAAGGAATAGAAGGATTTTTTTAATCCGTTCATGGGATGTGGGCATCTCTTGCAAGGCCAGCATTTATTGCCCATCTCTAATTGCCCTTGAAATGGTGGTGGTGAGCCACCTTCTTGAACCGCTGCAGTCCGTATGGTGAAGGTTCTCCCTCAGTGCTGTTAGGAAGGGAGTTCCAGGATTTTGACCCAGCGACGATGAAGGAACGGCGATATATTTCCAAGTCAGGATGGTATGTGACTTGGAGGGGAATGTGCAGATGTTGTTATTCCCATGTGCCTGCTGCTCTTGTCCTTCTAGGTGGTAGAAGTCGCGGGTTTCGGAGGTGCTGTCGAAGAAGCCTTGGCGAGTTGCTGCAGTGCATCCTATAGATGGTACACACAACAGCCATGGTGTGCCGGTGGTGAAGGGAGTGAATGTTTAGGGTGGTGGATAGGGTGCCAATCAAGCGGGCTGCTTTGTCCTGGATGGCGTCAAGCTTCTTGAATGTTGTTGGAGCTGCACTCATCCAGGCAAGTGGAGAGTATTCCATCACACTCCTGACTTGTGCCTTGTTGATGGTAGAAAGGCTTTGGGAAGTCAGGAGGTGAGTCACTCGCCGCAGAATACCCAGCCTTTGACCTGCTCTTGTAGCCACAGTATTTATGTGGCTGGTCCAGTTAAGTTTCTGGTCAATGGTGACCCCCCAGGATGTTGATGGTGGAGGATTTGGCGATGGTAATGCCACTGAATGTCATGGGGAGGTGGTTAGACTCTCTCCTGTTGGAGATGGTCATTGCCTGGCACTTGTCTGGCGCGAATGTTACTTGCCACTTATCAGCCCAAGCCTGGATGTTGTCCAGGTCTTGCTGCTTGCGGGCACAGACTGCTTCATTATCTGAGGGGTTGCGAATGGAACTGAACACTGTGCGATCATCAGCGAACATCCCCATTTCTGACCTTATGATGGAGGGACATTGATGAAGCAGCTGAAGATTGTTCGGCCCAGGACACTGCCCTGAGGAATTCCTGCAGCAATGTCCTGGGGCTGAGATGATTGGTCTCCAACAACAACTACCATCTTCCTTTGTGCTAGGTATGACTCCAGCCACTGGAGAGTTTTCCCCCTGATTCCCATTGACTTCAATTTTACTAGGGCTCCTTGGTGCCACACTCGGTCAAATGCTGCCTTGATGTCAAGGGCAGTCACTCTCACCTCACCTCTGGAATTCAGCTCTTTTGTCCATGTTTGGACCAAGGCTGTAACGAGGTCTAGAGCCGAGTGGTCCTGGTGGATCCCAAACTGAGCATCGGTGAGCAGGTTATTGGTGAGTAAGTGCCGCTTGATAGCACCGTCGATTACACCTTCCATCACTTTGCTGATGATTGAGAGTAGACTGATGGGGCGGTAATTGGCCGGATTGGATTTGTCCTGCTTTTTGTGGACAGGACATACCTGGGCAATTGTCCACATTGTCGGGTAGATGCCAGTGTTGTAGCTGTACTGGAACACTTTGGCTAGAGGCGCGGCTAGTTCTGGAGCACAACTCTTCAGCACTACAGCCGGGATGTTGTCGGGACCCATAGCCTTTGTTGTATCCAGTGCACTCAGCCATTTCTTGATATCACATGGAGTGAATCGAATTGGCTGAAGACTGGCTTCTGTGATGGTGGGTATATCAGGAGGAGGTCGAGATGGATCATCCACTCGGCACTTCTGGCTGAAGATGGTTGCAAACGCTGCAGCTTTATCGTTTGCACTCACATGCTGGACTGTACGCTGATATCGTTAGATGAAGAGGGTGGGAGGAGGCTCGTATGGAACATAAACACCGGCATGGATCAGTTGGGCCCAATGGCCTGTTTCTGTACTGACAATTCTATGGAGGCTCTTTGGGGGCTGTGTCAGCTTTTGGGAAGTGGTTGGATATCTTCCGCTAGTTTTCTACTTTGACATCCTTTCCTGCATCAAAACACACATTTCACACTATGCGATCAAACAACCACATATATACAGATTCTCACAGGCCACAACATCAAAACCCTTGCAAGGAGGTTAATATAGATGCAAGGAGGAAATATGTCTAAGCACCCTGAATTTAAAAAAAGAAATGAAGCTGAAAGAAAAGAATGCTGTTTACTTAGTTCTACATGCCAGAAAAAAAAAATCACATCTTGAATTACAATCATGTTCCAATAATAAAAATGTTTAATAAATCCTCACTTAGTTTCCTTTCCCATTACCAGTTGCAGCAAGTAGTGAATGGAAACTTTTTTTTTTACACATTAATCATCTACTGGTAGCCTGAGCAACATGGGGAGGGAGCGCAGACTTGAATATACTCCATAACCAAGGTTCCATTCCATCTATGGAGCCATCCATGCAACTCACTTTGGAAGACTCTACACAGCTCTCATAAATCTTGGGCAAAACACCCTGTGGCTCCAAAAAAAGACACTCAGTGAATGCCAGGGAGTGGAAGGATGCAGGTTCACCCATGAACCCTGCACCTTCCCCACCTTGAGTTCAGCCATGGGTCCATGATAGCTCTCTCGCCTCTGAGTCAGAAGGTTGCGGGTTCAAGTCCTTCTCCAGAGGCTTGAGCACAAAATCTAGATACACCAGTGCAGTACCGAGGGAGTGCTGCAGTGTTGGAGGTGCCATCTTTTGGATGAGGTGTTAAACCGAAGCCCAGTCTGCACTCTTAAGTGGATGTGAAAGATCCTATGTCTCTATCTTCAAGCAGAACAGGCAAGTTTTCCCTGGTGCCCTGACCAATATTTTTTCCCTCAACCAACATCACTAAAACAGATTATCTGGTCTTTATCTCATTGCTGTTTGTGGGACCTTGCTGTGTGCACAATGGCTGTCACGTTTCCTACATTACAACAGTGACATCACTTCAAAAATATTTCACTGGCTGCAAAGTGCCTTAGGACATCCTGAGGTTGTGAAAGGTGCTATATAAATGCACGTTTTCTTTCTTTCTTTCTTTCATCGGAACATAGAAATGGAAATAGGTCCTCAAGCCTGTTCTGTCATTCAATTAGGTCATGGCTGATGTGTACCTCAACTCCATTTACCTGCTTTTGCTCCATATCCCATGATGTCCTTACCTAACAAAAATCTATCAACATCAGTCTTGAAAATTTCAATTGACCAAGCAGCCATGACCTTTTGGAGGAGAGAGTTCCAGGTTTCCACTACACTTTGTGATAAAATGTTTCCTTATTTCACTCCTGAAAGGCCTGGCTCTAATTTTATGATTATGCCCCCTTGTTTTGGGTTCCCCCGCCAGAGGGAATAGTTTATCTGTATCTAACCTAGCAAATCCTTTCATCATATCAGTTCCTATATCAAATCTATTACAACAACAATTAACATTTATATAGCACCTTTAACGTAGTAAAACGTTCCAAGGTGCTTCACAGGAGTGATTATCAAACAAAATTTGATACCAAGCTACCAAGGAGGTATTAAGACAAGTGACTAAAAGCTTGGTCAAAGGAGGAGGTTTTAATGAGCGTCTTAAAGGAGGAGAACGGTATAGAGAGGTGGAGAGGTTTCGGGAGGGAATTCCAGAGCTTAGCGCCCAGGCAGCTGAAGGCACTGCCACCAATGGTGGAGCGATTCAAATCACCAATGTGCAAGAGGCCAGAATTAGAGGAGCACAGAGATCTTAAAGGGTTGTAGGGCTACAAGAGGTTAAAGAGAGATAGGCAGGGGTAAGGCCATGGAGGGATTTGAAAACAAGGATGACAATTTTAAAATCATGGTGCTGCCGGACTGGGAGTCAGTGTAGGTCAGCAAACGCAGGGATGAAGGGAGAACAGGACTTGGTGCGAGTTAGGATACGGGCAGCAGAGTTTTGGATGAGCTCAAGTTTATGGAGGATGGAAGATGGGAGGCCAGCCAGGAGAGCATTGGAATAGGCAATTCTAGAGGTTACAAAGGCATGGATGAGAGTTTCAGCAGCAGATGAGCTGAGGCAGGGGCTGAGACGGCCGACGTTACGGAGATGAAAGTCAGCAATCTGGATGTTGGAGCGGATATAGGGTCGGAAGCTCATCTCAGGGTAAATAGGATGCCAAGATTGAGAACGGTCTGGTTCAGCCTCCCACAGTGGCCAGGGAGAGGGATGGAGGCGGTGGCTAGAGAACCGAGTTTGTGGCAGGGACCAAAGACAATGGCTTCAGTCTTCATAGAATCATAGAAAGTTACGGCACAGAAGGAGGTCATTCAGCCCATCGTATCCGTGCCGGCCGTAAAAGAGCTATCCAGCATAATCCCACTTTCCAACACTTGGTCCGTAGCCCTGTAGGATATGGCATTTCGACTACACATGTACTTTGTAAATGAGTTGAGGGTTTCTGCCTCTACCACCCTTTCGGACAGTGAGTTCCAGACCCTCACCACCATCTTGGTGAAAAAAATTCTCCTCAGCTCCCTCTAATCCTTCCACTAATTACTTTAAATCTATGCCCCTTGGTCACTGACCCCTCTGCTAAGGGAAATAGGTCCTCCCTATCCACTCTATCTAGTCCTGTCATAATTTTATATACCTCAATTAAATCTCCCCTCAGCCTCCTTTGTTCCAAAGAAAACAACCCCAGCCGATCCAATCTTTCCTCATACCTAAAATTCTCCAGCCCTGGCAACATCCTCATAAATCTCCTCTGTTCTCTCTCTAGTGCAAACACATCTTTCCTGTAATGCAGTGCTCAAGCTGTGGCCTAACCAATGTTTTATGCAGTTCCAGCATAACCTCCCTGCTCTTATATTCTATGCCTCGACTAAGGAAAGTATCCCATATGCCTTTTTAACCACCTTATCTACCTGTCCTGCTACCTTCAGGGATCTGTGGACATGCATTCCAAGGTCCCTTTGTTCCTTTACACCTCTCAGTATCCTCCCATTTATTGTGTACTCCCTTGCCTTGTATGACCTCCCCAAAAGCATTACCTCACACTTCTCTGGATTGAATTCCATTTGCCACTTTTCTGTCCACCTGACCAGACCATTGATACCTTCCTGTAGTCTACAGCTTTCCTCCTCACTATCAACCACATGGCTAATTCTTGTATCATCTGCAAATTTCTTGATTAAGCCCCCCACATTCAAGTCCGAATCATTTATACCATAAAAAGCAAGGGACCTAGTACTGAGCCTTGCTGAACCCCACTGGAAACAGCCTTCCAGTCGCAAAGACACCCGTCAACCATTAATCTTTGCTTCCTGCTACAGCCAATTTTGGACCCAACTAGCCACTTTCTCTTGAATCCCATGGGCTTTTACTTTTTTGACCAGTCTGCCATGTGGGACTTGTCAAAAGCCTTGCTAAGATCCATGTAGACTACATCAAACACGTTAACCTCACTGAATTTTCTTGAGGAGGTAACAAGGAGGGTCAATCAAGTTAGTCCGACACTATCTTCCCTGAACAAATCCATGCTGATGGTACAACGTTAGCAGTCCTCCAATCCTCCGGCACCATTCCAGTAACCAGGGAGGATTGGAAAATGATGGTCGGAGCCTCAGCTATTTCCTCCCTTGCTTCTTTTAACAGCCTGGGATACATTTCATCCGGGCCTGGTGATTTATCTGCTTTCAAAGATGCTATACCTCTTAATACTTCCTCTCTCACTATTTTTATCCCATTCATTATTTCACACTCCTCCTCAGCTACAATCTCTGCATCGTCCCCTTTTTTTGTGAAGACAGACGCAAAGTATTCATTAAGAACCAAATCCACATCTTCCACCTCCAAACATAGGTTACCTTTTTGGTCTCTAATAGGCCCCACTCTTTCTTTAGTTATCCTCTTGCTCTTTATGTATTTATAAAACATTTTTGGGTTTCCATTAATTTTACTTGCCAGTATTTTTTCATGCCCTTTCTTTGCTTTCTTAATTTCATTTTTAATTTCATCCCTGCACTTTCTATACTCCTCTAGGCTTTCTGCAGTATTGAGCTCTCGTGTCTGACATAAGCTTCCCTTTTTTGCCTTATCTTACTCTGTATGCTTCTCATCATCCAGGGGGCTCTAGACTTGGCAGTCCCACCCTTTTCCTTTGTGGGAACATGTTTACTCTGAACCCCTTCAATCTCCCCCGTGAACGCCTCCCACTGCTCTGACATTGATTTACCTTCAAGTAGCTGTTTCCAGTCCACTTTTGCTGAATCACTTCTCAGCTGAGTAAAATTGGCCTTTTCCCAATTTAGAACTTTTACTCCTGTTCTATCTTTGTCCTTTTCCGTAACTATGCTAAATCTTAACAGAATTATGATCACTACCATCAAAATGTTCTCCCACTGACACTCCTTCCACCTGCCCAGCTTCATTCCCTAAAACTAAATCCAGAACTGCGCCCCCCCCCCACCTCTTGTTGGGCTTGCTACGTACTGGCTAAAAAAGTTCTCCTGAATGCAATTTAAGAATCCTGCAGCCTCTATTTTGCACTGATTGTATCCCAGTTAATATTAGGGTAGTTGAAATCCCCTACTATTACTGCCCTATTGTTTTTGCATTTTGCAGAAAGTTGCCTACATATTTGCTCTTCTATCTTCCTCTGACTGTTTGGGGGGGTCTATAGTACACTCCCAGAAATGTGACTGCCTCTTTTTTGTTCTTTAGCTCAAACCACATGGCTTCATTTGATGATCTTTCTAAAATATTATCCCTCCTCACAGCCGTAATTGTTTCTTTTAAACAATATTGCCACCCCAATATTTAGTTGGAGGTAATTTCTGCTATTCCAATACTGGATGTCGGATAAGCAGCGTGGCAAATCAGAGGCAATGGAGGGGTCAAGGGAGGTGGTGGTGAATTAGAGCTGGGTGTCATCACCGTACATATGGAACCTGACATCGTGTTTTCGGATGATGTCGCCGAGGGGCAGCATGTTGATGAGAAATAGGAGGGGGTCAAGGGTAGATCCTTGGGGGACTCCAGAGTTAACGGTGTGGGAGTGGAAAGAGAAGCCATTGCAGGTGATCCACTGGCTATGACTGAATAGATAGAAATGGAACCAGGCGATTGCAATCCCACCCAGCTGGACAACGGTGGAGAGGCATTGGAGAAGGATGGTGTGGTCAACCATGGCAAAGGTTGCAGACAGGTCAAGAAGGATGAGGAGGAATAGTTTACCATGGTCACAGTCACATAGGATGTCATTTGTGACTTTGATAAGGGGCGTTTCAGTGCTGTGGCAGTGACGGAAACCTGATTGAAGGGGTTCAAACATGGAGTTGCAGGAAAGATGGGCACGGATTTGGGAGGCGACAACACGTTCAAGGACTTTGAAGAGGAAAGGGAGGTTGGAGATGGGGCGGTAAGGACAGAGGGTTCAAGAGTGGGTTTTTTGAGAAGGGAGTGATGACGGCAGATTCGAGGGGGAGGGGGACAGTACCTGAGGAGAGGGAACCATTAACAATATCAGTTAACATGAGGGCCAGGAAGGGAAGTTGGATGGAAAGCAGTTTGGTGGGAATAGGGTCGAGGGAGCAGGGGGTGAGTCTCATGGACAAGATGAGCTCGCAGCGAGCATGAGGAGAGATACTAGAGAAAGATGCAAGTTTGGGGCTAGGACAGCGGGGAACCTTAGGGGAAATTTGGCTTGGTGGGCTAGGGGAAGGGAGGAAAGTGGCAGAGGCGGCTGAAGAGACGGTCTCAATCTTAGTGACAAAGAAGTCCATTAGCTCCTCACACTTGTTATTGGAGGTGAGGGTTGAGGGGTTCAAGAAATCTACCACAGTGAATGTAATGGGGGAGGGTGGGGAAAGAGTAGCAACTCAGATAAAACTAATGGTCCTGTCAGTCTGCCACCTTTCACCATGTACAACAGTACTGTTGGATGACTGGGAGCAGATCTCCAGCCATTACTTCAGTGTGTGGCATGAGGAAGACAAAATGTAAGAAAAATATTATTTTAAATCATGAAACATCTGCAAAACTGCTGCATCTGTACATTTCCGAATGATGAGTATCAGACTTCCAAGTTTATCCAAAAGTTAACATTTCATCTGAGTTAAAACAGAAAGTTTAACAGGCAGTGGGAATAGTACAGGCAGCAAACACTTGCACTTCTTGGCAACCTGCTCTTTAAGTACACTGCAAGCGCTTAAGATATTCAAGGATTCTCCTCAGGAATCATTCCAAAATAGGAAAAGGCACAGAAATGTAGCCTATTAAGAACTAAATAAAAGCAGAAAATGCTGGAAATACACAGCAGGTCCGTCAGGGGTTCTGATCCAAAGGCTCTACCCTTGCCACCTGTATTTCCAGCATTTTCTGCTTTTATTTCAGATTTTCAGTATTTGGTAGATGTTTCCTTTATCCCTTTAAGAATTTCATAGTATCATAGTATCGTATAGCACAGGAGGAGGCCATTCAGTCCATCGTGCCTGTGCCAGGTGTTTGAAAGAGCTATCCAATTAGCCCCATTCCCCTGCTCTTTCCCCATAGCCCTGTATTTTTTTCCCTTCAATTATTTATCCAATTCCCTTTTGAAAGTTACTATTGAATCTGCTTCCACCACCCTTTCAGGCAGTGCATTCCAGATCAAAGCAATTTGCTGCGTAAAAAAATGTGTCCTCATGTCGCCTCTGGTTCTTTTGCCGATCACCCTGAATCTGTGACTTATGGTTACCGACCCTTCTGCCACTGGAAACAGTTTCTCCTTCTTTATATCGAAAGTGTGGTGCCCAGAATTGAACACAATACTCCAGCTGAGGTCTAACCAGTGTTTTATAAAGGTTTAGCATAACTTTTTTGCTTTTGAACACTATGCCTCTATTAATAAAGCCAAGGATCCCGTATGTTTTTTTTAAAAACAGCCTTCTCAACTTGTCCTGCCACCTTCAAAATTTGTGTACGCCAGCTGTCTCTGTTCCTGCACCTCCTTTAAAGTTGTACTATTTAATTTATATTGCTCCTCCTCGTTCTTCTTACCAAAATGCATCATTTCACACTTCTCTGCGTTAAATTTCATCTGCCATGTGTCTGCCCATTTCACCAGTCTGTCTATGTCCCCCTGAAGTCTGTTACTATCCTCCACATTATTTACTACATTTCCAAGTTTCATGTCATCAGCAAACATTGAAATTATACCCTCTGTACCCAAGTCCAGGTCATTTAATACATATTAAAAAGAACGGTGCTCCAAATACTGACCCCTGGGGAACATCACTGTGTACTTCCCTCCAGTCTGAAAAACAACCATCCACCACTAATTTCTACTTTCTGTCCGTTAGCCAATTTTGTATCCACGCTGCCACTGTCCCTTTAATCCCACAGGCTTCAATTTAGCTAACAAGTCTATTATGTGGTACTTTATCAAATGCCTTTTGAAAGTCCACATACACGACATCAACCGTACTACCCTCATCAACCCTCCAAGTTATTTCATCAAAGAACTCAATCAAGTTAGTCAAACACAATTTTCCTTTAACAAATCCGTGCTGACTTTCATTTATTAGCCCACACTTTTCCAAGTGCCAATTAATTTTGTCCCAGATTATTGTCTCTAAAAGTTTCCCCAATTAGACATTAGGCTGACTGGCCTGTAATTGCCAGGTTATCCTTCTCCCCTTTTTTGAACAGGGGTGTGACATTTGCAATTCACCAGCCCTCTAGCATCGCTCCCATATCTCAGGAGGATTAGAAGATTGTGGACAGAGCCTCCGCAATTTCCACCCTTACTTCTCACAGTCACCCAAGATGCATCCCATCTGGACCGGGTGACTTTTCTACTTTTGAGTACTGCCAATCTTTTAAGTTCCTCCTCTTTATCTAATTTTATCCTATCCAATATCACTACTACCTCTTAACAAACTTTGCAAGTTTATAAAATATGCACCTTTTTCATCAGGTGAATTCTTCTGATCAAGCATCTAGTACAGATTGGTAGATTAAACTAGCGTGATGCACAAGCTGCAGAGTATTTTTTTCAATTTTAAAAAAAGCAGCTTTTGTGTTTGGTGCTGGAATTCCACCAGAAATTTTAAGAGTCTACTACTATGACATGAAGCATTTAAAAAATCACCCAGCATCAACATTAAAGCTCTACACTGCCTACAGTAAATTTATCCAGAATAGAAATTTCCAGCAGAGATAAAAAGAAAAACCTCAGGAAAAGCTTTCTTTCTGTATGACAGACTCATTTTGCTTTCCGATTGCTGTATTTTGTTATTGGTCCAGATGCAACCAATGATAGTTACTAGTGTGGGGTCAATGCTCTTCCTAACAACACCGTGGAAGCACCATCACCACAAGGACTGCAGCAGTTCAAGGAGATGACCTGCCACCACTTACTCAAGGTATCTAGGGATGGGCAATAAATGCTGGCCTTGCCCATATCCCAAAAACAAAAAAGTGGGCATGAGATTAAAGGGCAGCAGCAATGGGTGTGCATTGTGCCCCCACCTCAAGCGATAGCAGCAGGAGATCACTAAATGCAAGCAGATATCAAACTGCCAACTCGAGTGGTAGCAGAGGTCCATCCAGGATATAAACTCAGGTCATAGTAGACATTGGAAATTGCACTCCGGGCCCCAACTACCCACAAGTAACCAGAGATCCACTTGTCCAAATTTTAAAAGTGGGAAACGTTGGCACAGCAGGTCAGTCGGCACTCAAAGAGAAAAGGACAGGTCAATATTTGAGGTGGGACTCATCATTAGAACTGGAGTTTCAATGAAGAATTCTGACAGCTGATCTTAACTTAGCTTTCTCTTTCATACTGACTAATGCATTTACAACACTTTCTGTCTCCTCCCACCAACTATTAGGCCACGGCAAAAAATTGGATCCTCTGTAACAAAACCATTTAAATACAGATGGCATGGTGGTGGTGCAGTGTACTGGTGTGGAAGTATACTGTATCGCAGAGTGGAGGGATGTGCAGTCACATCTACAGACCTTCCACATAAGCAGAGTTGCTAACGTAAGCTGTCCTGTCACGTGGATGCAGCAGAGGCAAAACACTTACCCGACGGAAAAGACTGAAGAAAGTTCACAGACATCAGCTGGTTACACAGCAGCATAGGTGCTGATCCAGGACCCTTTTGGTATCAGGTTCTACGGTAAGGTTCCTGAAAAATAAACCCCTCATCGACATTGTTTTCCTCAAGGGTGCCCAAGTGCCAGGCAGTCGGCCACATGTGGCCTGCGAGCCCTGGCAATAAGTTCTACAAAGCCACGGCAATCCATGTCTATTTATACTTATATTTCTTACTCGCCAGATTGTTCTGTTTGAATTTCATGGTCATGGAGACTTGGAAAGAGCCGTTCTTACTACTGTCGTCTCACTGGTAGATGAATCATAGAAAGTTTACAGCACGGAAGGAGGCCATTCGGCCCATCGAGTCCACACTGGCTCTATGCAAGAGCAATCCAGCTAGTCCCAATCCCCTGCCCTATCCCCGTAGCTCTGTAATTTTTTTCATTTCAAGTATTTATCCAGTTCCCTTTTGAAGGCTATGATTGAATCGCCTCCACCATCCCCTCCGGCATTGCATTCCAGAGCCTAACCACTTGCTGTTAAAAAAAGTTTATAGAAATCAGAAAGAATTTAACACATCCTCAGGATGTCCCAAATTGCTTCAGAAGCAATGGATTATTTTATAAGGTGCAGACACTGTTTGCTAGGTAGGCAAACACAGCATCCAATTAGTAGGCAGGACGACCCCACAAACAGCAAATGAATGAATAACCAGCTAATCTGTTTTTGGTGCTCATAGCTGAGGGAGGAATGTTGGTCAGGTCACCTGTAAAACTCTGTCCTTCTTGAAATCGTGCATGGAATCTATTCGCGTGGGCAGTTTAACATCTCAACTGGAAGATAGCACCTCCGACAGTGAAGCACTCCCTCAGCATTGCACTAGTGTTTTTTTTAATGCGTTCAGGGGATGTGGGTGTCGCTGGCAAGGCCGGCATTTATTGCCCATCCCTAATTGCCCTTGAGAAGGTGGTGGTGAGCCGCCTTCTTGAACTGCTGCAGTCCGTGTGGTGAAGGTTCTCCCACAGTGCTGTTCGGTAGGGAGTGTCAGCCTCGAATATGTGTTCAAGTGCGTACTGAGGCTTGAACCAATAACCTTTTGACTGAAGGCAAAAGTGCTATAAACTGAGCAAAGCTAACACAAGATTAGTTATCAGCATCTTGGGTGACATGCAATTTAATGGGTTCATTAATTTAAACTGCATAAATGGCCTGTGTCATTGGTATGCACCTAAGCAGCCCACAAAGACAAAAAACTCGGCCACTCCTGACTTACTCTATATACTTCTGTGTTAAAATACAGCAGACGTTCACTGTGCTAAGTGGACAGTTTCTGAAATATTGTCTACTTTCTAGAATTCTAAATCACAATAATCAAAATCACGATTTTATTTGTACCAGTAATATGTTATCTAAGAAAGTGCACTTTTAAGCTTAATTCAGACTATGTTATGATCAACCATGACTTACATACAGTATAAAAGCAGCTTTAATTTAGGGATCTGCCTTGAAAATATGAGGGAGAGGCCTTCCATCACAGCCATCTGTGCCAGTACATTTCATATCTCTGCTCCACCCCCAAATTAACATGTAGTGAAAGAAATGTCTCAGTTCTACAATTTATCTTGAACAGCATTCCCCATCAGTTGGGCCTTTGCCAGAAATTAAACTACTCATGATGAGAATGTGGAACTGCTGTCACATGGAGTGCTTGAAGCAGATAGCACTGACACATTTCAGGGGAGGCTTGATGCATACATGAGAAGGGGATTACAGGGATATAGGGGCAGGGTGGGAGGAGGCTGTTGTGGAGTGTAAACACTGGCACAGACCAGTTGGGCCTAAAGCCCTGTTTCTGTGCTGTAGATTCTATGTAATATGTAATTCTATGTATATCATGCCTGCTCCACCTTGTCTAACCAAGCACATTTCCCAAGTCAGATGCTAAGCCCGAGGTAAACTGAGCATGCACGCAATCAGTGCATCAATCAGAATGTTAACTACGATTAACTATCATTCTCATCGCCAGGGCACAGGAAAAGTCATAGAGTCATAGAGTCATAGAGTTATACAGCACGGATAGAGGCCCTTCGGCCCATCGTGTCCGCGCCGGCCATCAGCCCTGTCTACTCTAATCCCATATTCCAGCATTTGGTCCGTAGCCTTGTATGCTATGGCATTTCAAGTGCTCATCCAAATGCTTCTTGAATGTTGTGAGGGTTCCTGCCTCCACAACCCTTTCAGACAGTGAGTTCCAGACTCCAACCACCCTCTGGGTGAAAAAGTTCTTTCTCAAATCCCCTCTAAACCTCCCGCCTTTTACCTTGAATCTATGTCCCCTTGTTATAGAACCATCAATGAAGGAAAAAAGCTCCTTAGTATCCATCCTATCTGTGCCCCTCATAATTTTGTACACCTCAATCATGTCCCCCCTCAGCCTCCTCTGCTCCAAGGAAAACAAACCCAATCTTCCCAGTCTCTCTTCATAGCTGAAGCGCTCCAGCCCTGGTAACATCCTGGTGAATCTCCTCTGCACCCTCTCCAAAGCGATCACATCCTTCCTGTAGTGTGGCGACCAGAACTGCACACAGTACTCCAGCTGTGGCCTAACCAGTGTTTTATACAGCTCCATCATAAACTCCTTGCTCTTATATTCTATGCCTCGGCTAACAGGGAATGAAACAAAATACACATTACATCGTCAAGTTAGCGGTCATTTGTAACCGTCCTCTTTTCATAAGAGTATAAAGAATACTTTTTGATGAACTGCTCTGCCTCAAAAAACACACGGGTATAAAGAAACCAATGATCTCTCATGCGTACATTTTCTCAGAACACTCGTCTTGTGGTGACTTTCAGTTGTGAGTGGACCCTTAATTGTTTTAAAAGTATGAGATAACTGGTGTTCCTTGTTTGTGAGCTGTTACAAAATAATGTGATGTACAAAAAATGTTCCGATGAACAGACCCACCCAAAACTCTAACTTTTCTCTTTTAGATACTGACTGAGATGCTGTTCATTTCCAGCATTTTCTGTATTCATTTCAGATTTCCAGCAGTTGTTTTTCCCTCCCTTCTTATCTGAACAGAAAAGGCTGGTCAACCTCAAATATTTTTACCTGTTGATACCGGATCTTTGAACAAAAGACAGACTGACACGTACACAGCACATCAGCGGTTGAGAGAAGGTTCACTTGAGTGATTCCTGGGAAGAGAGGGTTATCTTATGAGGAAAGGTTGGACAAGTTGGGCCTGTATACACTGGAATTTAGAAGAATGAGAGGTGATTTTATTGAAATATGTAAGATCCTGAGGGGACTAGAAGGGGTAGATGCTGAGAGGATGTTTCCCCTTATGGGAGAGACTAGAACTAGGGGCCAGAGTTTAAAAATAAGGAGTCTCCCATTTAAGAGGGAGATGAGGAGAATTTTTTTTTTCTCAGAGGGTTGTGAGTCTGTGGAACTCCATTCCCCAGAGAGTGGTGGAGGCGGAGTCATTGAATATATTTTAAGGCTGAGTTCGATAGATTCCTGATTAACAAGGGAGTCAAAGATTATAGTAAGTAGACAGGAAAGTAGGGTTGAGGTCACAATCAGATCAGCCATGATTTTATTAAATGGCAGAGCAGGCTCGAGGGGCCAAATGGCCTACTCCTGCTCTTAATTCGTATGTTCGTACATCTCTCCAAAGCTCTCTGCTCCTCTGTGAGGCACCTTTGGATCTTTTTCTTTGCTAAAGAAGCTAAATAAATGCCAAGTTGTTGCTGCTGTTGAAATATCTAAAGCACTTTACACACAATGAAATGCTCTGAACTGCAGCGATCGTTATTTAGGAAAATGTGACAGTCATTTTGCACAAATCAAAATGCCGCAAATTTAATGTCCACTTAAACCTGTTTTTGCTGGTGTTAAATGAGGAGGAATGTTGGGCAGGACACTCGGAGAAGTCCCTGCTCATCTTTCAATATTGGCAATGGATCTTTAACATCCACCCAATACAGCGGAACGAGGTGTCAGCCTTGGCTCAATGGTAGCACTCTCACCAATAAGTCAAAAGGTTGTGCGTTCTAGCCCCACTCTAGAATCTTTCGCAGCAAATTACCCAGCTTTCAGGAGAACAGCGTCCACGACACCACACAACCCTGCCACGGTAACCTCTGCAAGACACGCCAGATCATCGACACAGATACCACCATCACACGAGAGGACACCACCCACCAGGTGCATGGTTCATACTCCTGTGACTCGGCCAACGTTTTCTACCTCATACGTTGCAGGAAAGGATGCCCCGGAGCATGGTACATTGGCGAGACCATGCAGACGCTGCAACAACGGATGAACGGACACCGCGCAACAATCGCCAGACAGGAGGGTTCCCTCCCAGTCGGGGAACACTTCAGCAGTCAAGGACATTCAGCCACCGATCTTCGGGTAAGCGTACTCCAAGGCGGCCTTCGAGACACACGACAACGCAAAATCGTCGAGCAGAAATTGATAGCCAAGTTCCGCACCCATGAGGACGGCCTCAACCGGGATCTTGGGTTCATGTCATGCTACACGTAACCCCACCAGCGAACAAAAGATATCTGTTTTTAATATAACGGGTCATTTGCTGTCTTTCTCTTCCTTCCGGATGTTTCTATGTTTCTGCCTCTCTCTCTCTCTTGTTTTTTTTGGTTGTTTGTATATTCGGTGGCCCTGTAGGTAACACCTGTCTGTCTGCACACTGTGATTGCCTTGGCAACGGGCAGTTGGAAAGACTATCTGTAATCACCAGGTATTGTTCTGTGATTTATAAATGCGAAGGGTTCGAGGATTTCATTTCCACATTCACCTGAGGAAGGAGGAAGCCTCCGAAAGCTTGTGAATTTCAAATAAAATTGTTGGACTATAACTTGGTGTTGTAAAATTGTTTACAATTGTCAACCCCAGTCCATCACCGGCATCTCCACATCATAGAATCTTAAGCACATAATCACTGAATCATAGAATGGTTACAGCACAGGAGGCCGGTCGGCTCATCAAGCCCGAGCCGGCTCTTTGCAAGAGCAATCCAGTTAGTCCCATTCGCCTGTTCTTTCCCCGTAGCCCTGTAAATTTTTCCCTTCAAGTATTTATCCAATTCCTTTTTGAAAGCCACAATTGAATCTGCTTCCACCACCCTTTCAGGCAGCGCATTCCAGATCATAACTACTCGCTGAGTAATTAGAGCCAGACCTTTCAGGAGCGAGATTAGAAAACACTTCTACACACAAAAGGTGGTAGAAGTTTGGAACTCTCTTCTGCAAACGGCAATTGATACTAGCTCAATTGCTAAATTTAAATCTGAGATAGACAGCTTTTTGGCAACCAAAGGTATTAAGGGATATGGGCCAAAGGCAGGTATATGGAGCTAGATCACAGATCAGCCCTGATCTTATCAAATGGCGGAGCAGGCACGAGGGGCTGAATGGCCTACTCCTATGTTCCTATGAGTTAAAAAAAGATTTTCCTTGCACCTCATTGGTTCTTTTGTCAACCACCTTAAATCTGTGTCCACTGGTTCTCGACCCTTCCGCCAATAGGAACAGTTTCTCTCTATTTACTCTATCTATACCCTTCATGATTTCGAACACTTCAATCAAATCTCCTCTCAACCTTCTCTGCTCTATAGAATCATAGAAAGCTTACAGCATGGAAGGAGGTCATTGGCCCATCGAGTCTGCACCGGAGAACAATTCCAGCTTCTCCAGTCTATCCAGGCAACTTAAGTCCCTCACCCCAAAATCATTCTAGTAAATCTCTTCTGCACCCTCTCTAAGGCCTTCACGTCATTCCTGAAGTGTGGTGCCCCGAATTGGACACAATTCTCCAGTTATGGCCAAACCAATGTTTTACAAAGGTTCAATATAGCTTCCTTGCTTTTGTACTCTACGCCTATATTTATAAAGCATAGGATCCTGTATGTTTTTTTAACTGCGTTCTCAACCTGTCCTGCCACCTTCAAAGATTTGTGCATATATACCCCCAGGTCTCTCTGTTCCTACACCCCCTATAGAATTGTACCGTTTAGTTTATATTGTGCTCCTCATTCTTCCTGCCGAAATGTATCACTTTGCAATTCTCTGCATTAAATTTCATCTGCCATGTCTGCATTGTTTTTCGGACTGGAGGGAGGCATACAGTGGTGTTCCACAGGGGTCGGTCCTGGGACCACTGCTTTTCTTAATATATATTAATGACTTGGATTTGGGTATACAGGGCACAATTTCCAAATTTGCAGATGACACAAAACTTGGAAGAGTAGTAAACAGTGAGGAGGATAGTGACAGACTTCAAGAGGACATAGACAGGCTGGTGGCATGGGCAGACATGTGGCAGATGAAATTTAACACAGAAGAATGCAAAGTGATACATTTCAGTAGGAAGAACGAGGAGAGGCAATGGAAACTAGAGGGCATAACTCTAAAAGGGGTACAGGAACAGAGAGATCTGGGATGTATGGGCACAAACCTTTGAAGGTGGCAGGGCGAGTTGAGAAAGCGGTTAAGTAAGTATACGGGATCCTGGGCTTTAAAGAGTACAAAAGTATGGAAGTCATGATGAACCTTTAGAAAACACTTGTTCGGCCACAACTGGAGTATTGTGTCCAGTTCTGGGCACCGCATTTTAGGAAAGACGTGAAGGCCTTAGAGAGGGTGCAGAAGAGATTTACTAGAATGATTCCAGGAATGAGGCGCTTTTGTTATGTGGATAGACTGGAGAAGCTGGGGTTGTTCTCCTTGGAACAGAGAATGTCGAGAGGAGATTTGATAGATGTATTCAGAATCATGAAGGGTCCAGACAGAATAGATAGAGAGAAACTGTTCCCATTGGCGGAAGGGTCAAGAACCAGAGGACATAGATTTAAGGTGATTGACAAAAGAACCAAAGGTGACATGAGGAAAAACGTTTTTTTAAAACAGCGAGCGATTAGGATCTAGAATGCACTGCCCGAGTGGGTGGTGGAGGCAGATTCAATCATGGCCTTCAAAAGGAAACTGGATAAGTACTTGAAAGGTAAAATCTGCAGGGCTACGGGGATAGAGCGGGGGAGTGGGACTAGCTGGATTGCTCTTGCATAGAGCCGCATGGACTCGATGGGCTGAATGTCCTCCTTCCATGCTATAACCTATGATTCTATGTGTCTGCCCGTTCCACCAGCCTCTCTACGTCCTCTTGAAGTCCATTACTATCCTCCTCACTGCTTACTACACTTCCAAGTTTTGTGTCATCTGCAAATTTTGAAATTATACCCTGTATACATACCCAAGTCCAGGTCATTAATATATATCCTTGTACCGAACCCTGGGGAAAACCTTCCTTCACTCCGAAAAACAACCGTTCACCCCTATTCTCTGTTTCCTGTCACTTAGCCAATTTCATATCCATGCTGCCACTGCGCCTTTTATTCCGTGGGCTTCAATTTTGCTGACAAGCCTATTATGTGGCACTTTATCAAATGCCTTTTGAAAGTCCATATACACATCAACCCCACTGCCTTCATCAATCCTCTCTGTTACGATTTGCCTTTTACAAATCTGTGCTGGTTTTCCTTTATTAATCCACACTTGTCCAAGTGACTATTAATTTTGTCCTGGATTATCTTTTGTAAAAGTTTCCCCACCACCGAGGTCAAACTGACCGGCCTGTAGTTGCCGGGTTTATCCTTACTCCTTTTATTGAACAAGAGTGTAACATTTGCAATTCTCCAGTCCTCTGGCACCATCCCCATGTCGAAGGTCGATTGGAAGATTATGGCCAGCACCTCTGCAATTTCCACCCTTGCTTCCCTCAGCAACTTAGGATGCATCCCATCTGGACCTGTTGACTTATCTACTTTAAGTTCAGCCAGCCTTTCTAGTACCTGGAAACAATATAAATCGTCATTTAGAAAGGCACAGATCAATCAAGGACAGTCAGCATGGATTTGTCAAAGGAAGGTCGTGTCTGACTAGCTTAATTTAATTTTTTGAGGCAACGAGAAGGGTCGATGAGGGTAGCACATTTGATGAAGTCTACATGGATTTTAGCAAGGCTTTTGACAAGTCCCACATGGCAGACTGGTCAAAAAAGTAAAAGTCCATGGGATCCAAGAGAAAGTGGCTAGTTGGATCCAAAATTGGCTCAGTGCCGGGAAGCAAAGGGTAATGGTCAATAAGTGTTTTTGTGACTGGAAGGCTGTTTCCAGTAGCTCAGTACTAGGTCCCTTGCTTTTTGTGGTATATATTAATGATTTAGACTTAAACGTAGGGGGCATGATTAAGATATTTGCAGATGATACAAAAATTGGTCATGTGGTTGATAGTGAGGAGGAAAGCTGTGGACTGCAGGAAGGTGTCAATGGACTAATCAGGTGGGCAGAAAGGTGGCAAATGGAATTCAATCCGGAGAAGTGTGAGGTAATGCTTTTGGGAAGGGCAAACAAAGCAAGGGAATACACAATAAATGGTAGGATACTGAGAGGTGTGGAGGAACAGAGGGGCCTTGGAGTGCATGTCCGCAGATCCCTGAAGGTGGCAGAACAAGTAGATAAGGTGGTTAAGAAGGCATACGGGATACTTTCCTTTATTAGCCGAGGTATAGAATATAAGAGCAGGGAGGTTATGCTAGAACTGTATAAAACACTAGTTAGGCCACAGCTTGAGTACTGGGTACAGTTCTGGTCACCACATGACAGGAAAGATGTGATTGCACTAGAGGGTACTGAGGAGATTGACGAGGATGTTGCCAGGACTGGAACGTACAATCCAGGAAACCTTCAGCCTCCCTTAAACACTGCAGTAACTCCAGCTGCCCCTCAAGCTCAGAAACCCTCAACTTGTGCTCGAGCAACTGGAGGCATTTCCTGCACATGTGGCCCTCCAGGACTCATGAAGCATCCTGAAGATCTCACATGGCGCAGGAATTGCAGGCAATGGCTCTCAGCTGCATGTCCATTATATTTAGAAACCTTTTTTTTTCTAAACTCCCTTTAGATATTCAATTATTATTAATTTACTTACTGTTTACTTACCCCGATTAACCTAACCTTTTATTCCGGGTCTCTCAGAGCTCCTCCTCTCTGTTCACAGTGACGTCACTGTTATGTTGCTCTCTCTGTTCTTAGCGAATGGAGCTCCTCCCCTGGTGCTCAGTGCCACTTCTTTCAACTAAATAATCTATCTATTTATAGATAATTACTTTTTAGCCTGTTTTGTTTTTTTTTCACTTTTTTAACTTTAGCACCTCCTTCTCACTCAGTTCATGATCCACTCTTTTTGCAATTCGCTCTGTGCTTCCGACTGATGGTTCATTGCAGAACTGTCGGAGGTGCCGTCTTTCGGGTGAGCCGTTAAACAGAGGTTCCGTCTACCTTCTCAGTAAAACAAATCCAATGGCATTATTCAAAGAACAACAGTGGCGTTCTCCCGGTGTCCCGACCAATATTTATCTCTTAATCAATATTACTGAAACAGATTATCTGGTCATTATCACATTGTTGTTTGTGGGAGCTTGCTATGCGCAAATTGGCTGTCGCATTTCCCTACATTACAACAGTGACTACACCTCAAAAGGTACTTCATTGGCTATGAAGCACTTTAGGACGTCCTGAGGTTGTGAAAGGCGCTATATAAATGCAATTTCTTTTTCTTTCTTTGTAACTAGCAGATGGTCTCACTGCAACATCTCATCTGAAGGATGCCATCTCTGTTGATGCAGCTCTCTCTCTGCACCACACTGAATGATCACAAGATAATAGCATTTGAGAAAAACTGTTCAAAGACCCTACGTTCTCCCTATTGCAGTATCTAATTGTTTCTTAAATGATCCCAGGGTTTTCACCATGTTTATTCCATGTTTTGATCATGCTGGGAAGAATTTCTTGACAGAAGTGCTAGTAGTTTAAATCAATGTCCCCCTGTCCTACTCTCTCAGCATAATTTAAGAAATATTCCAGATTTACCTTTTCCATAACCCTAACTATCTTGTATATCTGCTTTCGAGGCTGAAAGATACCAGCTTCTCCAGTCTTTCCTCGTAACAGACCTTTGACGCTCGGGATAAGCCTTATGGCTCTTCTCTGCACTGCCTCCAGCACTTTAGGGTCTCCCTTGTTTCTCAGCGACTCCAACTGGACGAAGTACTGACCAGTTTGATCATTACTTCCTCTGACTTGTATTCTATTGTGCTGGGTATATGGTTCAACATAATATTGCTTTTGTTGGTTGTTGCTGTACATTGGATGGACATGTTAACCATCAAGTCTACTAAGACCCCTGGGTCTCTTTCAATTTTAACCGTAGCTATTTCAACACCATTCATGAAGTGTGTGTGTCACCCCATTTTTCCTTCCTATGTGCAGTGCTTTACACTTATCCACATTAAATTTCATCCAGGGGTGGGTAGTTGATGCCGGGACACTGTACTCATTTAAGGCACAGCTTAATATTGTAATATTGTAATGGTTGGTATTCAAATGGGCCGTGGGGCCTCCGTCATTCACGCTTAACTTGTGATTGTATTTCCGCAGACCAGTTCTTAATTCTCGCTCGATTGCTTCAAATGTGCACGAGTAACTCAAACTTATGTTGTAGGATATGCCTAAACTTTCCAAGATGTGGAGATGCCGGTGATGGACTGGGGTTGACAATTGTAAACAATTTTACAACACCAAGTTATAGTCCAGCAATTTTATTTTAAATTCACAAGCTTTCGGAGGCTACCTCCTTCCTCAGGTGAACGATGTGGAAAAAAAAAATTTTCCACATCGTTCACCTGAGGAAGGAGGTAGCCTCCGAAAGCTTGTGAATTTAAAATAAAATTGCTGGACTATAACTTGGTGTTGTAAAATTGTTTACAATTAAACTTTCCAAGACCTTCTTCCAAAGGAAAAAAAATGACAACTCTGGGCTATTCCACACGACAGCACAGTTTATTTCTTCTAGAAAACCAGGTGTGTACATCACTGCAAGAAATACGCTGGGGGAGACACAGTGCATAAGAATTGAATGATCGACAATGTTCAAGGCAGCAGAAAGATCAAGAGTAATGAGGAGTGCCAACAAGCCACAGTCACACAAGAAGTCATTGATTTCTTTGACCAGGACAGCTATGGTGCTAAAGGTAGGACAGAAGTCAGATTGGAGGGATTCAAACCTTGGCACAGTACTGCAACGAGTTCAAGAGTCATCACAAAAAATAGCGAGTTGGTTAGAAAGAGTAGATCAAGACTTGTTTTAAAAAGGCATTAATGACAGCAGTCTGGAAAGGGGTAGGGCCAGGATAAGTGAATAGGGACAGTGATAATGTTGACCAGCATGAGCTTGAGAAGGGGAAATTGGGTCATCGGGGTGGGGGGGGGGGGGGGGCGCGGTGGAGAGAGGATTTGATGGGACAGAAAGTGGGCTTCATTGAGGAAATGTGTTTGCTGATGTCACAGCAGAAGATGGGGAAGAAATAGTATTGTACATAGAAGTTACAACATGGAAACAGGCCACTCGGCCCCACCAGTCCATATCAACATTTACGCTCCATGGGTTTCATTCATTCTGCAATTTCTGAATTGCCTCACTCAATTTCACTGCCCACTTCGGTTTCTGAACCGGAGTCATTGATGTAAATTGGAAACAGACGTGGTCCCAAAATAAGCTCTGGGGCACCTCACACAGTACTTCCCCCTCCAGTCCCCCCTACCACCCTGATATAACTCTGTTGTTTTCTACTCTTTAGTAAAGCTGAATATGCAGGAAGCGTAGAAACTGAATGTGAGGGACTCACTCCTACTTACCTTCCATTAAGGCAGATGATCACCGTCCAAGTGTAGCTCAAAATGTTCTCTCCACACGCAACCACGTTTGAAAGGACAAATCTATAACTATCAGGAGATTTTTTTTAACCATTCAAGTGTACCTACTTTGAAAATTTTACATGCCTGCCCAATACATTTTAAAGAAGCCAGAGTGACAACACTGCAAGCGTGGGTTCTGGAATCTTGAATGGGCTCTGTTTCACAATTATGTAGTCGAGAAAAAAACCCTCAAAAATTAACTTATTTTGTTACTAATCTATAGTCTGACATTTAACACTTCAAATTTTGTCTTGGATTTTGGCTTTGTTGGAATGCAGGTGTAAAGATTAGCAATCCCCCCCCCCTGTAAATTCAACAGTCCCGATGCGACAACAAGTGTTGCTCATAACGGTTAACCAGCACTTGCTGAACTCGGACAAGTGTAAAAAACCTGACTTACTCGTTCAGTACAATTTTTCCTAGTTATTTTTGGACCTCTGGTTCCCAAAGCTCTCCACCACTGGGGTTTTCCTCGTGTCATTTCTCAGTCTGTTGTAGACTAATTGATGGAGATTGATTGCTATGATTGTCAACAACTCCACTATCATCGTATCATGCGACTACCAGGATGGTACAAGGCAAACTAGATGGACCTTGGTCACTTTTCATCTAGCAATTCCTATATTATTCTGTGATTCCAAGCAACCAGTCTGCAGGGTCAAACTTGCGAGACGTCTGCAGTCAGTGCATTTGCCTCAGGTGACACAACAGGGTGCAGCCAAACATTTAAAAAAAAATTAATACATTGATTTTTAAAAAATCAGTCAGGTGCTCAACAAATGTGAAAACCCTTCAGTGCTCGCTGCCCCCATGCGAAGAAGTAAAACTTCTGTTTGCTCGATAGTGAATGCACAACTCTTCCTCATTGAGACACACCCCTCTTACCCAAGTCTAGAGAGCTTACACACAAATTGACAACAACCAAACATATTTACGATTACGTTAATACAGAATTGTTTTGGTTTGTTACCTTGTACTAATAATCTATGAATTGTTAAACATTCTGCTTAACTGCTCTCTTTTTAAAAAAAAAAGACATACAATTCTCTCAATTTATACAAATACATTCTAGAAAGATGCTGACCCAAGGGATGCTAGCTTATTTATGACAGCAAACATCTGGTCTTGGACATTAACTTCAGTTACTATGTACAGTGTTGTTTGATGCTGCTCTGTGTTTTACAAGATATCTAAACAGTATTATCACAAGAATTATGGTGTTTAAAAATACAAACACGATATACTTTTAAAATATTTTACAGATTTACAAGGATGATACCAGAACTTATCAGGAAAGACTGAACAGGCTGGGGCTCTTTTCTCTAGAAGAGAGGTGACCTAAAAGAGGTCTTTAAAATGATAAAGTAGTTTGATAGGGTAGATATAGAGATGATGTTTCCACTTGTGGAGAAGACCAAAACTAGGGGCCATAAATACAAGATAGTCACCAATAAATCCAATAGGGAATTCAGGAGAAACTTTTTTACCCAAAGAGTGATAAGAAAGTGGAACTCGTTATCACAAGGAGTAATTGAGGTGAATAGCATAGATGCATTTAAGGGGAAGCTAGAAAAGCACATGAGGAAGAAAGGAATAGAAGGATATGCTGGTAGGGTTAGACGAAGAGAGGTGAAGGAGACTCGTGTGGAGCATTAACGCCGGCATAGACCAGTTGGGCCGAATGGCCTTTCTGTGCTGTAAATTCTATGAAATTCTATGTAACTTATAGTTCTGTTTCCTCCAAGGCAAGATACAATAGCTTGAAGTATATAATACAACTGCATAGTACAGATGTTCGATTCTATTACCATACAAAATACTCCTTTTTGAAGATAATAACCCTGTTTGTTTTCATGTCCTATCAGAATGTGATCCTATGGAAATTTCCAGAATCAGAACCCATTCACTGGAACATTTTACTACATCAGCCAGAATATTTCTGGATGAAATTGAAATCGCAATTAACTAAGTTAAGTTATAGTAACTAAACACCTGGGCTCCTGCTTCTTTAGGCTGTGAGCCTGGCCCAAAACAGAACTGGAAACTGCACAGAACATCACAATGCTGAGATATTTATGTTGCCAAATAGTAACGGTTTTTAAAAGAGGTGAAAAACCAGAACCAATCTCCGTATAGAACAATAATGAAGCACTTGGAAACTGGAAGCACATCATGGTAATAGCAAAAGCTCCAGAGGGATTTATGCTGCAACAGGGAAATGAGCTGATTAACACCCTGGGCATTGCACACAGTTTGCATTTATGCAAAGCAGCTTGGGCTTTGCATCGAGGGAAGCTGTGCCACGTCAGTCAGGCACAACGTTCACCTATGATTTGGTTATCAGGAGGCCATCTCACACCATTTCTGGATCTGCAACCACTCTGGCGTCAGCCAACCAACCACATATCCCTCCCCACACGTACTGGTCTCAGGCCTGTGGTGCAGCTCCCCCTAAAAGTCTGAAGCAACCCACTGGTGTGTGCAGCACAGAGGAGATAGTATACACAGCAGTGTCGAGAGAGACAACTGTTCCACCTTCCAGAATAGGGGCAAGTAGCTCACACTTTTTTTTGGAAGGGTAAGAATGAGGGGAAATTTATTTGTGTTAACTGAAGATCAAATCTGTTGAACAGAGGGTCTATATAGACCTTTACCATGTCTCTAAACTCAGGAAGGTAATATAAACATCACCATGCAGATTAATTGTCTTTCAACACAGCAGAAGGAATTTTAGAAGAGTTCAATTTTGGTCTCAGCATATTCCCAGTGGATCATTTTTTAAAAGCGTTCCTTTTTTAAGGGATATTTCCCCTCTTTATTTGACTCTCTCTACAACACATACATCATTGGCCAAGCAGAAGTGCACCTGCTCTCACTTCTCTGGCAATGCCATCCTTGGTCTCGCAAATATCAGCCATTTTACCTGTGAGAAGCTGCCATCACTGGCACCTGACGATGCAGAGGGCCTCCGATGACATTGTTCCTATGTTCCAGGACCGTGATTGTTGTGACTGCTAAATGCTGCCTTCGGAGGCAGACCAAAAATTGGGCCTGCAAGCAGAAACAACCAGTGATACTCGCCAGTCAAAGGTCTCGTTTGGCCTAATAAATCCAATAGGAAATTCAAGGGAAACTTCTTTACCCAGAGAGTGGTTAGAACGTGGAACTCACTATCACAAGGAGTAGTTGAGGTGAATAGCACAGATGCATTTAAGGGGAAGCTAGATAAGTACATGAGAGAGGAAAGAGTAGAAGGTTATGCTGATCGGGTTAGCTGAGTAGGGTGGGAAGAAGCTCCAGTGGAGCATAAACACCAGCATGGACCAGTTAGGCCGAATGGCCTGTTTTTGTGCTGAACATTCTATGTAATCAACTACCTAAAAACAGCAAAAGAGGTGTTTGAGCACAGCTTAGCTGATTCTCCCTCCTTCATTGAGAGCTAGCAGCTAACATTCACTCGCTGTTTCCCCGCAGCAGCGAGTTAAGAATGGAAACCTCTGTCCTACCAATCCCTGCCCAATATGTTAGAAGGGGGAAGAGAGGAGGAGATAATGCAGCACCAGATACACTTTCTGGAACATACTAAAACAAAGGGGGAGAAGTCATCAGGTAAACTATAAAGCAGAAATAAGGACGTGCTGAGTGCATTATGCTCAAAAGCTCTCAAAGACTGATAAAATCTGATTCTGTTTCATCACCCAAACCACTGTAAATATTTTGTGAATTGCAAAGAGTATGTTAGCTAACTAAACAAATACAAATCAAAGTATCCTGGAATGACAGAACACCAAATGTGGGCAAGCTCAGAGTCTCAATAAATACATTCTGTAACTCAGGCCAAGCACAGATTCTTTATCCCCCATACAGCATTGTACATATAAGGAGAGTTATATTCTCTGCCAAACAACCTAAACCTTCACATTTCTCCATCAACAAAGTTTGGTAAGGGGGGGGGCGGGGGGGAAGAAAAAAAGACTGACCACGGAGCGCAGCAAATCACATCAACACAGTTTCTCTTGGTAAAACTTATACAGTTCCATTAGCTCTGAAGACTGCATTAAATATCACTTATCCACACCAGACAGAAAGTTCAAAATGATACTGCGGTAATTTAAACTAGTATAAAGAACAAAATCCAAATATCATAACCTGTATTTGACAATGAATCACATTTCATGTGAATATAGAATTGTGGTCTGCTACTAGAATTGAGAATGCCAGATATTCAATTCAACTATGATTTTTTAAAAATCATTCCAATTTTCTCCCCTCCTCTCCTGAAGGTTGTTGACTCATGCTGGTTTATAGATCCTCAGCCAACAACAGCCAAGTGTGGATTCTTCATCTGAGCCCAGACAGAGTGCCAACTGGTTATTCAACCATGGAGGGCAGCACACAGCAGAATCCCTCAACCAATGTCTACACTCACTCTTTCCAGAAGAGGTCACTGGATAGTGATCAAGAGTGGAAGCCCTGGCTGAGTTTTCTCCCTCTTGTCAGCTTGGTAAAGTGGTAGCACTCACACCTCAGAGTCAGAAGGTTGTGAGTTCAAGTCCCACTCCAGGACTCTAGTACTCAGAAAGTTCTACATTGCCAGAGGTGCCATCTTACAGATGATATGTTAAACCGAGGCCCCATCTGTCAGCTCAAGTGGATGTAAAAGATCTCATGACACTTTTAGGAAGAAGTGAGGAAATTCTTCTAGCATCCTAGCCAATAATCATCCCTCATACAGCACCAAAACAGATTAACTGGTCATTCATCTCATTGTTGTTTGTGGGGCATAGGTATGCGCAAATTGGCTGCCATCTTTACTTGCATAACACCAATGACTACAGTTCAAAAGTAATTAACTCGCTGTGAAGTGCTTTGGGGTGTCATCAGGATGTGAAAGGCCCTGTATAACTGCATGTCCTTTTCTTCCTTTTCTCTCTTGCCAACGAGCACTGGGGTCACTTGTACCAACCCAATTGCTGCTCTGGCTGAGATCAACTAACTCAGCAGAGACCTGGGATTGTGCCTGGGATCTTCTGATTAGCACTGCTTAATACAGATGTCAGCCTTGGTTCTGTGGTAGCACTCTCGACTTCAGACTCGAGGACATAATCCAGGCTGACACTCCAGTGCAGTACTGAGGGAGTGCTGCAGTCGAAGGTGCCGTCTTTCAGATGAGACATTAAAACGAGACCCCATCTGCCCCCTCAGGTGGACAGAAAAAATCTCATGGCACTATTCCAAGAAGAGCAGAGGAGTTCGACCCAGTGTCCTGGCCAATATTTATCCCTAAACCAACATCTAAAACAGATGAATAGGTCATTTATTTCATTGCTGTTTGTGGGACCTTTCTGTGCATAAATTGGCTGCTGCGTTTCCTATATTGCAACATTGACTACACTTGAAAAGTACTTCATTGGCTGTAAAGTGCTTTGAGACATCTTGAGGTTGTGAATGGCGCTCTATAAATGCAAGGTCTTTCTTTTCTTTTACTGCACCAGGTGGTTCAGGGAGGTCTCTATTTTCTGTTATTTTATTCCCCATTGCCTTGGCATCTCTCCAAACTATACAGCACTCCTAATCCATAAAACTAGATATCACTTAGATCAGCTGGACCCTCATTTCTCAGATACAAGCTGGTGATACATAAGTATAGTAACAAGCCAGAACAAATTTCAAAGAGAGCTCCCCATGTGCTGCATTTGGAATACTATTCCAATGAGAGCTCTGTCCTTCAGGGTTCAACACAGTTGAAACTGTACACAGACTTTGCTGAAATAATTTTACCAAATTTTAGGCTTTTCAGCAGTGCAATTATCGTAGTATCATAGTATGAAACAGTACAAAAGGAGGCCATTCGGCTCATCGGGTCTGTGCCGGCTCTTTGGTAGAGCTATCCAATTAGTCCCACTCGACTGCACCTACCTCATTGTCCTGTAATTTTTTTTCCCCTTCAAGTATTTTTCCAATTCCCTTTTGAAAGTTACTATTGAATCTGCTTCCACCACTCTTTCAGGCAGTGCATTCCAGATCATTACAACTCGCTGTGTAAAAAAATGCGTCCTCATGTCACCTCTGGTTCTTTTGCAAGCACCTTAAATCTGTGACCTCTGATCACTGACCCTTCTGCCACTGGAAACAGTTTCTCCTTATTTACTCTATCAAAAATGTGGTGCCCAGAATTGAGCACAATATTCCAGCTCAGGCCTAACCAGTGTTTTATAAAGATTTAGCATAACTTCCTTGCTTTTGTACTCCATGCCTCTATTAATAAAGCCAAGGATCCCATATACTTTAACAGCCTTCTCAACTTGTCTTGTCATCTTCAATGATTTGTATATATACACCCCTAGGTGTCTCTGTTCCTGCATCCCCTTTAAAATTGTACCTTTTAGTTTATATTGCCTCTCCTCATTCTTGCTACCAAAACGTATCACTTCACACTTCTCTGCATTAAATTTCATCTGCCATGTGTCTGCCCATGTCACCAGTCTGTCTATGTCCTCCTGAAGTCTGTTACTATCCTTCTCACTGTTTACTACATTTCTGGATTTCATGTCATCCGCAGACTCTAAAATTATACCCTGTATACCCAAGTCTAGGTCATTAATATATATCAAAAAGAACGGTGCTCCTAATACTGACCCCTGGGTGACACCATTGTATACTTCCCTCCAGTCTGAAAAACAACCGTTCACCACTTGCTCTACTTTCTGTCCCTTTTTACGCACCCTCCACCTGCCTCCAGCATGAAACAAAAAGCCCTCAGGCTTCAAGTCAGGCACTCCCTCTGTCAGACAGCAAAAGCCATTTTTACGGAAAACAGATACATACTGAACCAGCCAGTGGCTGCTGGAACATCAGACTATTTCTGAAAAAACTAAAATAAATGAAAAAAGGAAAATCATGCGATTGTATACATTCACTACCCATATCAACCAAAATCAACAGGCTTGATGCAACAGATACTTGTAGCTACCTTGTAGAACCTTCACCACACAGACTTCAGCGGTTCAAGAAGGCGGCTCACCATCACCTACTCAAGGGCAATTAGGGATGGGCAATAAATGCCGGCCTCGCCAGCGACGCCCACATCCCATGAATGAATAAAAAAACTTTATGAAATAACAACAACTTGCATTTATATAGCACATTTAACGTAGTGAAACATCCCAAGGCACTTCACAGGAGCGTAATCAAACAAAATTTGACACTGAGCCACATAAGGAGATATTAGGACAAGTGACCAAAAGCTTGGTCAAAGAGGTAGGTTTTAAGGAGCGTCTTAAAGGAGGAGAGAGAGAGATAGAGAGGCAAAGAGGTTTGGGGAGTGAATTCCAGAGTTTAGGGCCTTGGCAGCCACCAACGGTGGAGTGAAGGAAATCGGGGCTCCGCAAGAGGCCAGAATTGTAGCGCAGAGATCTCGGAGGGTTGTAGGGCTGGAGGAGGTTACAGAGATAGGGAGGGCCGAGGCCAAGGAGAGATTTGAAAACAAGGATAAGAACTTTTAAATCGAGAGGTTGCTGGACCAAGAGTCAATGTAGGTCAGCAAGTACAGGGGTAATGGGTGAACGACCCAAATACTTTGAGAATAAAACAATGCTCAAGTTGTTCAGAGTCATCAGATCCTGAGCATGCATTACATCCTTAGATACTCTCCCAGCCATTTTATTATTTACAGTATCGATAGTTTTGCATTTTGGGGCTTTAATGTTCAAGTTTGGCTGGAGCTCATATCGATTGTCAGTTTTTCTTCACTACTGCCTCTACGACCATTGAGTATAGTTCAGAAAAACAGGGTTTCTCTGAGAACTAATATGCTACAGTTGGGATAGACAAACTAGCTCATGATCCACATGCAGTTCATGAAGCTCAGGCATTTCTGTTCTATTTGCTCTTTTATTTCTCACTGATTTAAATCTTTTTGTTCTCAGAGTTTGGAAAGAGCTGTTTTTGGAGCTGTTGTCGCATTAGTGAATAAATGCTACATCAGAACACCAAAATCTGTTAGTATCAGCAAATTGAGATAGATGCAACTTAACAGGAACATCAATTTAAACTTTATATCCATGATACACATCTAAACAAGTCGCAGAAACAGAAGCTCGAATACCTCTGCGCCAATGAACAAAAATAACACACTCCTGCATAGATGAATGCATGCACACATACATAAATACACGTATGGAACACACACACCTGATCCCATCAGGAATGTACATGCAGACATACAAAGTGAATTGATGTAATTAGTCCAAAGTTAAGATTCCAACAACTGCATTCCAATAAAATATTGGATTGAACAAAGGAACAGGAGTAGGCCATTCAGCCCTGAACGATCTAGCTCTAATATTAAGGTTATGTCCCGTTGTTCTGGACTGTCCCACCAGAGGAAATAGTTTCTCTCAATCTACCTTATTAAATCCTATAATCATCTTAAACACCTCAATTTGATCACCCCTTAATCTTCTATTCTCAAGGGAAAGAAAGCCTAGTCTATGAAACTTGTCCTCATAATTTAACCCTTTTAGCCCAGGTAGCAAAAGGTGACCTGTTGTGGAGAAGGAAGACGGGGTATGGTTCTTAATGAATACTTTGCGTCTGTCTTCACAAAAGAGGGGGACGATGCAGACATTGTCGTTAAGGAGGACTGTGAAATATTGGATGGGATAAACATAGTGAGGGAGGAAATATTAAAAGGGTTTAGCATCATTGAAAGTAGATAAATTGCCAGGCCTGGATGAAATGTATTCCAGGCTGCTAAGAGAAGCAAGGGAGGATATAAAAAAGGCTCTGACCATTATTTTTCAGTCCTCTCTGGCTACAGGCACGGTGCCAGAGGACTGTTAATGTTGTACCATTGTTTAAAAAAGGAAGAAAAGCATAGACTGAGTAATTACAGGCCAGTCAGTCTAATCTCGGTGGTGGGCAAGTTATTGGAAACAATTCTGAGGAACAGAATTAATCTTCATTTAGAAAGGCACAGATTAATCAAGGACAGTCAACTTGGATGTTAAGGGAAGGTCGTGTCTGACTAACTTGATTGAATTTTTGAGGAGGTAACAAGGAGGGTCGATGAGAGTATCGTGTTTGATGTAGTCTACATGGATTTTAGCAAGGCTTTTGATAAGGTCCCACATGGCAGACTGGTCAGAAAAGTAAAAGCCCATGGGATCCAAGGGAAAGTGGCTAGTTGGATCCAAAACTGGCTCAGTGGCAGGAAGGAAAGGGTAACGGTTGACGGGTGTTTGTGTGACTGGAAGGCCATTTCCAGTGGGGTTCCGCAGGGCTCAGTACTAGGTCCCTTGCTTTTTGTGGCATATATTAATGATTTAGACTTAAGTGGAGGGGGCATGATTAAGATAGCAGATGATACAAAAATTGGCCATATGACTGATAGTGAGGAGGAAAGCTGTAGACTGCAGGAAAATGTCAATGGACTGGTCAGGTGGGCAGAAAAGTGGCAAATGGAATTCAATCCGGAGAAGTGTGAGGTAATGCATTTGGGGAGGACTAACAAGGCAAGGGAATACACAATAAATGGAAGGATACTGAGAGGTGTTGAGAAACAGAAGGACCTTGGAGAGCATGTCCACAGATCCCTGAAGGTAGCAAGACAGGTAGATAAGGTGGTTAAAAAGGCATACGGGATACTTTCCTTTATTAGCCAAGGCATGGAATATAAGAGCAGGGAGATTATACTAGAACCGTATAAAATGTTAGTTACACCACAGCTTGAGTACTGTGTACAATTCTGGTCACCACATTACAGGAACGATGCAATTGCACTAGAGAGGGTACTGAGGAGATTTACGAGGATGTTGCCAGGACTGGAGAATTTTAGCTATGAGGAAAGATTGGATAGGCTGGGTTGTTTTCTTTGGAATAGAGGTGGCTGAGGGGAGATTTAATTGAGGTGTATAAAATTATGAGGGGCCGAGAAAAAGTGGATAGGAAGGCCCTATTTCCCTTAGCAGAGAGGTCAATAACCAGGGGGCACAGATTTAAAGTAATTGGTAGAAGGATTAGAGGGGAGCTGGGGAAACACAGATGGTGGTGGGGGTCTGGAACTCACTGCCTGAAAGGGTGGTAGAGGCAGAAACCCTCATCATATTTAAGAAGTACTTGGATGTGCACTTGAAGTGCCATAACCTACAAGGCTACAGACCAAGTGCTGGAAAGTGGGATTAAGCTGGGTAGCTCTTTTTCGACTAGCACAGACACAATGGGCCGAATGGCCTCCTTCTGTGCCGTAAATTTTTCTATGTTTTTAATATGTAGTGGGCAGGTACAATTCATTCCACTGTAATCACATCTAAAGGTCTTTAATGGGATGGAGCAGTGAGTTTTCAGACATAAGTGTTGTAACAACTGATGCTCCACCATGGTATTATTGCAACTAAGCGAACAGCCACTGACCCACACCTCAGTGCCTCAGTATTAAATGCTGCTGTGATGCCGAGCCATTCAAACCAGAAAGGTTCCAGGTTCTGTCTTTGGTCTGCGCTGAGTTAGTGAGGGCACTACAGTTTGCTTCTGTATCACAGGACAAAGAAGGGAGGGGAAAATAATAGTGCTCCTTCTTCTGATCTCTGTCTTAACCTATGGAAAGCATGCGATGTCCAGCAAGGACAGGGCTGGGCTCAGAGTCCAATAACTTGCAGCACACGTTGTGTAAGCTTAAACATTAAGAATGGCGACTTGGGAGGTCTATCAGCACCAATGGGACCCAAAGCCAACCAAAATCAACGCCTTCATAAACTGATGTAAGAAAAGGAAGACAAATATCCCACTACCAAGCTGAGCAAGAGAAAGCTGGGAGCCAAGCTGCAGTTGCCAGTTACAGCAGCACTTTATAATGAAGATGCACTAATAACTTACTGTCAGGGCCAAAAAGTGCTCCTTTCAGCAGCCTAGTGAGAAAATGGCAAAGCCCATCCATAATGGCAGCAATATTATGGTGTCTGTTAAGCCTCGAGCTCAAATTTGGTTGAAAGCCCAACAAAAATGATTTTCAAACGCAATGAGGGAGGTCATCGGCATTTACCACTGGGCACTAAGAAAGCAACTTTCCAAGTTCCATGCCAGTGATGATATCTGGCAATTTAAGGCTTCTGGGCATTTTCTGAGGAGAACAGAACAAGAGTCTGCACCAAAAAAGCACTATAAAACGATCTTCTTGCTTCCATTTTACAACAGAGAAAGTAGTGCTCTGATCTAGGTCAGCTGGACCTCATCCATTTCATGTTTTTACCAGACTATCCAGTTTGTTAGTGAATTATGTCTAAAAGTTGGGGAGAGAAATCTTTTTGTATCCCTAATGAAGTTTTTTTTTCATCGTATCAGAAATCCCTTAAAATCTTTTAATTTAACACAGATTTTGCCATGATTTCGCAGAATCACAGTATTAGTGATTTAATCAATATTAATGTACCAAAAAGTCACATTAAAACTACATAAGTGAAGTGATACTCCAACAACAGCTTCCTCTTTCCCCCCGCCACCCCAAACTGGGGCGCTATTTTTCACATAGATGGGCTGAGAAGGAAACAGGTGTGTGTGTTTGCAGTTTTTGTTGCAGAGAAAGAAAAAAAAGTACTGGACAAACAGATTACACAAAGCCACCCCCGAGTCTAAGCAGTTTCAATGACTTATGATATATTTCAAATACATATCTAATATACTGTTACAACAGACTGAATTTCTATGGCACTGGTCATGTGCAGGAAGACATTTTACAATGCATCTCTGTAACCTCCTCCGGCCCTAGAATCCTACGAGATCTCTGCGTTCCTCCAATTCTGGCCTCTTGCAGCATCCCCGATTTTAATCGCTCCACCATTGGCGGCCATACCTTCAGCTGCCTAGACCCTAAGCTCTGGAATTCCCTTCCTAAATCTCTCCGCCTCTCTACCTTTCTCTCCTCCTTTAAGGTGCTCCTTGAAACCTACCTCTTTGACCAAGCTAATATCTCCTTATGTAGCTTGATGTCACATTTTGTTTGATAACGCTCTTGTGAAGCTCCTTGGGACGTTTTACTATGTTAAAAGCACTATATCAATGCACGTTGTTGTTGTTGTTGTTGTTGTTGTTGTTGTTAAGGGGGGGGGTAATGGTGGGCATCCAGGGGGAATGATGAGGAGTGGGATGGGAGGGATCAGAGAAAGGTTTAGAGGAGTTTTGAAAGCTCCTTTGAAAGAGGTAGCCGGCAGTGGGAACTGGGCAGGAGCATAGAACTGAACAAGCAATCAGCACTCGCTTGGCATAATCCAAATAAGGATAAGTCTGGAGAAAGAATAGAAAATGCTGAAAACAGGTGGATGATGAACGATTCCACCTGAAACAGTATTTTATCTGTTCGTTCCACAGGTGCTGATTGACCTGCTGAGTATTTCAGACATTTCCTGTTTCTGTTTCATATTTCCAACATTTGCAGTTTTTTGCTTTTTATTTAAGCAAGGAGAAAGCTGCATACAATGACACACTACATGTTGAAGCAGAGTCAGTAAGTACTTTAAAAAGGGAATTAGCTAGTTGCGCGAAAAAGAAAATTATTAAAGGGTATGGGAATCAAGCAGAAGGGTGGGTTCAGACTGGTTTACGTGGAGAAAAACACTGGTGCAGACTTAGTGGGCCAAATGATCTCTTTCTATGCTGTAATATTCTACGTGGACATTTTTTGCTGGCATATATGTAGGCTTTTACCAAACTTTTTCATTATTCAAACTGCGACAGCGCACAGCACCACAAAGCAGAGAGAGACGCCATTTCAATCTTCTGCTCGACTGAGCTCTCAATCTCGAGCAAGTGGGAAGGTTCCAGACACTTTGCCAGAGTGCAAAAGGAATAGTTCATCGAACCCTTTGCCGAGTCCATCAGGGGGGATGCGGGCATAAGAGGGGTGACGATCCCAAGCAGCGAAGGCACTCAGGTCAAGGCCTCCCTGTACATGGACGACGTCGCCGTCTTTTGCTCGGATCAGCTGTCGGTCCGCAGATTGATGAGCATCTGCGACCAGTTCGAACTGGCCTCGGGAGCCAGGGCAAATCGTAGCAAGAGCGAGGCTATGTTCTTTGGGAACTGGACCGACCGATCCCTTGTCCCCTACAACGTCAGATCGGATTACCTGAAGGTGCTGGGGATCTGGTTTGGGGGGGCCGGGGCGTGCACCAAAAACTGGGAGGAGCGTATTGCCAAGGTTAAGCAGAAACTGGGACTGTGGGATAGACAATCCCTCTCAATCGTGGGCAAAAACCTGGTCATCAGGTGCGAGGTGCTCTCGGTGTTGCTGTACTTGGCACAGGTCTGGCCCATACCTCGTTCCTGCGCCGCGACAGTCACCCGAGCCATCTTCCACTTTATCTGGAGATCAAAAATGGACCATGTCCGCAGGGACACGATGTACAAATCTCCAGAGAAAGGGGGGAAAGGCGTGCCCAACGTGGCCCTCATCCTAATGGTCACCTTTGTGTGCAGCTGCATCAAGCTGTGCATAGATCCTCGGTACACAAACACAAGTGTCACTACGTGCCGAGGTTCTACCTGTCCCCGGTGTTGAGAAGGATGGGCCTGGCCACGCTGCCACGGAATGCTCCGCCCAGTTGGACCATTCCGCCCCACCTGTCCTTCGTGGAAAAGTTTGTGCAGAAAAACACCTTTGACCACAAGGCGATCAGCAAGTGGTCCGTACGTAACGTCCTCGAGACCCTGCGGGAAATGGAGATGGTGGATCCTGTCGGTTGGTTCCCCGAGCAGACTGTCAATGTCATCGCCAGAGCTTTCAAACAAGCACCAAGACCGAGCTTGGCTGGTGGTGAGAAGGGCCCTTCCAGTCAGATCCTTCATGCACTCCCGTGCTCTCAGCGCCACCGCGCGCTGTCCCCGAGGAGGCTGCGATGGAGACGAGACCGTCACCCATCTCCTTCTGGAATGTACCTTTGCAAAGAAGGTCTGGAGAGAGATGCAGTGGTATCTGTCCAGGTTCATCCCGAGCAGTTCCGTAACACAGGATTCTGTGCTCTACGGGCTGTTCCCGGGGACGCACACTGAGACGGACATCAACTGCTGTTGGAAGACCATTAACATCAGTGAAAGACGCCCTTTGGTCTGCCTGAAACTTGCTTGTCTTCCAGTGCAAGGAGCTGTCCTCGACCGAGTGTTGCAGACTGGCACATTCCAAGGTCCAGGACTACGTGCTCAGGGAAGCACTGAGGGTGGGTGCTGCCGCCGCAAAGGCTCTGTGGGGAAAGGCAACCGTTTAGAGCCTTCCCGCCACTGTATACCGAGGGGCTGAAATCAGGGAAAAACCCCTCGGGCAGAATGTAAAATTCAAATTGATGTAATGAAATGTAATGTATCTGTAATGAATCACCTGTATTGATTGTGATGCAATGAGGCACCCTAGAGTGTCATGAACTGTAATTATGTCCAATGTGTTCATTGAACTGTACTTGATGTAACCTGCAAATTGTATAATCTGTATTGTGTACGTTTGGAATGAGATATGACAACTGTATTGTATGTATCGTTGCAAATTTTATGAATAAAGTATATTTTTTGAAAAAAAAGGAATAAACTGATGCAGTACCCCCACCAGGCCAGAGGTGTGTACCTCTTGTGGCTGTATAAGAATGACTTTCCACTTCCTCACTCTAGGGAGCGTGGGCCTAGGAGAGATGAAACAGGAGTGGTGAGGGTGCTGGAGCGTTGAAGCATTAGGGCCATGTCTTCATGGAGTATGTCCCAGAGGAATGAGGGCGAATTACATACTTAAATTGCCTACAGCATTTTCTGAAGTATTCCAATGCAGATTTTATACACCTCTTTAAATACAGTTTGTACACAATTCCTCGTCAAAAATTTGTAATCATGTAAAAACTTTTATTTCAAAAATTGTGCATTCCCACAAAGTTGTAATTGTATTTATTAAAACAGTCTTTTGTGCTCAAGATTTCGACACAGGCTGGGGACACTTTGTAAATGAGAGTTAACCTCAGGCACGTCACCATATTTCTAATCGCTTCAGTTTATCTTTGTGAAAGGTCTAAGGAGGTGGGAGGCAAAAAGAAAGTCCTGGCGATTATAAGTTTTTTGGGTAAGGAGCTGCTTTGGTTGGGTAAATACTGGAACCTTTTGTTAAAGCAATATAATTTTTTGAAATCACATTCTGATGAAGTTTACTGTTGTCGTCACTGCCCTTCACATGTTACTAGGTGGTCATTATACATTTCCAATGCTGTGTATAAGGCCCTACATTATTTGCTGTGCATGCTAAATGCATTGCTACATTTTCTGAATCTGCAACAACCCTACAAAATCTGCACTATCGGAGCATTTCCTGGTCGTCTGATCCATGGGTTTAATTTCATGACATTCGTTTTGTTTTCAATTCTCGGTGCGCAGTGAATTTCAATTATTTTATTTCCTGTTCGGTTCAAAATTAATTTAAATCAACCGAGACAGAGGTCAGCAGCAGCTCTGAATCATCAAGCACAACATCAGCCCATTTCTGATTTCTTGTATTTCCATTACAATCTCCTACCTTTGAACCTAGATTCTGATAGATAATGACACCAATTTTTATTAAAAGCAGTAAAATAAAAAGGAACTCTGAAATGAAAACATAAAATGCTGGAAACACACAGCAGGTCAATCAGCATCCGTAAAGGGAAAAAACAGGTTCCGATGGAGACTGCACATCCAAAAATTCATAACTTGTTTTTTTCTCTTTACAAATGTTGTCTGACCTGCTGTGTGTTTCTGCTTTTATTTTTAATCACAAACAGTTCAGCTTCAACATTGTCACAGTGAATCTTTACAAGTTTTAAAAAATAAAATAGCCACTTGGAACCCAACAACTTTTCCTACATCAAATATCTTTCTCCAGTTCAAACTAAAATTATGAAGAAATTTTCTTCCCAGCTGTTTCACACGGTGGAGAAAGGGGGAAAAAAGATGCACAAAATTCCAGTTCTTTTCAGCAGGAACCAGTATCCTTGAACGTGTAACCAGAGAAAGTGAGGGAAATTTCATTTTAGTCTTCACCACCTTCAACTACAAAAGAATCTTTATCTCAATTCACTTGCTGAGAACTCAACAGCTCTCGTCACAAGGAAGCCTTTCGTATTTGCTGAACTATACATTACAAGTTGTTGAATGCCCCCAAAATATACTACTTACACCTTGTGAAACAAAAAAGTTTTGCTCCATTAATGTAGATTTTTAAAAAGAAATTTCAATTGTATTTACCTGGAGTACTGTGAGCAGTTCTGGGCACCGCACCTTCGGAAGGACATATTGGCCTTGGAAGGAGTGCAGCATAAGTTTACTAAAATGATACCCGGACTTCAAGGGTCAAGTTACGAGGAGAGATTACACAAATTGGGGTTGTATTCTCAAGAGTTTAGAAGGTTAAGGGGCGATCTGATGGAAGTTTGTAAGATATTAAGGGGAACTTTACAAGATAGGGTGGATAGAGAGAAATTATTTCTGCTGGTTGGGGATTCTAGGAGTAGGGGGCACAATCTAAAAATCAAAGCCAGACCTTTCAGGAGGGAGATTAGAAAACATTTCTACACACAAAGGGTGGTAGAAGTTTGGAACTCTTTTCCACAAACAGCAATTGATACTAGCTCAATTGCTAAATTTAAATCTGAGATAGATAGCTTTTTGGCAACCAAAGGTATTAAGGGATATGGGCCAAAGGCAGGTATATGGAGCTAGATTACAGATCAGCCATGATCTTATCAAATGGCAGAGCAGGCAGGAGGGGCTGAATGGCCTACTCCTGTTCCTATGTTCCTATATTTTCAATCCAGATTACAACCACTTTTCAACCATCACCATACTACCAAATCTCACATCCTATACATACAGGGAATCTAGATTTAGTGTCATTTTGCTAATAGTTAGTTCAGCATCAGGGTACTGTGCCAGAATAGGGGCCTCAGTTCTCCATAAAGTTACTTCCTGAACCCAGCCTTGCAGTTAAGGAGTATCTAAAATAAAGACAGTTGTGTGTGTGTGTGTGTGTGTTTTGGGGTGGGCGGGGAAGGAGGAAAGAGAGGTAGAAAGCAAAGTAAAATCAGAGGGAAATGTTGTCCCAAGTCATTCTTTAAACACCTCCAATTGAGCAGTTCAAAAAATATTAGTGGGCGTTTGGAAATGGGAGATGAGATAATAAAATGTATAAGTAATTGTACAGTTCCAATGTATTTGTTTCCAATGCTCTGAGTCGCAACTACACAAGTTGAAAAGTTGGCTCCAAATTGCTGCTCTTCGCCAAATTACCATTGATAAGTCTGTAAATTTCAACAATCTTTACCATTTAGTAACAGTGCAGCAGGTAAAGCAGTGGTGACACAATCAACCCTCATGCAAAGAAAGCAGCAAAACCATAGATTTGCCCTTGCAGCATGTGCTTAACAGTCATCCTTTGCAAAGCTTCAGTCTGATATTTTCCAAAAAATACATGTCTTCACAACTGCCAAAAACATGTACTCACATAGCATTCAAGATTAAAGGTGTAACCAAAGTCAACCATGAGGAGACAGATTATAAGGAATAAATATAAATATATACACACACACTCACTCACTCCATTTTAGACTGGACCTGGGTACATATCGACCTTGGCCTGACTTTTACTTTCAAGTCACATAAATACTTAATTAAGATTGATGCTTAATCTCAACAGCTGACCCCTCCGGTTCTGTGAAACTCTTCATACCATAGGACCACTAACCTCTTCAAACGTGGAGCATGCAGTCAGTATTGTACTGATCCAATATTAGAAACAAGACAGTTCTATTGAAGAAGTGTGTTTTGGTAAGACTACCCAAGCAGTTCTAAATTCTGTGGTGAGTCAAAAACCACCTTAGTTAATGCTAGGAGAGCTATCACAGTTGGGAACAACTAGGTGCATGGTAACTAGTCAAAGTAAATAAATGAACCCTCCAATTTGACGTGTACGCAGGAAACTGGCCATTTGTCATGTTATTTTGTGGAATTAGAAAATTGCATTAATGAAAAATCCCAGGGGGCGATGCAGTCTTCTGGAGACCATTTAGTCATGTACAGAATAATCCGGGTGGAAGTAATCAGCTCACTAAAACCAATATATTAGTCAGTCACAAATATATTTAAGGCACAAAACCGTTAGAGATAGTCGGACAGGCATCTGGAAATGAAGACATCTGAAATTGAAGAACTACTTTGTGTTCACTATCAATACCATGAAGTGACTACAGAAAAACGTCAACTCTTTCCTCTAGGTCTGTTCTGAAAGAACTATAGGAAAGAATCTGACAGATACTTAGATCATCTAAATCATTTTCTGGTTCACATCATTTCAAAATAGTTCTCTACACCCTTGTATGTTTATTGGAGTAAGTCAATCTTGTTACTTCCACATGAGCGAGTTTGAGCACGTTGATTCCTTATGTATCGGTTCTGAATTTATGAAATTATCATGGCAATGACTACGTGATTATTGGGATATAAGTATGGCCACTCTGGACCGATACAACCCCTGAAACCAGGAAGCAAAAGATAAAAACTGACCACAATGGCCTAGTGGATAAAGGCATCGCAAAGCATACTACTAAGACTGCAGGTCCCAGGTTCAAGTCCAAATCTCTATACATAGAAACAGGAGTAGGCCATTCAGCCCATCAAGCCTGTTCCGCCATTCAATTAGATCATGGTTGAACTGTACTTTAACTCCAATTACCGCCTTTGTTCCATATCCATCGATACCCTTACCCCAACAAAAATCTATCGTTCTCAGTCTTGAAAATTACAACTGACCCAGCATACACAGCCTTTTTTTTATATAAACCAATCTGCCAACATTTTCAATCTTTGAGAATTTGCCAGCAAAGATTTTCCCAAAAGATCAATTCACTAAAGTATCATGACTGAAAGTATCACGATCGCAGAATGAGTGCTACAAGTGGTTTTTCTCATCATCAACAAGGCACAATTGATAATGATAGCTCAACCCAACAAGGGTTCAGGGATCTTAATCCGATCTTTTACTGGAACAAAATGGGATGGTCCAAAAAGCTGATTCATAAAATAAAATATAATTGCTATTCGTATATCAACATACTTTAAGAACGTTGTCAGAAAAAAAAATATTGCACCGCTTCTAACAGCCAGCTGTCCAATTCAAGCTCCAGATTGGTAAATGAGCTTTATCTTCTTTGTTGCAATGCCAGACGTTCTATTGTGACCTCAATTTTTCACCATTACTTTCCCCATTCAGTTTTTTTTTTAAAAACACACGTGGGCCTCATATCAAAGGGGAGTACCTAAGGGCACACTGGAGCCGTTTCGCTTTGAGAGATGACCTAATTCAAACGTATAGTCATGAATACAGGTCTCCACAATGAAAAGCTGCTAATGGTTATTTGATCAAAGCTCACGCTTTAAAGCAGACAACAACTGCCAGGGCGAGTGACATCACCTCTACAACACCTGGTGACCTCACCCAGCTAAAATGTTTATGAAGTCAAGTCAAGTCAATCAACGTACAGTGCCAGAATATAAACAAAACCTTTGTATCAAGGACAGTGGTGAATTGTTAATCCAGGTTTTAGTAATTCAGCAGTTTTAATAATCCGAACAGGGTTTCCAATACAACATTCATCTCGGTTACTACTACTGTATTGTTTATCCAGTGGAATCTCAAAGAATAAAAAGCACCTAATTTATTTTTGACCATGCCTATTCATGACACCTTTCAACAAAATATAAAGAGCATTTGTTGCTCCTTAAAACAGCAATAAACAAGTTATTTCTTAGGCTAAAATAGAACAGAGAATTTTTAAATGTAGATGTTAATGTGCGACACAAGTACTACATTGAAACATTTACGTGAGCATTATTTGGGGAGTGCTGTTCTGCAAGTTTTTGATTCGCCACAGAAAGGTTTGAAGTGCTATCACTTGGCCCATTTACTACATTAGTACAGGAAAAACTTTACTTCAGCCACATTCTTTAATGACGTCGACACAGTTATTGCGCAAGCCAAGTTTCTCCACCACAAATATTTTATCCAAGTGTTGGAATAGCTCAAAATGTCCAACAGTTTGTAAAGACAAAATCCATACTAGTACTGCAGGGTGTTTTAGAGAGAGCGAGTGTCTCAGTCAAGAATGCTACCACTGCACCAAGCTGACAGTTCACCACAGTACTGAAGATCTCACCAACACCAATACCCAGGTGAGGGGAGAGAGACTACCATTGACATCAAGGCAGCATTTGAACGAGTGAAGCATCAAGGAGCCCTAGTAAAATTGAAGTCAATGGGAATCAGGGGTAAAACTCTCCAGTGGCTGGAGTCATACCTAGCACAAAGGAAGTGGTTGTTGGAGGCCAATCATCTCAGCCCCAGGGCATCGCTACAGGAGTTCCTCAGGGCAATGTTCTAGGCCCAACCATCTTCAGCTGCTTCATCAATGACTTTCCCTCCATCATAAGGTCAGAAATGGGGATTTCCGCTGATGATTGCACAGTGTTCAGATCCATTCGCAACCCCTCATAATGAAGCAGTCCGTGCCCGCATGCAGCAAGACCTGGACAACATCCAGGCTTGGGCTCATAAGTAGCAAGTAAAATTCGCGCCAGACAAGTGCCAGGCAATGACCATCTCCAATAAGGGAGAGTCTAACCACCTCCCGTTGACATTCAACGGCATTACCATCACTGAATCCCCCACCATCAACATCCTAGGGGTCACCACCGACCAGAAACTAAACTGAACCAGCCACATAAATATTGTGGCTACAAGAGCAGGTCAGAGGCTGGGTATTCTGGGGCAAGTGACTCACCACCTGACTCCCCAAAGCCTTTCCACCATCATCCACTTGCCTGGATGAGTGCAGCTCCAACAACACACAAGAAGTTCGACACCATCCAGGAAAAAGCAGCCCGTTTGATCGGCAGCCCATCCACCACCTTAAACATTCACGCCCTCCACCACCAGCGCACAGTGGCTGCAGTGTGTACCATCCACAAGATGCACTGCAGCAACTCGCCAAGGCGACTTCGACAGCACCTCCCAAACCTACGACCTCTACCACCTCGAAGGACAAGAGCAGCAGGCGCATGGGAACACCACCATCTCCAAGTTCTCCTCCAAGTCACTCATCATCCTGACTTGGAAATATAGTCGTTTCTTCATCGTCACTGAGTCAAAATCTTGGAACTCCCTGCCTAAAAGCACTGTGGGTGCATCTTCACCAGACGGACTGCAGTGGTTCACAAAGGCAACTCACCACCACCTTCTCAAGGGCAATGAGGGATGGGCAATAAATGCTGGCCTTGCCAGCGACGCCCACATCCCATGAATGAACAACCCCCCCCACCTCCCCACCCCAAACTAGGCTTACTGAAATCCTAGTGGTTTTTGTTTGAACTTCTCTCAAGTATAGTGCATTGGAGCTGAAACATGCTGCTATGAATGAGACAGAGCACGAAGAGTCTTTTTAGAACGCTAGCAGATTTATTTGATAATGCGATGGCTGTCTTGAACACGATCATCAAAATCATTTGTCCCCATAACTACCCTGGAAGCTGCTTGCTTCCCTCCTGCGCCATCCAAAAATGAAATGAACAAATTTGGTGGTCAGCCAAACGTCTGATATGTGCAGAAATCCATCACCAGGTTTAAGTGTCATCAAACCAAGCTACCGAGAAAGCCTCACGGGTAGTTTGTGTTTCTCAGATGTGGAAAACACACCCTTCCATCCACAGAAACGTATTCCACTTACTCTTCCTCTCCCCTTTCCACAGGGACGCACCCCACTTACCCAAATCTCAAAAGCTTGGGCACAGTTTAGCAGACCCAAAGTTTACAGACAACCCCAAGCATGCAAGGGCTACTGCTGGGGTTGCATCAGCCAGCACCGCACAACTTATCAGTGGAGAGCAATGGTAAACTTCCCGCTGCTTACCCACTCAGGGCCATACCATATGTTACAGCACTGGTTTGCAGGGTTATCTGCAGCTAAGTGCAATGAATCCCCATCCCTAGTGACAGGTTAACCCTTCCAGATTTAATTTGTGAGCCAGGCTGTCTCGACAATTATAAATAGTGCCCTGCAGTACTGAAACCTGCCTGGTTGAGGTATCGGATTACCAAGTCTGCCCCAGAGGGCAGGTGTGAATATTTGCTAGACGGAAAACAGGTACCAGGAACCACAAGCAGGATGGTGAGCAATACAACTTTTCATAAAGTGTGTGTGTGCACTGCCACCATCCTCCAGACCACAGTATGGACCTCACACCATTATTCGGAAGCGTCAAGTCTCTGCAATATCGATACTGAACCCTGGATATACAAGTGTGTGTTCTTATACCCAGCCTCCAGGTCACACACTCCAACAACTATCATCCCAAGTCTCAGAATTTCATCAGCTGTACCATAGACACCTGCCTTTTGCATGCTGGAAGGTTCTAAATGGGGCAGCTTGTGACATGATAGCCAGCTTGATGTTCTGGACTTCCATGTTTACTCGTCACCAATCAGTTTGATGGGAGGAAGTTGACTCTGCACTGCTACCTAAAGGTGAAGACTTGGGGAGCATTCATGCTAGATTCCTAGGTAATGTGGATAGGAGAAGAGTAATGCAATAGTCTTGGAGAACAGTGCCATGAATCACCAATTCTCCTGGCGCTGCCCATCTGAAGCTAGTGATTGGGATTCGGTCGGCTGAAGCACGCATACCATCAGATAATCAGTGACTTTTGAGGTGGTTTTGCAGTTTATGCAAGTTTCATACTTTGGCAGTTTGCAGAGTAACCGGAAAAGAACAGGCTGGATTTCTCACTCATGAAGAATGCAGGGGAGGTTGTGGCTTTATACAAGATTGTGGAGTCATAAGGCTTCAGGGAAACCAGCTGAAGGACTCGTGAAATTCATACTATAAAGAAAAACACCCCAACACGATTCAATGCTAAAGTCTCATTGAGATTCAGTTGACATTTCTAAACTCATCATACACCAGGTCATTGAAGCCCATCTAAAATCACAGATTATTGTTTGGAGTCACTCCCAACTACCCATTCTTCTAAACATGCACAGATTGTCTCTCACCCTCTGTAAGACTGTCATGGCACAACGTCAATAACTGAAATGCTGAAGTATATGAAAATATTCCAACATTTGCAAATAATACAGTTTACAAAACCAAAAATATTTACTGAAATACATCTGAGTTATTTTACAATGCACAGCTACGAAGTTGTTCTGGAATGCTCCTACCAAGTTCCTTTGCAGCTTAGTCTGCAAATTATTTGTGAATGAAGAGGGCAGCACGTACACAGTACAGGAATGTAACTTCCCTTGCTCAGGTGGAATGTCTTGGGATACTTTTTTTTAAAGAATAAGGAGCTTAAGATGTTGCATCACCATTAATGGCAACTACTGTATTGGGAGATTCTTGGCTCAAGGTCCAAAGCAGTATCACGAGTGTCTCAAAAGGGTGGTGCCAAGCCTTCTAAAATTCAGCTTGACCCACTGGCACAGTGCTGGTTAATAATATATACAAACCTGAAATAAACACAATTATTACTGTTTATAAATAGGCAGATTCCAACTCTGAGATTTGCAAATATGTAATCAGCAATTGTGGCAATCCAATGCAATGTTCCATTCAGATATACGATCTAAATCAGACAATTATATTTTAAAATTTGTTGTGAAGCCTTTACCAGTATAGTGGCAACGCGCTCGGCCCCACGCGGTGGCAACGCGCTCGGCCCCACGCGGTGGCAACGCGCTCGGCCCCACGCGGTGGCAACGCGCTCGGCCCCACGCGGTGGCCATAAAGATCCCACGGTATTAGTCAACAAAGATCTGGGGAGTTCTCCCATTATCCTAGTCAACATTCACCCCTCAAACAACCTCATTCTCTTTGCAGGGCCTTGCTGTGCACAAACTGGCAGCAGTCTATAAAACAGTGACTGTACTTGAGAGAAGTTCATTAGCCATGAAGCATTTTGGGCCATTCTGAGGATGTGACAGGTGCTATATAAATGCAAATTCTTTCTTTGTGTATGATGATTCGTGCAGCACTGAAGTTCTATGGGAAGCTTTCCACCCATCGTTCCAAGGTTAGTTGTGGTATTGCATTACCACCAGGACAAAACAAGGCAACCTCTCAGAATGGAGGCATGATATGAAGGCTTACTAAATACCAAAGTCATCACAAAGCAGACCCACCATTGTCAGCTTTTGGCATTATGGAAATTTACTTTACAAATTAAAATACAAAACAAACTGCTTGGATCCCAGCTCAAGGTCAGCGAGTGTTATTTTGCACTTTTAGATGTCTCCAGGCTGACAAATGATGTGACAAAGCAGCTCGAAATCCTGATGCAGCCTGCTTTCAATTAACAAAAAGCAATACATTCCCCCCCCAAAATCCAGCTAGAAGCCAACTTTCTAAAGTGTGCACATTTATTGCCATTACCGCAAACAATCTTCAATTTTCCGTTACGAGAGATAACTCCAGTGCACAGCCAGCAAGGATTATATCAATGAGAAGAGGCAGCTGTAACCACAGCTCCAGCAGAGACTCTAAATAAAATGAAACTAGGCAGATCAAACATTGATTTTCAGAAGTTTGTTTCATGACAACCTGTCATCAGGGCTTTCAATGTTACTTTGTGGACAATACACAGGAGTTTTCAATCTATGCATTTTGTTTACATACACCTCAACTGCATCTGTGTGCTACTCAGTGTATCATCAACTGTATTGCTACATGCTCTGTAACAACACTATGCCTGCCATAAACACATGGACTGACACCAAGCCGAGTAATTCAGGACGGAGAGGGAATACATTACATGGCAAATATGTAACTTTTGCTTTAACTCTCTACTCCATCATGCTGGTATACTACACTAAAAGTGTATGCAAGTATTCCCCTGGCCTGCCAGGTATTTTATTAAAGAGGGAACAAATTTTTAGGATTTGTAGGATTGAATACTTCACCCAATCCAGTACTTAGTCATGCACCTCTTTGTTTTCTCCATGCATGCAAGCAAAACCATTTTACATCTGCAGGCCATTAAGCAATAAATGGCATGAAAAAGCTGCAATTCAAGAAAAATAAATAAATGTAAGCAATGAAAGGTGACAATACACGTGGGAATGGAAAGGATTCGAAAAGTCATAAATACAAGCCAGTGTCAAACTAAATCGGTGTGGTTCAGAGTCACACATAAACAAAATTTTTTAAACTACACGCTGTATCACTAAAAAGCTGCAACATTTTTGGCAGCACCAAAATTGTGAGTAATGTTTAGGTCATAAGGTAGCAATCATGTATAAACTCAAAGTCCACAGCTTGCTCCCCCTACCATAAGGTAAATCCAGGAATTCACTTCTCATCCAGTCAGAGAACCGTACTATAGGGACGATGGGGGGGTTGTACTTTACATTAAAAGCATTCCACCTCTTTTGTTAGTATAGCAAAATCACTTATGATCTTTTGTTTTTTGGTTTGTCACAACCTCACTTTCAAACAAGTTAATCTGGCTCACATTCCTCACCCCCCTCCCATTACATTAAGTGACTATAAGATTAACCGTAAATGCAACAGGGACAGACGCGTTGTGGATTTGACCCTGGTGGTTGCTAGGAGTGCAGAAAATCCTAAAGAATTTGCACTGGGATGCCAATGGACAGGCTGGAGCCTTCCCATGGCCCGAACACTGCTCCAGCAACCCTGCCTCACAGTAAACTCTGCATCTGAGATGCTGCGTACAAGGCATACAGCTCCAAGTGAAAGCACTATCTGGACAGAGTTCCATAGGCAGAAGAAACTGCAACTAAAGTTTCGATGGGGTACGACTGATGGTTTGCACAATGGACTAGCTCAATACTACCTGACACCAGCGAGAAATTGATGTGTTATCAATTGAACTGTATTGAATTTTAAAAACTGTTGACTCAGGATCAGCATCCAGGACCAAAATGGATGTCGAGCCGCCTCGACTATATGTAGTTAACGGCCACAATGGCCAACAGTTCAGCAACTGTGCAGATTTTATGGACTGACAGAGCCAGGGGAGGGGGGGGGGGGGAGGGGGAGGAGAAGGGGTGGGGAGGAAAGAACAAAAAGGAAGGTCTGTGATAGAGTGGAGGGCAGAAGTGATTAAATGACGGTGCAAGGCAAAAGGGGGTGGTAATGGGACAAGTAAAGAAACAAAAAGATGGGTCGAGAGGAACTGTAAATGGCAACAGCAGAACTATTACCAGCACCTGCTGCCCGAAAAAAATGGGAGCAGTGGTTATGATCTGAAGTTATTGAAATCAATGTTGAGTCCGGAAGGATGAAAAGTGCCTCATCGAAAGATGAGGTGCTGTGCCTCGAGCTTCCGTTAACTTTCACTGGAATAGTGTAGGAGGCAGAGGGCAGAGAGGTCAGTGAGAGTGGAACGGAGAATTAAAATGGCAAACGACCGGAAGCTCAGGGTCACGCTTGCGGACTGAGTGGAGGTGTTCAGCAAAGCGATCACCCAATCTGCGCTTGATCTCCCCAATGTAGAGACCACTGCAGCGAATACAGTATACTAAATTGAAAGAAGTTCAAGTAAATCGCTCTTTCACCTGGAAGGTGTGTTTGGGCCCCTGGACTCTGGGAAAGGAGCTATTGAAAGGGCAGGTGTCGCATCTACTGTGTTTGCACGGGAAGGGGAGTGGATATTGGGGGTGATGGAAGAGTGGACCAGGGTCTCGCAGAGGAGCGGTCCCTTCAGGATGCTGAAAGGGGAGGAGAGGGAAGATGTGTTTGGTGGTGGCCTCACACTGGAGGTGGTGGAAATGGCGGAGAATGATACAATGAATGTGAAGGCTGGTGGGGTGGAAGGTGAAGGTAAGGGGGACCCTATTGGGGAAGAGGTGAGGGCACAAGTGCAGGACACAGTCGAGGGCCCTGTAAACTACAGTGGAGGGGAATCCTCGATTGAGGAAAAAGGATGACATATCGGAAGCATTGGTGTGGAAGGTGGCATTGTTGAAACAGATGCGACGGAAATGGAGAAACTAGGAGAATGGAATAGAGTCCTTACAGGAAGCGGGATGGGAGGGAGTGTAATCAAGGTAGCTGTGGGAGTCGGTGGGTTTATAGTAGATATGGGTTGACACCTTATCCCCAGAAATGGAGATAGAGAAGTCGAGGAAGGGAAGAGTTGGAGATGGACTATGTGAAGGCAGTGGAAGTGTGGAAATTGGAAGCAAAGTTGCTGAAATTTTCCAGTTCAGGGCAAGAGCAGGAAGCAGCACTGATGCTGGAGAGATGAATCTTATTAAGGTTATTGAAGGCAGGGAAGGTGATGGCGCAGCAGAAATGCTGAATGAAAGTTCCAAAGGGCGAGGCAAGATGGCTGAAAGTGCAGACGCCAGTGGTGGAGCAGGAAATGAGAAGTAGACCAGGTTTTAGGCCTAGTGGGTGCATGCAGGGACATAAAGCTGGAGGAGGCCACAAAGATAGGGATGGATGAGCCTGTGGAGGGGTTTAAAGTCAAGATGAAAATCTTTACGTCAGTTCTCAGACACGGAAAGTCAATGGGATTGGCGAGGGCAGGGGTGATGGGAATGTGAGCATTAGTGTGGGTGAGGATGTGGTCCAGGGCATTCTGGATGATGTTGTTTATGATGGTAGAAGCAGGGAGGCCAGCAAGGAGAGCGTTCAACAAGTTCAACCTTGAAGTGATAAAATGTAGATTGGCTTTCACTGACAGAGGGAGAGGAGTAGGGACACAGGTTGCAGAAGTGAAATAAGCTGTCTTGGTGATAGAGCAAATGTAGAGGAAGAAGGTGGGCTCAGAGTCGAGTAATATGCGAGTGTTCCACACCTCTGGGCTAAGCTTGACTTGGGAGACAGAAATTTACAAAAAAAGTTACAATTACCTGAAATCGTCTTTACTGACCCACACTGCCAAAGCAGTGGGGCAGGCCAGATGAGCAACCAATTATAACCTTGCTTCACACACTAAACTACCTGTAGAAATCTGAAAGAAATACGTGCTACCAAGCTTATAAGCACACGTCATGTTCCAGTCTAATCCATGCATCACCTGCATACATTGATTGCAGTTCAAAAAGTTGGGAGTTCGCCTTAAAACACAAAGCAAAAAACAAAACCTACAAAACAGCCTTTAGAAACTCTAACTGCAGGACTTCATCCCTTTTCTTTCCTATGTAGTTGGTACCCACATAGACCATGACTTCAGGCTGTTCCCCTTCCCCCCAAAGAATGTTCTGCACCCTCTCCCAAGCTTCGAAAGACTGTTTTGTAGCTTTTGTTTTTTGCTTTGTTTTAAAAGGGTAGGAAGAGACAGGCAGTGCAGGAATCTTCTGGGTGTGTGGCACTCTCTTCAGCATTGAATTCCAGTGAGGGTGACGACACCTTGAAGGAGTGCAAGTCCTGAGCATGGCACCATGGGGCAAAGTACTGCACAGGGGGGCACAGTGAAGAGTAGAAATGCAGAAGTCATAGGGGATTAGATAGTCAGGGAGACTGACAGGCGTTCCTGTAACTGCCGACGTGAGTCCCGCATGGTGTGTTGCCTCCCTGGTGCCAGGGTAAAGGACATCACGGAGAGGCTGCAGAACATTCTGCCGGGGGGGGGGGGGGGGGGAACAGCCAGAAATTGTGGTCCATGTGGGTGCCAACGTCATAGGAAAAAAAAGGGATGAGGTCCTGTGGTTAGAGTTTCAGATGTAAGGAATCTTACAACACCAGGTTATAGTCCAACAGTTTTATTTGAAAATCACAAGCTTTCGGACTATAACCTGGTGTTGTAAGATTCCTTACATTTGTCCACCCCAGTCCATCACCGGCATCTCCACATCATAGAGTTTCAGAAGCTAGGGACGAAGTTAAAAAGCAGGACCTCAAAGGAAGTAATCTCTGGATTACACCCAGTGCCATGCGATAGTGCATGCAGAAATGGGAAGATAAGGCAAGTTAATGGGTGGCTACAGACACGGTGTAAGAGGGAGGGCTTGAGATTCTTGGGGCATTGGGAACAGTTCTGGGGCAGGAGGGATCTGTTCAAGACGGACGGGTTGCACCTCAACAGAGTTGAGACCAATGTCATCGCGGGGAGGTTCACTAGTGCTGGAGGGAGCGTTTAAACTAATTTGGCAAGGGGACGAGCATCAGGTCATAGCATTGATATCGTGGCGATAACGGAGACCTGGATCAAAAAATGACAGGATTGTGTACTAAATATTCCTGGATACAAGGTGTTCAGGAAAGATTGGGAAGGATAAAAAGGAGAATATTGCAGTGCTGGAGAGAGAGGATGTCCTGTAAGGGTCAATGACAGAATCCATTTGGTTAGAGTTAAGAAACAATAGAAGCGCCATTACACTACTGGATGTATTCTATTGGCCACCAACTAGTGGAAAGGATGTAGAGGAGCAAATTTGTAGGGAAATTACAGAGAGGTGCAAGAACTATAGAGTAATGATAATGGGGGACGTCAACTATCCTAATATAGACTGGGATAGTAATAGTGTAAAGGGTAAAGATGGGGAGGAATTTCTGAAGTGTGATCTGGAGAACTTTCTTGATCAGTATGTTTTCGGCCCAACGAGGGAGGAGGCATTGCTGGATCTAGTTCTGGGGATTGAGTTGGGTCAAGTGGAGCAAGTGTTCGTGGGGAAACATTTAGGGATCAGTGATCATAGTATCATAAAGTTTAGATTAGTTCTGGAAAAGGACAAGGAGCAATCTAGAGGAAGGATGTCCTTGCCATGGGGGGAGTGCAACAAAGGTTTAGCAGACTGATTCCTGGGATGGCAGGACTGACGTATGAGGAGAGATTGGGTCGACTAGGCCTATATTCAGTAGAGTTTAGAAGAATGAGAGGTGATCCCATCGAAACATAAAATTCTAACAGGACTAGACAGACTAGATGCAAGGAGGATGCTCCCGATGGCTGGGGAGTCCAGAACCAGGGGTCACAGTCTCAGGATATGGGGTATGTCATTTAGAACCGACATGAGAAGAAATTTCTTCACTCAGAGGGTGGTGAACCTGTGGAATTCTCTACCACAGAAGGCAGTGGAGGCCAAGTCATTAGATGTATTTAAGAAGGAGATAGATATATTTCTTAATGCTAAAGGGATCAAGGGATATGGGGAAAAAGTGGGAACAGGGTACTGAGTTAGACGATCAGCCATGATAATTCTGAATGGCGGAGCAGGCCCAAAGGGCCGAGTGGCCTACTCCTGCTCCTATTTTCTATGTTTCTCTAATCTTCCAATCATTCTTAGATTTCGGGGTGGTGCCAGAGGACTGGAAAACTGCAAATGTTACACCCTTGTTCGAAAAAGGATGTATGGATAAACCCAGCAACTATAGGCCAGTCAGTTTAACCTCCGTGATTTTTAGAAACAATAATCCGGGACAAAATTAATAGTCATTTGGACAAGTGTGGATTAATAAAGGAAAGCCAGCATGGATTTGTTAAAGGCAAATCATGTTTAACTAACTTGGATGAGTTTTTTGATGAGGTAACAGAGTTGATGAGGGCAATGCAGTTGATGTTGTGTATATGGACTTTCAAAAGGCATTTAATGAAGTGCCACATAATAGGCCTGTCAGCAAAATTGAATCCAATGGGATAAAAGGGGAAGTGGCAGCATGGATACAACATTGGCTAAGTGACAGGAAAGAGAGAGTAGTGGTGAATGGTTGTTTTTCGGACTGGAGGAAGGTGTACAGTGGTGTTCCCCAGGGGTCGGTACTAGGACCGCTGCTTTTTTTGATATATATTAATGACTGTGTCCTGTGCACCCAAGTCCAAATTTCAAAATTTGCAGATGACAGAAAACTTGGAAGTGTAGTAAACAGTGAGGAGGATAGTAATAGACTTCAAGAGAACATAGACAAGTTGGTGGAATGGGTGGTCACATGGCAGATGAAATTTCATGCAGAGAAGATCGAAGTGATACATTTTGGCAGGAAAAATTATGAGAGGCAATATAAACCAAATGGTGCAATTCTAAAGGGGGTGCAGGAACAGAGAGACCTGGGGTACATATGCACAAATCTTTGAAAGTGGCAGGACAGGTTGAAAAAATGGTTTAAAAAAAAAGCATACGGGATCCTGGGCTTTATAAATAGAGGCATTCGGTACAAAAGCAAGGAAGTTATGATGAACCTTTATAAAACACCAGTTTAGCCACAACTGGAGTATTGTGTCCAATTCTGGGCATTGCACTTTAGGAAGGATGTGAAGACCTTAGAGATGGTGCAGAAAGGATTTACTAGAATGGTTCCAGGGATGAGGGACCTCAGTTACGTGGACAGACCGGAGAAGCTGGGTTGGATTTGGATTTGATCGAAGTGTTCAAAATCATGAACAGTTTAGATAAAGTAAATAAAGAGAAAGTGCTCCCATTGGCGGAAGGGTCGAGAACCAGGGGACTGGACTTAGTTTTAGGGAATGAAGCTGGGCAGGTGGAAGGAGTATCGGTGGGAGAGCATTTTGGTGGTAGTGATCATAATTCAGTTAGATTTAGCATTATTATGGAAAAGGACAAAGATAGAACAGGAGTAGAAGTTCTCAATTGGTGAAAGGCAAATTTTACTAAGCTGAGAAGTGATTTATCAAAAGTGGACTGGAAACAGCTTTTTGAAGGTAAATCAGCGTCAGAGCAGAGGGAGGCATTCAAGGAGGAGATTCAAGGGGTTCAGAGTCATAGAGTCATAGAGTTATACAGCACGGATAGAGGCCCTTCGGCCCATCGTGTCCGCGCCGGCCATCAAGCCCAGTCTAATCTAATCCCATATTCCAGCATTTGGTCCGTAGCCTTGTATGCTATGGCATTTCAAGTGCTCATCCAAATGCTTCTTGAATGTTGTGAGGGTTCCTGCCTCCACAACCCTCTCAGGCAGTGAGTTCCAGACTCCAACCACCCTCCGGGTGAAAAAGTTCTTTCTCAAATCCCCTCTAAACCTCCCGCCTTTTACCTTGAATCTATGCCCCCTTGTTATAGAACCCTCAACGAAGGGAAAAAGCTCCTGAGTATCCATCCTATCTATGCCCCTCATAATTTTGTACACCTCAATCATGTCCCCCCTCAGCCTCCTCTGCTCCAAGGAAAACAAACCCAATCTTCCCAGTCTCTCTTCATAGCTGAAGCGCTCCAGCCCTGGTAACATCCTGGTGAATCTCCTCTGCACCCTCTCCAAAGCGATCACATCCTTCCTGTAGTGCGGCGACCAGAACTGCACACAGTACTCCAGCTGTGGCCTAACCAGTGTTTTATACAGCTCCATCATAACCTCCTTGCTCTTATATTCTATGCCTCGGCTAATAAAGGCAAGTATCCCATATGCCTTCTTTACCACCTTATCTACCTGTTCCGCCGCCTTCAGGGATCTGTGAACTTGCACACCAAGATCCCTCTGACCCTCTGTCTTGCCTAGGGTCCTCCCATTCATTGTGTAGTCCCTTGCCTTGTTAGTCCCTCCAAAGTGCATCACCTCGCACTTTTCCGGGTTAAATTCCATTTGCCACTGTTCCGCCCATCTGACCATCCCATCTATATCGTCCTGCAGACTGAGGCTATCCTCCTCGCTATTTACCACCTTCCCACAAAGGAAAAGGGTGGGACTGCCAAATCTGGAGCCCCCTGGATGTCAAGGAGCATACAGAGAAAGATAAGGCAAAAAAGGAAAGCTTATGACAGACACCAAGAGTTCACTACAGCAGAAAGCCTAGAGGAGTATAGAAAGTGCAGGAGTGAAATTAAAAAGATTAGGAAAGCAAAAAGGGGGCATGAAAAAATACTGACAAGTGAAATAAAGGAAAACCCAAAGATATTTTATAAATGCATTAAGAGCAAGAGGATAACTAAGGAAAGAGTAGGGCCTATTAGAGACCAAAAGGGTAACCTATGTGTGGAGGTGGAAGATGTGGATTTGGTTCTTAATGAATACTTTGCGTCTGTCTTCACAAAAGAGGGGGATGATGCAGACATTTTAGATAAGGAGGAAGAGGAGTATAAAATATTGGATGGGATAAACATAGTGAAGGAGGAAATATTAAGGGGATTAGCATCTTTGAAAGTAGATAAATCACTAGGCCTGGATGAAATGTATCCCAGGGTGTTAAGAGAAACAAGGGAGGAAATAGCAGAGACTCTGACCATCATTTTCAAATTTTCCAATCCTGACTGGCTACAGGCGTGGTGCCGGAGGATTGGAGGACTGCTAATGTACCGTTGTTTAAAAAGGGAGAAAAGGATAGTCCGAGTAATTACAGGCCAGTCAGACTTACTTCGGTGGTGGGCAAATTACTGGCAACAATTCTGAGGGACGGTATAAATTGTCATTTAGAGAGACACGGATTAATCAAGGGCAGTCAGCATGGATTTGTTACGGGAAGGCCGTGTCTGACTAACTTGATTGAATTTTTTGAGGAGTTAACAAGGAGGGTCGATGAGGGTAGTGCATTTGATGTAGTCTACATGGATTTTAGCAAGGCAGACTGGTCAGAAAAGTAAAAGTCCATGGGATCCAAGGGAAAGTGGCTCAGTGGCAGGAAGCAAAGGGTAATGGGGTTCCGCAGGGTTCAGTACTAGGTCCCGTGCTTTTTGTGGTATATATTAATAATCTAGACCTAAATGTAAAGGGCATGATTAAGAAGTTTGCAGATGATACAAAAATTGGTCATGTGGTTCATAGTGAGGAGGAAAACTGAAGACTGCAGGAAGGTATCAATGAACTGATCAGGTGGGCAGAAAAGTGGCAAATGGAATTCAATCCAGAGAAGTGTGAGATAATGCATTTGGGGAGGGTAAACAGGTAAGGGAATACACAATAAATGGAATGATTCAGAGAGGTGTAGAGGAACCTTAGAGTTCATGTCCACAGATCCCTAAAGGTAGCAGGGCAGGTAGATAAGGTGGTTAAGAAGGTATACAGGATACTTTCTTTTATTAGCTGAGGCATAGAATATAAGAGCAGAAAGGTTATGCTAAAACTGTATAAAACACTAGTCAGGCCACAGCTATAGTGAGTACAATTCTGGTCACCACATTGCAGGAAAGATGTAATTGCACTAGAGAGGGTACAGAGAAGATTTATGAGGATCTTGCCAGGACTGGAGAAATTTAGCTATTTGGAAAGATTTGATAGGCTGGGGCTGTTTTCATTAGAACAGAGGAGGCTGAGGGGTGATTTAATTGAGGTGTATAAAATTATGATGGGCCTAGATAGAGTGGCTAGGAACGACCTATTTCCTTTAGCAGAGGGGTCAGTGACCAGGAGGCATACATTTAAAGTAATTGGTAGAAGGATCAGAGGGGAGCTGAGGAGAAATGTTTTCATCCAGAGGGTGATAGGGGTCTGCAATTCACTGCCTGAAAGGGTGGTAGAGGCAGAAACCCTCAACTCATTTAAAAAGTACTTGGATGTGCACTTGAAGTGGCGTAATCTACAGGGCTATGGACCAAGTGCTGGAAAGTGGGATTAAGCTGAATAGCTCTTTTTCAGCCGGCACAGACACAATGGGCCGAATGGCCTCCTTCTGTGCCGTAACTTTCTGTGATTCTATGACAAAGATTTATGGCGATTGGCAAAAGAAGCAAAGACAACATGAGAAAAACTTTTTTATGCAGCAAGTATTTATGATCTGGAATAAGCTGCCTGAAAGTGTGGTGGAAGCAGATTCAACTGTGGCTTTCAAAAAAGGAATTGGATACTTGAAGGGAAAAAATTTGCAGGGCTACGGGGAAAGAGCGGGGGAATGGGATTAACTGGATCACTCTTACAAAGAGGTATGGGCTTGATGGGCTGAATGGCCACCTTCTGTGCTGTAACCATTCCACAATTCTGTGTGTATTGTGCACTACAGCAGAATTCAAGTGAATCACAATGAGCTCAGAGTTTGGATTATAAAATTGCAGGATATGATTTAAGTTATAAACACCATAACAGCAGCTGAGAGGAAGTTCTATTTTGTCCACAGGAAACCATTTGTATTGTTACAGGTTTCAGCTTATTTTGTCCTATGAACCCAACAATTGTATTACAGTCTGGTGGTATCCTGGTAAGTTGAATAATTAAGATACGACCAGAGTGCAGTACAATTGTTTGGTGCAGAGGGCAATACTACTCCAATTCTATTCTAATCTTCAGCTTGATAATTGTCAGAAAATCAGAGGAGTACAGTGTGCTCTGGATTTTGCTCTGAAAATAATGGCAAGCCTAACAGCGCTCACCGTTATTTCATTGCATTTGGTAGAGACTTCCGGCTACCGCACATGTGCATTTAAACGCAGAAATCCGGAAGTTGCTGTACCAGATGTCCCGCTCCTCCGTAAGCTTTGAGGGAAGGAGATCTCATCGGCTGACTCACTGTTCAGATGAATGGAGCAGTGTTAGGTTCCTGCACTGCCCTAATGGATACAAAGTAACCTGGCCAGAAAAAGGTACGTCAAGTTTTTTTTTAAGTCTAAGCACCCTGTTAATGGCGTGGTAAGTCGTAATGACTGCCAAACAACCTCTCTGGCAGTGAAAATTAATTTTTACAAGTGTGGAGTCTCATTCCTTCACATTTTAATTGTTGTTGGACATTTTTAAAATACTTTTACATTTTTTAACTTTTTCTTTGTCTCTTTTATAGAATTATAGAAGGTTACAGCACAGAAGGAGGCCATTTGGCCCATCGAGTCCGCGCCGGCTCTATGCATGAACAATCCAGATAGTCCCACTGCCCTGCCCGATCCCCATAGCCCTGCACATTTTTTTTGTTTCAAGTACTTATCCAGTTCCATTTTGAAGGCCATGATTGAATTTGCCTCCACCACTCCCTCAGCCAGTGCATTCCAGATCCTAACCATTCGCTGTGTAAAAAATGTCTTTCCTCATATCATCTTTGGTTCTTTTGCCGATCACCTTAAATCTATGCCCTCTAGTTCTTGGCCTTTCTGCCAATGGGAACAGTTTCTCTCTCTCCACTCTGTCTGGACCCTTCATGATTTTGAACACCTCTATCAAATCTCCTCTCAACTCCTCTGTTCCAAGAGGAACAATCCCAGCTTCTCCAGTCTAACCCCGTAATTTAAGTCCCTCATCCCTGGAATCATTCTAATAAATCTCCTCTGCACCCTCACTAAGACCTTCACATCCTTCCGAAAGTGCGGTGCCCGGAACTGGACACAATACTCCAGCTGTGGCCGAACCAGTGTTTGATAAAAGTTTATCATGACTTCCTTGCTTTTGTACTTAATGCCTCTCTTTATAATGCCCAGGACCCCGTATGCTTTTTTAACCGCTTTCTCAACCTGCCCTGCCACCTTCAACGATTTATGCACATACACCCTCAAATCCCTCTGTTGCTCCACCCCTTTTAGAATTGTGCCCTCCAGTTTATAGTGCCTCTCCTTATTTTTCCTACTGAAATGCATCACCTCACATTTTTCCGCATTAAACTTTATCTGCCACATGTCCGCCCATGCCACCAGAGTGTCTATGTCCTCTTGAAGTCTATTACTATCCTCCTCACTGTTCACTACCCTTCCAAGTTTTGTGACATCCGCAAATTTTGAAATTGTGCCCTGTACGCCCAAGTTCAAGTCATTAATATATATCAAGAAAAGCAATGGCCCCAGCACCGACCCCTGGGGAACACCACTGTACACCTCCCTCCAGTCCGAAAAACAACCGCTCACCACTACTCTCTGTTTCCTGTCATTTAGCTAATTCTGCATCCATGTTGTTATTGCCCCCTTTATTCAATGGGCCGCAATCTTAGCAGCAAGCTTACCATGTGGAACTTTATCAAACGCTTTTTGAAAATCCATATACACCACATCTAATGCATTGCTCTCATTTACTCTCTCTGTTACCTCATCAAAAAACTCTATCAAGTTGTTTAAACACAATTTGCCTTTAACAAATGTGTGCTGGCTTTCCCTAATCAATCCACCCTCGTCCAAGTGACTATTAATTCTGTCCCGGATTATCGTTTCCAAAAGTTTCCCCACCACCGAGGTTAAACTGACTGGCCTGTAGTTGCTGGGTTTATCTTTACACCCTTTTTTGAACAAGGGTGTAACATTTGCAATTCTCCAGTCCTCTGGCACCACCCCTATATCTAAGGATGTCTGGAAGATTATGGCCAATACCTCCACAATTTCCCCCCTTACTTCCCTCAGCATCCTAGGGTGCATCCCATCCGGACCGGGTGACTTATCTATTTTAAGTACAGCCAGCCTTTCTAGTACCTCTTCCTTCTCAATTTTTAGCCCATCCAGTATCTTAACCATATCTTCCTTTGCCGAGACTCTGGCAGCATCTTCTTCCTTGGTAAAGACCGATGCTAAGTATTCATTTAATACCTCAGCCCACTGCCTCCATGAGCAGATCTCCTTTATGGTCCCTAATCGGCCCCACATTTCCTCTTACTACCCATTTACTGTTAACACGTCTGTAGGAGACTTTTGGATTCCCTTTTATGTTGGCCGCCAGTCTATTCTCATACTCTCTCTTTGTCCCTCTTATTTCCTTTTTCACTTCCCCTCTGAATTTTCTATATTCTGCCTGGTTCTCGCTTGTGTTATCAACCTGACACCTGTCATACACCGCTTTTTTCCACTTCATCTTATTCTCTATCTCCTTTGTCTTCCAGGGAGCTCTGGCTTTAGTTGCCCTACCTTTTTCCCTCATTGGAATGTTCCTTGTCTGTACCTGAATCATCATCTCTTTAAAGACCTGTCTCTGTCTCTTAATTCAAAATGTCTTACCCTCTCTTTATTTTGCTTTCTGTACCTGATTTGGCACTGAATTCACAATTCTAACTTATAGTTCCTGGTTCTGACTCTGCATGGCTTATTAACATGCTTCAATCAGACTGGTTAAGGGGATAGACAGTTGCGTGCTCCGTTCACAGAGGTCCCAGATGCCCGGGACAGGGCGCCGCGGTAGATTGAGGGCCCATTAAGAGGAACTTTCTGTACAAAAGTCCGTGAAAAGTCTATGGGCAAGTACAAGTCTACCGACGGGCGCTGTTAGTTCGTCGCTCACAGCAAATTTTTTTTTTAAAACAGACCACAGCAATGTTTAAATGCTTGGTACAGAGTTCAGCTAGCAATACTGTAACACTGCTGACATACATAAAGTGGAGATGCCGGTTGATGGACTGGGGTTGACAAATGTAAGGAATCTTACAACACCAGGTTATAGTCCAACTGTTTTATTTGAAAATCACAAGCTTTCGGAGGCTTTCTCCTTCGTCAGGCACTCGCTCACCTGATGAAGGAGAAAGCCTCCAAAAGCTTGTGATTTTCAAATAAAACAGCTGGACTATAACCTGGTGTTGTAAGATTCCTTACATTAGACATACATAAAGGCATTTCAGAGGACTTTACAGGCCAAAAGGAAAAAATGGACACGAAGCCCGAGAATGAAAAGGGAGCAGAAAGGTTTGGGGGGAATAAAAGCATGGGGGTGAACAGGAGGAATTTTTAGAAAACTTTTGAAAGCAGGGAGGGAGGCGGCAAGGAGGAGAGATTTTGGGAGGGAGTTCCAGAGGGCAGAGTCATAGTGGCTGCAAGCATGGTCACCAATGTGACATCGGGGGTGTAGGTGAGAGAGACAAGAAGGAAAGTGCAGTCGAAGGAGCAGAAGCCGTTTGCAGGGACGTATGGCTGGAGGTGATCACTAAGGTGAGATGGGGCAGGACCATGAAGGCATCTGAAGGCGAGGAAAAAGATCTGGAAATCAATTCACAGGAAGGCAATGAAGCTTGGCAAGGATAGAGGTGATGTGAGAGTAGGTGTTTGTGCAGGTGAAGGTGTGAGCTGAGGTTCTGAATACAGTGTAGTCTATGCAGGTGGAGAAAGAACGCGTAGTGTGGCATCACTGTCTTCTAGAAGCAATGCCACGACAATTCCTAATGCCAGAAGTTTAAGATCATACCCACTTAACACCTGTTTATGCTCGAAGCCACATCCAGAATACAGCACTAAATATTCAGCCACCAAATCATCTTATTTATACAATAGACTAAAACTGGACTGCCAGCAGTCCATCTACCTCCCACAACATCCCATTCTAAAACTTTCAAACTGTAAGCAATTAGAACTGACTTCTTATTGTCAGCTTGACTCAGTTCGTGGCACTTTCATGTGAGTCAGAAGGTCATGGGTTCAAGCCTCACTCCAGAACTTGAGCATGTAATCTAGCCTAACAATCCAGTGCAGTACTAAAGATGTGGTGTTCTGTCAGAGATGCCGTTAAACTGAGGTTTAGGTGGACATTAATATCCTATTTCGAAGATTACTATTACGCCTATTTCCTGGAGTTCTAGCCAACGTTCCTCCCATAATCGAAACCAACAAATACAGATTAACTGGTCATTATTGTTGTTTTTGGGATCCTGCTGCACAAATTTGCTGCCATGTTTGTCGACGTAAGAGTCGCTGCACTTCATTGCCCATGAAGTGCTTTGAGACATTCCTGATAGATGTAAATGTGATTAGAATTATTTGCTCGCTTGGAGGATAGACGTCAACATGGACTGGTTGGGATGAATGACCTGTTGTAACGTGATGACGTGCTAGAGAAATGCAAGCTCACTCTTTCTGAAAATAAATTCCACAGTCATCACCAGGCTGCATGATATGGTTTAATCAAAACCATTTAATAGTGAGTGCAAGTGCCGGGACAACAGATTCAGCAACTCCTCCCAGTTCCTCCTGCTTGAGAGAGTTAAACTATCAGTGAAAGGTTTCAGACATAAAACTTCAATTATCTTCTATTTTCGGCTATGTTAATTCATATCACATTTGAAACTAAATTGTCCTAATTTTACTTTATTTTTTAATATAATTCTTCGATTTTTTTTTAAAAGGGATACTGAATATGAAATTTGCTCCAACAGACCTTGCCACAATAATGATAGATCCCTTTCTGCCAATGGATGCAAAAAAAATCTGTGAACAGATTGTTTTCTGCAGACTGCAAATGAGCCCAATCAAAGATAATTTCAGCCCACAACTCAACTTTTGCTGAGTGACAGTCTGACATTTTGGGGCCCTGCATTGAATGAGTGGGATAAAATATATGTGTAGGCAGAAAAGCGGCAGATGGAATTTAATGCAAGTGTACAATATTGCACATAGGAAGGAAAAATTGGTAACACACATACTCCATGAATGGTGCAGAGGAGTCCATGATTAAACTGTACAATGCTCTGGTCAGACCGCACCATGAATACTGTGTCCTGTTCTGGTCACCAAGACACAAGGAGACATGCAAATACTGGAGGCAGTGCAGAGAAGAGCCATAAGGCTGATTCCCAGTATCAGGTGTCTGAATTATGAGGAAAGATTGGAGAGACTGTGGCTTTTCAGCCTGGAAACAGGCTATCAGAGTGGTAATCTTATAGAGGTTTATGATTGTTACTTAGTTCACTTAGAATCTCCTGTGCCTAGTGGCATGCAGAAACCCATTTCTTCTACTGCTGTCTAGAGCAAGATATTCGACTCCAATGAAGTAACACCTTGCCTTACATCCAGCAGATAGTGGTCCTCCACCGTTGATATTTATATTTTCAAATCTGTAACAGACTCGTCTTATCTCTGGGTTGTTTCTGTATCAAAATGCCCTTTTATGTGGACAGGTCATTAGCCTGACTCACAACCCCTACCAGGACAACCAGTGGACAGCTTCTAGTCTGGCTCCTACCTTTTGACCCGTCTGGCTTGGGTGGTCCAACCAGGAGTTACTCTCGCCAGCAGAGCTCTCATGGTCCTAGAAGCACACAAGCCTTCCCACATCATCAAGGTGCATTCCCCAGGGAATATTGGCAAGGAAATGGAAAAAGTAATTCCGAATATTGCTTTATGTTAAACTGCAAGAATAGAACAAGGGGGCCACAGGTTCATTCTAGTAAATGGTAAATTTAGGACTGATATCAGGAAGTTCTTCTTCACACGGAGTGATCAACACATGGAATGGACTCCCAGATATATTGCAGGCAAAAACCCTGGAATTGTTTGAGAAACAATCGGATGCTGCAGCGAGGACAACGTAAAGTCATTCCGATGGGTGAAATAAGATGGGTCAAATGACCTTCCTAATATGTAATTATCTTGTGACACAGTGGCATCAGCAGCATGTCTCCTTTGAATGCATCTGCATCAACCTTTACTCCATTGGCTTTTATGGCAAATGCACATTGCCTGGGGAAAAAGTGATTACAATAAGAATAAAAATGGGAATAGAGTAGGTTTGTAAAAGTTTCTGTAAGGGTCCAAACTAACATACTTCAACGTACTTTACGCTAAAATTCTCATTCTAGTTGGAAGATACCTATTACTCAGAACAGAGGAGAGGCATTTTTTGAATATGAAGTGTTCAGCATGGATTTATGTACTGTAGATTGATATTTATTTCCATTTGTAATATTTGCTTCAATTATGAGGGATCAGTTGAGTGTTTTGACATTTTTGGTGCTTTCTCTGGAAAAGCGATTATCATTATAGTCAGCCGAGGGGTATCAGAGACGCTATGAAGGACCGTCAGAGGCAACCCTGGGGGAACATTTATATAGTACACGATTATAAATTCAGTTACCCGTATGTGATTCTAATGCACTTTTATTTCCCTTTAGAGATTTCTCTAGCCTCTAAAAGCAAAGATAATACCTCTAATATTCTTTGCAAACTTAAAAGACTATACTCTGATTGCAGAGTCCAATTCCTTTTAAATCGCAGATATCTAAAGAGCCTAGAGAGCCTAGTGTCCATTTCATTGCCCAATCTGTGAAGCGTGTGCTTTTGCAGTCAAAGATTAGATTTTTCAGAAGACTGAGTTCTTTAAAAGTATACATACTAATTCTGCTGTGCAGTGCCTTTGTAGTACATACAGATCACAACGGTCCCAGGTTTGACTCCACGTCTGGGCTGAGCTAGTGATGTCAGTGAGTAAAGTGGTGATGGTGCAGCACAGCTGCTGTCTGTACACCTGGGTTATGAGCTAAAAGCAAACTGGACAGGGTTCTTGGTCTTGATCTCAATCGAATGACTTGGTTTCAAATCCAGCACACGACATAACTGAATCTGGACATGAATGTAGGCCCACACCATTATTTCGTACAAACTGGCGTTCTCATTCAGATGGTCATAAGTATACTGTAACACCAGGTCTGGAGGTATTTCATATGGTGCACAAATAAAGGTGTATACCATTGCCCACGAGCACAAAAAAATTGCATGCAATATACAAATGTAAGTAATTTACCAGCAAGAAAAATTTATAGCACTTCACACGATGAATTACTTTTGTTTTTGACATTCAGTGACTTATGTTGAAACCTTCATCTACGGCTTTTGCCACCTCCGGACTCAACTACTTCAATGGCTGCCTTGTTACCCTCCCCAAAGCCCAGCCACTCAGCTCCAGCCTTACACTAATCCTGATCATCCATCACCTGTCCTCACTGGCTCCCTGTCCCACAACTTATTAAATTCATAGCTCTCGTCTTTGCCTTCAGGTCACTCTCCTCCGTTGCCCCATTCCATCTCTTCAACCTCCTCCAGCCTGATATCCTGACCTAATATTGTCGGGCCTCTTGACTCTGGTCTTTTGTACATACCCCTGCCCCACCAGAGCTTCAGCTCTCGTCCATCAAATTCCCTCAATGCCTCTACTTCTCTATCCTTATTCAAAAACCTCCTTAAAACCCATTTTTTCCATGCCCTTTTCAATCTTCCATGATTCGGCCTCCATACCCACATCTACATTTGTAAAGGAGGAAAGACTCCACAAAAAGAGTGAAACAACCATGGCTAACTAAGGAAGTCAAGAATGGTATCAGGTTAAAAGAAAAAGCATACAACATGGCAAAGATTACTGGTAAGCCCAAAGATTGGGAAAACTTTAAAAACCAGCAAAGGATGACTAAAAGAATAATAAAGAAGGAGAAAATAAATTATGAGAGCAAACTAGCAAGAAATATAAAAACTGACAGTAAAAGCTTCCACAAGTATATAAAAAGGAAGAGGGTAGCTAAAGTAAACATTGGTCCCTTAGAGGATGAGACTGGGAAAATAATAATGGAAAACATAGAAATGGCAGAGGAATTGAACAGATATTTTGTATCTGTCTTCACAGTGGAAGACACTAATAATATACCAATAATAGTAGAAAATCAAGGGGCAAAGGGGAGGGAGGAACTAAAAACAATCACTATCACTGGAGAAAAAGTACTAGGTATACTAATGGGTCTAAAGGCTGACAAGTCCACTGGACCTGATGGCTTGCATCCCAGGGTCATAAAGGAAGTGGCTACAGAGATAGTGGATGCATTGGTTGTAATCTTCCAGAATTCACTCGATTCTGGAAAGGTCCCAGCAGATTGGAAAACCGCAAACGTAACACCCCTATTCAAGAAGGGAGTGAGACAGAAAGCAGGTAACTATGGACCAGTTAGCCTAACATCTGTCATTGGGAAGATGCTAGAATCCATTATTAAGGAAGCAGTAGCAGGACATTTGGAGACTTATAATAAAACCATGTTGACTCTCCTTGATTGTATGAAGGGGAAATCGTATCTGACAAATTTATTAGAGTTCTTTGAGGAAGTAACGGGCAGGGTGGATAAAGGGGAACTGGATGCAGTATATTGGGATTTCCAAAAGGCATTTGATAAGGTGCCACATAAAAGATTACTGCACAACATAAGAACTCATGGTAATATACAGGCAGGGATGGAGGATTGGCTAACTAACAGAAAACAAAGAGTCGGGGTGAAAGGGTCATTTTCAAAATGTCAATCTGTAACCAGTGGGGTGCCGCAGGGATCAGTGCTGGGGCCTCAACTATTTACAATATATATCAATGACTTGGATAAAGGAACAGAGTGTCTTGTGGCCAAATTTGCTGATGATATAAAGATAGGTGGAAAAGCAAGTTGCAATGAGGACACAAAGTGTCTGCAAAGGGATATTGACAGGTTAAGCGAATGGGCAAAAATTTGGCAGATGGAATATAATGTGGGAAAATGTGAAGTCATCCACTTTGGGAGGAAAAATAAAAAATCAAAATATTATTTGAATGGAGGAATACTACAAAATGCTGCTGTACAGAGGGATCTAGGTGTCCTCGTAAATGAAACACAAAAAGTCAACATACAGGTGCAGCGAGTAATCCGGAAGGTAAACGGAATATTGGCCTTTATTTCTGGGGGGATGGAGGAGAAAAACAGGGAAGTCATGCTACAACTGTACAGGGTGCTGGTGAGACCGCACCTGGAGTACTGTGTACAGTTCTGGTGCACTTATTTAAGGAAGGACATACTTGCATTGGAGGCAGTTCAGAGAAGGTTCACTAGGTTGATTCCGGGTATGGAAGGGTTGTCTTATGAGGAAAGATTGAACAGGTTGGGTCTGTACTCATTGGAGTTTAGAAGAATGAGAGGAGATCTTATTGAAACATACAAGATTCTGAGGGGATTCAATAGGGTAGATTCTGAGAGGATGTTACCCCTCATGGGGGAATCTAAAACTCGGGGGCATAGTCTCAGAATAAGGGGTCGCCCGTTTAAGACGGAAATGAGAAGGAATTTCTTCTCCCAGAGGGTCATGAATCTTTGGAATTCTTTACCCCAAAAAGCTGTGGAGGCTGAGTCATTGAATACATTCAAGGCTGAGTTAGACTAATTTTTGATCAGCAAGGGAGTCAAAGGATATGGGGAAAGGGCGGGAAAGTGGAGTTGAGGTAAAAATCAGATCAGCCATGATCTCATTAAATGGCGGAGCAGGCTCGAGGGGCTGAATGGCCTACTCCTGCTCCTATCTCTTATGGTCTTAAAGCACCTACAACAACTTGCATTTATACAGCGCCTTTAATGTAGTAAAACGTCCCACGGTGCTTCATAGGAGAGTTATCAAACAAAATTTGACACCGAGCCACATAAGGCGATTTTAGGACAGGTGACCAAAAGCCCAGTCAAAGAGGTAGGTGTTAAGGAGCATCTTAAAGGAGAGAGAGAGAGAGGAGGAGAGGTTTTGGGAGGGAATTCCAGAACTTCGGGCCTCGGCAGCTAAGGGCATTTTATACATTAAAGATCCAATATAAATACAAGCTGCTGCAGTTAAGAACATAAGAACATAAGAAATTGGAGCAGGAGTAGGCCAATCGGCCCCTCGAGCCTGCTCCGCCATTCAATAAGATCATGGCTGATCTGATCCCAACCACAAATCTAAAGAACACAAGAAGTCGGAGCAGGACCCGGCCACATAGCCCCTGGGCCCTCTCCGCCACCCACAGGGCATTGACCGATCCGAACTCAGCTTCATGTCCAATTTCCTGCCCGCTCCCCATAACCCCTAAAACATTGGGAAGACCAAAGCCATCATCTGCGGCCACCCGTCAGAAACATTGTTCCCTCACCGCCGATTCCACAATGTAACTATAAAAATAATCTCTATATTAAATAACCACTGCATCATTTTTGTAGAATGCTAACAAATTTTTTATACAGAATCTATCTGCATTTTTTTTGCATTTCCTGCTTCTATTTCCAATTACTCTCTCAGTTTGAACCAGAACCAGACGGTTTACATGAAAGAGAAAACCATAAATACTGGAAATCTGTGATAAAAAAAAACAAGAAAATGGGAGAATATGAGCAGCAGTTCTGTCCACGTTTGATGGGATTTTGCATCTGAGGCATTAAAGCCATCCTTCTCTTTCAGATCCTCCCATCCTACTTTAAAGGCTGACCGAAAATTTTGAACCATGCTTCTAGCTCCACCCCTCAACTCCATTCTACCTATTCTTGTGCCTTCCACTCAACATCCATATCATTCTCCAAACTTTGACGTGCTCTAGGATTTCTGAGGAGCACTAGATAAACACAAGTAGTTGCCACTGACCACTCATTTGTAGCATCCTCTGCTCTTAAAGGGGTCATTGTCACTGGAGATTCTGCCCAACTGACTGTGCCTCAACTCATGTTGCTGGGAGAATGATGAAAGAGAACAACAAATTCTACATAAAAAGCAGCACATTTTTGACAAGGAAACTGGTTTATGGGACATTCACCTGAAAGGACACAGGACAAGCATCGAAAGTGATCAAATCCAACTCATCGCAGGTTGAACACCAGTGATGCACAAATGAGAAGGCACAGAACCAGGAAAAATCTTCATTTCTAGCAATTGTGACTAATTCTAATAACATGAGCATGACTGCCCTGCTACACAAAAGCTGATCCACCTGATGAATTTGTTTACAAAGATACTTTGCATTTGCAGTCGGTGACGTTTGTCGAGAGGAAGGGACGTAAGGAGAGTACTGATGCTATCTAATTTGACAGGTGGTAACTGCCAAAGACTATTCTGCAAATTATCACAAAAAGCATCCAGTAATCCATGCTGTAAAAAAGGCTGGCACACACAGACGATAAAAGCACTACACCCCCACAGCTTTCTACAGGCCTGTATGATTAGTTTATTCAGAATAGAAAGGTAGAACTAAGAGTTCTAACAGATGTACCTGTACAAAAGTAATGCTTGTGCAACAATAGCTCCTGCATACTCAACAGTCTGACCAACTCTGCAACAGAATGCTAGATTTACAATAGTAAACAATTTTACAACACCAAGTTATAGTCCAGCAATTTTATTTTAAATTCACAAGCTTTCGGAGAATTCCTCCTTCCTCAGGTAAATGTTCAGGATCTCCTTGAAGCCTACGCATTTATACATATTGAACAATACATGGTGTTTACAGACTGCCCCTGCAACTGCCCGTTGCCAAGGCAATCACCGTGTTCAGACAGAGAGGTGTCACCTGCAGAACCCCCGAATACACATTCAACAAAAAAACAAACAGGGAAAAAAAAACAGAGAAGAAAAACAGAGAGAGGCAGAAACATCCGGAAGGCAGAGAGAGCCAGCAAATGACCCATTATATTAAAAACAGATAACATTTGTTCGCTGGTGGGGTAACGTGTAGCGTGACATGAACCCAAGATCCCGGTTGAGGCCGTCCTCATGGGTGCGGAACTTGGCTATCAATTTCTGCTCGACGATTTTGCGTTGTCGTGTGTCTCGAAGGCCGCCTTGGAGTACGCTTACCCGAAGGTCGGTGGATGAATGTCCATGACTGCTGAAGTGTTCCCCGACTGGGAGGGAACCCTCCTGTTTGGCGATTGTTGCGCGGTGTCCGTTCATCCGTTGTCGCAGCGTCTGCATGGTCTCGCCAATGTACCATGCTCTGGGGCATCCTTTCCTGCAACGTATGAGGTAGACAACGTTGGCCGAGTCACAGGAGTATGAACCATGCACCTGGTGGGTGGTGTCCTCTCGTGTGATGGTGGTATCCGTGTCGATGATCTGGCATGTCTTGCAGAGGTTACCGTGGCAGGGTTGTGTGGTGACAAGGCACAGGAAGGCCTGAATCACATCTGGCAAAGTGGTAACCCAATCTGCATTTAGTCTCCCCAGTGTAGAAGAGGCTGCATCATGAGCAGCAATTATAGTGCATTAGATTAGAAGAAGTATCCATACATTGTGATCTTACAGAGGAGTGTTTGGAGGATAATGGTGCGAGAAGAAGCACCAGAAGTGTTAAATAAAAACAGAAAATGCTGCGAACACTCAGTATCTGTGGAAAGTGGAGGGTAGGGTTAACTTTTTAATTCTGATGAAGGGTCATAATTCCTGAAACGTTAACCCTACCTCCCTCTCTCCACTGATGCTGCCTGACCTACTGACGCTTTCCAGCATTTTCTGTTTTTCTTTCAGATTTTCAGCATCTGCGGCATTTTTCTTTTTGTCCAACGGAAGTGGTACATGTTCTACTGTCACGCAGGAGAGTGCTGGGGAAAGGCAGTTGTAATGGAGAGTCTTGGGGCTTGAGAATCGCGGAAAATCCATTGCTACAGGTACAGACGGAGAAATCCAGGAAAGGTGAGGAACAGGTTGAAATTGAAAGTGTAGTCAGTGAAATTCTGGAGAGAGAGCACGGCCTGAGTAATATTGGAATAAGGACTGTTTAACATATCTTTTTAACCAAAGTGACAGGCATCACCCGGAACCATGCAGGCCCCCATGGCAACAACTTTTATCTGGTGGAAATGAGTGGAGTTAAATAAATTATTTTCAGTAAGAATAACCAAAACCGGCTAGAGAGTGGCAAGATAGGGTCTAGTTGGGGCACCGCTCCAGCAAAAAAGCATAAGAGAACATCAACATTTTAATATATATTAATAATTTGGACTTGGATGTACAGGGCACAATTTCAAAATTTGCAAATAACACAAAACTTGGAAGTGTAGTGAACAGTGAGGAGAATAGAGATAGACTTCAAGAGGATATAGACAGGCTGGTGGAATGGGCGGAATGGCAGATGAAATTTAACGCAGAGAAGTGCAAAATGATACATTTTGGTAGGAAGGACAAGGAGAGGCAATATAAACTAAATGGTGCTATTCTAAAAGGGGTGCAGGAACAGAGACCTGGGGGTGTATATGCACAAATCTTTGAAGGTGGCAGGACAAGTTGAGAAAGCAGTTAAAAAAGGTATATGGCATCCTGGGCTTTATAGATAGAGGCATAGAGTACAAAAGCAAGGAAGTTACGTTGAACCTTCATAAAACACTGGTTCGGCCACAACTGGAGTATTGTGTCCAATTCTGGGCACCACACTCTAGGAAGGACGTGAAGGCCTTAGAGAGGGTGCAGAAAAGATTTACTACAATGGTTCCAGGGATGAAGGTCTTCAGTTATGTGGATAGACTGGAGAAGCTGGGGTTGTTCTCCTTAGAGCAGAGAAGGTTAAGAGGAGATTTGATAGAGGTGTTCAAAACCATGAAGGGTTTAGGATAAAGTAAATAAAGAGAAACTATTCCCATTGGTGGAAGGGTCAAGAACCAGAGGACACAGATTTAAGGTGATTGGCAAAAGAACCAAACGTAACTTGAAGAAAAATTCTTTTACGCAGTGAGTAGTTATGGTCTGGAATGAAAAGGTGGTGGAAGCACTTTCAATCGTGGCTTTCAAAAAGGAATTCGATAAATACTTGAACGGAAAAAAATTGCAAGGCTATGGGGAAAAGAGTGGGAGAATGGGACTAACTGGATTGCACTTACAAAGAGCCGGCGGGGACTCGATGGGCCGAATGGCCGCCTCCTGCGCCGTAACCATTCTATGATTCTAAAAGATTCAACATTGGAGAGAGAGGAATAGAGTGGAGCCGATAAAACAAGATTAGTTCGGTGAGACAAGATCAAGCTGCAACACTGGGTCTGAGAGGGTTTGGCGAGAATGAGGAACTGAAATAAATTAGTATTAGTAAAAAAAAATACTAGAGAAATTAATGGGAATGAAAGTCGATAAATCCCAAGGACCTAATGATCCACATCCCAGGGCTTTGAAAGAGGTGGCTATAGAGATAGTGGATGCATTGGTTGTCATCTTCCAAAATTCTATAGATTCTGGAACATTTCCTGCAGATTGGAGGGTAGAAAACGTAACCCCATTATTTAAGAAAGGCGGGAGAGAGAAAACAGGGAACTACAGACCGATTAGCCTGACATCAGTAGTCGGAAAAATGCTAGAATCTATTATAAAGGATGTGATAACAGAACACTTAAAAAATAATAATAGGATTTGACAGAGTCAACATGGATTTATGAAAGGGAAATCATGTTTGGCAAACCTATTGGAGTTCTTTGAGGATGCAACTAGTAGAATAGATAAGAGGGAACCAGTGGATGTGGTTTATTTGGATTTTCAGATGGCTTTCGATAAGGTCCCACACAGGAGGTTGGTGAACAAAGTTAGAGCAATATACTGGCATGGATTGAGAACTGGTGAACAGGTTGGCAGACTGTGACCAGTGGGATACCGCAGGGATCGGTGCTTGGGCCCCAGCTATTCACAATATATATCAATAATTTGGATGAGGGCACCAAATGTAATATTTCCAAGTTAGCTGATGACACAAAACTAGGTGGGAATGTGAGTTGTGAGGAGGATGCAAAGAGGCTTCAAGGAGATACAGACAGTCTAAGTGAGTGGGCGAGAACATGGCAGATGGAATATAATGTGGAAAAATGTGAAGTTATCCACTTTGGTAGGAAAAACAGAAATGCAGAGTATTTTTTAAATTGTGAGAGATTGGGAAACGTTGATGTTCAAAGGGACCTGGGTGTCTTTGTACTGAAAGCTAACATGCAGGTGCAGCAAGCAATTAGGAAGGATATACTTGCCATAGAGCGAGTGCAACAAACTGATTCCTGGAATGGCGGGATTGTCGTACGATGAGAGTTTGAGTAGACTAGGCCCGTATTCTCTAGATTTTAGAAGAATGAGAGGTGATCTCATTGAAACATACAAAATTCTTACAGGGCTTGACAGGGTTGATGCAGGGAGGATGTTTCCCTTGGCTAGGGAGTCTAAAACCAGGGGTCACAGTTTCAGGATCAGGGTCGGCCATTTAGGACTGAGATGAGGAAAAATTTCTTCACTCAGAGGGTGGTGAATCTTTGGAATTCTCTACCCCAGAGGGCTGTGGATGCTGAGTCATTGAGTACATTCAAAACAGAGATGGATAGATTTCTAAATATTAAAAGCATCAAGGGATATGGGGATAGTGCAGGAAAATGGCTTTGAGGTAAAAGATCAGCCATGATCTTGTTGAATGGCGAAGCAGGCTCGAGGGGCCAGATGGCCTACTCCAGCTCCTATTTCTTATGTTCTTATGTTCTGTCGGCGGGACAGGAGCGAGCCGCAACACCGGGTCCGTCAGCGGGACGGGAGCGAGCCGCAACACCGGGTCCGTCAGCGGGACGGGAGCGAGCCGCAACACCGGGTCCGTCAGCGGGACGGGAGCGAGCCGCAACACCGGGTCCGTCAGCGGGACGGGAGCGAGCCGCAACACCGGGTCCGTCAGCGGGACGGGAGCGAGCCGCAACACCGGGTCCGTCAGCGGGACGGGAGCGAGCCGCAACACCGGGTCCGTCGGAGGCAGGACACTGGATCAGTCTTTTCACTATCTGACTGAGATGATCTTTTTACATCATCCAGCAGTTTATTGATTCTTCCCAGTTTTCTATATAAAAAAAACCTGCTCATGGGCTAACAAATCCAATAACTGCCTCTTGTATACAGTTGTCTGCACATGTGACTCTTGACAATTACCCCCTTCATTCTATTCAGTCCTATAAAGAGATTTGCTTATCTTCCAAGTTTCCAGTTCTGGTGAAGGATCTGGACCCAAAATATCAACTCATCTTTTCAGATGCTGACTGACCTACTGTGTATATCTAGCATCTCCTATTGTTATTTACTTCACTTGAGCACTGTAGATGGTCAAGAGGCTTTGATGGATCGGGGTGGGGGGGGGGGGGGGGGGGAGGTGAGCTATCCATCGCAGAGTTCCCCGTCTCTTCCTTTCTCTTGTAGCCACGGTGTTGATATGTCTAGTCCAGTTAAACTTCTAGTCAATGGTGACAAACTTGGAGATAATAGTGCTGCTGAAACCATGTTGCATCTACTCGAGTGTCAACTTGGCTCAATTGGTTGAAGTCACACTCTCAGACTTGAACCTAAGAAACTAGGCTGCTTCAGTGCTTTACTTTCAGAGAGCCCATCTTCAGGATGAGACATGAAACCATTTTATCTTGTAGCGTCAACCTTGGCTCAGTGGTAGCACTCTCGCCTCAGAGTCAAACGGTTATGCTCCAGGGACTTGAGAGCATTACATAAGCTGACACATCAGTCCAGTATTGAGGGAGTGCTGCATCGTCGGAGGTGCCATCTTTCAGATGAGACGTTAGATGCCCTCTCAAGCGAACATAAAAGATCTCATGGCACTATTCGACTAACAACAGGGGACTTCTCCTAGTGTCTTCGCCAACGTTTACCCTTCAACCAACATCACAGATTATCTGATCATATATCTCATTTCTGTTTGTGGAACCTTGCCACACACAAATTGGCTGCCACATTTCCCTGCATTACAACAGTGACCACACTGCAAATGTAATTAATTGACTGTGAAGTGCTTTGGGACGTCTCAAGGTCGTGAAAGGTGCTATATAAATGCAGGTTCTTCCTTTCCTTTATCTGTTCCTGTAGTTCAGAGAAACAATAAGGATCCCACAGTATTATTGGAAGAGCAAAAATGCCCACAACACACCTCCCTCAACCAAATGGATTAACGACCCATTATTGTTTAATGGGATCTTATGTGCAAACTGAATCAGTCATTATCCAAATGCTAGTCTTTCCTTATGTTATTCCAATGAGTTTCATTCCACAGATGACACTTCCATGATCCGTGCCAGGCTGAAACCAGTGTATTCCATCCAGGTCAGTGGTTCTCAAACTGTTCAATGTAGCAATGGGCGAGATACCAGAGGATCCCTTTGGAAGAGGTTAGGCAATGCTTGTGGAGCCATACCCCAAGCAAGCAACATCACCGTCAAGAAAGAAAACTAGAGGGATTTTCTTTTAAGTATTAAAAATAAATCACAGCCTCTACGCCTATTTCCAATAAGAACCAGACGTTGTACAATATTAAGGCAGGATGTATCTGTAACTATCTCAAAAAGTTATCATTTCTTTTACAGAATTGAATGCAGTTGGCCACAAGTGGAAGATCAAGACTCAGAGTTTCAAGCAAAGAAAGCAGATGCACCGAAGCTTCAATAAGCCGAACAGCTGTTTTATACCACTTTCAAGTTCCTTTCTGTCCTCTCCCTTGGCATCCATTTTTGTCAGCTTAGCTCAGTTGGTAGCGTACTTCGCTCGCAGACGTTTTTACTCCAGGACAGGAGCACATAATCGAGGCTGACAATTCAACACCGTATTGAGGGAGCGCTGCACTGCGTGAGTTGCTGTACTTCAGATGCAACATTAAACTGATGCCCAGCTTATTGGTCCTAGTGGTTCAGGTTAAAGATTCCATCGAACTATTCAAGTAAGTCCGAGCCGACATTTCCCCCTCAACAAACATCGACAAAAGGTTCAAATGCTCATTCATTTCATTGCTGTTTGTGGAATTTTATTGTATGTAATACGGACTAATAGTCACTCACTTTGAAGTGATGTGCTCTGAGACACCTCTGACGGTAAAGCACTGATGAGAGTTCTCAGAGATGTGATATGATTTGTTTCTCCGGAACACAAATCTGCATTCTACCATTCAATGAATTATATTATTGTACGGTTCATTATAAATTTCAAACACGGATAGCTATTACCTCACCATGCAGACTCTTTTGCTTATAGTAACTTGCAAAGGGCGCAATACACATACACAAGAGGCTCCAAAAACATCATTGCACCAGCTGGTGATGGTGATGGGGTGAAGTGGGGACGAGCAAGGGTGGGGGGGGGGGTGGTCAAGTGAGATCGAATTAAGACAAAATTTATGCTAAAACAGATAAAAACCAAAAAATGTAAAGGAAAGCTACTCAGAACTGTCAACCTATGGAGTTATAGAGTCATAGAGTTATACAGCACGGATAGAGGCCCTTCGGCCCATCGTGTCCGCGCCGGCCATCAGCCCTGTCTACTCTAATCCCATATTCCAGCATTTGGTCCGTAGCCTTGTATGCTATGGCATTTCAAGTGCTCATCCAAATGCTTCTTGAATGTTGAGGGTTCCTGCCTCCACAACCCTTTCAGGCAGTGAGTTCCAGACTCCAACCACCCTCTGGGTGAAAAAGTTCTTTCTCAAATCCCCTCTAAACCTCCCGCCTTTTACCTTGAATCTATGTCCCCTTGTTATAGTACCCTCAATGAAGGGAAAAAGCTCCTTAGTATCCATCCTATCTGTGCCCCTCATAATTTTGTACACCTCAATCATGTCCCCCCTCAGCCTCCTCTGCTCCAAGGAAAACAAACCCAATCTTCCCAGTCTCTCTTCATAGCTGAAGCGCTCCAGCCCTGGTAACATCCTGGTGAATCTCCTCTGCACCCTCTCCAAAGCGATCACATCCTTCCTGTAGTGTGGCGACCAGAACTGCACACAGTACTCCAGCTGTGGCCTAACCAGTGTTTTATACAGCTCCATCATAACCTCCTTGCTCTTATATTCTATGCCTCGGCTAATAAAGGCAAGTATCCCATATGCCTTCTTTACCACCTTATCTACCTGTTCCGCTGCCTTCAGGGATCTGTGAACTTGCACACCAAGATCCCTCTGACCCTCTGTCTTGCCTAGGGTCCTCCCATTCATTGTGTATTCCCTTGCCTTGTTAGTCCCTCCAAAGTGCATCACCTCGCACTTTTCCGGGTTAAATTCCATTTGCCACTGTTCCGCCCATCTGACCAACCCATCTATATCGTCCTGCAGACTGAGGATATCCTCCTCGCTATTTACCACCCTACCAATTTTTGTATCATCAGCGAACTTACTGATCATACCTTTTACATTCATATCCAAGTCATTAATGTAGACCACAAACAGCAAGGGACCCAGCACCGATCCCTGTGGTACCCCACTAGCCACAGGCTTCCAGTCACAAAAACAACCTTCGACCATCACCCTCTGCCTTCTGCCACTAAGCCAGTTTTGTATCCAAAGTGCCAAGGCACCCTGGATTCCATGGGCTCGTACCTTCTTGACCAGTCTCCTGTGGGGGACTTTATCGAAGGCCTTACTGAAATCCATGTATACCACATCCACTGCGTTACCCTCATCCACACGCCTAGTCACCCCCTCAAAAAATTCAATCAAATTAGTCAGACATGATCTTCCCTTGACAAAGCCATGTTGACTATCCCTGATTAATCCTTGCTTCTCCAAGTGGAGACTAATTTTGTCCTTCAGAATTTTTTCCAATAATTTTCCTACCACTGATGTTAGGCTCACTGGCCTGTAGTTCCCCGGTTTTTCCCTACTCCCCTTCTTGAATAATGGTATTACATTAGCGGTTCTCCAGTCCTCTGGCACATCCCCTGTGGCCAGAGAGGTTCTGAATATATGTGTTAGAGCCCCCGCAATCTCCTCCTTTGCCTCACACAGTAGCCTGGGATACATTTCGTCCGGGCCTGGGGATTTATCCATTTTTAGGCCTGCTAAAACCGCCAATACCTCCTCCCGCTCGATGTTAATATGTTCGAGTATATCACAGTCCCCCTGCCGTATTTCTATGTCTACATCGTCCTTCTCCATAGTGAAAACAGATGCAAAAAATTCATTTAGAACCCCTCCTACATCTGCCGGCTCCACACACAGATTGCCATTTTTGTCCCTAATGGGCCCTATTTTTTCCCTAGTCATCCTCTTACCCTTAATATACTTATAAAACATCTTAGGATTTTCCTTTATTTTGCTCGCCAGTGTTATTTCACGGCCCCTCCTTGATCTCCTAATTTCTTTTTTAAGTATCCCCCTGCACTTTTTGTACTCCTCTAGGGCTTCCTCCGTCTTTAGCCTTTTGTATCTGCCAAAAGCCCTCCTTTTTTTCCTAATCCATTCTCGTATATCCCCTGACATCCAAGGTTCCCTGGAGTTCTTGGAACCACCCTTGACCTTTACGGGAACATGTTGCCATTGTATGGTCTCAATCTCCCTTCTGAAAGACTCCCATTGCTCCGATGCGGATTTTCCTACAAGCAGCTGATCCCAGTCCATTTTGGCCAGATCCTGCCTTATCCTATTAAAATCGGCCTTCCCCCAATTTAGAACCTTTATTTCCGGCCCCTCCCTGTCCTTTTCCATGACTACCTTAAATCTCACCAAATTATGGTCACTGTCACCAAAGTGCTCACCTACTAGCACTTCTTCCACTTGGCCGGCCACATTCCCTAGAATTAGGTCCAGTACCGCCCCCTCTCTTGTAGGACTTTCTACATGCTGGCTCAAAAAGCTCTCCTGGATGCACGTTAAGAATTTTGTACCCTCTAAGCCTTTTACACTCTGAGTATCCCAGTTAATATTGGGGAAGTTGAAATTCCCCACTATTATTACCCTATTATTTGCACAATTTTCTGAGATTTGCCTACATATCTGTTCCTCTATCTCCCCCTGACTGTTTGGGGGCCTATAGTACACTCCCATCAAAGTGCTTGCCCCCTTTTTGTTTTTAAGCTCCACCCATATGGCCTCATTAGAGGAACCTGCTAATATATCATCCCTCCTTATGGCAGTAATTGATTCTTTAATTAATATTGCGACCCCCCCTCCTCTTATACCTCCCCCTCTGTCTCGCCTGAAGATTCTGTACCCCGGAATATTGAGCTGCCAGTCTTGCCCCTCCCTCAACCATGTCTCTGTGACAGCAACAATATCATACTCCCATGTGTTTATCAACACCTTCAGTTCATCCACCTTATTCGCAAGACTCCTTGCATTAAAATAGATGCCATCCAGCCTTGCCCTCACATATTTGCCCTGTCTTCCAAGCTGACTTGTTTTTTTCTCTATATTTGGCTGCACATCACCCCCTATTGTAGCTCCACTCTGTATCCCATCCCCCTGCCAAGTTAGTTTAAACCCCCCCCAACAGTGCTAGCAAACCTCCCCGCAAGGATATTTGTCCTGCTCTGGTTCAGATGCAACCCGTCCGACTTGTACAAGTCCCACCTTCCCCAGAAGCAGGCCCAGTGATCCAGGAAACTGAAACCCTCCCTCCTGCACCAACTCTTTAGCCACGCATTCATCTGTTCTATCCTCCTATTTCTATACTCACTAGCCCGTGGCACTGGGAGTAATCCAGAGATTACAACCTTTGAGGTCCTGCTCTTTAATCTGCTACCTAGCTCCCTAAATTCTTGATGCAGGACCTCATCTCCCTTCCTACCTATGTCGTTGGTCCCAATGTGGACCACGACCTCTGCCTGCTCACCCTCCCCCTTGAGAATGCCCTGAAGCCGCTCAGTGACATCCATGACCCTGGCACCAGGGAGGCAACAAACCATCCTGGAGTCACGTTTACGGCCACAGAAACGCCTGTCTGTTCCCCTTACGATAGAATCCCCTACCACTATAGCTCTTCCACTCTTTTTCCTCCCAGCCTGTGCAGCAGAGCTACCCCTGGTGCCAGGAAGTTGGCTGCTGCTGCCTTCCCCTGATAAGTCATCCCCCTCAACAATATCCAAAGCGGTATATTTGTTTGAGAGGGGGACGGCCACAGGGGACCCCTGCACTGCCTGCCTGCTCTTCTTACTCTGCCTGGTGGTCACCCAATTACTTCCTGCCTGTACAACCTTTACCTGCGGTGTGACCACCTCACTAAACGTGCTATCCACGACGTTCTCAGCATCGCGAATGCTCCTTCATGAATCCATCCGCAGCTCCAGTGCCGCAATGCGGTTTGTCAGCAGCTGCAGCTGGATGCATTTCCCGCACACATGGTTGTCAGGGACACCGGAAGGGTCCCTGATTTCCCACATAGAGCAGGAAGAGCATAACACGGGGCTGGGCTGTCCTGACATGACTTACCCTTCAACTAATTAATTCAAATTAAATGAATCCCACCAATTTCACTTCAATTAAAAAGGTATACTCAAGGGCCCTTGCTGAACAGCAGTCCCCCACCACACAAGTTACTACATAATGCAGTGAATATGGCTTTGGTTAAGTATTAAAAAAACCATAAAGTGCAGGTTCCCTAAATATGAGCAAAGCGATATTGGGTTTGGGGCCAAATCAGGAGAACGGTGACAATTTTTTTTTATTCGTTCATGGGATGTGGGCGTCGCTGGCAAGACCAGCATTTATTGCCCATCCCTAATTGCCCGAAAAGGTGGTGGTGAGCCTCCTTCTTGAACCGCTGCAGTCCGTGTGGTGAAGGTTCTCCCACAGTGCTGTTAGGAAGGGAGTTCCAGGATTTTCACCTAGCGATGATGAAGGAACGGCGATATATTTCCAAGTCAGAATGGTGTGTAACTTGGAGGGGAACATGCAGGTGGTGTTGTTCCCATGTGCTTGCTGCTCTTGTCCTTCTAGGTGGTAGAGGTCAAGGGTTTGGGAGGTGCTGTCGAAGAAGCCTTGGCGAGTTGCTGCAGTGCATCCTGTGGATGGTACACACTGCAGCCACTGTGCGCTGGTGGTGAAGGGAGTGAATGTTTAGGGTGGTGGATGGGGTGCCAATCAATCGGGCTGCTTTGTCCTGGATGGTGTCGAGCTTCTTGAGTGTTGTTGGAGCTGCACTCATCCAGGCAAGTGGAGAGTATTCCATCACACTCCTGACTTGTGCCTTGCAGATTATGGAAAGGCTTTGGGGAGTCAGGAGGTGAGTCACTCGCCGCAGAATACCCAGCCTCTGACCTGCTCTTGTAGCCACAGTATTTATATGGCTGGTCCAGTTAAGTTTCTGGTCAATGGTGACCCCCAGGAAGTTGATGGTGCGGGATTCGACGATGGTAATGCCGTTGAATGTCAAGGGGAGGTGGTTATACTCTCTCTTGTTGGAGATGGTCATTGCTTGGCACTTGTCTGGCACAAATGTTACTTGCCACTTATCAGCCCAAGCCTGGATGTTGTCCAGGTCTTGCTGCACGCTGGCTCAGACTGCTTCATTATTTGAGGGGTTGCGAATGGAACTGAACACTGTACAATCATCAGTGAACATCCCCATTTCTGATCTTATGATGGAGGGAAGGTCATTGATGAAGCAGCTGAAGATGGTTGGGCCTAGGACACTGCCCCGAGGAACTCCTGCAGCAATGTCCTGGGGCTGAGATGATTGGCCTCCAACAACCACGACCATCTTCCTTTGTGCTAGGTATGACTCCAGCCACTGGAGAGTTTTCCCCCTGATTCCCATTGACTTCAATTTTACTAGGGCTCCTTGGTGCCACATTCGGTCAAATGCTGCCTTGATGTCAAGGGCAGTCACTCTCACCTCACCTCTGGAATTCAGCTCTTTTGTCCATGTTTGGACCAAGACTGTAATGAGGTCTAAAGCAGAGTGGTCCTGGCGGAACCCAAACTGAGCATCGGTGAGCAGGTTATTGGTGAGTAAGTGCCGCTTGATAGCACTGTCGACGACACCTTCCATCACTTTGCTGATGATTGAGAGTAGACCGATGGGGCGGTAATCGGCCAGATTGAATTTGTCCTGCTTTTTGAGGACAGGACATACCTGGGCAATTTTCCACATTGTCGGGTAGATGCCAGTGTTGTAGCTGTACTGGAACAGCTTGGCTCGAGGCGCAGCTGGTTCTGGAGCACAAGTCTTCAGCACTACAGCTGGGATGTTGTCGGGGCCCATAGCCTTTGCTGTATCCAGTGCACTCAGCCGTTTCTTGATATCACGTGGAGTGAATCGAATTGGCTGAAGACTGGCTTCTGTGATGGTGGGGATATTGGGAGAAGGCTGAGATGGATCATCCACTCTGCAACTATCTTCAGCCAGAAGTGCCAACGCTTCAGCCTTGTCTTTTGCACTCACGTGCTGGACTCCGCCATCATTGAGGATGGGGATGTTTACAGAGCCTCCTCCTCCCGTCAGTTGTTTAATTGTCCACCACCATTCACGACTGGATGTGGCAGGACTGCAGAGCTTTGATCTGATCCGTTGGTTGTGGAATCGCTGAGCTCTGTCTATAGCATGTTGCTTCTGCTGTTTCGCATGCATGTAGTCCTGAGTTGTAGCTTCACCAGGTTGGCATCTCATTTTTAGGTACGCCTGGTGCTGCTCCTGGCATGCTCTTCGACACTCCTCACTGAACCAGGATTGATCCCCTGGCTTGTTGGCAATGGTAGAGTGAGGAATATGCCGGGCCACGAGATTACAGATTATGCTGGAATACAATTCTGCTGCTGATGGCCCACAGCACTCATGGATGCCCAGTTTTGAGCTGCTAGATCTGTTCTGAATCTATCCCATTTAGCACAGTGGTCGTGCCACACAACACGTTGGATGGTATCCTCAGTGCGAAGACGGGACTTCTTCTCCACGAGGACTGTGTGGTGGTCACTCCTACCAATACTGTCATGGACAGATGCATTTGCGACAGGTAGATTGGTGAGGACGAGGTCAAGTAGGTTTGTCTCTCCTGTTGGTTCGCTCACCACCTGCCGCAGGCCCAGTCTGGCAGTTATGTCCTTCAGGCCTCGGCCAGCTCGTTCAGTCGTGGTGCTACCGAGCCACTCTTGGTGACGGACATTGAAGTCCCCCACCCAGAGTACCTTCTGGTCCATGTGGGTCCTGTGTATGGAGTTAAACCAGGGAAAGCTGGATGGATTGAAGGCCTTTTCTCGATTTCTGTTTTTATGTTCTAAAGAACGTTCATTTCACGACTGTGAAAGACTCAAACAGAATACATGCAACACTGACAAGTGAAAAAGGAAAACTTCCACATGCTAAAAAATACTTCAATAATTCATCACAGCTGTCATATTCTTAAATGTAACATGCAAGAATAAGAGTAGAAAACTATTTAAATTATACAAATACATGTGAAATGTTACTGAATTATTTTGATTTGTGGATTGACATTAATAGCAGATTCCAAAGTGATGAGTCGTACCTTCAGCAGCTCTCGTGCAATAAATGGTTTGTCCTTGCCACATCAATGCAGAGGTTATTCAGTGTTGTGAAGCGAGTTGGCTGCAGCCCTCAGTAGGAGAGGTAAAGCTGCTAAAAAAATGAACGTACTTTTTGCCCAACATGGACAGTGGAGTGTTTGGGGCATTTCATTTCAGATTGTTACTGTCTCAGGAAATTCTGCGCCATTTTCACATTCAAAAGTTTGAAATAGGACCTTTCATTCTCCATCCCTGCAGAGTGCATGGTGTTAATTGTTAAGGGATTAACAATTAACCCACTGAGCATGGATGCTGAATGAAGTATAGTTTCGTCCTGTGCTCCCATATTCACTTTGGATGGTCCAGGAATGCCCAAGCTTAGTATCTTCATGGGCAATGTAGGTGCATCATGGAGCTTTAGGCCTATGCAAGGCGTAAATAAATCCATGTTTCCATTAACTGTCTGTCTTCACGGAAGAAGACAAAAAAAAACCTCTCAGAAATACGAGAGAACCAAGGGTCTGTCGAGAATGAGTAACTGAAAGAAATTAGTATTAGTTAAAAAAAATAGTACTGGAGAAATTATTGGGACTGAAAGTCGATAAATCCCAAGGACCTGGTGATCTACATCCCAGGGTTTTGAAAGAGGTGGCTATAGAGATAGTGGTTGCAAAATTCTATAGATTCTGAAATGGCTCCTGCAGATTGGAGGGTAGCAAATATATCCCCACTATTTAAGAAAGGAGAGAGAGAGAAAACAGGGAACTGCAGGCCTGTTAGCCTGACATCAGTAGTAGGGAAAATGCTAGAATCTATTATAAAGGATGTGATAACAGAACACTTAAAAAATAATAGGATTTGACAGAGTCAACATGGATTTATGAAAGGGAAATCATGTTTGGCAAACCTATTGGAGTTCTTTGAGGATGTAGCTAGTAGGATAGATAAGGGCGAACCAGTGGATGTGGTTTATTTGGATTTTTGGAAGGCTTTCGATAAGATCCCATACAGGAAGGGTGAACAAAGTTAGAGAATTGGTTAACAGACAGAAAACAGAGAGTAGGAATAAATGGGTCTTTTTCAGGTTGGCAGACTGCGACCAGTGGGATACCGCAGGGATCGGTGCTTAGACCCCAGCTATTCACAATATATATCAATAATTTGGATGAGGGCACCAAATGTAATATTTCCAAGTTAGCTGACGACACAAAACTAGGTGGGAATGTGAGTTGTGAGGAGGATGCAAAGAGGCTTCAAGGAGATACAGACAGTCTAAGTAAGTGGGCAAGAACATGACAGATGGAATATAATGTGGAAAAATGTGAAGTTATCCACTTTGGTAGGAAAAACAGAAATGCAGAGTATTTTTTAAATTGTGAGAGATTGGGAAATGTTGACGTTCAATGTTGGGTGTCTTTGTTCATGAGTCACTGAAAGCAAACATGCAGGTGCAGCAAGCAATTAGGAAGGCAAATGGTATGTTGGCCTTTATTGCAAGAGGCTTTGAGTAAAGGAGTAAAGATGTCTTACTGCAATTATATAGGGCCTTGGTGAGACCACACCAGGAGTAGTGTGTACAATTTTGGTCTCCTTACCTAAGAAAGGATATACTTGCCATAGAGCGAGTGCAACAAAGGTTCATCAGACTGATTCCTGGGATGGCGGGATTGTCGTACGAGGAGAAATTGAGTAGACTAGGCCCTTATTCTCTAGAATTTAGAAGAATGAGAGGTGATCTCATTGAAACATACAAAATTCTTACAGGGCTCAACAGGGTTGATGCAGGGAGGATGTTTCCCCTGGCTGGGGAGTCTAGAACCAGGGGTCACAGTCTCAGAATAAGGGTTGGGCCATTTAGGACTGAGATGAGGAGAAATTTCTTCACTCAGAGGGTGGTGAATCTTTGGAATTCTCTACCCCAGAGGGCTGTGTAGGTTCAGTCATTGAGTACATTCAAAACAGAGATCAATAGATTTCTAGATATTAAAGGCATCAAGGGATATGGGGGTGGTGCAGGAATATGGCTTTGAGGTAGAAGATCAACCATGATCTTGTTGAATGGCGGAGCAGGCTCAAGGGGCCGGATGGCCGACTCCTGCTCCTATTTCTTATGTTCTTATGCAACTTGCATAGACCTCAAGCTGCTGACGTGAATATATCTTGATGTTCTGATTTTATCCACTAGTGAGGAACCAGTGCTAACAACACCCCTTTCCAAACTTCCAGGCCCCAAAATTCAAAAGGACAAATCAGCAAATAAGTATAAGTGCGAGCAGAGCGAAATCATCTGTGCTTTGTCAGATTGCCAGGGCTTGGGGGCCATGTGATCCCTGGCTGTAGTTTGGATGAGCCAGGGATAGAGAGGTATTATACACAGACCAGAGATTTGACACGCTAATTTATTTACTAAATTAAGAACTATTAAATATAGGAAATTAGACAAATATTGAAGTAAAACAGCACTGACACAGATATCATCAGAGCTCTCAGCAGCCCTTCTTCAACAGTTAGAACAGTCATTTCAGGTCTGTCAGTTGAATAATGGCATTGTGAATGTTAATAGTGCAGTCCTCTTGTGCCCCTTGGTAATAGAACATTTCCTGCTGTAGCTCTCGAGTAGGGAGCTTTGAAAGTTGTTTCACACTTAAGGAGCTCTTTAGGTTGATCAGCCTTCAAAATGCAGCAAGAAGCGAAAGAGTCTGCAAATTTCTGCTTGCTTACTTTGGAGAAGGAAAGCAGTCACGTTTTAAAGACACAAAATACATCAAATCACCTTGTACTTTTAAGATAATCCACGGTCACTTTCACCCAAAACCAGTTAGCAACCATAACGAACTAAATCTGTGCCAGACAATCACAAACAATTCCTGATTCAGAATTGAATACGTGGGGTCAAATTAATCCCATTCCATTAACGGCTGCAAAATACAAGACCACATATTTATCCTCAGCACATTTACCCTAATTTAGCCAATAGCACTTTTAGAAGCTGTGCGGTTCTCCTGTTGTCTGGGGCCCTTGCATAGAATCATAGAAAAGTTACAGCAAGGAAGGAGGCCATTCAGCCCATCGAGTCCGTGCCAGCTCTCTGCACGAGCAATCCACTACCCACTACCCCCCACCCCCATAGCCCTGCACAGTAACTGCAAGTATAAACTGGCGGACCTGAAAAGAACTCATGGCAGTAACACAAAAATGTAGGTCTAGGTGTCTGCCATTAAGGGCAGTAAGCACTAGGTACCTTTCACGTATGTTTAGTCTCTACCAAGATGACCCTCAACTGAGTTTGTAAAGCCTATGCGACCTGGGTTGGGTTGTATATTTCCCTGTTCATACCGTTAACTTTTATAATATTGTGCATTCTTAATTTATGTCCAATAACCCCCCAAAAAATCCACTGATATTACATTTTAACTGTGCCCAATCGTGGAAACACATATTTGTGTTGAGATTTCCCGCGATTCACAGAGGACGCCGCATATTGCAATGAGGACCGCTGCCTCTCAGTCTCCAATTGGAGCCACACAGAGATTAGCACAAAGCAGGAAGAGAGTATAAATGGGGGTGGGCATTGCACAAATGTTACTCTCCCCAAACCCCAACAAAAATAAGGCATCTTAAACTGGTTTCCTAAAGGTTGCCAACCCCTTTGAAGAAAAGATGGTCACGTGTTTAATCCTTGACTGAAAGAATATTCTGCTGATATTATATTCAAAATAAAAGCACAAATTTTGTGATTTGTGACGTTCTAGCCAACAAAATATCACAGTACAGAAATATTTGCAGTCGATGTTTATTTTGTTAACACCAATATAAACAATGCCACAGAAATGAAGGAAAAGACCCAAAAATAGGCAGATCCTCTCATCTTTGGCTGGTTTTACAGCAACTTCTTGGAAACAAGAGCTCTCCCCTGCTCAGTCAGTCTGATTTCAACTTAAAACTAATTCCCGTCAACTCACCAACAAACGGCTCATCCTCACATTTCCTTTTCTGTGCTTTTTTTCAATTCTGCTGTGATATTAACTTTTTTTTAAAAAAAAGTTAAGGAGGACTAGAAGACCTAAAAATGGCTAAGAAAAATAAGCGTTTTCTTAAAAAAAACAGATCAAAAACCACAGAGGAAAGACTGCCATTGAACTTCTAATTTAGAAAATTCTACTGCTGACCCAAAATTAAAAGCAGGAATTTTGCAGACAGACCCCTTGGCCTTATTGTACGATGGGGGAAAAACACATCGTCCAAAGTAAAATATCTGACATTAGCTAGAAGATCCTCTCTGGTGAGGGGAAACAGGGTGAGGAAAAAAAACTTAGAATTTATGCCAGGCATTTATCTTCTATTATACCCTTCACTAAACCTCCCTACATTGAAGAGTAATAAATATGTACAAAATTCGGAACTTTAAAAAAATGCTATTTGAAACCTGATTAAGTAGCTGTACAAAGTCTCTGAGCTCCCTGCAGAATGCCATCTGGTTAGGCCATTCACTATTTACAGTTAAACAGGCCAACATGAGCAGTTACAACATCCTGCATTTTCATTTCAGGGTGAATGATTTCACTGCTCATAATAATCAGTCCCAGGGTTGACATATAGCTCTAAACCACAGAAAGTTTAAACCTGCCAAATGTGGAAGTTCAGGAGACTAACATTTAGAATTTGATAGAAAGCACCTGTAACTAGAAATAATTCAATATGTGTCACGTCTACTAATGCCAATCCTCACATCACTGATAGCCTAAATTGCAATAATCTTAAAGACATATACTGTACATTGAACCATTACAGTAACCTACATCCAACAACATTTAAGGTTCTCGTTCTACTAAATGGCTACAACTGTAAGATCACTTCGTTTTTCTTGGATCTTTGCACACAGCCCCAAAACAGTTCCAGAATGCTGATCTTTTAGTGTAAAGCAATGGGGTGTGCTTATGCACAACATAATGCTCCACTTCCTGAATCACTTTCAAGTGGATCTGAACAAATCCAAAAGCACAGCATTTTAGTGCATCAAATAATGTGCCACGGAGCAGCCATGTACGTGCTTTCACCCTTCAATGCACAAGTGATAAGTTCATAGAAGTATCACGAGGACAAGGTGCAGAGCGGAAGTCAGGCATTTCTCCAGAAGAAAGGATAAGGTAAAGGGGCAAGTCAGCTGCCACTCTACCCTCCTCTGCCAAACAATCAACTCAACAGTAACCACGCAAAAGCGTCACAGATCTGCTGTCTGAGTGAACAGCACAAGGGAAGATCTGCAGAAATACAAATATATGACAAATAGGAGGAGCAGTAACTTTGTAAAAAACTACCGATTTATTTTTCAATGGTCAGCTCCATTTAGCTTGAACTGTTGAGCAATAGGACTTTTGACTCATCCTGAAATACTGGCCATTTTAAATTGAACTTCTATCCATTGAATAGGGAAAGAAAATCACACTAGTTCCCTGAGTCATATGTGGTGGAGAATCACAGTAATTAACAGCTTGTTGATTTCAGACAGGGGATCAATCCAGTAGAAAAGCTATCTGAAAAGTTTTGCAATAAACTGGAGAGGCTGGGTTTGTTCTCCTTACAGCAGAGACAGTTAAGTAGAGATTTGATAGAGGATTTCAAAATTATGAACGTTTTTGATAGAGTAAATAAGGAGAAACTGTTTCCAGTGGCAGAAGGGTCGGTAACCAGAGGACACAGATTTAAGGTGATCGGCAAAAGAGCCAGAGGCGACACGAAGAACATTTTTTTTTACACAGCAAGTTGTAATAATCTGGCATGCACTGCCTGAAAGGGTAGTGAAAGCAAATTCAATAGTAACTTTCAAAAGGAAATTGAATACTTTGAAGGGAAAAAATTTACAGGGCTAGGGGGAAAGAGCCGAATGGCCTCCTCCTGTGCTGTACCAACTATGATACGATGACATTTTATTTGCTATTTTCCCAAAATTCAAGGGTAAACTCTTTGCTCCATTTTCTCGTGTTGTCCAATAGAAACTGCTCACTAGCCACATGGGTGGCTTACACTAACACCGTTTAATGCACTAATTTTAGTAGAAAGCGTCTTGCACACAATGCAGGTAAAAATGCTTCACATATGTGTCTATTTACTTAACAAACATCTACCACCATTCAGTAACCAAGGAAGTAAGGTACTCACATTGATCAAACAACACTCCCAAACTCTGCTTATCGTCTCACCATTTTACCAACAAACACACAAAATGGTTAAAGTATACGTGCATAAGCCATGCGAATGAGTATTGAGATCACATGCCCAACGACTGTGTCCGTTACTAGTTTTTTTAATTTACTAATCAAAAATGTAATTAGCCACATCTGGATTCCCAATTAGCCACATGTGGCTAGCAACCAACATATTGGACAACACTGCTTTAGGCCACATACCAACCTGAAGGTGACCTACAAGATTATGCAAATGTTGCTCTAACCTGGCTGCTGGCAGGTGCAGCAGAGAATCAGAATTATGACTCCTTCCCAGTGGGGATATGCCTGGTTGCTGCTCAGGGCTCCTTAAAGACACAAGGCTGAGTTTGGTCTGGGGAGATTGCTGGCACAGACCAACACTTCGCAGTGCCGCACTGCACCACACAAATGTTGTCTCTTAAGAAGCAAATGTTATTAAATTGACTTTACTGACGGACTTCTTTCTTACTTCATTCGCTCCCCAAACCTCTTAATTTACAAAGCTGAATTATTAGAAAATTTAAAAGGTGCTTCTGTGGACACAAGCCAAAACTGACTCTTTCAATCTCTTTGGCATATAATGTATTCAATAGTCTTCAGTATAGATTCCAGTATTTCTGATGTCAGCAATATTATTTTTAATGAGTCACCATGAACTAGAAATTGAGCGCAATCATGGGGACAATGCAGACCTGTACCTGAGATCCCAAAAGAAGCAGATTATTTGCTACTTTTATCCATCACTAGGTCCATTTTCAGCCATACAGTAGGAGCATGTATCTCAGTATAGATCCCTACACATTCCAATTACATGCATGCTCAGGATCTCCTTGCACGGCTGGCTGCACCCTTTCTGCTGGCATAACCAGCTGTTTATCACAGCAATCTTCTGACAGCACTGAAATGTCAGGCCCTTATCCTTACTGGTGGAATTACCTGGACCATTTATGGAGTGTGGGTCTGTGCCAGGGCTCCAAACTACAATTTGTTCAGCGAGATCTCCACTGTCCTGACACAGCAAATCTCTGCAGCCTGTATCACAAGGATATCATATTGTAACATGGACAACTCATCTGTGTTCACATTTCACCTCCTGAATACTTTAATAGATCGCACTGGGATCAATTCGTCGATATTTTGAGATTGTCACCAGGGATTAACACAGAACATTTTTTTTAAATCCAATTAAACCGAACATGCATTCTTGTAATTGGGATGCACTTTCTCTTTTTAAAACGTACCCAGAAATTCCCTACCGCCTATCTCTGACCGTGCTTTCAAAGGATTTCTTGCAGCAATTATGTTTTTTCCCCTATATGCCTCAACGAGTGGTAAATTTTTAATTCCAAAGCTGTGCATCTAAATCCACAATTGCTGCAGATCACCAGCCACCAAGTCATTTAACCCTCTGATGAAATGCGTTTTTTTATTTGAGAGGTGAACGGCCAAATCCCATAGTGCAGGACATCGCCAAGGTTAAAAAGATTAAAAGAGAAGACGAGATAGATTAGTTTGTAGTGATGAGGTAGCATCAAACTTGGGTTTTCAAAGCTTGAAGATTGCAGGAAAAGGCTGAGGGAGATGAGGAGGTCCACAGGGCAAGAATGATTTAGAGTAGAATGTTCTCTGGTGGTAGTCTTGATTTCAGCATGGTGGGGACGTAGGGAGGAGCAAGAGTGCAGCTTGAAAGAAATGAAGTGAAAGCAAGAGGCTACACCAGAAAATCTGAGGCAGGTTAACCAATATTGCTCTCACACACCTAGTATTGGGATCTAGAGTGATGCGCTTCAAAACAAATGAGTTGCTACCACAAAACGGGAGCTGCACAGTGAAGACATAACACATTTCATCAGAGAGGACAGGATGTGGGTTCACACTCATTATGCACATAAACACACAAAGTTCCTGATCTCAGCTGTGCTGCTCTGTGACTTCCCGCAACTCCCCCTGATGGTGGGGGAATTGCAGTAAGTTACCTTAGAGTGACTTCACGTGCTCGGTAGTCATTTTCACAGCAACATTCTCAGAGGCCTAGGAACAAGTCCAGCCTCCGTCTCAGCCAAGGAATCATATGTAGCACAATAAGAGGACAAGAAAAAAGGATAAATGCGTGCACCAATAAAGCGTAAACTGCTGGTGTTCAATTCACTCTTTGATCAATACACTTAACCTTGGTGCTAAGTTAAGAATTTTTTTTTGAATCTTCAGAAAACAGACACTGCTACTTTACCTATTCATTCAACCTCTAATTATATTCCTGGGTTCCAGACATACACTTAAAGCATTTACTGTTACAACACAGACTGTCTATAATTTTAAAACATCTAAAATTAGGTGTTTAGTCAACCATAAAAAATACTCAACTTCTGATTAGCATTTCCATACATTTTAACACAGGGCTTAGATGACATGTTAATTGCCATGTCATAAAAGGCAACAGAAACCTACGAAGAAGGAAAATGAAGACAGTGATATAAGGACAGTGATATAAGCAATAATGAAGTCTAGGGTTGCCACTTGGGCTTCTCCCCTTCAGCTGTCTTACTGTAAGAATGGGAATGGTGAGACATAAACTCACTCATTAGTATTGGCTGGATTCATACTAGGCACAAACGGGATAAAAACAGATTCAGGAATATTTAGCACATCTGTTCAAAGCTGCCATTGATCTTTCAAGTGGCAAACTGACCTTAACAGTTTTCAAAATCAAATGGATTAAAAGGACATGTATTCAAACAGGAGAACACATGGAGAAACAGATTTTAATTTTAACTACTTTACAGAGAGTGTGGTGAATATATTGAACAGACTGCCCAAGCAGAATGTGGAGGCAAAATAGTGTCAGCAAATTCAAGCGGGAACTGGATACACATTTGGCAAAGAAAGGGTTTGATAGAAAGAATGGTGAATGGGATGTTTCAAGCTATGGTCTGTTCCAGCAGTATACATTTCTATGTGCCTACACAGCATATTACATCCACCAACAGTAAGCAGAATTATTATGGGTCTGCCAGTATCAACGCATTCAGAAAGCCGTAGATGAAACTTAATTAAAATTTACTTATATCACATCAAGTAAGTGCAGTTCACCGTAGCAGTGTTTTCTATTCTAAGCAGCAATAAATCAAAATCGACGGGGAGACCAAACACTTTTAAAGTGAGGAGGGGAAATAAAATAATTTGCTTTACATTGGTCATGCAGAGCATAAAGGGTTAACTGCCTTGTAACTTTTATTATTACGCAGGTGCTGAACCTTGACCTATGAGCCAATTCCATATAAAAAGTTCCCAAAAATACTTCAGTGACTCCTGGAGGGATCCATACTTTTCAAAACCACAAACCATTAAAAACAAAGAATGTAAAGAATCTAAAAGGATCTATAAAAATTCCTGAACACAGTGTTGTCTACATATGGACTTAACACGGAGGGAAGGCCCATAAACAAAACTTGTGTCTCGATCACTTCTAAATGGCGGTTCTTCCAAGGAATATTTGGCAATATTGTAATCTGATTCAGTTATGACAGATACAACTCTTGTCTAAATATGTATTTTTCTGTTCAAAATATATGATGTGGTTATAAAATGTAAATGTGGATGTGATTCTTTTTTTCTTTTTAAAAAGAGCTGAAAAGTATTAGGATTAAAGCAATTAAAAGGAGGTCCTTACAGCTCCAAGTTCAAATACAGCCCAGTCAGAAATATGCCCTCCCCCGGAACTGTTCTAAAACGTAGCGCAGTAAGCAACACAAATTGGGAGCAGTGTGAATACAATTCCCAGTGGACTTCAATGGTATGAGGGAAGAGCTTAAACAGATTGACTGAGGGAGACTGTAGACACCTCAGTGGAGGACAAATGGAACAACTTCAAAGGCATACTGAAGAGCTTTAAAGATAAATATATATCTAGGACTAGCAAGTATAGGCTAAACAAGCAAGTTCCAAAATGGATAAACAAAACCAGACTATTAGAAGTGAAATACAGCAGCAAACTCCACAAAGCTTGTCAGGCGAAAGGTGTGGGAGTACACTTTGAAGAATACAGGATCACTCAGAGATATGCTTAATGACTGGGCATGGGAGGAAAGAGAAATCGGAAAATGGAAATAGCTACAGATGCTTAACACCAGCAAGAAATTGCTCCAGTACTTTAACAGCAAGAGGACTGCTGGGGAAAAGGCAACAACCTTAAAGGATGCTAACTGGGTCAAAACAGAGGACGAAGAAAACCTTTTATTTAATACTTCTTAGGAGGTATTCATGAGAGGGGGCCTCAGCATGATACCCCCCACATAGACACAGATATCATGATATTGGCACTTGATAGCACTTTGATTCACTCCACATGATATCAAGAAACAGCTGAGTGCACTGGATACAGCAAAGGCAATGGGCCCCGACCACATCCCGGCTGCAGTACTGAAGACTTGTGCTCCAGAACCAGCTGCGCTTCTAGCCAAGCTGTTCCAGTACAGCTACAACACTGGCATCTACCCGACAATGTGGAAAATTGCCCAGGTATGTCCTGTCCACAAAAAGCAGGACAAATCCAATCCAGCCAATTACCGCCCCATCAGTCTACTCTCAATCATCAGCAAAGTGACGGAAGGTGTCGTCGACAGTGTTATCAAGCGGCACTTACTCACCAATAACCTGCTCACCGATGCTCAGTTTAGGTTCCGCCAGGACCACTCTGCTTTAGACCTCATTACAGCCTTGGTCCAAACATGGACAAAAGAGCTGAATTCCAGAGGTGAGGTGAGAGTGACTGCCCTTGACATCAAGGCAGCATTTGACTGAGTGTGGCACCAAGGAGCCCTAGTAAAATTGAAGTCAATGGGAATCAGGGGGATAACTCTCCAGTGGCTGGAGTCATACCTAGCACAAAGGAAGATGGTCGTGGTTGTTGGAGGCCAATCATCTCAGCCCCAGGACATTGCTGCAGGAGTTCCTCGGGGCAGTGTCCTGGGCCCAACCATCTTCAGCTGCGTCATCAATGACCTTCCCTCCATCATAAGGTCAGAAATGGGGATGTTCGCTGATGATTGCACAGTGTTCAGTTCCATTCGCAACCCCTCAAATAATGAAGCAGTCCGAGCCCGCATGCAGCAAGACCTGGACAACATCCAGGCTTGGGCTGATAAGTGGCAAGTAACATGCAAGCCAGACAAGTGCCAGGCAATGACCATCTCCAACAAGAGAGAGTCTAACCACCTCCCCTTGACATTCAATGGCATTACCATCGCCGAATCCCCCACCATCAATATCCTGGGGGTCACCATTGACCAGAAACTTAACTGGACCAGCCATATAAATACTGTGGCTACAAGAGCAGGTCAGAGGCTGGGTATTCTGCGGTGAGTGACTCACCTCCTGACTCCCCAAAGCCTTTCCGCCATCTACAAGGCGCAAGTCAGGAGTGTGATGGAATACTCTCCACTGCCTGGATGCGTGCAGCTCCAACAACACTCAAGAAGCTCGACACCATCCAGGACAAAGCAGCCCGCTTGATTGGCACCCCATCCACCACACTAAACATTCACTCCCTTCACCACCGGTGCACAGTGGTTGCAGTGTGTACTATCCACAGGATGCACTGCAGCAACTCGCCAAGGCTTCTTCGACAGCACCTCCCAAACCCGCGACCTCTACCACCTAGAAGGACAAGGGCAGCAGGCACATGGGAACACCACCACCTGCACGTTCCCCTCCAAGTCACACACCATCCTGACTTGGAAATATATCGACGTTCCTTCATCGTCGCTGGGTCAAAATCCTGGAACTCCCTTCCTAACAGCACTGTGGGAGAACCTTCACCACACGGACTGCAGCGGTTCAAGAAGGCGGCTCACCACCACCTTCTCAAGAGCAATTTGGGATGAGCAATAATTGCTGGCCTTGCCATAGATGCCCACATCCCATGAACGAATGAAAAAACAAGATAATCCCACTATCCCATGGACTTCAATTAATGAGCTGGAGGTTCTGGACAGGCAAAGCTCAAAACAAAGAAATCTGTGGGGACTGATGTTATTTATTTCAGGGTGCCAAGAGAAACAAGTAATGAGATTTATAAAAGTGCTGATTGCCATTATGAGAGGATCATTGAACACTGGAGGTTCTATTCAATTGGAAATGAGTTAATGTAGTACCCAAATTCAAAAAAGATGATAGATCTATTATGGGAAACTACAGATTCATTTGACTTACAGAAATGACTGGCAAACTGATGGAATCAATTATCAGGAACAAACTCAATTATCTGTACAATAATAATCTAGTAAATAATGGCCAGTACAGTTTCAGAAGGAGAAGATTGTGCCTGACCAAGCTCTGACTTTTTTTGACTGTGGTAAACCTTATGACGTGGTGTATGGGAACCTCCAAAAAGTCTGTGACACACTTCCTCATGAAATGCTGCTGTATATGCAAACATCAGTAAAATTCATAATCTAACCTAGAAAAGGATAAGCGGCTAAAATAGAGAAAGCAATGGTTACTTTTTAGAGGAGCACTGTCAGGGGGAGTGAGTAAATTATCGCAGGGCACCCTGTACTGGGACCTCTACTATTTCTGATTTATATCAATGGCTTAGGATCGTAGAATGGTTACAGCACGGAAGGAAGCCATTCAGCCCATCGAGTCCATGCCGGCTCTCTGCAAGTGCAATCCAGCTAGTCCCACTCCCCACCTTATCCCCGTAGCCCTGCAACTTTTTTCCCTTCAAGTACTTATCCAGTTCCCTTTTGAAAGCCATGATTGAATCTACCCCCACCACCCCCTCAGGCAGTGCATTCCAGATCATAACCACTTGCTGTGTAAAAAAGTTTTTCCTCATGTCACCTTTGTTTCTTTTGCCAAACACCTTAAGTCCAAGTCATTTGGTTCTTGACCCGTCTGCCAATGGGAACAGTTTCTCTGTGTCTAGACTCCATAATTTTGAATACCTGTATCAAATCTCCTCTCAACCTTCTCTGCTCTAAGGAGAACAACCCCAGCTTCTCCAGTCTATCCTCGTAACTGAAGTCCCTCATCCCTGGAATCATTCTAGTAAATCTCTTCTTCTCCCTCTCTAAGGCCTTCACATCCTTCCTGAAGTGTGGTGCCCAGAACTGAACACAATACTCCAGATGTGGCCAAAAAAATGTTTTATAAAGGCTCATCATGGCTTCCTTGCTTTTGTACTCTATGCCTCTATTTATAAAGCCCAGGATCCCGTATGCTTTCTTAACCGCTTTCTCAACCTGCCCTGCCACCTTCAACGATTTGTGCACATATAACCCCAGATCTCTCTGTTCCTGCACCCCTTTTAGAATTGCACTTTTTAGTTTACATTGCCTCTCCTCGTTCTTCCTACCAAAATATATCACTTCACACTTTCCTGCATTAAATTTCATCTGCCACATGTCTGCCCATTCCACCAGCCTGTCTAAGTCCTCTTGAAGTCTATCACTATCCTCCTCACTGTTCATTATACTTGATGTGGAGATGCCGGTGATGGACTGGGGTTGACAATTGTAAACAATTTTACAACACCAAGTTATAGTCCAGCAATTTTATTTTAAATTCACAAGCTTTCGGAGGCTACCTCCTTCCTCAGGTGAACGATGTGGAAATGAAATCCTCGAAATGAAATCGCATTTATAATTCACAGAACAATGCTTGGTGATTACAGACAGTTTTTTCAACTGCCCGTTGCCAAGGCAATCAGTGTGCAGACAGACAGGTGTTACCTGCCAGGTCTCAGAATATACAAATCACCAAAAAAAACAACAAACAAAAAAAAGAGATAGAGAGGTAGAAACATAGAAAAGACAGCAACTGACCCGTTATATTAAAAACAGATAACATTTGTTCGCTGGTGGGGTAACGTGTAGCGTGACATGAACCCAAGATCCTGGTTGAGGCCGTCCTCATGGGTGCGGAACTTGGCTATCAATTTCTGCTCGACGATTTTGCGTTGTCGTGTGTCTCGAAGGCCGCCTTGGAGTACGCTTACCTGAAGGTCGGTGGATGAATGTCCATGACTGCTGAAGTGTTCCCCGACTGGGAGGGAACCCTCCTGTTTGGCGATTGTTGCGCGGTGTCCGTTCATCCGTTGTCGCAGCGTCTGCATGGTCTCGCCAATGTACCATGCTCTGGGGCATCCTTTCCTGCAACGTATGAGGTAGACAACGTTGGCCGAGTCACAGGAGTATGAACCATGCACCTGGTGGGTGGTGTCCTCTCGTGTGATGGTGGTATCCGTGTCGATGATCTGGCATGTCTTGCAGAGGTTACCGTGGCAGGGTTGTGTGGTGTCGTGGACGCTGTTCTCTTGAAAGCTAGGTAATTTGCTGCGAACGATGGTCTGTTTGAGGTTGGGTGGCTGTTTAAAGGCGAGTAGTGGAGGTGTGGGGATGGCCATAGCGAGGTGTTCGTCGTCATTGATGACATGTTGAAGGCTGCGGAGAACATGGCGTAGTTTCTCCGCTCCGGGGAAGTACTGGATGACAAAGGGTACTCTGTTGGTTGCGTCCCGTGTTAGTCTCCTGAGGAGGTCTATGCGATTTTTTGCTGTGTCATCTGCAAATTTGGAAACTGTGCCCTGTACACCCAAGTCCAAGTCATTAATATATATCAAGAAAAGCAATGGTCCTGGTACTGACCCCTGAGGAACACCACTGTATACCCCCGCCCAGTCCGAAAAACAACCGTTCACCATTACTCTCTGTTTTGTGGGACTTAGCCAATTTCGTATCCATACTGCTACCGCCCATTTTGTTCCATAGGCTTCAACTTTGATGTGGCCTATTATGCGGCACTTTATCAAACGCCTTTTGGAAGTCCATATACATCACATCAACTGCATTGCCCTCATCCACCCTCTCTGTTACCTCATCAAAAAACTCAATCAAGTTCGTTAAATATGATTTACTTTTCACAAATCCGTGCTGGCTTTCCTTAATTAATCCACACTTGTCCAAGTGACTGTTAATTTCGACATGGACTCAAACTCAATGCAAAGTGATCAAGTTTACCAATTATACCAACTTTGGAGGGGGGGCGGGGAGTTGAGCTGGGCCTACAAAAGGAGTTTGATAAAAATCTGTAACTAGGCAGAACAGTAGCATGTGAAATTTAATACTGGTATTAACGCAAGGTACTATACAATGGGAAATATCCTTTGCGATGTAAAAATAGCTGAAAGAGATCTGGGGGTGTTAGTCAGCTCAGCACTTAGCATGTCAAAGCACTGGAGCAGCAGTTAACAAAGCAAACAGAACACTGAACTACTCACACTACCAATCAGTAGAGTATAAACCAGAGAAGGTCATGTTTGAAATGTACAGTCTGACCACACCTTAAACAATGTGTTCAATTGCTGTCACCAAGTTGCAAGGAAACATTCGAGCTCCGGAAGCTGTTAAATTCTACAAGGCCTATTCTCAGTATTAGAGAACTGAACTAGGAGGGTAGATTAGAGAAACTGGGTGCTTCAGCTTTGAAAGAGGCAACTGAAGGACCTTACAGAAGTATGCAAGACGTTAAACAGTATAAGCCAACGCATTACTTCAAGATTAACCATGACAGCTGAGTCAGAGGACAGGTTTAAACTGGTGATGGGTAAATTTCAGGGTGCCGGGAAGAACTTCTTCATGCGGACAATGACACTCAGTGGCCATCCAGGAAGAGCCCTGGAGGCAGTTAGATGTTCTAATGGGAGATCTTTGCTCATCTTGCGTAGGCTTCGAGGAGTTCCTGACATTTACCTGAGGAAGGGGGAAGCCTCCGAAAGCTTGTAGATTTCAAATAAAATCGTTGGACTATAACTTGGTGTTGTAAAATTGTTTACAATCATCTTTCCACTGAAAGCTAAGTGTTTTCACCTTGTGATCTTATGGATACAAGCCCAAACCACTAAGCTGCTGCTAATTTACTACTTACTAGCATCAACTGGACAATATTATTCAAAGAGGCCATAAGGATGGCTGGAGTGGGAAACAAAAAAGTTAGCTGCAGCATGGGAATTGAAGAAATCATGGAAAGTTGAATTAATTTACATTGTTGCAACAGGTTACAAATGGTTCAGATGTGCACCTATTCTTTGTGATGGCTGACCCATAAATTACAGATTAGGTTATACATGTAGCAATGGTGATATTGGGGGAAGGTTAGGTGAGAAACTGAAAATCAGAAGTTTTTTCAAACTAGACCTCTTTTAGGCCACTTTAGTTCACAGAGCTGACCTGTAAAGAGAAGCACTGGGTGTACATGTTTATTTCACTTCAAGAATGGACTAACATCACTTGCATCTTTTCATGATGTATTTTAGTTTGTGTAAAGGAGTGAAAGGCTCCCGAAAGCTTGCAAACGGGGTCCCACGTCCCAGAAATAATGGGTTCATTCAGACTGCGGCAGCTGCTGTACAGAAATTTAAATTCACATTAAAAATAAGTTGATCATGTTTACATTACCATGAATAAACAGGAATTCCATATGTAGAAGTACTCTTTTCAGTTCAGTATGTTTTAAATTTGACAAACTTTTCATATTTTGCTTCAAAAGATATTCTGGAGAAAAAAATGTCACTTCTGCAATAAAAATTAACGGTAGGACTGGAGGGCAGGAATCTATCTTACATTTGTGTAACAAAACTGGCAAACATATTGGAGCACTTTGTTTTCCTAGTTAAGATTGTAATATATTTTACTTTTTTTTTTATTGGTGTACTAGAAAGTAGGTAACTACAGACACCACCAGATCCCGGATCTTGAGAAACTCATTGAAAATCTCAGCATTTCAGGAAACCATTGCTGACAGAAAAACAAAATCAGTAAACAGTGATCAGGAGCGATGTTAAAATCAGTAAATTTAACAGCAAAAAGTGGTTAAAAATAGGAACAGGAGCTGCTCGTCCATGTGGTTAATATGAATTGTTAATTATGATGAACACGGAAGAAGTAACAGAAAGAGTAGACAAGGGTAATGCAGTAGATGTAATATATTTGGATTTTCAAAAGAAATTTGATACACTACCACATTGTGGACTCGTGACTAAGGTCAGAGCATGTGGAGTCAGGGAACATGTAGCAGAATGGATAGCAAGCTAGATACAAAACAGAAAAGAGAGTCGGGGTTACGGGTAGCTACTTAGCCTGGCAAAAAGTGGTGTTTCACAGGGATCAGTGCTGGGACCACTGTTGTTCCCAATTTACATTAAAGATTTGGACTTGGGAATCGGAAGTACAATTTCAAAATTTGCGGATGACGCCAAATTGGGAGGTGTAGTTACTACAAAGGAAGAATGAGTTAAAATGCAGGAAGACATTAATATACTTGTAGAATGAGCATGTAATTGACAAATGAATTTCAATACAGATAAATGTGAGGTGGTGCACTTTGGTAGGAAGAATAAGGAGGCCACATACTGCTTGGATAATAAGAGTCTAAATGGGGTAGAAGAGAAGAGGGATCTCGGGATACAGTTACACAAATCACTAAAAGTAGCGATGCAGGTTAATAAGGCCGTAAAAAAGGCAAACCAAGCACTGGGGTTCATTTCTAGAGGGCCAGAATTGAAAAGCAGAGGAGTTATGTTAAACTTGTATAGAACCTGGGTTAGACCACATTTGGACTTCTGTGAACAGTTCTGGTCTCCATATTATAAAAGGGATATAGAAGCATTGGAGAAAGTGCAAAAAAAGATTCAGAAGGATGATACCAGAACTGAGAGAGTATACTTCTGAGGAAAGGCTGAGGCTCTTTTCTCGAGAAAAGAGCAGGCTGAGGGATGACCTGATCAAGGTCTTTAAGACAATGAAAGATTTTGATGGGGTAGATGTAGAGAAAATGTTTACACTTGTGTGGGAGTCCAAAACTAGAGTCATAAATATAAGATAGTAACTAATAAATCCAATAGGGAATTCAGGAGAAACTTCTTTACCCAGAGAGTGGTTAGAATGTGGAATGCGCCACCACAAGGGGTAGTTGAGGCAAATAGCATAGATTCATTTAAAGGGAAGCTAGATGAGCACACAAGGAAGAAAGGAATAGAAGGGTACGGTGACAGGGTTAGATGAAGTAGGGTGGGAGGAAGCTCGTGTGGAGTATAAACGCCGGCATAGACCAGTTGGGCCGAATGGCCTGTTTCAGTGCTGTTGACTCGATGTGACCTTCGATGTTTTAATATAAAGTTTTGCAAATTCAGGGAAGTAAACCATTTGGGTTTCCAATGGCGTTTTAAGCATTCCCAACGTTTATTGTCTCTTCGACCCCAGTGGCAGGTTATTTAGAATTCTAGGTAAGTTTTTCCTAATGTCTCTCACTTTTTTTCTACTTGTGTTCCTTCTAGCCCTCCTTTCTTGGCTTACTTTGAAGCAATATTCAGAGTTTACCTTAGCCGTGCCACTTAATATTTTACATGAGGTCCTCCTTTACCACCTTCTTTCTAAAGCAAGGGTGTCTAAACTACAGCTCTTGGATTAAATGCAATCCTCCTCTCAAAGCCCATGTAATTCATTTATAATTCTTACAAAATAAACAAATATTTTGTATCTGTCTTCGCAGTAGAAGACACAAAAGGCATACCAGAAAGAGTGAGGAACTTAAAGTAATTAATATCAGCAGAGAAAAAGTACTGGAGAAACTAATGGGACGAAAAGCCGATAAATTCCCTGGACCTGATGGCCTATATCCTAGGATTCTAAAAGAGGTGGCTGCAGAGATGGTGGATGCATTGGTTGGGATCTTCTAAAATTCCCCAGATTCTAGAACGATCCAAGCGGATTGGAAGGTAGCACATGTAACACCGCTATTCAAGAAAGGAGGGAGAGAGAAAACAGGGAACTACAGGCCAGTTAGCCTGACATCAGTCGTCTGGAAAATGCTGGAATCATTATTAAGGAAGTGGTAACAGGGCACTTAGAAAATCATAATGTGATTAGGCAGAGTCAACATTGTTTGTGAATGGGAAATCGTGTTTGACAAATTTAATAGAATTTTTTGAGGATGAAACTAGTAGGGTAGATAAAGGGGAACCAGTGGATGTAGTATATTTGAATTTTCAAAAGGCATTCGATAAGGTGCCACATAAAAGGTTGTTATGCAAGATAAGGGCTCATGGGGTTGGGGGTAGTCTATTAGCACGGATAGAGGATTGGTTAACAGACAGAAAAGACAGTAGGGATAAACAGGTCATTTTCAGGTTGGCAGGCTATAACCAGTGGGGTGTCGCAAGGATCGGTGCTTGGGCCTCAGCTATTTACAATCTATATTAATCACTTAGATGAGGGGACCGAGTGTAATGTATCTAAGTCTGCTGACGATACAAAGCTAGGTGGGAAAGTAAGCTGAGGAGCACACAGAGTCTGCAAAGGGATTATAGACAGGTTAAGTGAGTGGGCAAGAAGATGGCAGATGCAGTGTAATGTAAGGAAATGTGAAGTCATTCACTTTGGTAGGAAGAATAGAAAAACAGAATATTTTTTAAATGATGAGAAAACTATTAAATGTTGGTGTTCAGAGAGATTTAAGTGTCCTCGTACAAGAAACACAAAAAGTTAGCATGCAGGTACAGCAAGCAATTAGGAAGGCAAATGGCATGTTGGCCTTTATTGCAAGGGGGTTGGAATACAAGAGTAAGGCAGTCTTACTACAATTATATAGGGCTTTGGTGAGTCCTCACCTGGAGTACTGCGTACAGTTTTGGTCTCCTTATCTAAGGAAGGATATACTTGCTTTGGAGCCGGTGAAACATAGGTTCACTAGATTGATTCCTGGGTTGAGAGGGTTGTCCTATGAGGAGAGATTGAGTAGGATGGGTCTATACTCTCTGGAGTTTAGAAGAATGAGAGGTGATCTCATTGAAACATGTAAGATTCTGAGGGGGCTTCACAAGGTAGATGATGAGAGGTTGTTTCCCCTGGCTGGAGAGTCCAGAATTTGGGGGCAAAGTCTCAAGATAAGAGGTTGGCCATTTAGGACTGAGATGAGGAGGAATTTCTTCACTCAGAGGGTTGTGAATTTTCGGAATTCTCTACACCAGCAGGCTCTGGGTGCTCAGTTGTTGAGTATATTCAAGGCCGAGATAGATAGAGTTTTGGACTCTAGGGGAATCAAGGTTTATGGGGATCAGGCGGGAAAGTGGAGTTGAGGTCAAAGATCAGCCATGAGCTTGTTGAACGGCGGAGCAGGCTCGAGGGGCCATATGGCCTACTCCTGGTCCTATTTCTGATTTTTTATATTCTCACTGCTTTGTCTGGTTTGAATTTTATAGACCTAGAGGTTCAAAAGTGCTGTCGCCTCACTGGTGAATAAAATTGAAACAAGAACACCCACACTTTTTGGAATCAGCAGCTTGCGATATATAAAAATGAATGGGAACAGAATCACAAAGGCTCCATGATATGTACCCAAGTATCTCATGAAGAGACAAAGGTGGACATTTCTGCTCTAAACCAGAGTGCCTGGATCTTCAGGAGTCTGCGAAGGGACACTAGCATATGAACAGGGCCATCAGATTTCTATACTGATTGACTTACCGACATGCATGCTAATAATAGCACCTTTGTTGACACTGTCTTTCAGAAGTTAAGAGGGTGGGGGAGGCAGCATTTGCAGGGTCTCTGGAAATTGCCAATATGCACTGAGAGTCCCCCACACATTAAAGTTTGAAAAGCACCTCTTCTCTAATCGTTTCCCCATAGCTCAACCCCTGTGTACAGTATCTTTCTTGTGGGTTGGTGACCAGAATGGAACACAGTACTCCAAAGGTGGCCTGGTAAGTGAATTGTAAAGTCTTAGCATAACCTCTGTAAGACTTGTATTCTGGTTGTATATCTGAGCACTGTTACCTTTAATTATTTCACCACACTGAAGTCTCTCTGATACAGCCAACCTTCATAACTATGCACTAAAACAAAAAAGCGCAAGGGAAAGGTATTGCCAGAAATTATTACGTAGAGCACACTATCCGACAGCCTAACAACTTATTGAAACTCAACAATAACAACATGCATTTATATAAGCGCCTTTGACGTAGTAAAACAGAAACAGACAAGTAGCTGGCAAGGCAACCTGAACCCCCGGGCATATAACCTCACTGTTTCCAATGAGAAAGGGCTTTTTTTCCATGTAATGGATGCATATCATTTTCTACATCTGTCCAAACAAAATGGGGGCTCCCACAATTTGTAGAGAGTGTTGTCAAGGTTTTATTGCTCTATTTTTTCTCCTTGTGCCAACAAGGATTTCCTCATAAAGCTAGACTGATTCAAAAACACAGGCAGCACAAAACCTTAATCTAAGTTTAACAATTTTGTGTGCTGTTTCTCTTTTGGAAGTTAAGACAAGGGATCTTCCCCCAGAGAGAAAAGGTTGAAAATTACATTGCTGAGTAAAGTGACATTGTCAGAATCTAACTGGTGAAACAGTTACAGTTCTAGATATCAAACCATTTTAAAAATAACAATTGAGAAAACAGAACTGAAAACAACTTCACAGCACCCAGCAACGAGTGGTTTTCAATGAAGGGATCAACTTATTCTGATAAAAGTGTAGGATTGCATTAAAGAATATCATCTTTATGAAAATAGGGTCCTGCATTTAAATAAACACACTTACACACTCAATTTATTCAAACTATACTATAAGTGAAGACTCTACTAATCTTTACTTACTACCATCAAATCGCCGTGATTATAAAATGATTACCAGCAATAGCAGAGGTTCCAATCATTTTACCAGTTGGCTGCTTTTAGCCTTGTAAATTCAATTCAATCACTTAATTTGTCACACTTGCTCTCATTATCAAAAAATCTGAAAGTTGTTTTTAAAGTTTCAAATTCCTGGTTCTTGTTTACAAATCCCTCCATGGCCTCATTGCCCTGCTCCCAAGCCCCTCCGAATCTGCAACCTTCTGCAGCACTACAGCTCAGCTCGTATCTCTGCTTTTCCAACACTGGTCTTCTGCACATCTCCTGCCACCCTGCTCCACCATTATCAGCGCAGTCTTTAACCATCACCACCCCACACCCCCACCCAATTCCTAAAATTCTCCCCTACTTTCAAAAAACTTCTTGAAACCTACCCTTTCGTATGCACCTACAGTCATTTCCCCGAATTCTTCTAACTCCTGCTCCATATTCTAATCACTCGTGAAATGTCTTAGGGTATTTTCTTGTAATTCTTCACTTATTCTTCAGTTACTAGTGACCAGGACAAGTTGAACTGAAAGTTACAGGTTCAGAAAGAAGAAATGTGGAATATGCCATTTATCCTACATTTCCTGAATTTCTTTTATTTTACTTTGCAGTCCTTCAGAATATTGCAAATGAATAGGAAATCAAAATCTAACACGAGAGCTCTGAGCAGCTGTAACTGATACACCTAAATGCCTGCTCATGAGATTTCCTAGAGAGGTAAAAGCTCCCTCAACGTAGATTAAAGCAGTCTCCATTTTAACTAAATGGAATATATAAACAGAATCAGCTGCTAAGTGCAGGATGTTTTTATCCCACTTGTGATAAAGATGATAAATTGTTCGACAAACTTGATCGTTTCTTGAAGTCACTAGAACAGTAGATCAGGAAAATCCCAAACATGTCATCCACCTGGATTACTAAAAAAAGCTTTTGATAAGGCGCCACAAGGGACTGTGTGCTTAAAATTAAATCCCATGGCATCAAGGGTGGTACTGAAAGATGGATCACAAATTAGTAGGCAAAGGATGGCTTCAAATGGGCCCATTTAAAAAATTTATTCTTGAGATATGCGCATCGCTAGCAAGGCCAGCATTTATTGCCCTTGATAAGGTGATGGCGAGCCTGGTCACTAATGCCCCAGAGATCCATGCTGCGTCTTCTGTTTATTGTGTTCATTAACCATCTGGAGCAAATTGTACTTATTAAATTTGCAGATGATACCAATTTTTGCAGTTGAAGAAATAGATTACAACTTTCGATATAGATACGTGCGCAGTTAGGCACATATGTGCGCAGAATTCAGGTATACATTATAGAATGAGTGGGTATAAGAAAAGGAGACACTATTGGGGCAGTCACTGACCCGCCCTAAATATTCAAGCTCAGAGTCAGACCACTGTGGCCAAAAGGAACTATGTCCTGGATTGTATTGCCTGGACTGTTCTGTATAAAACATTTTTGTTCCCCCCCACCTTAAGGAGGACATTGTGGCCCAAGAGAAGGGAAACAAAGACGATTCCCAGCCGAACTGTATTGAGCCATGGGGACAGACTTCATGCCATGGGTTTGGATTCACCGGAGCGGTGTAGACTTAGAGGGGAGCAGATTCAATATTTAAAAATTATTAAGGGCATCGAGAATATCCAAGTTGTTGAGTTGTGGGAAGTTCTACGGCTGATCAGAACGAGGGGCCACCCACTTAAATTGAAAAAGTAGAGTATGGAAGTTTTATTTTTCACATAGCATGATCAACCTGTGGAACAACATTCCAGAGATGGTAAAAGGACTGACTCCTTGCAGTCCTTCAACAAGGTATGACATGCATTTTTAGAAAACTGAGATCACAGCAGAGGAAAGTAGGATTTTGGGTAATAACCAATAGGTTAGGTTTGGGGCTTCCTAGGGCTTGTCTGATTGCCTTTGAGAGAAATTTTTGAGAGAATATTCCTGATTGGCTACATGTATCTTTTTTGTCTCTCCAAGGTAGTCTGGGGCAGGGGAGAAGGAAAGGTGGTGACATGGGGATGAGTCCAGTAAGAAGACAAGCATGTATGGGCCTTTTCTCTTCCGAAGTACTTAACAATGTACATAATGTAACTCAATTAATACTTGACAGTTACACAGTCTTCTTCTTTCATGGATCCAAAATAGAGGAAGAGAGAAAATAGGAACAGGAGTAGTCTATTTAGCCCTCGAGCTTATTCCGCCATTCAATGAGATCATAGCTGATCTGTGACCTAACTCCAAATACCTTTGGTTAAGGCGGGTATAAAGGGATATGGGGCTAACAAAAATATATCAATCTCAGATTTAACATTAATTGAGCTTGCACCAACTGCCTTTTGCGGAAGAGAGTTCCAAACTTCTACTAGCCTTTGCGAGTAGAAATGTTTCCTAACTTCACTCCTGAAAGTCCTGACTCTAATTTTTAGGTCTTAATCCCTTAATCCGAGACTCCCCAACCAGCGGAAATAGTTTCTCTCTATTTATCCTATCAGTTCCCCTTAATATGCTACAAGAGCAGGTCAAAGGCTGAGTATTCTGCGGCGAGTAACTCACCTACTGACTCCCCAAAGCCTTTCCACATCCACAAGACACAAGTCAGGAGTGTGATGGAATACTCTCCACTTGCTTGTATAAGTGCAGCTCCAACAACACTCAAGAAGCTCGATACCATCCAGGACAAAGCAGCTAGCTTGATTGGCACCCCATCCACCACCCTAAACATTCACTCCCTTCATTACCAGCACACAGTGGCTGCAGTGTGTACCATTCACAGGATGCACTGCAGCAACTCGCCAAGGCTTCTTCGACAGCACCTCTCAAACCCACGACCTCTACCACCTAGAAGGACAAGAGCAGCAGGCATATGGGAACACCACCACCTGCACGTTCCCCTCCAAGTCACACACCACCCCGACTTGAAAATATATCGCCGTTCCTTCATCGTCGCTGGGTCAAAATCCTGGAACTCCCTACCTAACAGCACTGTGGGAGAACCGTCACCACACGGACTGCAGCGGTTCAAGAAGGTGGCTCACCACCACCTTCTCAAGGGCAATTAGGGATGGGCAATAAATGCCGGCCTCGCCAGTGAGGCCCACATCCCATGAACGAATAAAAAAAATATTTTGAAAACTTCGATCAAATCACCCTTTAATCTTCTAAATTACAGGGAACACAACCCTAGTTTGTGTAATCTCGCCTCGTAATTTAACCCTTGGAGTCCAGGTATCACTCTAGTAAATCTACGCTGCACTCCCTCCAAGGCCTACGGAGCAGTGCCCAGAACTGAACACAGTACACCAGGTGTATTCTAGTCCTCTAGATATAAAGGTCAGCATTCCATTAGCCTTTTCAATTATGTTCTGTACCTGTCCATGACATTTTAATGATCCACGTACTTGGACCTCTAAGTCTCCTTGGACCTCCACTGTTTCAATCTTTTCACCATTTAGAAAGTACTCTGATCGATCCTTTTTAGGTCCAAAGTGGATGACCTCACACTTGCTTACATTGAAATCTATTTGTCACAGTTTTACCCATTCACTTAATCTATTAATATCTCTCTAATTTTATGCTTCCATCTACATTGCTTACACTGCTGCCTATCTTTGTGTCATCGGCAAACTTGGATATGTGGCTCTCTATCCTGTCATCTAAGCTGTTAATAAATAGTGAACAGTTGCAGCTCCAACACAGATCCCTGTGGGTCACCACTGGTCACATCCTGCCCATTTGAGTACCTGTCCATTATCCCTACTCTGTCTCCTGTCGCTCAGCTAATTTCCCAATCAAGTCAATAATTTGCCCTCAATTCCATGAGCTTCAACTTTAGCTAACAATCTGTTATGAGGGACTTTATCAAATGCCTTCTGGAAGTCCATATAAACAACATCCATAGACATTCCCCTATCCACCACTTTAGTCACTTCTTCGAAAATTTCAATTAGCTTCGTCAGACATGACCTACCCTTTACAAATCCACGCTGGCTCTCTCTGATCAGCTGAAAATTTTCACGGTGTTCAGTCACTCTATCCTTAATTATAGAGTCTAGTAATTTCCCAACAACAGATGTTAGGCTAACTGGTCTATAATTCCCTGGTTTCCCTCTCTCACCTTTCTTAAATAGCAGAGTGACATATACAATTTTCCAATCTAAAGGAACTGATCCTGAATCGAGAGAACTTTGGAAGATTATAGTTAAGGCAACTGTAATGTTCCTCTACTGACATGAGCTCATTTGCTATATGAAAGTTAAAATTTATTAAAACGACCCTAACTTTGCTACATTATTGTCTAATCTCTGCATTTGTACATTCTGCCATAAATAAAAGTAGCAATCTCATAATGTATCTTTTTATAACATGGGCTTGAAAAGATCCTCGAGATCTGAGGCCTAGTTAGGATAATCTATTCAAAGTTGCCAAGACAATGTAATTGGACTTAAAACTGCTAGCAGAGCAACTCAGTCAGGATTTGGGTCCCTTCCATTTTAAAGGTGTATGTTTCAGAAACCAAAACACTGAGCTCTCTACAGAAGTGTCATCCAATACAATTAAAGTGGCTGACTTGACAACCACGTCCTTGGCTTCAACTGCTTTAAAAGGGAAAAAATATTTTTGGAAAAAGTTCTCAGTCTGTGGTACTTCTGATATATACAAAGCTCACATTGATGCAAGTGCCTTTAATAGAAACGTTTCCAGCTTCTCTCCTCCTCCTCCTTTCCAACCCCTGGTGCAACTGACATCACTTCTGCCAATTTGTCTAGCAAGAAGAAATTTTCATTTTTTTTTCCAGCACCACAAGCAGGGAAACTAGTACAAATAGATTTGAGATTTCTTCAAGCCAGTTTGGAAACAAAATTGAAAAGGCTTGAAGCAAGCAGTAATTTAAGAAAAAAATAAATTGGAAAATTAAACATTTTCTTTCTCACGTTTGCAACATAATGCAAATCACTACAATGTGCAGATGGGTAACAATTCTGGAATCACTCCCTATTTCTAAAACAAACCATTTGTATCAAATTAAGGGGGAACATTCGCAGCAAATATTCACATTTTCTGTTCAACAATACAGCCAAAGAAATGTTGACAAAAATTCATGCTCCCATATTTAAAAATGAAAATTAACCATAATTTAAATATACAATAAAGCAGAGAATTCTATAACACCAACACCACACTACATTAATGCCCAGCATTGTTTTAAAGTCACAATTCACAACTTTATTTTTTTGGCCTCCGAAGCACACTCGTCGATCACTTCCTCTGGTGGATCTGGCACCCTCCAGGGGCAGGAGCAGTGTCTCATTTACTTTACCATGCCACTGTTGGAGGCAGCGCTATGAAGCAAATGCAGCATTAAGCATCTGGGCTTTAACTAATTTATCTAGGCACCCCTCACACTGGTTGGGCTCACTTAACAGAGAAAAATATGTAACAATCCACAGCGATAAACAGAAACTGGCGAAAGAGTATTAGAGTTAACTCCTTTAAAAATATGACTTTTAAAGAGTCAAATGTCAAGAATCTTAAAGCAGCTCTTTTCCTTTAAATCCCTTTAAGACTAGAAATTAAGAGCAGTTGATGGTAGGCAATGTAAAAATCTGAGTAATGTTCATTTCCATTTCAATGTATTGCTATTCATTTTATATCCTACCACTACTATGGCCAACACCCCTTACTATCTCCATCCTTTGTCTTTGAGCTAGAGGGAAACCCTTTAAGTGTTTACAACATTAGACAGATGAGTTCAAGGCCTGAGCAGCTGCCGGCTGGTTCCTTAAGGAAACTGGTTAACACGTTTCTGTCCTCCCCCCACCTCTCACTAATAAGGTCACTAAGTTCTGGACAGCTGCGAATGCCAAATTGGTATCTGATCTAACAATTGCCCCTTTGAGAACTTTGACCCACAGACCATCAAGGTTACATCTGTTCTTTAAGTAATGGTGTTAGGGAAAAATAAATTTAAAAACAAGTGATATTTGCCGATAAATATCCCTGTTCAAGAGTGATCCTCTGCTTAGTGATCCACTTCTTTCAAAACCAACCAGCAGTATGCTGCGTGTGTGTGTATATAGAAGAAATCTAATTCAGCTACAGCACTGAAAAATCACAGTTCATGTTGAGCCTGAGTATTTAATTCTAGTTAATAAGTGGAAATCATACTGTAGTATCTACATCACTGAAGCTTTTCCATCCCAGCCCCTGCAGTAGCTAGTCTTAGCACGTCTCTGCGGTTTTACATTTGGCTTTCAGCCAGCTGCAGTACACGTGCACTTGGTGAATGTGGCAGCACCAGCATGGTTCTTGCACAATGTAAATGTTTAATTTTTTTAAATCTACCCATTAGTTATGTCAACAGTTAAAAAGACTACCATGGGAGGGAGAAGATATTTTACATCCTGTGATTGTTATTACTGCGGTTTAAAATGAATTGTTCGTGAGGACCACAGTAATTGACAGATGGCCAGCGTTGCAGCATGTTGACACTCAGATATGCCTAGCCAATGGGGTGGTTCATCACTGGCTCAATGGTAACACAGTCGCTACAGAATCAGAAGATCATGGGTGCAAGACTCACTCCAGGACTTGAGCACATAATCTAGGCCGATATTTTGCTGCAGTACTAAGAGGGTACACTGTCGGAGGTGATCCCTTTTGGAGGACACATTAAAACCAAGGCCCCGCCTCCCTGGTCAGGTGAACGTAAAAGATACCACTGTACTATTCGAAGAGGAGCAAGGATGTTCCCCCCTGCCCTAGCTAACAAATATCACCAAAACCTGATTATTTGATCATTTACGTCATTGCTGTTTGTGGGACCTTCCTGTCACATTTCAATTACAACAGTGACTATTCCAAAAGGTGTCCTGTGAAGCGCTTTGGGACATCCTGACGACGTGAAAGACACTATATAAATGAAAGTCTTTCTTTTTTCTTTTATCCTTGTCTGTGCCCCCAGAAGGAACCTCGGCACTTTCCAACAAGGGAGAGAAAAATTGGAAGTAGAAGTACCCTGAGCCACCTCCTAATGGACCTACTGTTGCCCTGCTTTAGCAACAATGGCAGAAGCATGGCTTAGCAGTGGAATGGTGGCATGGTTTAGGAGCTGTATTCAAATGATTGGAGACATGTTTTCACCTTAGGGTTTAGGATTGATGGTGAGGAAGTGCTTCCTATATGGCTATATAGCAAGTTTAAAGTAATATTGCAACCGTACTGAAAGAGCTATTTGCATTCACTGTAGTAATTTAGTAGAACCACAAAAAGCAGATTTAACATAGCAAGGGGCTACCAGCCCACCAACGGTGTAGGTACTAAAATATGATATCCATTTATGAACCAGAATTAAATATTTAGGCATGGGATAAACTGTGATCTTTTAATACTGCAGCTTAACTAGATTTTGTTTCTTTGTGTAGAGCACTTACTGCCGCTCGGAGATCACCAAAGCACAAGCACAATATTAAAGTACCTGAAGATGCATAACTCCTCCCTTTGATCAATGGCCTGATAAAACTGTGCCACTTTAGAACTTCTCAACAAAAACGGGTTTCTATGAATGTTAAGGTGCACTTTGGATGGCTGTATTTTTATGTAATAGTTTTAGTTAGAGAAATCACAGGGACAAATGCATAGCATATATGGGCAAAGTGTTAAATATTTACCCCAAGATAACATCCAGACCAAGGTGCACGACAAATCTACCAGAGGAGCTCAGATGACTCGAAGCTAGCTTCCCAAAATCATCCGAAACATCAGATTCTTGAAACATAAATTTGTGGAATACATAACTTGCAGTTTCGCTTTTAACAAGTTTGTTTTGCTGGTGGTGAGCATCTCAGGATCTCACAATGAAACCGTGCAACAGGAACTGAACGTTGCTGCGCTGCCCGACCTGGAGTTCATAAATACTGGTTTTCATTTCAATATACAGAACAATGATTTGGGAACTAATTAGAAAGTTGAGATACGGGATGGGCTAAAAATTGATAAAGAGGATGTACTAGAAAGGCTGGCTGTACTTAAAGTAGATAAGTCACCCAGTCCAGATGGGATGCATCCTGGGTTGCTGAGGAAAGTATGGGTGGAAATTGCGGAGGTACCCATAATCTTCCAATCGCCCTTAGATACGAGTGTGGCGCCAGAGGATTGGAGAATTGCAAATGTTACACCCTTGTTCAAAAAAGGGTGTAAGGATAAACCCAGCAACTACAGGCCAGTCAGTTTAACCTCGGTAGTGGGGAAACTTTTAGAAACGATAATCCGGGACAAAATTAATAGTCACTTCAACAAGTATGGATTAATTAAGGAAAGCCAGCACAGATTTGTTAAAGGCATATAGTGTGTAGCTTGATTGAGTTTTTTGATAAAGTGCCACATAATAGGCTTGTCATCAAAGTTAAAGCCCATAGAATAAAAGGGGCAGTGGCAGCATGGATACAATATTGGCCAAGTGACAGGAAACAGAAAATAGTGGTGAACGGTTGTTTTTCGGACTGGAGGGAGGTGTACAGTGGCTTTCCCCCAGGGGTCGGTACTAGAACCACTGCTTTTCTTGATATATACTAATGACTTGGACTTGGGTGTACAGAGCATAATTTCAAAATTTGCAGATGACACAAAACTTGGCAGTGTAGTGAACAGTGAGGAAGACCGTGATAGACTTCAAGAGGACATAGACAGGCTGGTGGAATGGCCGGACATGTGGCAGATGAAATTTAACGCAGAGAAGTGTGAAGTGATACGTTTTGGTAGGAAGAACAAGGAGAGGCAATATAAACTAAAGGGTACGATTCTAAAAGGGGTGCAGAAATAGATATCTGGGGGTATATGTGCACAAATCGTTAAAGATAACAGGGCGGGTTGAGAAAGGTTAAAAAAGTATGCGGGATCCTGGGCTTTATAAATAGAGGCATAGAGTACAAAAGCAAGGAAGTTATGATGAACCTTTATAAAACGCTAGTTCGGCTACAACTGGAGTATTGTGTCCAGTTCTGGGCACCGCACTTTAGAAAGGATGTGAAGTCCTTAAAGAGGGTGCAGAAGAGATTTACTACAATGGTTCCAGGGATAAAGGACTTCGGTTACGTAGATAGACTGGAGAACTGGGGTGGTTCTCCTTGGAACAGAGAAGGTTGAGAGGAGATTTGATAGAGGTATTCAAAATCATGAAGGGTCTCGACAGAGTAGATAAAGAGAAACTGTTCCCATTGGCAGAAGGGTCGAGAACCAGAGGACACAGATTTAAGGTGAGTGGCAAAAAAATCAAAGGCGACATGAGGAAAAACTTTTTTTTAACACAGCGAGTGGTTTATGATCTGGAATGCACTGCCTGAGGGGGCGGTGGAGGCAGATTTGATCGTGGCTTTCAAAAGGGAATTGGATAAGTACTTGAAGGGAAAAAATCTGTAGGACTACGGGTAAAGGGCGAGGGAGTGGGACTAACTGGATTGCTCTTGCAGAGAGCCGGCACGGACTCGATCGGCTGAATGGCCTCCTTCCACGCTGTAACCATTCTATGATTCAATATCTCAAGGAAAATAGCAGAATCTGCATATATTATATTCTAATAGCTGCCTCCCCTTCCTTACCCCAAATCAACCAAAGCCTTCTTAAGGACAACTTGGATTACAACTTGAAGGGTGAGTTAAATCTCAAGAGGCAGCCTGGAAATTACAAGGGGTTAAACAAAGTATGTAAGTGGGCAGAACAATGGCAGATGAAATTATATCAAGACATGTAATATTAGCCTTTATCTCAAGGGGGTTGGAATACAAAGGTGAGGAAGTGATGCTTCAGCTATACAAAACCTTGGTCAAACCCCATCTGGAATACCGTTTTCAGTTTTCGCCATCACACCTCAGGAAGTATATATTGACCTTGCAGATTCACCAGAATGATACCAGGTTAAATTATGAGGACAGGTTGCAAAAACTTAGCTTGTAATCCCTTGAGTTTAGAAGGTTGGAGGGTGATTTAATCGAGGTGTTTAAAATGATAAAAAGACTCAATAGAGTAGATACAGAGAAACTATTTCTTCTGGTAGGGGAATCCAGAATAAGGGGGCATAATCTTAAAATTAGAGCTAGGTCATTCAGGAGTGAAATTAGGAAGCACTTCATCAGAAAGGGTAGTAGAAATCTGGAATTCTCTCCCCAAAAGGCTGTGGATCCTGGGTCAATTGAAATTTTCAAGACTGAGATTGACAGATTTTTATTTGTTAAGGGTATCAAGGGATTATGGACCAACGTCGGGTAAATGGAGTTGAGATACAGATCAGCCATGATCTAATTGAATAGTGGAATAGGCTCAAGGGGTTAAATGGCCTACTCCTACTCCTGTTCCTAGGTTCCTAATATACTAAACAAAGGAAATGGAAAAATGGGCGTCATGAGTACTCCATGAATGGCACCAAGGATAATGTTGAGAGATCTGGAGTTTTTTGGACTCTGCTCAACAGGTTCACTTACTGCAGAGCAGCAATCAAAAAAGTAAACAGAATTCTGAGCTATGCTGTCAAAACAGTAGAATACAAGTTGGGGAATGTCAAGCTCAAAATGCATAATGCTCTGCCAGACCTCACCTCAAGCACTTGCCCAGTTCTGGTCACCAAGATACTCAAGTCTTACAGACAGTGAGGAGAAGAGCCACAAGACTGAACCACAGCATCAATGGACTGAATTATGAGTAAATACTGAAGATATTTGGGATTTTTCAGCCTGAGAGGTAACTGAGAGATGATCTTAGAGGTACTGTATACAAAATAGTAAATGGTATAGAAAAGGTAGATCCAGAATACTAATACAAACTAAACTCCAATCGGACATGGGACACAGGTTCCAACTAGTAAAACGCAAATGTAGGACTGATGTCAGGAAGTTCTTAATCATACAAAAAGAATAATCAACACATGATATGGACTTCCAGATACGCTCGTGGCAGCAAAGCCTTGGAAACATTTAAGACACAGTTGGATGTTGTGATGGGGGAACTGTAGGGTTTTTCTGAATGAATGAGCTAAGATGGACAGAATGGTTTTCCCTATTTGTATCTACCCCATGAATATAACGTGTATTTAAATTTAATATTGTACATGAAAGACTCATCATACGATCTCCTACTCTAATGCATGCTTTCCGAGTATCTCAAAAGCTTGGAACGACTTGCATCAATCTTCTCTTCCTCCAATAATGTACAAGCTTTTAAAACCCAATTTACCCCTCATGTTCTGTACCAGGATGTCTTGTACCATGGGAGGGGTCACTTCACCTAGATTCAAGCTTAAAAATACATAAAGCCCTCACTAATGGATGAACATGTCTTCAATGAAATAAGTTTGACCAGTCTCAATTCAGTTTCTAGTTAGCACAGCTCCATCAAACTACCCACTATTCAGCAGACACCAGCAATCACAGATTGGTACAGTAGGGATATTTTTCCATGACTGGGATTAAGAATTCCCACTATACCAACCTAAAAGTGCATCTAGCTTGAATGGAAAGTGCTTGACATTGATACTGGGTACAAAAAGAAAGAAGTGCTTGATCAAGGTCAGTCCTGAGGAATGAGCACAAAAATAAACTGACTAAAGGATTCAAGTGGAAATGCTCAAGTTGGACTAAAATCATACATCGCCTCATCGCCACATACCAAGTAACCAAATAAAATGGAATACAAAAGTAGATCACCTGCCTTCTTAGCCATAAAAGGTGCACAGCCCAGCAAGCTCAGGAAGGAGATGGGGGTGGGGTGGGGAAGAGAAACAAACTGGAGGGAGAATGGGATTTAAGATTCATGGGATAATTTCACACGTAGGCAATCAAATACTCACTGCAGTTCTACTGAAACCGTGGAATGTCACCTGTGGATGCAACCAGTCAAAGCTGAATAATACAAATTGCAATATTACATTGATAGCCTGGGAATTTTTATCAATTGTCTTCGAAGGTCGAGAACAAATTACAGAGTTCTACCTGCGGTCAGCCAGTTACTGGAAGAGATTAAAATAAGTTAGAAAGAGCCCATGACTATGCAAATTGGCTATCAAAAGGGATGGACTCCATGGACCGAATGCCTTTTATTCTATTTTTCAAGTTCTTAGAACACATGCTGGAAAATGTGGTGTCAAAATGTTTACATGAATAATAAAAGAACAGAATTTAAACTGAGCTGCAGACATGTCTTTAATTGCTCTTCTTACTCGACAACAACTCTACCACTGCTTTACTTTTGTGGTGTTTACGGGTAGCAGGAGGAAAGTAAAAGATCTTAACAATTAAGTTGCACATAGGTAAAATTTATAACTGAATTCGAAACACTTAAATCTAGAAAATAGTTTTGACTAGCTCTTAAATTCAATAAAATGCCCGTTGCACGGAAATATGTGGCCAATGATTTAAATTGTTCTCGCTCTTCTTTATGGCATGCCGGCCATATTGTGGAGCAGCTGCTGGAAACAGCAGCTCCAAATTCTTGTCTTCCCTGGAATGGAACGAGCAGCGGTGTCAGTGCAGAAAGCCTCAGTAAGCATATTCCAGATTGACCAACACAGAAAGTTATCTCACACAGCGGCCTTTTGAAGTCTGTTCTGGGTTTTTGAAAAACAGGACAAGACGCTTCAGGCATGTTTATTTTGGTCTCCATTTTTGCAGCAGTAATCACATTACAAAGAAAGGAATGGGAATAGAAGCACTGTGTGCACCTCACAAAATTTACATTGACAAATAGAGCAAATTCAGAGAAATTGGATACATATTAAAGTTGATCCAGATTTGGGCTTTCCTTCCTTTAACACAGTAGCTGCATGCCTTTTTATTTAAAAGAAACAAGGAACTGGCATGAGTGGAATTTTATTGTTGATGCTGCACTACCTTTAATCTCCCGATGGCTTACATGTGCAAGTACTGAATGTGCTGTAAGAAATTTTAAAAGGCAATCAAGTCCGTTCACAATTCTGAAACTACATATAAAGACCAGTTAAGACTCTGTGTTTTACTCATTTAAGCTTTCAACAAGTACAACTATCAGATGTGAACCAGCCCAAGTACTGCATGTGCCAACAGTCAGGACCTGTAGCAGGCAGGTCACAGGTGAGTTCACTTAAATTCCTGATTAGGAAGGAGGCAGACAAGTCTCATTTCAGTTTAACATCATTCTGTTAAAAGTGGTTACTTTTTGTTATGCAGGAGGGAAAAAAAAATCTAAAAGCATATGTTGTTGATGAGAAATTCATGTGTAATAGTCATGTCTTGTCCAGATGTGACAGGAGAAAAATGGAACAGATGTGAAAGAGTTCTGCAAGTAGAAAATCTTTATTGCAGATAAGCTTCATTCATATTTAACACTGTTAGTGGCACCAATATTTACCAATACTGGCACCAATACTGTCACAGGACATTTGCTCAAGTTACAAATCTCAGTCTATTCAAAGTGCCTTTTTTCTCCTTTTACAGTGCAATAATTTTATAACCCACAGAACCAACCCCCTCATTAATACATCAACATACAACCTCTTACATAAAACAATGGTTATGGCTCAGTCACTAGTAGAAAACCTATGCAAAGCACCCTCTCAAATCAAGCCATGGGGTTGGCTGATAAATTCACTGCACAGTCTAGATTTGCGCAATAGAAGCCAGAAAGGTCTCAGGTTTAAACTTTCGGCTTTTCTAAGTCAGTTAATCCAGGCAAGGTACCCACTCGAGGGGAATACGTCGGGAACCAACCAGGGAACGGGCCATTTTGGATCTGGTAATGGGTAACGAAACAGGATTGATTAATGATCTCAAAGTAAAGGATCCCTTGGGAAGCAGCGATCATAACATGATAGAATTTCACATCCAGTTTGAGAGCGAGGATCTTGAGTCTGAAACTACTGTATTAAATTTAAATAAGGGCAATTATAAAGGAATGAGGGCGGAATTAGCTAAATTGGACTGGGTAAACAGATTAGATGGTGTGATGGTGGATAAGCAGTGGTAAACATTTAAAAAGATATTTTATGACTTGCAACAAAAATATATCCCTGTGAGGAGGAAAGACTCCACAAAAAAGGTGAAGCAACCATGGCTAACTAAGGAAGTCAAGGATGGTATCAAGTTAAAAGAAAAAGCATACAACATGGCAAAGATTACTGGTAAGCCCGAAGATTGGGAAAACTTTAAAAACCAGCAAAGGATGACTAAAAGAATAATAAAGAGGGAGAAAATAAATTATGAGAGTAAACTAGCAAGAAATATAAAAACTGACAGTAAAAGCTTCTACAAGTATATAAAAAGGAAGAGGGTAGCTAAAGTAAACATTGGTCCCTGAGAGGATGAGACTGGGGAAATAATAATGGAAAACATGGAAATGGCAGAGGAATTGAACAGATATTTTGTATCTATCTTCACAGTAGAAGACACTAATAACATACCAATAATAGTAGAAAATCAAGGGGCAAAGGGGAGGGAGGAACTAAAAATAATCACTATCACTAGAGAAAAAGTACAAGGTAAACTAATGGGTCTAAAGGCTGACAAGTCCCCTGGACCTGATGGCTTGCATCAGAGAGTCTTAAAGAAAGTGGCTACAGAGATAGTGGATGCATTGGATGTGATCTTCCAGAATTCACTAGATTCTGGAAAGGTCCCAGCGGATTGGAAAACCGCAAACGTAACACCCCTATTCAAGAAGGGAGTGAGACAGAAAGCAGGTAACTATAGACCTGTTAGCCTAACATCTGTCATTGGGAAAATGCTAGTATCCATTATTAAGGAAGTAGTAACAGGACATTTGGAGACTCATAATACAATCAAGGAGAGTCAACATGGTTTTATGAAGGGGAAATTGTGTCTGACAAATTTATTAGAGTTCTTTGAGGAAGTAACGGGCAGGGTGGATAAAGGGGAACCAATGAATGCAGTATATTTGGATTTCCAAAAGGCATTCGATAAGGTGCCACATAAAAGATTACTGCACAAGATAAGAGCTCATGGTGTTGGGGGTAATATACTGGCATGGATAGAGGATTGGCTAATGAACAGAAAACAAAGAGTCGGGATAAAAGAGTCATTTTCAAAATGGCAATCTGTAACTAGTGGGGTGCCGCAGGGATCAGTACTGTGTGGAAAACCATAAAGACCACATTAATGTAGAAATGCGTGAAGTTACTTGACCATAAAAAAGAAAAGAAATGCATGACCAATGTTAACTCCTTGACTCCCATACATGGGGTAGCTACAACACACACACACACACACACAGAAAGACATAATTGTCCTTGGTACGTTGATAATTAAGTTGGCTGTCCAGGTGCTTGGTACTGTCTGGCCCTCCCCCCGTGCAGATAAGGGTATTGCTGACTATAAAATATAATGAGAATACAGTTTCTTGAGAGGCCATGTGGCCTTGATTCTGACTTCAGCCCTACTGATAAGCCAGCTTCGGAATTTAGGGAGGTAGTGCTCTCAGGCCTACGAGGCCTACGTGCCAAAACAGGAATGAGCTATGGATGTCCAGAGGAGGCAGGCTCACTACTTGATTGACTAACCACTTGAACTAATAAAGAATGTACATGTACGCCCATATTCTATGATGGACAGACATCACTAATTAAACTGTATAAATGTGAACTGTGTCCTTTGTTCAGAGAAGAGGTTGTTCTGACCATTGTTTAGAGCAGATCTTCCCTTGAGCTCAAGTTTCTTTTAATTAAAATTCTTACTTGTCTGAAAATAAGTGTTTGGAGTTAATGCATTGTATATAATAGGTAATTAAGTCTTCGACAACTGGGGCCTCAACTATTTACAATATATATCAATGACTTGGATGAAGGAACAGAGTGTCTTGTGGCCAAATTTACTGATAATACAAAGATAGGTGGAAAAGCAAGTTGCAATGAGGACACAGTGTCTGCAAAGGGATATTGACAGGTTAAGTGAATGGGCAAAAATTTGGCAGATGGAATATAATGTGGGAAAATGTGAAGTCATCCACTTTGAGAGGAAAAATAAAAATGCAAAATATTATTTAAATGGTGAAATATTACAAAATGCTGCGGTACAGAGGGATCTGGGTGTCCTCGTACATGAAACACAAAAAGTCAACATACAGATGCAGCGAGTAATCCAGAAGGCAAATGGAATATTGGCCTTTATTTCTAGGGAGATGGAGTATAAAAGTAGGGAAGTCATGCTACAACTGTACAGGGTGCTGGTGAGACCACACCTGGAGAACTGCGTACAGTTCTGGTGCCCTTATTTAAGGACGGACATACTTGCATTGGAGGCAGTTCAGAGAAGGTTCACTGGGTTGATTCCGGGTATGGAAGGGTTGCCTTATGAGGAAAGATTGAACAGGTTGGGTCTATACTCATTGGAGTTTAGAAGAATGAGAGGAGATCTTATTGAAACATACAAGATTCTGAGGGGACTCGATAGGGTAGATGCTGAGAGGATGTTACCCCTCATGGGGGAATCTAAAACTAGGGGGCATAGTCTCAGAATAAGGGGTCGCCCATTTAAGATGGAATTTCTTCTCCCAGAGGGTCGTGAATCTTTGGAATTCTTTACCCCAAAAAGCTGTGGAGGCTGAGTCATTGAATACATTCAAGGCTGAGTTAGATACATTTTTGATCAGCAAGGGAGTCAAAGGCTATGGGGAAAAGGCGGGAAAGTGGAGTTGAGGTAAAAATTCGATCAGCCATGATCTCATTGAATGGCAGAGCAGGCTCGAAGGGCCGAATGGCCTACTCCTGCTCCTATCTCTTATGGTCTTATGGTCTGACTCAACAACAACTAACATTTATATTGCACATTTATCAAAGTAAAAATATCCCAAGGCACTTCACAGGAGCAAAATGTGACACCCATGCAGAGATAAATATTATACAAAATACCAGTTTGACATGGGAGATGTCACCAGCACTATTATAAAGAAATCCCCTTCCACACTGGGGAAAGGACACAGCATTCAGGTCTTTTTTTAAGAAAAGGTACAAGTTTTTTGAAGCTAGTAATCTATTTTGGCATCATTAAGGGGATGTGCTGACTGTTCAACTTACAAATGTCCCTCCAAAACAGTTAGTTCCCTGCAGTCAGACCATTTTCAGAAAAAGACCAGTGTCTGACAAGAAATGGACCCCTCATAACATTGCCAGGTGTCAGGTGAGCAATCCTTGCACTCTCAGCTACCAGAATGCTACTTGCTTTCTGGTTTCACTGGCTGAATCAAGGTTTGGCTGTCATTATGCTGGATGTGTACCAGAAGATACCAAAGATAAAACACCACAAACAGAAAACATAGTACATGTGGCCTGTATGACTTTTTCTACAGTAGGTGGTGCTTTTATCCAGCAGCACCAAAGCAAACTCTAGTATTGTTAACCACCATCTTGATTTTTTTTTATTCGTTCATGGGATGTGGGCATCACTGGTGAGGCCCATCCCTAGTAAGCTGAGATCAGCTTACAGCTTACAGTGCCGAATAAGCTGATCTCAACCAAGATGGTGGTTAACAATACTAGAGTTTGCTTTGGTGCTGCTGGATAAAAGCACCACCGAATGTAGAAAAAGTCATACAGGCCAGGCAATTTTTGGTCTGATTCCCGGGCTGTGCTGAGCTAGGTTAGTTCAGTTGGCGTATCGGTTAGGGTGCTACAGAGGGCTTCCATGCTGCTGTAGGGAGCGACATCAAATGTTGGGGGTGAATGAGTTCCAGTTCCTGCCTCTGATTAGCCCTACTAGAAAGTGCATGCTGGACGCCCGATTTGGACAGATGTGATGCTGTCCATTGTCGAACAGTCTGTTGACTCATGTGAAGAGTGGCCACTTGCCTGAGTTACTGGAGAGCGGTCACTGGGCAGAAACCTATTCCCCAGTGCGAATCAGTAACTTTTGGAGAGGAGCTAGAATGTTAAAAAGAGAAATGAGATGAAAGCAAGCGTTGGTGATAACAGGCAAAAGTGGGCCCTTCCAGAAATTTGATGAGTGAAAAGAAAACCGATTGCGTGTGTGGGTGGGGATGTTCCGTGCTTGGTGATTTGTCAGGAGATTACTGCATAAGTTAACCTCATGCCATTGTAGTCCAGGAATGAATGTGTTCAAATTTCCCAAAGTGCAGATTTTTGTTTCCTCATTTCAAGAATTTTTTTTTAAGAAGAGCTGTCTAAATCTGAACATAATCTCATCCCATTTGTGACTTCTGGTAAAACCTACCTAATATTTTATACAAAACTCAGTTTTTTCACAAACCTGAGACGTAAATTTGAACGAACACTGCTTGAGCCCAATTCGCTTTTTTTTAAAAAAGAGCATAACTTTCAGCCACTTCCTGCTGATTAAGTCCTGTGTTGGAAAGCAGGAGAGATTCACTGCAGAACCTATGAGTAATTTGAGAATGACACCCACAACTGGAGTATTGTGTACAGTTCTGGGCACCGCACTTTAGGAAAGATGCGAAGGCCTTAGAGAGGGTGCAGAAGAGATGTACTAGAATGATTTCAGGGATGAGGGACTTCAGTTATGTGGATAGACTGGAGAAGCTGGGGTTGTTCTCCTTGGAACAGAGACAGTTGCAAGGAGATTTAATAGAGGTATTCAAAATCATGAAGGGTCTAGACAGAGGAGATCGAAAGAAACTGTTCCCATTGGTGGAAGGGTCAAGAACCAGAGGACATAGACTTAAGGTGATTGGAAAAAGAACCAAAGGTAAAACCAAACATGAGGTAAAACTTTTTTTACACAGCGAGTGGTTAGGATCTGGAATGCACTGCCCAAGGGGGTGGTGAAGGCAGATTCAATCATGGTCTTCAAAAGGGAACTGGATAAGTACTTGAAAGGAAAAAAATTTGCAGGGCTACGGGGATAGGGCGGGGGACTAGCCGGATTGCTCTTGCATAGAGCCGGCGCGGACTCGATGGGCCAAATGGCCTCCTTCTGTGCTGTAACTTTTCTATGATTCTATGTGTTGGTACATGGATAAGTTTAAACCTTTGAAAATGGATAGAAATTCAAACTAAACTTCACGTATAAACGGAAGAGAAACCAATTCAGGAAAGGCAAGGTCTCACTTTGGATCCAACCCAAACTCAGCTTTTCATACCAATTACTCCGGCCCATCTCCCGGCACGGACACGATGGGCCGAATGCCCTCCTTCTGTGCCGTAAATTTTTTATGATTCTTTACCCTACAATTGAATCATTTCAAACGGAATCAAAAAATGTGGCTTTAAATTTTAAGTATTGTGCAGAATACTGCAGCAGTTTTCAGAGTCAGACCTGCAGGAAGTGTTTACGGCCTTTTTTTTTACAATCTGCCGTTAACTTCTAATGCTGCGTTTTATCACATTTGATTGAGGACTTCAAAATTGTATTATAAAAACCATTTTTGCTCGCATTGAACGGCTTAATTCACTGCTAGAACGGACCCCCTAAGCAATACATGATAATATTGTGCAAAAAATAAACCTAAATTCAAAAAGCCTCAGGGACATGAATTCCTCATCCCTCCGAACCCCTCCCCAATAAAATTAGTTCCAATTTTTTTTTAAAAACACACAGTTGTGGCAATACAAGATGCTTCATGCTCACGTAACAGACTCTGTAAAATGACATGAAATGACACTTGCAATCCCCCCTCCAACTTGATCTGCTCCTTTCCATAAGGCATTGACTACATTAGTGGGACACAGGTCCACAGACCCTCATCACACACCAGCACTTCACCCAAATGTCTATTATTCATGTGTGAGCCTTAAGGAGTGTTGGCAGGGCTGATTCTGAAGGACATCATAGTCAAGCCTGTCTACACATGCACATTTCCAGCAGGAGTCGCCGTACAGTGATCAGGAGGATGAACACTACCCTAACTTAGAATGCACCTATCCCTGTCCCAATTGTGATCAATTAACTCAGCTCAGACCAGAGACCTTCCTAGTCTGTATGGCTCAGAGCCAGTTGACCTTATCTCAGTCACTGCAGCAGTGATCTGAAATAATTTTATAAATATGCAAGAACCTAACAAACACTTAGAGAGGACAGGGGTGCAGTGGCTGAAAGATCGGCCTCTGATGGTGGAGCAGGAATAAAGCAGTAGTCCTGAGGCAGAGAAATGGAGGATGGAGGCTGGGAAAAATGTCCCAAACATAGTGGAGTATTTTAAGACTATCTTGAAATCTTCACTGTGACATATGGAAGTGGTGGAGCTTGGAGAGCATGCAGGTAATGGATGTGTGGGACTCCATACGGGAGATAACTGGAGTCACACTGTTCTTGGCAAGCCAAAGTTTATGAAGGAAAGAAGCGAGAAGGCTGGTGAGGAAACCATTTGGAAAACTCATGAGCTAATGAAGGTATGGATGCTGTTTCAGCTGCAGAGAGGTGATGTAGGGGCATCAACAGACAACGAGCTGGGTGAAATGTAGCAGCCTTGGTGATAAGAACGGATGTGAGGATTAAAGCTCAAGTTAGGATCAAACAGATAGAAAACGCCAGCAACCCCTGGCAGACTGGGAATCAATTACCTTTAGTGTTTCCATCTACAGTCTAGGAAGGGTCTTGGGGAGCCTCGCGCAGAATGACTGTAGGCCACTCCTCCTTAGAAAGGTGGATTGGAGCAGGCATCTCTAAAGTGCCCCTGCAGGCACTGGCAGCTTGCCCCATGCATGTAACTGACCTCATCCCCAGGACTTGGGACGGGAACTGCGATCATCAAACAGGGTGGCCATGAGATCCACTGTGCTGCATTTGTGCCACCAGAACGGATCCATCAAAATTCCAGCCCCCTGGAATGTTACCGGACAGAATTAGGTCATTTCATCGATCAGGTGCTTTTCGCTACATGAGCTAACTAGTCTAATACCACTGTCCTGCTTACTTCCCATACCCTATAATATTCCTCTTTTTCAACCAACTAATTGCCTTTTAAAAGAATTTACAAACTCTGTTTCAACTGAAATGTGAGGCTGACAAATTTGAACAAAATGAAACAAGAATTCTGCTGAAAGATGGAGACTCTGGCTCTTGTTGAGCACATTTTTGTTTCATGAAAAACTCCAGCCTATATTGCACCTAAAAACACATTGCAGCATAACCTACATTTAGGTTTGAACAAATTACACTCCACACAGCACTAACCTACATTTCTGTTTGCATCACTGTCCTCGTTTTCCTGGTTTGAACATAACATTTCCCATCTGTGCAACAAACTGTACACCAAACATCAAACAGATGGAACTCAGCAGGAATTTTACTAAAATTAGAGAATGGGGACCTGCAAATGATTACAAGACGACAAATTAATCATAGGGTTTCACTGACAATTACAAACAGTACTTTTTTCCCTCTTTCGAATTTTCCCTCTTCCTCTTGCTAGGTCACTGGTAGGTACCTCACCATTCTTCACACGTGAGCCTAAACTTGCAAGGGATATCAAAACCAACACGAAGAACTTTTATAGTTATATTAGGAAAAAAAAGAGGGTGGTCAGGAGCAGTGTTGGCCCCTTAAAAACTGAAAGTGGGGATATTGTCATTGACAATGGGGAAATGGCGGACATGTTGAATAATTACTTTGCGTCAGTATTTACAGTAGAAAAAGAGGATAGCATGCTGGAAATCCCAAGAAAACTAATATTGAATCGGGGACAGGGACTCGACAAAATTAACATAAGTAAAGCAACAGTAATGAAGAAAATAATAGCACTAAAGAGTGACAAATCCCCAGGACCAGATGGTTTCCATCCCAGGGTTTTAAAGGAAGTCGATGAGCAGATTGCAGATGCCCTAACTATAATCTTTCAAAGTTCTCTAGATTCAGGAACTGTCCCTCTAGATTGGAAAATTGCACATATCACTCCGCTTTTTAAGAAAGGAGGGGGAAACCGGGGAATTATAGACCAGTTAGCCTAACATCTGTTGTGGGGAAATTGCTGGAGTCTATAATTAAGGATAGGGTGACTGAACACCTCGAGAATTTTCAGTTAATCAGGGAGAGCCAGCATGGATTTGTGAAAGGTAGGTCGTGCCTGACAAACCTGATTGAATTTTTTGAAGAGGTGACTAAAGTAGTGGACAGGGGAATGTCAATGGATGTTATTTATATGGACTTCCAGAAGGCATTTGATAAGGTCCCACATAAGAGACTGTTAGCTAAGTTAGAAGCCCATGGAATAGAGGGAAAAGTACGGACTTGGTTAGGAAATTGGCTGAGCGAAAGGCGACAGAGAGTAGGGATAATGGGTAGGTACTCACATTGGCAGGATGTGACTAGTGGAGTCCCGCAGGGATCGGTCTTGGGGCCTCAATTATTCACAATATTTATTAACGACTTAGATGAAGGCATAGAAAGACTCAGATCTAAGTTTGCCGATGACACAAAGATTGGTGGCACTGTAAGCAGTGTAGATGAAAACATAAAATTGCAAAGGGATATTGATAGATTAGGTGAATGGGCAAAACTGTGGCAAATGGAATTCAATGTAGACAATTGTGAGGTCATCCACTTTTGATCAAAAAAGGATAGAACAGGGTACTTTCTAAATGGTAAAAGGTTAAAAACTGTGGATGTCCAAAGGGACCTAGGGGTTCAGGTACATAGATCATTGAAGTGTCATGAACAGATGCAGAAAATAATCAAGAAGGCTAATGGAATGCTGGCCTTTATATCTAGAGGACTGGAGTACAAGGGGGCAGAAGTTATGCTGCAGCTATACAGAACCCTGGTTAGACCGCACCTGGAGTACTGTGAGCAGTTCTGGGCACCGCACCTTCGGAAGGACATATTGGCCTTGGAGGGAGTGCAGCGTAGGTTTACTAGAATGATACCCGGACTTCAAGGGTTAAGTTAAGAGGAGAGATTACACAAAGTGGGGTTGTATTCTCTAGAGTTTAGAAGGTTAAGGAGTGATCTGATCGAAGTTAATAAGATATTAAGGGGAACAGATAGGATGGAGAGAGAGAGAAACTATTTCCGCTGGTTAGGGATTCTAGGAGTAGGGGGCACAGTCTAAAAATTAGAGCCAGACCTTTCAGGAGTGAGATTAGAAAACATTTCTACACACAAAGGGTAGTACAAGTTTGGAACTCTCTTCCGCAAACGGCAATTGATACTAGCTCAATTGCTAAATTTAAATGTGAGATAGATAGCTTTTTGGCAACCAAAGGTATTAAGGGATATGGGCCAAAGGCAGGTATATGGAGCTAGATCACAGATCAGCCATGATCTTATCAAATGGGGGAGCAGGCTCGAGGGGCCGAATGGCCTACTCCTGTTCCTAAACACTGAACGTTAGCAGGCTCGATAGTCCCAGGCATCACGTTCGACCCCAATGCTGCCCTCGCTTAACATTCACGTGCACTTTCCAGCAGGGGATGACAGGACAGTGATCACAAGTGGGAACCTGGCTATTTTTGTTCCCCTGCTTAGCCACGTGTACCAAAGCCAAATGTAATAACCTGGCTGAGGTGAAACCCGGGACCTTCAGTGTCACTCTGCAAGGTGAAATGTACCAACTGAGCCATTGAGGGAGGTTTTTGAACAGTTTACAATTATTATACGAACTCCATACTATCATGAAGTCACTTGGTATGGGTTATTTCTAACAAATGCATTTTCAATAAAAACATCAGGTAAGATGGCAACATGCTTGAAGTAACAGCAAGAAAGAGATTATGGGGTTTTGAAGGACAGATTATTAAGACTGTTGGTTCAACATTCAAAATAACAATCGAGGTCTATAGTTGATGGGTACATCCCTTACTCATTAAAAAGACTGGGGACACATTTCCTACTTTCAACCCAATGGAACATTACCCAATTCTGAAGAGTTTTTAAAAAGATATCAGTGAGGGAATTTTTGATCTCCTCAACCAATACCACCAGCACCCTAAGATGGAAACTATAATTATCATCAATATTCTCAATCTTTCTAAAGAAAGAACTTGCATTTATATAGCACCTTTTACGACCTCAGGATGTTCCAAGGTGCTTTATAGCTTTTGATGTGTAGTCACTGTTGTAATGTAGGGAACTGGTGCCTTAACCTGTAATACCAACGTTTTCCAGTCTGCCCTCTCCCTTATACTACTTTCTCACCTCAGGAATCTCTCCCCTTTCCAACAGTAAAAGCAGTCACAAAATATTGATTTAGTTATTCTATCATTTCTCGATCCTCAGTCACCACCTCCCCCACTGTCACCCTACCTCTATGCCCTTCGCTTGCTCCCAATATATTTGAACGGTTTGTATTTGTTCTTTGTATTTTCTGCTATATTCCTCTTTGCACCTCCTATCAGTTTCTTGGCCTTGCTCTGCTTGATTTTGTAGTTCTTTCTATCCTGTTGCTTCGATGCACATTTCAGAATTTTATATGTCCTTTCGTTCTCTCTAATGCCTTCCAGGATTTCTCTTTTCATCCATGTCTTCTTTTTCCATTAATGGGATGTGGGAGTCACTGGCAAGGCCAGCATTTATTGCCCATCCATAATTGCACTTGAGAAGGTGGTGGTGAGCCGCCTTCTTGAACCGCTGCAGTCCGTGTGGTGACGGTTCTCCCACAGTGCTGTTAGGAAGGGAGTTCCAGGATTTTGACCCAGCAACGATGAAGGAACGACGATATATTTCCAAGTCAGGATGGTGTGTGACTTGGAGGGGAACGTGCAGGTGGTGGTGTTCCCATGTGCCTGCTGCTCTTGTCCTTCTAGGTGGTAGGGGTCGCGGGTTTGGGAAGTGCTGTCGAAGAAGCCTTGGCGAGTTGCTGCAGTGCATCTTGTAGATGGTACACACTGCAGCCATGGTGCGGCGGCGGCGAAGGGTGTGAATATTTAAGGTGGTGGATGGGGTGTCGATCAGTCGGGCTGCTTTGTCCTGGATGGTGTCGAGCTTCTTGTGTTGTTGTTGCAGCTGCACTCATCCAGGCAAGTGGAGAGTATTCCATCACACTCCTGACTTGTGCCTTGTAGATGGTTCAAAGGCTTTGGGGAGTCAGGAGGTGAGTCACTCGCCTCAGAATACCCAGCCTCTGACCTGCTCTTGTAGCCACAGTCTTTATGTGGCTGGTCCAGTTAAGTTTCTGGTCAATGGTGACCCCCAGGATGTTAATGGTGAGGGATTTGATGATGGTAATGTCACTGAATGTCACAGGGACATGGTTAGACTCTCTCTTGTTGGAGATGGTCATTGCCTGGCACGAATGTTACTTGCCACTTATCAACCCAAGCCTGGATGTTGTCCAAGTCTTGCTGCATGCAGGCATGGACTGCTTCATTATCTGAGGGGTTGCAAATGGAACTGAACACCGTGCAATCATCAGCGAACATCCCCTCTTCTGACCTTATGATGGAGGGAAGGTCATTGATGAAGCAGCTGAAGATGGTTGGGCCTAGAACACTGCCCTGAGGAACTCCTGCAGCGCTGTTTACTCTCCTGTTAGGTTCTCGATTTGTAATTTCAGAATAAAAATCCTTTAAACCTCATGTAATGCCTTCACTGAGATTTTAAATGAGGAAAGAAATCAAACTGACACACATAGCAGAGATAAAAAATAAACAGCAAATGCTGCATGTGGAAAGGTTAGTCAGCATCAGAGGTTGATCAAACATTTCAGGTGGGATCTTTCATAAAAATCCTTAAGAGTTCTTTAAAGCCTGTTTTGGTGATTTTGGTGGAGGGATAAGTGTTGGCCAGGACACCGGGAGAGCTCCCCTACTCTTCTTCGAACAGTGCCGTGGGATCTTTTACATCCACCTGAAAGGGAAGACCGGCCTCGGGTTTAAGGTCCATTTTATTTAACAAATAGGTTTAAAAATTGTCAAGACAGTTACTGGCTTTATGGAGCAATAGGAAATTCTGCCAGTAAATACTTTTGCAATATGTAAGAAACAGATTTGAGAGATCATTGTGCACATCTGTTTTTATTAGTTCTGATGAAGGGTTACACCAGAAATATGAACCTTTCTCTTTCAGATTTTGATTAGCATGCTGAGCATTTCCTGTTTTTATTGGTATTTGGTACTTCTTAAGGCAACAAACCTTGCGTGGAGAGTACTACAGTCATGCAAAAGTAGGTTATGTAAGGGACATATTACTCTATTATAGAAGGTACACATGACATCCCTACTTTTGTACTGCCAATCCTAGCACAGATACAGAATTAAAACAGCTTACCATAGGCAACAATATACTGTGTACCCAGCAGAAATATTTGCAATAAAAATAATATTAATTAACAGCAAGCATGCCATTAGTTGTAAAAGCTACTAGATTAAGGATGAAAAGAAGAACGAACAAACTTGCATTTCTATAGCACCTTTCATGTCCTCGGGATGTTCCAGAGCACTTCACAGCCAATGAAGCACAGCAAGGTCCCACAAACAGCAATGAGATAAATGACCAATTAATCTGTTGCGGTGATGCTGGTTGAGATATAAATGTTGGCCAGGTCATCGGGAGAGTTCCCCTACTACTTCTTCGAATAGTGCCATAGGATCTTTTATGTCCACCTGAAAAGACAGATGGGGCCTTGGTCTTAATGCCTCATTCACCGACACAGGCACGATGGGCCGAATGGCCTCCTTCTGTGCTGTACGATTCTATGATCCAAAACATGGCAGATCTGACAATGCAGCATTCCCTCAGTGCTGCACTGAAGTATGCTTAAGTCTCTGGAGTGGGGCTTGAACCCACGGCCTTCCAACTCAGAGACAAGAGTGCTACCACTGAGCCAGGGCTGAGACCAATTAGATTTAGAAACGTATTACAGTAATCTTATGGGAAGTTGACTGTGTAGGCTGGATGGATGAATGGTTTACTCCTGCCTGAAAACATTACTATGTTACATATAATGTAGTATAAATATAATTATGGATGGCTGGGAATAATAAGGCTGGATTTATTATTGGGGTTCAAATGACACAAGGCGTAACAGAATGTGGCTTAGGAAGGTCTCCTGTTCACTGCATTAAATTACAACTCTCTTACTTAACCTAATTTTAAATACAATATATACACCATGTATAAAGTAATTAATTGGCTTAACTCAGACTACAGCAGTCAAACCAGTAACTCAGACGGGGTCAAATGACAAACCACAAGAGCAAAGCTAAAGATATTTTTCTAAAGTCAAATGAACCTGGGAATGATGAAACACACTACATGCAATTACTCAGAGAAACTAATACAAGCAGAGGTGCTAGGATGCATTTTTTTGCCATTTTTCTGTCCCAGCAGGTATCACGACACACAGTAAACGACAAGAAGCTCCTGCAATTTAAACTATTTTACCACACGATTTGAAATGGAATGCTATCACATATTACTGCTATATGCTATATACATATGCTTCAAGGAAACAGTGTATGCTGTTCATACATTATAGTCTCAGTGAAATGAAACTGATAACTTCAAAATAAAGACAATACATCTGTTGAGGACAGCAGCTATTGTGATGTCACGTGATTAACAGGTACCCTGTTAGAGTATAACAAGGAAACTACTTTGCAGAATTAAGTTTCCTAATGTAAAACTAATGGAGCAAGTCATCACCTAAATATGTGTGTTCTACATGTTGCTGCACTTCAGCCAAAAATGTGCAAGACTAATCTCTCATTAAAGTTTTCAACGAGGAAATGTGTGTTTGTAAGTTTTTGTTAAACAGAAAATTGTGCTGTCAAATGTGCACCTGCCACTTTGTGAACCTAAAATATCCAACTCAATGAGAAGTTATTTAAAAAATTACGATAGCTTCTTTCTACCTAAACCGGGGGAATTAATCACTAGCCTGTGTACTGCATGTTTGGTGCATGACTAAACAAAGTATTAACCTGGTCAATGATCTACTGTACAGCAATTCAGGAGGCCACAAGCGATCTCAGTCACTTTTTTGCTTAGCCATGCTGAATTATAGCACTGTGTTTTTTAAATGGTTAGATGTAAGCAACACAATTGCATTACCATTCTTCTATGCCACAGGATTTCCTTTGGTTGTGTCACTTACCACAGTCCCCAATTGAATGAATCTGCAATTTCCTCTATGACACACACAGAGGAAGTACTGAGAAACCCACGATTAAGACAACAGGAACCACATGGAGAAACCAAGCTGCTACACTGATTGAGCTGGTTTTAGTACTTCCATTTCCTGCACCCACAAATAAATAGGAACTAGCTCTTTTAAATTCTCTGGTTCCCCAAAGACGAATCTTTGGAATTGGCTACCCCAGAAGGCTGTGGATGCTGAGTCGTTGAGTATATTCAAGGCTGAGATTGATAGATTTTTGGACTCTAGGGGAATCAAGGGATATGGGGATCGGGCAGGAAAATGGAGTTGAGGTCGAAGATCAGTCATGGTCTGATTGAATGGCAGAGCAGACTCGAGGGGCCGTATGGCCTGCTCGTATTTCTTATGTTCTTACGTTTCAGTATCAATAATATAGTTGAAATTCTGTAGTGTGTAAAAATGTATTTGTTCTACATACTAGGGAATATGTTGAACAGACACAGAGCTCAAGTGGCTAATTATGGCGTGGGGAAAATAAAAAGAGTCGGATGCATGCCTGGTTAGAAACAGGATTGAGGGTTAGAAGGATAAGTACAGGTTGAGATAAGCAAATGTTGCGTGGAACCTGTTGGTTCCTGAGCTGTACGGTCCATAAAAATGTCATGTCAAGGAAAGCAAGTGGTCAAGGATGAATAACACAGGATGTAAAGCTGCCGAGCTATTCTGGAGTTTTGCTCTATTTACCTTTTGAAAGGCAGGGAGAAACTGCAGAACCTTCATCAGAAGGTTAAATAGGTTGTGTAGATTTTGTGATAGTGGAAAATAAATCACTGGAAAGAATAGGTTTGCTCGGCCAAGTGGTCTTTTCTCATTCAATATTTTAAAATCTACTCAGTTCAGATCACTTTCAAGTTAAAAATAACTAGGTTTTGTATTTTCAGTTTGTGGTATTCTAAGCTTCGAAGTTCTTACTATGGTTGTTGGCCATCGTTGTGGAGCGAATAGGAGGAAACGAGAAAGAGCAGGAAGACAAATTGTAAGCAGTTAAGACTAGGGGAATAAAAAGCAGACAAGACCACATAATAGCTTCAAAGCCCCAATGTATTATTACGCCAACATACTTTTCACTAAAGTTGTTAAGCCCTTCCCAGCCAACTTTCTACAATCAACATCACATATGGATCTCTTATCTGTGTCTCTCTTGCTGCCCCTACAAAATTTCTTGACAGTGTATTTTATACTAATTGAGCAATATATTTACCCATACTGCTCAGTGAGTAAAACCACTTTATAAACTAGCGATTGCAAAGTGATTTCACTCTCACTAAGGAGTTTGGTAAACCCATGATTATAGAGTGGCTTCACTCTCACCAAGGTGTTTAGGTAATCTCCTTCTCCATTAATAAGAGGTGGACTTTCTGAAACTGCAACTGTAATGGGAAAGGGAAGGTGGTAAAGAGGGAAAAACAGGAGGGATTACAAGTATAAAATGGGAGTGAAGTTAGAAATACATAAACCAAACCACTTCAGAGGTTACCAATATGCTTTACCAAATATTTTGAAGGATGAATGCATTTTACTATTAATAAAACACAATTTCCTGATCAGTCTCATCCTTAATAAAATCTTAAGACCATTAGGTACAATTTGTGGCAAAACTGATTGCTCCATAATCCAACTTAACACAGATAAGGTACAACAAACCTTCAACTACATATTCAAAATACATTTGCTCGCCCCACAAACAGCTACAACTGCACAACTGCAACAGTATCCTTCCAAAGGCAAAAAGGAACTTGCTTCCTACCTATGGTTGCCAACCTTCCAGGACTGCCCTGGAGTCTCCAGGAATTCAAGGCTAATCTCTAGGACACGGCTGCGAGCAACCCAATTGTGTTCTTAAAAAATTTTCTTTGAACACTTTTGTTTATTAGTTATAAAAATATTGTAAACAATTTTACAACACCAAGTTATAGTCCAGCAATTTTATTTTAAATTCACAAGCTTTCGGAGGCTTCCTCCTTCCTCAGGTGAACGAAATGAAATCCTCGAAATGAAATCGCATTTATAATTCACAGAACAATGCTTGGTGATTACAGACAGTTTTTTCAACTGCCCGTTGCCAAGGCAATCAGTGTGCAGACAGACAGGTGTTACCTACAAGGTCTCAGAATATACAAATCACCAAAAAAAAACAACAAACAAAAAAAAAAGAGATAGAGAGGTAGAAACATAGAAAAGACAGCAACTGACCCGTTATATTAAAAACAGATAACATTTGTTCGCTGGTGGGGTAACGTGTAGCGTGACATGAACCCAAGTCGGTTCCCTCCCAGTCGGGTAACACTTCAGCAGTCATGGACATTCATCCACCGACCTTCGGGTAAGCGTACTCCAAGGCGGCCTTCGAGACACACGACAACGCAAAATCGTCGAGCAGAAATTGATAGCCAAGTTCCGCACCCATGAGGACGGCCTCAACCGGGATCTTGGGTTCATGTCACGCTACACGTTACCCCACCAGCGAACAAATGTTATCTGTTTTTAATATAACGGGTCAGTTGCTGTCTTTTCTATGTTTCTACCTCTCTATCTCTGTTTTTTTTTGTTTGTTGTTTTTTTTTGGTGATTTGTATATTCTGAGACCTTGCAGGTAACACCTGTCTGTCGGCACACTGATTGCCTTGGCAACGGGCAGTTGAAAAAACTGTCTGTAATCACCAAGCATTGTTCTGTGAATTATAAATGCGATTTCATTTCGAGGATTTCATTTCGTTCACCTGAGAAAGGAGGAAGCCTCTGAAAGCTTGTGAATTTAAAATAAAATTGCTGGACTATAACTTGGTGTTGTAAAATTGTTTACAATTGTCAACCCCAGTCCATCACCGTCATCTCCACATCATAAAAATATTGGACATGGATCTTTGATTGACAGTCAAGAATCATCCAATCGGACGTAGGAAGACAGTGCACCATGAAGATGGACATATCAGGTGACCAATGGCGAGGGTGTGGGGGTGGAGTGGTTAGAGGCAGGCGGCCAAGTGATGAAACCTCCAGAATTATGTCCAAGCAGAGTTGGCAACCCTATTCCTCCCCTGCCCCAGTAAACAAAAAATGCTTTGCAATTTGAATTTTTTTTGCTCAATATAAGGCACAATTATTGAATAATTAAAATATTAAGGCTCAAATGACAAAATTGTTTCGCAACCAGTTACACAGTTAGTGAATTTTTTAGTTCCATCACAGATTTTGCTAAAAGTGAATCAGGTCGGGACTTTGGACCGTGATGCAGGCACAATAAGTAACACCGCGGCTTTAAGACCCAGAGTTTTTACAACACCTGCACTGCCTTCCAAAATACAGAACTGATTTAACCAAGTGATGCAACCAAGAAAACCTCTCCATTTGGTGGTGTACCAGCACAGATCATTTACTGTAAATCGTGATTCAGGACAAGAACGAGAGAGATGGTTCTGGTCATAGCCTTCAAACAAATTCTAATTTTTCACCCATTTCGAAGTGTTTGATTGTACAATAAATTCAAGTATTACTGCTTCCCCTCGCCCCCAGTTAACTGTGGTACTCTTGACAGAAGTACAGTAAAATAAATCTGAACTGAATGTATGGTCACACAAGCAGTATAAAGAAGATCAGAAATCATTGACTTTTTTTGTGGGTGGGGGGAGGAAGAGAAGTAATGAAGTATGATCAAGGTGCTGTTCATTTTGAACCTTGTATATTCCTTAAAATCTATACTTATAAGTCTTTGGGGACATTTTGTTCATCATAAATATTTTCCAAAGGAAATATCTGTCTCACATTTGGGTGTGTACACTAAGTGGTAGCAGAGTTCCAGATATGTAACCAGCGATTATTTATTTAGCAGGCTCTTATGAAAACTTCCACTGTGGAATTAAGTTAAGCCTTCATGTCAAGCCTTGTATAATGCCATAAGAGTCACACACAGACCCAGCTATTGCTAATGGAAAAACTTTTGCGCAAACAGCTGCTGTACATTGTGCGTTTGAAAAGTTAACATTAATTGACTCACTGTGACATGAGACATATTTCAATAAGGTATCTTAAACCAATTACAGCAAAGCAACTGAAAAACAAAATGTTAGCATGCAGGTACAGCAAGCAACTAGGAAGGCAAATGGCACGTTGGCCTTTATTGCAAGGGGTTTGAAGTACAAGAGTAAGGAAGTCTTACTACAATTGTACAGGGCTTTGGTGAGACCGTACCTGGAGTACTGTGTACAGTTTTGGTCTCCTTACCTGAGAAAGGATATACTGGCCTTAGAAGCGGTACAACAAAGGTTGACTAGATTGATTCCTGGGATGAGAGGGTTGTCCTGTGAGGAGAGATGGAGTAGAATGGGCCTATACTCGAGTTTAGAAGAATGAGAGGTGATCTCATTGAAATATACAAGATTCTGAGGGGATGCTGAGAGGTTGTTTCCCCTGGTTGAAGCGTCTAGAACTTGGGGTCAGCCATTTAAGACTGAGATGAGAATGAATTTCTTCACTCAGAAGGTTGTGAATCTTTGGAATTCTCTATCCCAGAGGGCTGTGGATGCTGAGTCGTTGAATATGTTCAAAGCTGAGATAGATTGATTTTTGGACTCTGGGGGAATCAAGGGATATGGGGGAAATCGGGCAGGAAAGTGGAGTTGAGGTTGAAGATCAGCCATGATCTTATTGAATGGCGGAGCAGACTTGAGGGGCCGTATGGCCTACTCTTGCTCCTATTTATGTTCTTATGAAAATATTCTATCCTGCTACATGGCAGAGGGCAGGAGCGTTTGGCAAGGAGAGGGACCTTACGGCTGCCTAAATATCAGGCACTGTTGCAGATTTTTTGCACTGCTACCACAAGTATGCCATCAGCAATTGTATGCGGTAAGGCAATGCTTTCCCTTTAATTAGCGATGCAGATGATATCGTACCCTTAAAACAAATTCTAACTTTTCACCCAAAGTGTTTGATTGCACAATAAATTCAAGCATTACTGCTTGCTGCCCCTCTCCCCCAGCTAACTGCGGTACTCTTGACAGAAGTACAGTAAAATAAATCTGTTACTGTTCACGTACTGAAGGCAGCTTGAAATGAGGAGACTGGATGACAACACACAGGGCACAAAGCACACTGCACATGTACACACACATGGAATCATGCAGCACAGAAGGAGGCGATTCAGCCTATTGTGCCTGTGCTGTCCCTTTGGAAGAGCTATCCAATTAGTCCCATAACATCAAGACTTTACTCAGTGTACCAGGATTCAGCTTTTCCTCTGTCCCACTCATTCTATTTCCTCTTCCATATGCTCTCTTCTTTCCCACATCACACCTCCCCTTTCAAAATCTCATATCACTACAGATTTTTTTTAAACTTGCCTGTAAAGTACCCTGGGGCGAGTGACAGACTAATCTCAATTTATCCTTTCTTTACCCAAACAGTGGTAAGAATGTGAAATGCGCTGCCACAAGGAGTAGTTGAGGCAAATAGCATAGATGCATCTAAGGGGAAGCTAGATAAGTACATGAGGCAGAAAGGAATAGAAGGATATGCTGATAGGGTTAGATGAAGAGGGGTAGGAGTATAAACGCCAGCATAGACGTTGGGCCGAATGGCCTGTCATACATATCCAGTGATCCATAATAAGCAGAACTCCACAGGAATATATAGCATACAAATGCAGACCTCTGATTAGATCACTGAAAACAACATCCCAATTCTATTCTCTTATGCACAAAGTTTCTTTTAAAGAAAACATTTCACTTTTAAGAAGCTGCATCAATTATTTCCATGTAATGAGACCAGCTTTAACTTATGAAAAGGTTGCAATTTACAAACACTACCCACATGTATTTCTGCTTATGGCAGCTCACCGACATAAAAGGTCAAGTTTGACGGAACTTTTTCACACAACGGGTCATTCGAATAAGGGATGCATTGCACAAGTAGCTACTGAAGCCAAGTCAATCACAACATTTAACAGGGAATTAGGCAAAACTCAAAGACAAACATTGAAAGAGATGTGGCAAGAGCAGGGAACTGACAGTAGAGTAGATAGCGGTTATGTAGTTAGAACAGGTAATGAGTAAACTGGCCGCCTTCTGTGCGGAAATTTCTATAAACCTGAAAATGTATTCACAAAACAACATTGTCCAAACCAGACGAATCAATCTCACTCTACGTCATATAGTCAGCATCTCAAACACATTCCGTTCTTTGTTGTGGCGGCTCAGTACTACCCAAAGCAAAACCTCGATTAGCAGAAACGGAAGTCTGGAACCATTACTTAAAATGTCAGTTATAAGCCCCAATGGCCATGTGTGCCTGTGGTAACAAAAAGAAATGCATAAACCATCCATTCTCAGGTTAAAGGATCAGATTTTGTCAGTTAACAACTTTTTTGAAAAAATGTTAAGTGCGAGGCTGAAGTATTTATTTATAGAAAACAGGTTGAATGCAGCAGAATAGAAAATATTTCTTAAGTTGCTGAATTAGGACATTTTAAAGCATGCTTTGTTATTCCAAAATAAATTCATCCAACAATTTTGGGAAATTATTTCTGAAACACTGCACATAGACCAGGGCTGTTACTTAATTGATGACTTCCACACACAAGTTGGATTGCCATCAATTTGTGAGTTACTTACCAGTGGTAAAGTCAAATTTGCTTGGACACAACAGCATAGAAGCCTTTATGTACATTTGCAGATTCAGTGGGTGTCTGACACACACACAGAAATCCATCATTGTGCTCAACAGTCTCCAAACCAATCTACTCAAGAATTCTATTCGAGTAGACTTTCTGTTTGGCAAGAGTCAAGGCACAGGGAACCCAAAATGTGTGCAAAGTTCTTGTTGTGATTCTTACCAGCTAAAACAAAGCTCCAAAAACATTTTTTTTTAAAAAACGGATTAGATAGGAACACGGAACTAGAAATGAGCATAGCCATAGAAGCCAAAATTAAGCAGAAAAATATTCTTCCAGAACAACAAGATTATCAAAGAACTGAAGACCTCCTTAAGGCTGTAAATAGAGTCAAAACTGAGCTAAAAGTGAATACACTAAATTTTCACTAGTAGCATTGCTTGGGTGATATTAGTAGCATGCCATCTATCATAGCTCTACAACTAAATTAATGACCTTGACACCCAAAACAGTTTCAAAATCCCCAGAGATGATACCCATGGGTACAGAGTGAGACTCGGGACAAAATTTAGAAGGCACTGAGAATCATCATAAAAAAAGTCAATGATTACAGAGGAGGTCTCACTGGATTGGAACACGCCATGGTGATACCTATTTTCAAAAAAAGGCAACTAGTAAAATAATGGAATCAGTAGGAGGAGCAAATTTTAGATTTACTTATTTGAAAATAATTTCCAAAGTGACAGCCAACAGGGCTGCCTCGACTGACCCCCTCCAAACAAAGATAGTCACTAATTGGCCTTATTATACACAATAGTAGCAGTGATCTAGATACTATGTTTACCACATAACTTATAGTCATTAACTTCTACAATCTGCACATGATGCGTCAACAAGACCTGGAAACAAATTTCTCTTGCATCTGCTTGTAGTTTGTAACTGCACCACACTCACACACAATAGCCAAAGACAATAGAGGTTGCTTGTAAGGCAGGCATTCAGCAGTCATAACCAGGCTGACTATAGATTCCAAAAAAACTTTGCAGTCATGCTCTTTCCTCTGTCATTTTCTGCAGCTGAAAATCAACCTATTACCGGTAGCCACACGTGGAAATTTTGTTATGAGACAAGACACAGGAAATTCAGCCTCTGACGTTTTACAGACAAACCCAAAGAGGTTATACCTCTGAATCAATCAAAACATTTGAACACTATTTTTCACTGCAACAATTTTAGATTTATAATAGATTAACGTGACCTTTCCAACCGACGACATACCACACCCATGAAGACTAAATGCACTAAAGCCTTTCCACAACCTGCTAAAGTTGCAACAACAATAATGTTTATAGAATCCATCTATAAATTAGTTTCAGCAAGTATTCTGGTTTAGCTGAACATTTCATTTATGGGCAAAGGACTCATTAAAAAGTGTGCAGTACAAAGCTTCTTTACGAAAGCAACTCTGTACTTCCACAACATCACTTAACTGCAGGACAGTTTTACCAGCAAGAGGGAAAAAGCTGCAGCCAAACGTTCACCAACCCTCAAGTCTTCCCGTGGAACCCACGCTCCGATATGCGTTGCAATTGAAATGGTTTTAGCAGCCCTTCCTATGCCTCCTCTTAAGAATAAAAAATTGAAACAAGTTTTAAAATTATGCCTCTTTCCTCTATATGTATTTATATTACAAACACAGTATATGCATGGTATGCAGGTATATACAGTTATTTTAAAAACAAGTTATTCTATTAAAGTAGGAGGCTCTGCTGGCAAGGACCTCAACTGTGGTTCCTTTATGGGATGGATGGCAGGCAGTCAAGGCTAGCAGCAGCCACAGCTTTTGGCAAAACACAACCACTGGCAGTCTATCATACCTAAGTGACCACTGTTAAAATGCAATTTAAATAATGAGTCTCAGCATGCTGTTCAATCATCTGGGGATGGGGGTGGGTAGGGGTTTGAGGAAGAGAAAGAGAAGGTATCAGAGGCAAATCCAATTCTACTCTCACCTCACATCCATACACAGTTTCCAGCACAAGTCACACTAGCATTGCAAAATTGGGCTGATTATTCCCTCTCTGTAGCTCAGGGTTTCTGAAGACAACTGTAGTATATTAACTACCACCCCAGCAGAGATCAGCTAACTCACTCGCAGAGCAGGTGTTAAACCTGCGACATCCTCCTTCTACGTGGCTCAGTGGAAGTCATACAGTTACCAATTTAACCATTATGACCACATGTTTTGTGCATTAAATTTTGAGTGTTAGCCTTAACTCAGTGATTGCACCCTTGTCTGAGTTGAGAAGGTTATGGATCCAAGTGCCACTCCAGGGCTTGAACCCATAATTTAGGCTGAAACTTCAGTGCAGTGCCAAGGAAATTCTGCATTGTTGTTTTTTTTGATGAAACATTAAACTGATGTCCCACTTGCCTGTTTAGGGAGACATAAAATATCTCATAGTGCTATAAGCAGATTAGCTCTTCAAGTATCCTGGCCAACATTTATTCCTCAATCAACACCATCAAAAACAAATTACCTTGTCATTTATTTCATTGTTGTTTGTAGGACCTTGCTGTACCCAAATTGGCTCACAGGTTTGCCTACTTTGCAACAATGACCACAGTTCAAAAATGTTTCATTGACTGTGAAGCACTCTGGGATGTCCTTAGGATGTGAAAGGAGCTCTATAAATGCAATACTTTCTTCACTGAATCACAGAATGGTTACAGCACAGAAGGGGGTCATTAGGCCCAGGGAGCCCGTGCCGGTTCTTTGTAAGAGCAATCCAGTTCAATTTTCTCTTTTTGTACACTATCCATCATCTTTGGCCTACCTGGCCCAGTCTATACCACTGAGAAAATAACCAGTCGGCAAACAATTCTTACCAATGTACACATATGATTCTCCCTTTCAATTTTCCCTCAGTGTAGACAAGATCAGTAAGAAAGAGAAGCTGAGATCAAATAACCCTCTGCACTGCTCCGTTCCCAGGATTTAAATTAAGACCACAATATATTTTGTGGGATACTGCTGATCCTTTGAGTTTTCCTGGAATTTATGCACTGGTGTGCAGAGAATGGGACAGGCAAAATAACAAAGCATGAAAAGCCTGAATAAAGCCACCTGAATAAAAGTTAGATGATGCAGGGTCCTCAGAACAGCAGAATTACAGTGGCTGAGGTTACTTCACTGACAGTAAATTGAAGACCTTTAACCCTCCAGGACAGAGGTTCTTTGCAGCCATGGACCCACATCCTATAATTTAATTTTAAAGCATTACCTAACCAAGTACTCAATGGCAGCCACAAATAACGCAAGCATTTATTCTCAGCCACGAACCTCATCCTGACGCTGCACTGTTGCAAAACGTGCTCAGCAGCAGTGCACATTGAACAAATCAAGTGTCATCTGTCGAGTTCAAATTTCAAATGCAGTCAGTCATCCAGATTTCAAGAGGAGTCAAATATAATCATTTTTGACGCACATATAAACTGGTTTTTAATTAAACATCGGTTAAAAATGCATAACATGAAGCTATCATACAACATGCTTAAGACCAGGGACTGATCAATTATAATATTTACTTAGGGCCCACAATGACCTATGACATCAACAGCAACCATGAATTACGACATAAAATCGGCTTAGCAAAGCATTCAGATCTCATTGTAAACTGGCACAGAATCAGCTCGTTTTAATTTATTCTCCTAGGAGAATAAAAATCAAGTCTCAAAGAAAGAAAACAGAACAACTGAACACTGTGAATAGAGATCGCCTGCAGGCTAGATTTAATGAGCTGGCTCCTGCAAAGGAAACCGGCTTCCCTGGTGTCGGTTGATTCTCCATGTGATTTGACATATGCGGGACATGCCTAAGGGAGGATAGTAACTAGAGAAATTCTTAGGCTGCATTTACCCTGCAATGCTGCTGCTAGCAACAGCCCCAACTTCGATCTTTGTTGGCAATACTATAACGTAAATGAAGCAGTTAATTTCAGAAAACATGGCATCCACCAGCGGCACAGAGAACTACCTAAAAATGGTACTTTTTCCTCTATGTCATTGCTGGCTGCCGTTTTTCTGCTATGAGCGGCCTGAGCCAGAGATGGTCTATACTACACTACAGAAACAAAACAATCTGGAACATTTAAGCAACTGCGCGTTTGCAAGGTTGAGGAAATGCAGGTGTCAATCTGTTGCTACTGGCGTTCTGAAATCCACCTCAAAGAAATAACTGCACATATAAGGCGCTTTACATAATTGAAACATTGTAACTTGACACAATGAATTATTTTCTTGGAGCACAGCGAATATTAGGTAAGCAAATGGGGAAGCACCGACATAAAAGACAAAAAGAACGTCAGTTTGAAATGAATTTGGACAACAAAGAGGCAACATTAAATATTCAATTCAACAGGGTGGTTCAAGAGAGATAATAATGCATTCCCCTTTCTACCTGCACACTAACATCCATTTTAATTCCAATTGCTTTTGTGTTCTGCTAATGCATAAGTTGTCTATGTATAGTTCTAGAAAAGTTAATTTCATTATTTTATGTTGTTGCTAAAATCTCTGAAGTTGTGTGCTATTTATTCACAAAATATTCATGAAATCTGTAAAATAAATACACAAAGTTCAATATCAATATGTTTTCCTTTTTTTCCAGTTCTAACAATGGATACCTTCACCAGATATTAACCTGTCTTCTCTCTTTACAGCTGGTGGACCGGCTACGTATTTCCAGCATTTCATGTTTTTATTACACATTAAGGCTATCCAAATGCAATTTATTCAAAACTCTTACATTAACATACTTTTCAATTTAACAGCAGGTGACTATACTCCTTTGGTTGGGGGGGGATGAGGAGGAGGAGGAGGAGGAGGTACGTAGGGTCCCTTTGGGGAGTGGCGGCTCCAAAAAGACACACCTGCCGATGAATGTTTACAACCAAGTCAACCCCCATGGCAGGCTTGGTAAACTAATAACTGAACCAGGCAGGTCCGAAGTAATCAGAGCACTGCTGATGATTGACCAGCCAGTCTGGCTTACTAATGGAACCTGGAGGGGTGGATCCTATCACTGGGGATTGGAAGTGTTCCCACTTGGCTCGAGATAACCTGCAGGCCAAAGCTGCACCTGGTAGGGTGGTCCTAACTGGAGAAGCAGCAGGAAGCTTATCTATGACTAACTCTGGTAAATTGCACAGTTTTACCTGGCTAAACTCTAGCGGTATATCTCTGCCCACTTTTGGCTCTGCTGACCTTCACCTAAGCTCTGGGGACTCAGTGAGTAGTCTGCATCCTAACAGGGAGAGTGTGCACTCCATACTGGCAAACAGAAACCCTAAAGGTGAGTGGATTTGAGTAGCTGGAATTGGAGACTCAAGCATGATGATGAGTTTATGCATACATCAGACATTCCACTGTCCAAAACTGCAACAAAAATAATTAGAATACAGCTCAATATTTCTTCCCAATCATCCTGAAGCTTCTCCACTACAACCTAATAGCCATGCCTCTGCCTGTGGCCAGCATGCTTCTGGAGGATGAAAGAAGTTTCAGCAACTTTTCCTCCAACCACACTGCAATATTCCAATATGTGCTAGTGAAATTCAACCATTAAAAATAATCTAGCTCAAATAATAAAACAAATCAAGAAAATGATTCACACGAATCTTGTGAAAGGATGTCCAGCACTGTTCTCGCCCAACAACCAGCAACGTAAAGAACTGGAAAATACTGTATTTGGTGGAACAGGTGCATTATGCACCCTGTGCAGCACCAAAATATTTACAAACGAATAAGGGGCATGCAGCGAGATAACTTGATTCTTTGTAGCTCAACTAGAACTCTCACACTGTTTCACATAATCCTCCTCCAGTGAAATCTCTGGAAATATAGAATAAATATTTAACTTTCTGTAAAGTTTAATTATATCAACACTTGGAATGAACCTTCCAGCCCTTTGGGAAAGCACCTGCTCTCCACCTGTACCTTTCCACAGATAATATCAAGTATTGAATGCTGCATTGAACATTTACTCCATTGTCCTGACGTAACTCTCTCAATTTAGTTCTTGAAGTCTCGACTTTACAGTTAATTTCTCCCTTTCGATTTCCCCTACTCATCCCTTCCCTCCCAATTCTATTTCCTTTGCCAGAAATAGACAGTCAACCTGTATTCTGCCAATGTATTAACCGGTTGCTAAATATAATGCATGACTTGAGGTGATTCGCTCAATATTTTTCAGGGCAAAAGGGAGAATTAAAAGCACCCAGTTTCAGGTCTGCAGTTCCCTTTGCTGACATGGCGGAGGCAAGCAACTCAATGATGCGGGAAAGAAAGGCAACACACCCATACATAAAAACTAAGTCCCATCAACTCTCCTACAATGGAACACAGCTAGGCATTTCAAACAATTTTACAGCTGTTCCTTCCTCGGTGACCTCAACATTTTAATACACCAATTGATTTACTAAAAATAGTAAATTCGCACATGCAGGATTCATACTGCAGACATTACATATTGTTACAGCTGCAAAAAAAATCTTAAAATGCTGTGTGCTTCTCAGCTGAAGCCTGAAACTGGCAAGCACATACCAATCTGCAAAGTTCCCCAACCAAACAACAATTAAACTCTGATTGGCCTGGGGTTCTGTTTACTTAACTATCAGACTTTGTAGCCTAAGGGACATAACTTCACATTGCAAGCAGAATAATACACTGTGCTTTACATAATATAACAATCTTATAAACAGTGTATCATCCCACTTATCTTGAGTAACTCCATGAGAGATCTCAGTTATTACACATTAAAACAGTACATCACCACACTTTGTTCCAGATGCAAAACAATCTTAAAATCAGGTGCTGCTGACCTGCAAATTGAAATTGATCAGCATATATCAATCTGCAAAGCTGCCTAACCAAAACAGTTAAACTTTTAGGGGAACTTAAGCACAGTACCCATTTAGCAGCAGCGTAATATATTGTGCATTATACGTTATAATACTCATGTCATAGTAAAACAACCCTTCAGCTGATCTAGCATGAGAATGCCATATGACCTGCTTAATCTATACAAACAGTGCAGTGATAAGCATAACTTGGTTTGCTTGAAGAGTACCCATTTTTATGATTAACTATAAAGAAGAAAGAATTTGCATTTATATAGCACCTTTCATATTCTCAGGACACCTTAATGTACTCCACAGTCAATGAATTACTTTGAAATGCAGTCACTGTTATTTTGTAGACAAATGCTACAGTCATTTTGCACACAGCAAGTTTCCACAAACAGCAATGAGAAGAATGGTCAGCAAATAATTTGTTGGTGTTAAGGGATGAATCTATTGCATGTCGCATCCAAAAGACAGCATCTCAACAATGCAGCACCCTCAGAATTGCATTCAAGAACTAGCCTAGAGTGGAGTTTGATCCCAAAACATTGACTCATATGAGATTGCTACCATTGAGCCAAAACAACTTTCACTTCTTTCTTAACTGTAGATGAGGTAACACTCCACTTTACTCAGTGCATGCAATGACTTACAATACGTACACCAACAATTCAAAAGGTATTTTTAACAGCACTCCCAATACTTGCCATTTTATATGTAGCATATTTTGAAATTATTCTAGTGTTCTTAAAACAAAAGATTGCTTCAGATAGACAAAAAATTCAGGTAACCCAAAGCAGCTGTAAAACTCAAATTGAGCAAGAAACATAATTCTGACCCAAACCATCTGACGTCAAAAATATTTGTAGTGTTCATATTTGTATTGTTCTCCCCTTCTCTCTCCCCTATGTCACCCCCCCCCCACCTCCAAGAGCAAGCTAGTTTCCCCACGAAGGGTGACCACCCTTTTCCCCAATCCAAGAATGTGGCACACGACAAAGCCTATCCCCATGCACAAATTGCAAAAATGACCACCCTTGTACATAACAGTCCACTGGCACAGACATAAACGCAAGACTGCTCCTCCTTTGCATGAACTTTTCAACAAATTCAACACTAGACAGCTAGGTGTATTTGCTCCAGGTTCCATTGGTAAGAACAATCAGACAGCCACCCACAAAATCAGACTGAGATTCCAAACCGAATGGATCACCTGATCTCCATGCCCCAGAGTCCACATTTAGAATTCCATCTGGTTTCTTTCAGCAAGAAAGGAGCAATCCCAACAAGGGATGATAAACTACTGTACAGGGAGCTCAAACAGCAGCAAAAAATAAAATTAATAAGGCAGGAACAAATTTGCATTTTTTTGCAAACTGTTCTATAATTGCAAATTTAATCATGACAATTTCAGGACAGGACAGCTATGGCTCAAATCATTTTCCAAACGGGTAGATGTCTGATTGTAGATTGTTTCTGTAGAAACTGTGCACAATAACATTTTAAAGGCTTCCGATCAATTCCCCAAATAGCTGTCACTTAACATCCTGCAGGTGATATAGCTGGATGGTAAGTGACAGCTAGCTGAACTGGTGGCTGCTGTTTAACACCAGGCTTTTGACCTAATCCCACACACTACATTCATGAAAAAGCTGGAAGCTATGGCAGCACAATACCAAATCTTGAATTTTAATCCAGATCCAGGATCCTTGTAAGACTACCTATAAGACTCACCGAACCTAATCATCCTGAAAATGGAACGAGGTAAGGTACTCCACTCTCACATATCTTATTCGGTATCTTGACCACTGATTAGCCAGGTGCGGAATGGCATAAGGGACTAGTGTCTGCCCCCATGCATTTCTGAAAGAACTGCAGTGCTTTTTTTTAAAATTCGTTCATGGGATGTGGGCGTCGCTGGCAAGGCCGGCATTTATTGCCCATCCATAATTGCCCTTGAGAAGGTGGTGATGAGCCGTCTTCTTGAACCGCTGCGATCTGTGTGGTGATGGTTCTCCCACAGTGCTGTTAGGAAGGGAATTCCAGGATTTTGACCCAGCAACAATGAAGGAACGGCGATATATTTCCAAGTTGGGTTGGTGTGTGACTTGGAGGGGAATGTGCAGGTGGTGTTGTCCCCACGTGCTTGCTGCCCTTGTCCTTGTCCTTCCAGGTGGGAGAGGTCGTGGGTTTGTGAGGTGCTGTCGAAGAAGTCTTGGCGAGTTGCTGTAGTGCATCCTGTAGATGGTACACACTGCAGCCATGGTGCACCGGTGGTGAAGGGAGTGAATGTTTAGGATGGTGGATGGGGTGCCAATCCAGCTGGCTGCTTTGTCCTGGATGGTGTCGAGCTTCTTGAGTGTTGTTGGAGCTGCACTCATCCAGGCAAGTGGAGAGTATTCCATCACACTCCTGACTTGTGCCTTGTAGATGGTGGAAAAGCTTTGGGGAGTCAGGTGGTGAGTCACTCGCCACAGAATACCCAGCCTCTGGCCTGCTCTTGTAACCACAGTATTTATGTGGCTGGTCCAGTTAAGTTTCTGGTCAATGGTGACCCCCAGGGATATTGATGGTGGGGGATTCGGTGACAGTAATGCCGTTGAATGTCACGGGGAGGTGGTTAGACTCTCTCTTGTTGGAGATGGTCATTGCCTAGCACTTCTCTGGCACGAATGTTACTTGCCACTTCTCAGCCCAAGCCTGGATGTTGTCCAGGTCTTGCTGCATGCGGGCACGGACTGCTTCATTATCTGAGGGGTTGCTCCTTTTTGCAGGTTTGTATTAGCAAACTCTCTTGGGGACATAGCGCATTACACCATGAACAATTGGATAACCAGTGGAATTATGGTGGGTGCTCCCAAGTGTAGCATTGTGTCTTTTCATGGCTCAAGAAGGGATCTCAAAGGTACTCATTGTAAAATATAAAGGGCATCTGTCCCAACTTCACATCAGTACCAGACACAGTCCTTCAGTACAGTGCTGAAAAAGTTGTTTTGGGTCAAGAAAGTTCCAATGTAGGTTGCACTGAAATCTTACAAGATCTTTACCCAAATAGCTCTCCTTCATGCTTTGTAATTCCTAAGAATGCAATGGAAAGTCATCCTTTGACCTTAGTGCCAAGTTCTAGGACCATGCTGTGAGCAGGATTTGTGGCAATCTGTCACTCAGCAACCTACAATAACAACAACTTGTATTTATATAGCACTTTAACGTAGTAAAACATCCCAAGGCACTTCACAGGAGCAATTATGAAACAAAATTTGACACCGAGCCACATAAAGAGATATTAAGACAGGTGACCAAAGAGGTAGGTTTTAAGAAGCGTCTTAAAGGTGGAGCGAGAGGGGTTGAGGGAGGAATTCCAGCGCTTAGGGCCTAGGCAGCTGAAGGCACGACTGCCAATAGTGTAGCATTTAAAATCGGGGGTGTGCAAGAGGCAAGAATTGAAGGAACGCAGATCTTGGAGGGTTGCAGGGCTGGAGGGATCTGAAAACAAGGATGAGAATTTTAAAGTAGGCAGTCTTGGTGATGGAGCGGATACGTTGTTGGAAGCTCATCTCAGGGCCAAATAGAACGCCAAAGTTGCTGACGGTCTGGTTCAGCCTCAGACAGTGGCCAGGGAGAGGGGTGGGAGTAGGTGGCTAGGGAACAGAGTTTGTGATGGGGACCGAAGACAATAGCTTCGGTCGTCCCAATATTTAGTTCGAGGAAAACCTACATAGAATTTACAGCACAGAAACAAGCCATTTGGCCCAACCAGTCTATACTCTTTGTCCCCTCTTCATCTAACTAAATCAGCATAACCTGAATGGAGAGTCAGCTCATGGCTGGCATGACACTTTGCCATAAAGCCTTACATGAGGACCTGGATTAAGCAGTTGTTGATGATTAGACCTGGAATGCAACACTGGATTTGGATGTCTAGAACATTAAGGTGCTTGGTACATTCCGGTCCTTCCACCATGCTGAAGACAGATGTTGGTTATTCAGCCATTAAGGAAACTAAGGCTTGTCACAATAGCTGGAGGCTGTATACCTTGTATATCCAGCTACCTACAATAATTGGACTGAAGAGCAGCAAGCACTTGTTACTGAACTAATGCTAGGGTATGGTACATCCACTCTATGGTCAGGAGGATGACGGCAAAGCAATCACACATTTTACATTGAGCTATGTTGCCTACCATGCCACTCATGTATTCCTGGTATCTGTCAACTGCCTGCTTGGACAACGTACGGCAACTAGCAGCTGTGCATAATTCAACAGTTCAACAGCTTCAGGGAGTGGCAGAGAGACATTTATTGGGGCGGGCTGGGGTGGGGGGGGAAAGACAGGGAAACCTTAAAATAAAATACAGCTGCCATTTTGATGCCTGACAAAGATTCACCTGCATGTGTGGTGACCTGCCCACAGGTAATTCAGCATCATTTTGGAGACAAGGGATTCCCCTTTGGTAGATCGCCTCATGCCACAAGACAATCACCAACTCCTATGTTTCTGCTCAAGGACTGTGATTAGTCAGTTGGGAGGATCAATGCACTGTCATTGTGAAAATGAATTTTGTTTGTTTGCATGATTCAGCAAATTGAAAGACCCAAAATAAGTACCCAGCTACATTCCAAGCATAACTCAAAACGACTCGAGTGACAAGACCCCTTTTTTAAAAAAGTCAAAATCTTTCTTAAGGTGGGGGGGCAGCGGAAATAGAAAGAGTTTAAGAGAATTGATTAAAAATGCAACACACGGGAGAACATTTCCCGAAATAGAGAGAAAAATGAACTGAACCTCCAGGTTGGACTACGACCTTCGTACCAGGAGGTCACACTGAACAACATCATGTTGTTAGCAATATCAAAAAACCTCAGAGGAATGTTGGCCTTTTGATTTTTCATCCATTTGCAACAGTGCCATAGAATCGTACAGCACAGAAGGAAGCCTTTCGGCCCATCGGGCCTGTGTGAAAGAGTTATCCAATTATTCCCACTAGCGCTGCAAATGCTTCCTATTCAAGTACATATTCAATTCTCTTTTGAATGTTACTATTTACCACTCTTTCAGGCAGTGCATTCCAGATTATAACAGCTTGCTGCGTAAAAGAAATTCTCATCTCCCCTCTGTTTCTTTTGCCAATTATCTTAAACTGGCGTCCTCTGGTTACTGACCTACCTGCCAGCGGAAACAGTTTCTCTGCTCAGTTCAGCTTACTCCCATGGTACCTGGAAGATGCCAAGAGTAAATGGGGGTAAAAAAAAACAACTACTACTTGCAAATACTGAACACGGTGATGGTGGATTTTGACAGGCACAAGGTATTGCAGACATTGGGTATAAAATCAAATATAAATTATGGTTTTAAGATTGTCAAAGGATTATGATGTAGGCAGGCTCCAAAAGCCTCAACTTCACTGCAATTCTGATGCAGAATATTTAGAAGTTCTGAGATTAAATTTAACTAAATATACTAGGATTTAAAATAGTTCTCAGATCATCAGAACTATCCAATCAATCCTCCTTTATCCTTATCCACACTCCCTCTTCTTCTGTTTCTTAAAGGGGCTCACAACATTACAAATGAAGGTCACCGTTTTTGACGTGTGGTTTTATATACAGCCATTTACTTCCTAATTATACCTCAATGTTCTTTAATAAAATCCAGTGCATGTTATGACGATCACTCTGCAGCACCCCTACACAACACTTTAACAATCTAACAACCTGCACTAGTGCCATAATACAAACTTTAGCAGGCAGAAACTAACCAAATTAGGCAGATCCAAAAATAAATTTCGCCCAAAGACAGGAAAAAATTGTAGTTAATCATGGATACTATAGGTTAGTCAAGAATTGTATAGATGCAGATTTGAGAAACTAAATATAAATGCTAGATTTTTTTATATCACTTCCATCAGATGGTCAGGATTTGTTCTGTACAACAAGGTTACTTACTAGTGTTGCAATAGTCAAGTGTTCAGAAAAAGTCAATAAATCCTAAGTGAGAGGGCATGCAAGAGAACAAGAAAATATATCTGATCAAGATATCTTTTTCTCCCCTCCAGCCCCAAAATTTAAACAGAGTAGAAACTATTGAGTAGAATGGGCTTATAGTCTTTGGAATTTAGAAGAATGAGAGATCTCATTGAAACATAAGATTCTGAGAGGGCTGGACAGGGTAGATGCTGAGAGGCTGTTTCCCCTGGCTGGAGCGTCTAGAACTAGGGGGCATAGTCTCAGGATAAGGGATCGGCCATTTAAGACTGAGTTGAGGAGGCTTCATTGGAATCTTTGGAATTCTCTACCCCAGAGGACTGTGGATGCTCAGTTGTTGAGTATATTCAAGACTGAGATTGATAGATTTTGGACTCTAAGGGAATCAAGGGATATGGGGATAGGGCGGGAAAGTGGAGTTGAGGTCGAAGATCAGCCATGATCTTATTGAATGGCAGAGCAGGCTCAAGGGGCTGTATGGCCTACTCCTGCTCCTATTTCTTATGTGCTTGGAACGCAATGCAAATTTGAATCAATTAAAAACAAATAAAGCAAACACTCCAAACCTACAACGGTCTAGCACACTGTCTTTTTCACCCCAAGCCTAGAGTTTCAACAAATCCAGACTGATGAGATAAAAGTCTTTTTTTTAAATTGGTTTTAAAGGTCCTACACAAAATCACTTTGGACGGCCTCCATTCCATGGCACAAGGCCACAGCACAAAATGGCAGTAAATTGGCAATCTTACTGACTCTCTTTCAACTCAGGCTGTAAAGATAGTTGATGTGGAAAATTGAAACGTAACCCCGACTCGGTAGGGGTACTCTAAAACTGTAGGTAAGACCTGTTCTTGGGTAGAGGGAATTTCACCCTGCTTGTAAACAGTCCTATCCTTGACCTTGGAGTTAGTGCCTGGTGCTGGCTCTGAGTACTGTAAATGGAAAACTACTATTGCTGTCATTTTTTTAACAACATACCTGCACTCTGTATCTATTTTCCAATGTAAAATAATGTGCATTTGCAAAAATTCCACTCAGATCTGTTTTTGCTAAACTTTTTGCACACAACATGCACCTTAGTGCCAAATATATCTTTCAATGCAAAATATTGCTCATTATGTGTGAGTTAAATGTGGGAACAGGCAGACTATCAGGTTATCAAAAAAAAAGCTTCTGACTCTTAGGCAGTCTCTCTAGCCTTCACCTTTTGTTCTAAATGGACAGCCAGGCAGTGAAGGACTGAATCCTTTTAGTTGCTTGTAAACTTTATTTGCTGGGATTCACATTACATCCAATGCATCCCTCACACCAAAACCCACAACCTCTCCCCAAGCCTACTCCCTTATATATGGGAGCCAGAGAGTGCCCAATTGCTCATGCACCTGAGCTTAATCATTCATCAATTGATGTAATTCATTTATATACAATTAACATCTTTCTGGTACAACCTCATCTCCATTTTAAACAATATATTACTGGGCTTTCTGCTCTTGTTCCTCCCAAGCTGTAAATACAATCTACGCCTGATATATTTTTGCACTAAAGTAATTTAAATTATTCAATAAGTTAATTAAGCAATGCAAATAACATAGCAGAACAGGAAGTAGAGCTCAAAATTATGGATTTTCAGACAATATGAATTAAGCAACTTTGAACTGAGTGTAGACTGGGCACTGTTTTGCAAGCACTTCCTCCTCCCTACATCAACATTCATTTCACCACTGCCTATATCAATCCATTCCTCTGCAGTACCTCAAAGCTGTGAAACTCCGCAGCCTCAAAGCTTTGAAACCTCTGACCTTATTCTTTCTGATGAAAGGTCATCGGTTTGAAACATTAACTCTGTTTCTCTCTCCATAGATGCTGCTTGACCTGCTGAGCATTTCCAGCATTTTCTGTTTTTATTTCAAATTTCTAGCATCCACAGTATTTTGCTTTTGTGACCTTATTCTTTCTTTTGTCCAACAATCTTCAGTTTGATGTAGCCAAATTGTGATTCTCTGATTTACCTAGACTTTTAATCTTTTCGACCTTGGCAGTGTCCTGAGTAATGGTCCTTGAACCTTTAACATTAGTTTTTCAATCAGAAACAATTCCCTACTGAAGATTTAAAGAACATTAAAGATCATAAAAACTGATAGAATTGCATGAGTGCCTTGCTCTCAAAATGTAAAATCAGCACAAACAAACCTAGAAAATATAATTTTACTTGAAAAAAAAGTAGCAGAACGCACCCAGCTGTAATACAAAAATCTTTCAAGTTGCAAGTGAACTGCTTCTACAGTACTGTAGCGTCACATACACCAGAATTTTGTGGCTAAAACATTTCACTCTCAACTAATTACTGTGTGTATATATATATATATAGTTAGCATGATGCTAAATTATATAATTGAGTCTTTAAACTGTACAAGGACAAACAAAAATAGGTTTTACACAGATTAGAATAAGCTGTTTTATAACCTCACTGATATCACATGCAATGGCTTTCTCAAACAATTGATATGATGGACCCCACAGATACTACGTTTTCAAACGTTTCTCTGTGGGAAAACTCAAGAAATATTGACAAACTTCAAGGTATTCCTTGTTCTAACTTCCAAAAGATGATGTTAGCTGCCAAACAGTGCTATCATTACAGAAGCGTTTTATTAGTACTCAGCAACAGAAATAACATGCTAATAAGTCAATACAGAAATCTGTCGACTTCGCACCCCCAGCCCAAGGATACCCACTCGGATCCTCTAGATTCCACAGATCCCATTTTGTAAACCTATATGCACACTTCCCCATCAAATGAACTGATCACACAGAGGGCAGGTATGTGCATCCGGCTCATCACTACTCTTCACAATCAGTCTCTATAGCTGTCCAGACGACTACAATCCAATTTCACAGCTCATTATCCCCAAAGGTCATCAATTTTAGTAAATCCAGATGGACCATCTACTGCAGACTAGTACTCTCCCATCACGACCAGCACAGCAATCGTCTATCAGCCTAAATAAACTGTCTCTCTTGTGCTGCCCTATTTAAGCTGCAGTAATATGCTGGCCCACAGCCATAGTCTAGCTTAACCACTTCAACGCTGTTTAATGACATCCCATTTCAACTCGGGATTGTACATTTAAGACAGTTTTTAAATTCGCAGGGCTTTGAGAAAATAGTCAGTTAATAAATGTTTTTAACAAAAACAATAACTTGCATTTATATAGCACCTTTAACATAGTAAAACGTCCCAAGGCAGTTCACAGGAGCATTATCAAACAAAATTTGACACCGAGCCACATATGGAGATATTAGGACAGGGTGGTCAAAGAGGTAGGTTTTAAGGAGCTTCTTAAAGAAGGAGAAAGAGGTTGAGAGGCAGAGTGTTTTTAGGGAAGGTATTCCAGAGCTTAGGGCCCAGGCAGCTGAAGGCACGACCACCAATGGTGAAGCGATTAAAATCGTGGATGTGCCAGAGGCAAGAATTGGAGGAGCGCAGAGATCTCAGAGGGTTGTAGGGCTGGAGGAGGCTGCAGAGATAGGGAGGGGCGAGGCAGTGAAGGGATTTGAAAACAAGGATGAGAATTTTAAAATCGAGGTGTTCCTGGACTGGCAGCCAATGTAGGTCAGCGAGCACAAGGGTGATTGGAGAACAGGACTTGGTGCGAGATAGGATACAGGCAACAGAGTTTTGGATGAGCTCGTTTATGGAAGGTGGAAGATGGGAGGCCAGTCAGGAGAGCATTGGAATAGTCGAGTCTAGAGGTATCAAAGGCATGGATGAGGGTTTCAGCAGCAGATGAGCTGAGGCAGGGGCGGAGACAGGCGATGTTACAGAGATGGAAGTAAACAGTCTTGGTGATGGAGCGGATTTGTGGTCAGAAGCTCAAATAGGACGTCACGGTTGCAAACGGTCTGGTTCAGCCTCAGACAGCGGCCAGGGAGAGGATTGGAGTTGGTGGCTAGGGAACGAAGTTTGGGCAGGGACCAAAGACAACGGTTTCAGTCTTCACAATATTTAGTTGGAGGAAATTTTTCCTCATCCAGTACTGGATGTCGGACAAGCAATGTGACAAGTAAGAGACAGTGGAGGGGTCGTGGGAGGTGGCTGTGAGGTGAAGTTGGGTGTTGTCAGCGTACATGTGGAATCTGACACGTGGAAAGAACAGCAGAATTTTACAAGGAATAGAATCAAAATATATATACTACGTGTTTTTAAAAAAAAGAGCTTTTTAAAAAATGTGCATTAACAATGCAACGAAAGCAGCTAGCTTAATAGTATTATTTCTATGTCTTCCACAAGCATTGTTTGAAGGTCAACTTCCTGGTGATTTCATAATTTTACATTTTTAAGAGCAGGAACAGCTAAGTTTACTTGAAACTGTTTGAATTGCATGGCACACCAACTGAGATCTATAACATCACCATCAGTTTATAACATCACAATCAGTTTATTACAAGAGGTTCAAAGCAGACATCATCTTCATATGCCCTTGGCATGTTTAAGTATAGCTTATGACATGTGAAAGTAAATCTATCTCCATGATGCATTGTAAAGCAAGTTATTTGTATTTAAATGGAAGATCAGTCAGCTGCTCAAACGCATGATGTCCACATGCCAATCAGAGCACTAGACAAACATCAACACAACCGAGGCAATCAGGAGTATGAGATAATGCATGGAAAAAAAATTTAAGCAACTCTACTTTAATTTAAAACAATAGTTGAACTAATAACCTGTTAACTAAGATAGTAGTACATTACATAAATTTGAAGCCCCAAATTCAAAAATGTTTCAATTGAAATCAGCACTTGGGGCATGCCGCAACAGTCAAGACTCCCAACTGTGCTCAGGTCAGCTTAAGGGAGGGAAAGAAGGAAATCCTTTCCCATACAACACAAATCTCTCTCCCAATGGATTAACCAAACTGAAAGCTCTTTCTTTAAAAAACACACTTTATCCAATTTAATTTTATGATGAGAAGAAGAGCCCATTTTAATGGGACTGCTGTTAAAATTGTTTCCTGGAAGGGCGAGTGGGAATTTTCTGCAGACTGAATGTCGCAATTATTGCTTTCAACATATCATTCAGGCAACTAATAATCTGTATTCAAAATGATACCAGTAAGGGATTTGAAGCAGAGAACAAAAAGCAGTTGTGGAAGGAAAAAATGCAAACTAGATTGCAGTAACTGTTTGAATTTTAACTATTTCAAGCAAAGGCTATTCTTTGAAACATTCTTCCAATAACCAATTGCTCTTTACAATCAGAATGGTTCTGAAGGTGAGCTGAGCAACTCCTTTTGGAGGGGTGGAGAATAATGCAATAAAATGACTAATGTCAGAATAGAGTACTTAGAAACCACAGGTGTGTAAAATACACGATGTAGCTACCAAGTCATCAAGACAAGCGATTATGCTAGGCCTCAAAGATATAAACGGTCAATATGCTGTGTATTTAATCATTAAATATGTGAAGCATTGCAATACTTGATGATATGGGGATTATGTAGTTTCAATCAATATGTAAAACGGTTTAGATAATAATTCAATTGCATCATGCCTTAATAGGGAGATAAGCACATGCATACACAAAATTGAGGAAAGCACATGCACACACAAAATTGAGGAAAGCCAACAGAATAAAATTGAGAAAAGTCAAAAGCAGCAGCAAGCTAGGCACTATCCTGAATCATGAACTCTTGAAATTAGTCTAAAAATAATTTTGTGCAATGTAGTATCAGGCAAATATGCCTTCAGTCATAATTAACGTTTTTATTATACTGAAAATGCATCATTTGCTTTACATAGTGACTGAAGGATTTCCCAATTAGACTTAATTCTAAATGGCAACAATTCCTCTGCAATTCTCTTTGTAAACCCTAAAACTTGGCTCTTTTTCCAAATACTTATCCTAAACTGCAATTCCAGATAATTGCTTTGACAAGTTAACTTGTATCTTAACACCAAAACCACTTGTAATAAGGGAGTTGCTACTTTATGCACTTAGCTAGCTCCCTCCTCTGCTCTGTATACAAATTTAACCACCCAATATCACAAGTCAAGTTATAATAATATTGCATTATTTCATGCAGCATCTGTGGAGAGAACAGACGAGATGTTTCAGAACTGAGCAAGGATCCATACCCGAAAAGTTTTGTCTGTTCTCTCTGCAGATGCTGCCTGATCTGAATATTTCCAATGTTTTCTGTTTTTATTTCAGATTTCCACTCTGCTGTACTTGCTTTTTGCATTATTTTATGTTAGGCTCACAAAAAGCACGCTCTTATCTACTGTCTCTTGGACAACAGATTTCTTTCCTTTATATAAAAAAAATTAGAGCAGGGTGGTGGGGAAAGAGGAGATCATTTGCACTTTTCATCAATCTCCATGCCAGGGACCATTCCTAGAGACAGCAGATCATTAATCTGCTGCCAGGGCTCTACCAATTCAGGAATCCATAATGCAGAAAACTGGGGACACAATACCATGTGTAACCACTCTGTAGTGTAGGGTACTAGGACATGAAGCCCCTCCGGATCTGACATGCTGCAATCTTTATGCAGCTTTACTTGCAAAGGTTTAAAGTTCAATACTGTAGCCTTTAGAAGCCTACCATTGACATAGGGGAAAATGCATTGGGCCAAATAACCAGCAACATTCTTAAAATCATATAGTTTCAGACAACCTGCACCATACAGAAACTGTGGCAAATATTAAAGCAAGGCCCGTTAAGGAAATAATGCACCAAATGCCTATTTCCTGTTTCTAAGCTAATGTTATGAGAATAGCTTGCGCTGTGGTTCAGCCTTGCAGGCAAACACGTGATGAAAAAAGATGCACCCCTCAAAAGTTTTCTTCAAAAATAGAATGGTCTTAAATTCAATTTTTAATTTGAATTTGTCAACACACTTAACTTGATCCATCTGTCATCATTGAGATGTATATCTATCTAGCTCACAATCAATGTTTTGAAAATCATTTTGCATCTGCAACTGAACAATCTTTTTTTTTAAAAAAAGGTATAATTTAATTCTGCCCTGAAGCCACAAATTTATAAGCAGTTACAATTACTTCCTCTGACTGACCACAGGATTTTACAAACAGTTACAATCTGGATTTGCCTGTTTGGGCCACTTCTCTACAGGGAGTACCTGAGCATTGGCCTTGAAGGGTCAGAATTGGACGCTAACAACAAAACATTACAACTCTGCTTCAGACCCCAGACTATCCATGAACAATGCCATGGGAGATCTACTCATATAGAACAAACTTATAGATGCTGCCAATCTCAATTTCTCATACAATGGCAGAACAAGTGCAGTTGCCAGTGCTTTTTGGAAAGTCTCCTGTATAAATGAAGGAAAAGAATTTCCAAATATAATGCTTTTCATGTCCTCGGGACGCCCCAAAGCACTTCACAGCCAATAACCTGTGAAGTGTAGTCACTGTTGTTTTGCAGCCAATTAGTGCACAGTAAGGTCCCACAAATAGTAATGAGATGAATGACCAGTTAATCTGTTTTGGTGGTGTTGGTTGAGGAATTATTATTAGTCAGGACCTGGAACCTTTTACATCCATCTGAATTAGGCAGACGATTTAACATCCCATTCAAAAGATGGCACCTCCAACAATGCAGCCCTCTCTCAGTACTGCATTTAAGCCTTGGAGTGGGTCTTGAACCTACAACTTCCTGACTCAGGAGGTGAGTACTACCACTGAGATAGGCTCTGACTGTAGTGATATTTTTTTAAATTCCTGGAATGTGGGGTTTGACATCAGATATTGGTGCTACCAAGCTGCCACTGATTTTTCAAGACTGGCATGGCTCATAGAATTTCAAATCAGGTTGGACTCATGGGACTGTCCTTATTAGGTTCATACAGTAAGAATGCAATTTACAGTTAATAAATCGTGACTGCACTTCAAAAGTAGTTAATTGGCTGTGAAACACTTTGGGGTGTCCTGGGGATATGAAAGGCGCTATATAAATGCAAGTTCTTTTGTTCTATTGGATTAGGCATAATGCACAAATTCTAATGCTGCAAGATACCCATTAAAATAATTATAGATAATATGCTGATCACAATGTTCACAAAAAAATCTGGAAGGACTTTAAATTGTTACACCTTGATGATACCCCCCAACCTTTTGGTGTGCACAATCTACATTTATATAATTAAAAGTTTCATGTCTAACATCTATTAAAGGCACCACATATTTTAGCACAAATATTATTAGCTCCCCATTTAAAAAAAAATTCATTAACCAAACTTGAACAAACCAAAAGCAGTTTGATTCATTTAGTAACAATGAGAAACATGCGAGCAGCAGAAAAACAAAGCAATCCGAATTAGTCAAATTTTTTGGAAATTTACCAATCCCGATCTGGAAAGTAGCAGGAACCAACCAGTCAAATCACTAAAATTATTTTGTGAAGTTGGCTTGAGCCACCATCTTGAAATTTTCAGCTAGCTGATTTTTTTGGTTAAAAGTAACATTTGTAACACAAGAAACCCATTAAAAAAATGGAACAATGCAGAATAATATGGTTATTATTACTCAGAGTTGCCTGTAAATCCCTGGAAAGCTTTCTTTTGTTGAGACCTATTCCCAGATTGGAACCCCAAGATTCAATTCTTGACTATGGATTTGCTATGGTCAGGGTGGATCCCCATCACAAATGGGAGCATGGGGTCCAATTGTGTGCACACGGTTGATATTTTAAATTATATCATCACTTTTGGAGGTGCTGATGCTGCTATCATCTTCTCTGCCAATGCAGCGACAACTTTCACAGCCCTAGCTGATGTGGCCAAGCCCAGTTTTGCACTGGTGATTCCAGATTGTTCCACTGTGTTCTGTCCTCTTACTGTTGTTAAAACCTAGAACACTCCCAAGCTCCATGCTGTTAAATCTCAAAACACTCCCCTTTCCCAGTGCAACCAAACTTTCTTGCCCTTTCCAGTGCTATTATACCCCAAAAACTCTCTTCCATAGTCATGCATCCTCAAGGCTCCACAACCAAAACATTTTCCCATGCTTCCAGATCCATCCTGTGGTGTACCAACAGACCCAGTACTGCAGTTGAATCTCCTCCAGCCCACAAGTCAAGTGGTCCCAAACACTATGGGCTCGTTTTTTGGATGTCCGAGCCGGCGGGTTCATGGGGGGGGGGGGGGGGCTCCGAAAATCGGGGATTCCCGGGGCTTGTCCAAAGCCCGGCTCCAACCCGCCCACTTCCGGGTTCCCCAGTGGCGTGCTTAGATGCACGCGCAGCCCCCGCATGCGGGACGCCCACCGGCAATTAAAGCCAACAGGATCCCACTTAAGGCAATTAATTTGATAGTTCAGGTCGTTATCAGACCTGACTGGGAGGATATTTTAGGAGGGGTGAGATTTTCATCTCAACTGAGCGTGTTTCCCGTACTGGGGGAAACACTCCCAGTTCAAATGGACGTGTTGCAGCCACCAGCCTGTGGCAGTTGCAAAGATCCATTTGACAGGTCGGGGGCGGGGTGGGGTGCAGACCCTCACTCATTGCAGGAGGCCACTCTGTCACTTTGGACAAAGTTTGGCCTCCACCACCCTCCTAACAATAAAATTCACCAACCTGGTGTGCAGACACATTTACCTACCTTGCAGACCCCCTCAAACGTACATCTTCCGGATAGGGGCCGCCATTGCTGCAGTCATGACCTCCTCGGAGGACGAACAGCATCACCAGCCTCACCGGCCACGCCGTCCACCTCTGACACGTGGAGCTCCATAACACAGTGCTGTGACACATCAACCTGCACAGCAGGAGGGAGGGCAACTGCAGAGAGAGATGCATCGCAGGGGGCACTACCCTCGCCACAGGGTCCACAGACCGAGGCTCAGCTTCCTGGACCTCTCTGAACAGCAGTGCACACGCAAGCTCAGAGTCACTCGACATGTAGTCGTGGACATCTGCAGCCTCCTTCATGCCGAGCTGCTCCCGGCTGGCCCGAGCACCACCTGTCACTGTCAAAGTCACCATTGCCCGCAACAACTTCTCCTCCACATCCTTCCAGGGTGCCACCGGGGACATCGCCGACGTCTCTCAGTCGTCTGCACAAAAGAGCCCTGCAAATACACCTACACCCACTCTGCAGTGACACAATGGGTGGCATCAGTTGTGGGTCTTCATGGTGATCCTCAGGAAAGGGCATTATTGCACAAACCAGACAAGATTTGCAAAGACGTGGCAGTAGTGGTGACAATATAATAAGTAATGTGAGTTGATCAGAAATCAAATATTGGGATTGGGTTGAGTGGTAGTGCTGGGATGAGTACTGGCGAAGTGAGCAAGTGCAGGTAAGATGAGGATGAGCTTTGAGTTGGTGTGAGGAGTGATGTGAGAGTAGTGTTGGCAGTGCAGAAGGAGATGTGGGGTGGGGGCAGTGATGTGGCAGATGGAGTGTAGGGGAATGAGTAAGTATACTCACTTCGGCTGACCTAGTTCGGTCATTGAAGCGCCTCCTGCACTGTATGCAGGTGCGTGATATGTTCGTGGTGCTGGTGACCTCCTCTGCCACCTCGAGTCAGGCCTTCGTGGTGGCAGAGGCAGGCCACTTCCTCCCGTCCGCAGGGGAGAAGATCTCTGTCCTCCCCCACCTCCCCCTCCCCCTCCCCCTCCTCCTCCCCCTCCTCACCCCATCCAGTAGGGCCTGGAGTGAGGTATCTTTAAACCTGGGTACAGCCTTCCCCCTGGGCTGTTCCATGCTGTAATTTTGGCTCCTTTCTGCAGCAGTCAGTGGAGGACTGCCCCTTTAAATAGGGTTCCTCCAGCTGACAGCCTACGATGCGGGTGCGCAGTCCGCTTTCCAGCGCGAAACCCGAAAGCCAAGGTAAGTGCCTTCAATTAGGCACGCACCCAGTCGACCCCCCGCTGCCAACCCGCCTCCCTCCTAATATCGGCCCTATCTCTCACTGCAACTCAACCCTAGCGCACTTAAGGCCAAACTCCATGGAGTATTTTCAAGCTCCGGGCACGATCATCCGTTGGTACTTCCAGGCAGTAACCCCCTTCCAGTGTTCTGCCTTCCACACACCAACTCCAGACCCTACCATAAAAACATAGAAAATAGGAGCAAGAGTAGGCCATTCAGCCCTTCGGGCCTGCTCCGCCATTCAAAATTATCATGGCTGATCGTCTAACTCAGTATCCTGTTCCCGCTTTTTCCCCATATCCCTTGATCCCTTTAGCATTAAGAAATATATCTATCTCCTTCTTGAATATATCTAATGACTTGGCCTCCACTGCCTTCTGTGGTAGAGAATTCCACAGGTTCACCACCCTGAGTGAAGAAATTTCTCCTCATCTCGGTTCTAAACGGCATACCCCGTATCCTGAGACCCCTGGTTCAGGACTCCCCAGCTATCGGGAACATCCTCCCTGCATCTAGTCTGTCTAGTCCTGTTAGAATTTTATATGTTTCGATGAGATCACCTCTCATTCTTCTAAACTGTAGTGAATATAGGCCTAGTCGAAACAATCTCTCTTCATACGTCAGTCCTGCCATCCCAGGAATCAGTCTGGTAAACCTTCGTTGCACTCCCTCCATGGCAAGGACATCCTTCCTCAGATAAGGAGACCAAAACTGCACACAATGCTCCAGATGTGGTCTCACCAAGGCCCTGTACAACTGCAGCAGTAAGACATCCCTGCTCCTGTACTCAAACCCTCTTGCAATGAACGCCAGCATACCATTTGTCTTCCTAACTGCTTGCTGCACCTGAATGCTCGCTTTCAGCGACTGGTGTACAAGGACACCCAGGTCTTGTTGTACCTCCCCTTTTCCCAATCTATCACCATTCAGATAATAATCTGTCTTTCTGTTTTTACAACCAAAGTGGATAACCTCACATTTATCCACATTATACTGCATCTGCCATGTTCTTGCCCACTCACCCAACTTTTCTAAATCAGATTGGAGCCTCTTTGCATCCTCCTCACAGCTCACATTCCACCCCAGCTTTGTGTTGTCTGCAAACTTGGAAATGTTACATTCCGTTCCCTCATCCAAATCATTGATATATATTGTGAATAGCTGGGGCCCAAGCACTGACCCCTGCAGTACCCCACTAGTCACTGCCTGCCTCCCAGAAAACGACCCGTTTATTCCTACTCTCTGTTTCCTGTCTGTCAACCAATTCTCAATCCATGCCAGTATATTCCCCTCAATCCCATGTGCTTTAATTTTGCACACTAACCTCTTGTGTGGGACCTTAACAAAAGCCTTCTGAAAATCCAAGTACACCACATCCATTGGTTCGCCCCTATCTATTCTACTAGTTACCTCCTCAAAAAACTCCAGTAGATTTGTTAAGCATGATTTCCCTTTCATAAACCCATGCTGACTTTGTCCAATCCCATTAATGCCTTCCAAGTGTTCTGTTATAACATCCATTATACTGCCCGCTCCCTTCCAGCTATCTGCCAAGTCTCTCCGAGCCAGCGTCACCAGCCCCCACCCACTTTCTCTTTAACTTGCTTGTGCTCCAACAACCCTCCTTACCTGATCCAAATACCTACTTCCGGCATGTTGGCCTCTCATCTTGGTGCTCATCCTAGGCTTTAAAAAGGCGAGATAAAATTCAAGTACACAAGTGCGACAACGTGACAGCCATAATGAAAGTCGAGAAGAGTTGTTTAGCTGAGCTATTTTTAAAATTGTTCACACTCAGCATTATACCTTTAAAGGTGCTCCACCTATCCTCCACTGAAATGTTGAACAACCAACCCAAAACCATTTGCTTTAGTTGTTCCATCATTTGCATGAATTTCACCCATTTAAAGCTATACACTTGACACTGGTTCTTGGGCATTTCTGACTCCCAGATCATGCTGAACTTGATCATTCTGCGAATAGAAGCCAAGCCAACCTGCCCTCATATTTAACCCTTTAAGTCTCTAAGTCATTCTGATGAATCTGCACTGTTTCCCTTCCACGGCCAATATATCCTTTCTGAGATACGGTGCCCTAGACTGAATGCAGTACTCCAGACCGGGTTTGACCAAGGCTCTGTATAACTGAAGCATAACTTCCTTCCCTTTGTGTCCCAGCCCCCTTGAGATAAAGGCTAACGTTCCATTAGCCTTTTTGATGACTTTTTGAAAGCCTGGCTGACTTTCCCACTCCCTACCTCGGGGGGGTGGGGGAGGAAGAGAAAGGAGGCCAATTATGACTTCGTAGAGAATGTCTATCCCACTGAAGACTAAAAATCAAACCGGGCACTTCTCGGTCTCTCTGACTCAGTGCTAATTCACTCAGTATATCAACCAACATGAACAATTTTTAAACGATATACCAAAAAATGCATAAGTGGACTATGAGGAGTGACATGCTCTTACAGCCAAAAGTGTCAGGAATTTTCAGAGGGCAATCTTTACTTATTGTAATTGTAACATGAGTGAGGAACCGTCACACATTTCAAACTTCTTTGATGCAATTGATAAACTGGTTACAACATCGTCATAATTATCTTTTCACATTCCCCCATGTAAAACAATTCTCTTTGATCCATTCACATTTGTGCAAATAGTCTCCAGACTGCAGAAATATTTCCTGCTACAATTTACCCTATAAATTCCCACCAGGCACCAATAGTTCATAGCTGGATAGGGCTAAATGGCAACTAACAAAACTGAGGGATCCAAGTAATATTAAAGCAAAGCTTACTAATTGATACAAATCAAATACTATTCCTCCCAACATCAACTGCATCACTTATCTCCTTTCTAACCTATAGCACACAGGCCATAAAAAAAATCACAGTAATCAACTACAAATGATTTCCCAGTCGCAATATAATTACATTATATGAAATCCTTGATTAGTTTATTGCCTTGTAATCAATCCCAGTTGAGATTATATATTCAACAGATCAGAGGATGTGCATGTAAAACACAACATATAATTCTTCTGCTATAGGATCAGTGAGAGTTCTTTAAGACTACAAACTCTCATTGATATTAATTAAACAACAGATTGGTTCATAGAGAGATTAATTTAAGAGGATAGACATTCCTGGTCTCATTGTGTGTGTACCTGCAGTTTCTTCCTTCGTACTGAAATTTGAGTGTGACTCGAAGTGTTAGAGAAGTATTGTAGACAGGAACATGTGTTAGACTTTATGTTTTTTTGTGTGCAGGCTCGCATATCTCTAACCTACAATTGGACTGCAGCTTTGTGGTCTCATTATTCTATACATATCATTAATCTAAAGGATAAATTTTGGTTCAGGATCTGACATCACGTCTTCTGCCATCTTAAATGCTTCATCCAGTGCTATACTACAACAAGTACAAATCTGTAAACTTGACTTTGACTCCATCACCCTCCCCGGCCACTGTCTCCGGTTGAAACAAACCGTTTGCAATCTCGGCAACCCATCTGATCCCAATCTAAGTAAGCTTGCAACCTCATATCCTCTCCATCGCAAAGTCAGTCAACTTCCACTTCCGTAACATCGCCCACCTCAGTCCATCTGCCACCAAAGCCCTCATACAAGCTTTTGTCACTTCCAAACTTGATTACGCCAAAGCACTCCTGGCCAGCTTCCCATCCTCTAACCTCCATAAACTTCAGCTCATCCAAAACTTCACTGTCTGCATCCAAAGCTGCACCAAGTCCCGTTCACCCAGCATCCCTGTCCTCACCAACCTACATTGGCTCCCAGTTCCTCAAAGCCTCAAATTTAAAATTCTCATCCCTGGGTTTAAATCCCTTTATAGCTTTGTGCCTGCCTATCTCTAACTTCTTCCAGACCTTCAATACCCCCCAACTTACCCAAACTCTTCATTCCTCTTATTCCGACTTCCTGTGTATCCCCCTTCTATTCACTCCACCACTGGCAGCAGAGCCTTCATTCAGCTAATCCCCACTCTGAAATTCCCTTCACCTCTCCCAGATTCTCCTTAAAACCCATCTCTTTGACCAAGCTTTTTGTCACCCCTCCTAATCTTTCCTTTGGTGTCCATTTTTATCCTAACTACACTGTGAAGCCCCTTGGGACATTTTTCCACATTAAAGATGCCATATAAATGCAAATTATTGTTGCAGAAGGAATATTAAGGGAAATTGTATAATCTCACATCTCTAGCAGAAAGTGTAATACACAATAACTTGCATTTAGATAGTGCCTTTAATATCACTTCCAATGTTTTATCACAGATGCATTCAAGGGAAAGCTAGATAAGCACATGAGGGAGAAAGAAATAGAAGGATTCCACTGATAGGGTTAGATGAAAGCTGAGATGTGATTTGACAAAAGTGGACTGGAAATAGCTGCTTGAAGGTAAATCAGTGCCAGAGCAGTGGGCATTCAAGGAGGAGATAGTGAAGGTTCAGAGCAAACATGTTCCCAAAAAGAAAAAGAATGGGACTCCCAAATATAGAGCACCCTGGATGTCAAGGAGCATACAGGGTAGGATAAGGCAAAAAAGGAAAGCTTACGACAGATACCGAGAACTCAATACTGCAGAAAGCCTAGAGGTGTATAGTAAGTGCAGGGGTGAAATTAAAAAGGAAATTAGAAAAGCAGAGAGGGGGCATGAAAAAATAATGGCATGTAAAAATCAAGGAAAACCCAAAGATGTTTTATAAATACATAAAGAGCAAAAGGATAATTAAGGAAAGAGTAGGGCCTATTAGAGACCAAAAGGGTAACCTGTGTGTGGAGGCGGAAGATGTGGGTATGGTTAATGAATACTTTGCGTCTGACTTCACGAAAGAGGGAGATGATGCAGAGATTGTAGTTAAGGAGGAGGATATTGGATGGGATAAACATAGTGAGAGAGGAAATATTAAGGGGTTTAGCATCTTTGAAAGTAGATAAATCAGCAGGCCTGGATGAAATGTATCCCAGGGCGTTAAGAAAAGCAAGGGAGGAAATAGCGGAGGCTCGAACCATCATTTTCTAAGCCTCTCTGGCTACAGGCGTGGTGCCGGAGGACTGCTAACATTGTACCATTGTTCAAGAAGGGAGAAATAGATAGACCGAGTAATTAAAGGCCAGTCAGCCTAACCTCGATGGTGGATAAATTATTGGAAACAATGCTGAGGGACAGCATTAATCGTTGTTTAGTAAGGCACTGAGTAATCAAGGACAGTCAGCATGGATTTGTTAAGGGAAGGTTGTGTCTGACTAACTTGATATAATTTTTTGAGGAGGTAACAAGGAGGGTCGATGAGGGTAGTGCATTTGAGGTAGTCTACATGGATTTTAGCAAGGCTTTTGACAAGGTCCCACATGGCAGACTGGTCAAAAAAGTAAAAGCCTACAGGATCCAAGGGAAAGTGGCCAGTTGGATCCAAAATTGGCTCAGTGGCAGGAAGCAAAGGGTAGTGGTCAATGGGTGTTTTTGTGACTGGAAGGCTGTTTCCAGTGGGGTTCCACAGGGCTCAGTACTAGGTCCTTTGCTTTTTGTGGTATATATCAAAGTTTGCAGATGATACAAAAATTGGCTCTGGTTGATAATGAGGAAGGAAGCTGTAGACTGCAGGAAGATGTCAATGGACTGGTCAGGCGGGCAGAAAAGTGGCAAATGGAATACAAACCAGAGAAGTGTGAGGTAATGCATTTGGGGAGGACCAACAAGTCAAGGGAATACACAATAAATGATACTGAGAAGTGGAGTGCATGTGCACAGATCCCTGAAGGTAGCAGGACAGGTAGATAAGGTGGTTAAGAAGGCATATAGGATACTTTCCTTTATTAGCCGAGGCATAAAATATAAGAGCAGGGAGGTTATGCTAGAACTGTATAAAACACTAGTTAAGCCACAGCTAGAGTACTGAGTACAGTTCTGGTCACCACATTACAGGAAAGGTGCGATTGCACTAGAGGGTACAGAGGAGATTTACGAGGATGTTGCCAGGACTGAAGAATTTTAGCTATGAGGAAAGATTGGATAGGCTGGGGTTGTTTTCTTTGGAACAGAGGAGGCTGAGGGGAGATTTAATTGAGGTGTATAAAATTATGAGGGGCCTAGATAGTGCGGATAGGACGGACCTATTTCCCTTAGCAGAGGTCAATAACCAGGGGTCATAGTTTTAAAGTGATCGGTAGAAGGATTAGAGGGGAGTTGAGAAATTTTTTCACCCAGAGGGTGGTGGCGGTCTGGAACTCACTGCCTGAAAGGATGGTAGAGGCATGAAGCCTCATCACATTTGAAGTGTACTTGGATGTGCACTTGAGGTGCTGTAACCTACAGGGCTACGGACCAAGCGCTGGAAAGTGGGATTAGACTGGATAGCTCTTTTTCGGCCGGCACAGACACTATGGGCTGAATGGCCTCCTTCTGTGCCATAAATTTCTATGATTGTATGAAGTAGGGTGGGAGGAGGCTCATGTGGAGCATAAATACTGGCATGGACCCGATGGGCCAAATGGCCTGTTTCTGTGCTGCACATACTATGTAATTCTATGTAACAACCCCACTCTTCTGTACTGTATTACATGGCACAGTAACAGAAAGATTCCTAGTACTGGGAAAGATTTGCTATTTAAATACCATCATGACAAACCTCTTTTCATGGGCTATAATTCCCAATATAGTTTTCAATACACAAACATTAAAAATAGAGACAAAAAGTAGGCAGTAGGGAGTAATTTATATAGTGGAAACAAAAGGTAACAAAGCGCAAACACATTCAACATTCCCTTGCACTGCACCTTTCATAAATCACACTTCAGGTAGGTAATTTCATGCCTTTCCTACTTGATTTCCTATAGCCTAGGAAATATATATATTTAAATGTTGTTCTAAATGGGCTTTAGAATGATTAGCTAAGTTCATGAGGGTATTTTACAATTCTGCCAAGGGTTGCCGGGGGGGTGGGGGGCATTGGGCACTTTTCACTTTTCCAGTCTACCATAAGTACTAATAAATGCTACAATATTATTGTCTCAACTCTGGTTCAGTCTCTCTTCATATTGATCATTTTATGACCATATAATATACTACCAGATCCCAATTTAATTTGCTTAGGCCCCTGCTGCTGAAAAAACAATTAGAAGACCAGAGCAAAATGCATTGGCAATCATTTTTCTAGGGGGTGTTAAATGCACAAAGCTAATTATTGTAAAATCTGGTTTAGAAACTGTCTCTGCATATTTTTCAACCCTTATTCTTTTCCATAAAAGAAAATTAAAATTGCTCTGATATAAAAAATTAATTTATCATGTCGAATGTGAAATGCAAGCATGCTTAAAACACACATGGGAGTTATTTTCAGATGTGACATATATTGGCTCTTTACAGGTAAATCCATTATAGATTTAGGATTTAAAAGTGTGAAATAATTAGCATTCTCCATTAGTAAATTAGAAATCCCAAATTTAATAGCTGGATGGTTAGTCTGATGAACAATTATATGCTAACTCCAGGGAGAATACCATTCTTGGTGCTATTATAGTGGAGCCACAAAATAAGCATAGACAACCCAAGTATCCCAATGTACTTTGATTATGCAGAAATCCTGATCCCAGCATAACCTATATTTATGTATAAAAATCTGAGAACAAACTAGTTATGCATTCACCAGGATTCAATTACATTAGAAGATTAGAATTTTATCACAATTTGCACAAGGATGACTCTTGTTATACAGGTTCTAAAGTAGGCCAACCTAAAGGGATAAAGCAGTTTTAAATCAGCCAGCACGTGAAGAGTGGTGGATTGGGGGAGGGGGGTGCGCAAAAGGGAAGGGAAATAAACCTCACTGAGGCAGATTCACACCCTGGAATGCACAATGGCAGTGACATGACTGGGAGAGCAAAATGCTTCAGCCAGGGCCGGAAGCCTGCCGGCGAATAATACATTTTACACACAATTCGCCTTCTACAACAGAGGTTGCCATATGGAATAAAAATTCCGTAAACAGTTTAACTTTATAAGCTTGTTTTCTGATAATGTGTGGGACAGAGCCTCAGTGGCAATGGTAGAACAATGGAATTCTGCAAGATGGCGCAGAGACAACTTATCATGAATGCAGTATACCTTTCACCTCCACCCCCCAACAACCCTTGATTCGGTTTCATAGCCACTTTTTCAAAAGTTTTCAAGTGTCCAACATTCTCTATGTGATCTGAGCTTTTCCACATTAAATAAAAATTGCCAGCTATATGTGTGTGTTTAAACTGCAGCATTGAGAACTTCCCTAAGAGTTCAGTTGGTAAATGTGCTGCCCCACTACAAATTACATATCCTGGCTGCAATTAACTAATCAGACACTGAACCTGGAACCTTCCTGGCCATACAGACCAAGATCATCCTAGGTTCACTGCCTGGTCAGTTGATCTCAGCCAGGAGAGATGCTGCAATTGCCCTCAGTTCCCCAAAGCTATAGAGAACAGCTTGCTCCATTTCTGCTACTCGTGCACCCTATTGCTAGCTGCCAGGAACCAACCTCCAATCTCCTTTCAAAAATGTATAATTATTTAGCACCTCTAACATAGCAGACACAAGTGGGAATAGGAGGCAAGTTAGAGGAAATGTATAGGCATAGCAATGGGATAGATTTTAAGGAAGCTTTTGTCGGTGTGGAGAGAAGTAACAAGGGAAAGGGGTACAGGAAGAGTGTTTGAGAGCAGGGGCAACATAGCTGAAAGATCTACATAAGGTGGTGAAGCAGAGAAAGACGGGAACATCGTATTTGATGAGGTTGAAAAGATAGGGAGGAGGGAGACCAAGCAGGGAATTCTTAAAAGGAGTATTCTGAAGTTGATTTGCTGAGGGACAGGGGACCAACAGAGACCAACAAGGACAAGGGACATAGATAAGCGTGATTTTGTGTGGAATATGATGTAGTCTAGAGTTCTGGATAAGTTGGCGCTGATGTACAGTGGAGCTCAGGAGCTGGTGAGGATATTTTGAGGGGGGAAAAGAAAAATCAAGTCTGGAGGGGACAGCTGCATGCATGAGGGTTTCAGCAGCAGTGGGGGTGAAGGAATGATGGAGACAGAAATGTTGTTAAAGCAAATGATCTTGGGCATCATTCATTCCTGGTTGGAGATGGCACAGCCTGTACTCAGTGTCTCCCTGCTCAGTGGGACTGAGTTTTCATGCTCTCCCTCTTGAGTAGCTTTGTGGCACCAAGAACCAAGCTTTTTAACTGCACTGTACTACCAGCATCACCATGAGGAAAGATGCAAGTCATTGCTCAATGTTTGGCACCTGACTAAAAATGGGCCTATCCTGATTGGTCATCTCTTGACCAGTCAGTAGTACAGCCTGCAGAACTTCAGCCAGCTGCTTTTTACACTGATGAATGTTAAATATTTCAGTAACAAAATGAGAACTTCTTTGTCTTTGGCTTTGCCTATTTCTAATAAATCTCACTCCATGACTTTCCCCAAAGTTGACAGCTCTACTCAGTGAATCTGATGCAATAAAACAAATCTTTCCACCTAAAGTGCTCTTTCACGTGTCTCTGGCAAATTATACGCAAATACTATTTTGTTAAATCCCCCATTCTATTTTAGAGCAATGCTATCACCTCAATTGGATTTGAACCAGCTTGTACTTTTTCTGTCTTTTATGAAGCACAATAATAAAATGGCCCTTGCGTACATGCTAGCAGTGGGAAGTTCAGGGGGAATTTAGGAACAGGAGTAGGCCACTTAGCCCCTTGAGCCTGTTCCGCCATTCAATGAGAACATTGGCCGATCTGTGACCTAACTCCATATACCCGACTTAACCAAAGGTATTAAGGGATATGGGGCTAACAAAAATCTAACAATCTCAAATTTAAAATTAACAATTGAGCTAGCATCAACTGCCGTTTGCAGAAGAGAGTTCCAAACTTCTACCACCCTTTGTGTGTAGAAGTGTTTCCTAACTTCACTCCTGAAAGCACTGGCTCTAGTTTTTAGGCTATGTCCCCTAGTCCTAGACTCCCCAACCAGTGTAAATAGTTTCTCTCTATCTACTCTATCAGTTCCCCTTAATATCTTGAAAATTTTGATCAAATAAACCCTTAATCTTCTAAATTCCAGGGAATACAACCCTAGTTGGTGTAATCTCTCCTCGTAATTTAACCCTTGGAGTCCAGGTATCATTCTAGTAAATCTATGCTACACTCTCTCCAACGCCAATATATCCTTCCTAAGGTGCGGTGCCCAGAACTGAACATAGTATTCCAGGTGTGGTCTAACTAGGGCTTTGTATAGCTGTAGCATAACTTCTACCCCCTTGGATTCTAGTCCTCTAGATATAAAGGCTAGCCTTTTTCAATATTTTCTGTACCTGTCCATGACATTTTAATGATCTATGTACATGGGCCCCTAAGTCTCTTTGGACTTACACTGTTTCGAGCTTTTCACCATTTAGAAAGTACTCTGATCTATCCTTTTTAGGTCCAAAGTGGATGACTTCACACTTGCCTACACTGAAATCCATTTGCCACAGTTTTGCCCGTTCACTTAATCTATTAATATATCTGTAACTTTATGCTCTCAACTACGCTGCTTACAATGCTGCCTATCTTTGTGTCATCGGCAAACTTGGATATGTGGCTATCTATCCCGTCATCGAAGTCATTCATAAATACAGTGAGTAGTTGAGGTCCGAACACAGATCCCTGTGGGATGCCATTCGACACAGCCTGCCACTTTGAGTACCTGCCCATTATCCCTACTCTCCGTCTCCTGCCGCTCAGCCAATTTTCTAGGTCAATAATGTGCCCTCGATTCCAAGAGCTTCAACTTTAGCCAACAGTCTCTTATGAGAGACTTTATCAAATGCCTTCTGGAAGTCCATATAAACAACATCCATAGATATTCCCCTGTCCACTACTTAGTCACCTCTTCAAAAAATTCAATCAGGTTCATCAGGCATGACCCACCCTTTGCAAATCCACACTGGCTCCCTCCAATCAGCTGAAAATTTTCACGGTGTTCAGTCACTCTATCCTTAATTATAGACTCTAGTAATTTCTCAACAACAGGTGTTAGGCTAACTGGTCGATAATTCTCTGGCTTTCCTCTCTCTACTTTCTTAAATAGCGGAGTGACATGCAATTTTCCAATCTAAAGGAGCGGTTTCTGAATCGAGAGAAGTTTGGAAGATTATAGTTAGGGCATGTACAAGGTTCTCACCTATTTCCTTTAAAACCCTGGGATGGAAACCATCTAGGCCTGGGGATTTGTCACTCTTTAGTGCCATTATTTTTTTCATTATTGTTAATTTGCTTACGTTAATTATGGTGAGTCCCCGTGCCTGATTCAAAATTAGTTTCCTTGGGGTGTCTGGCATGCAATTCCTCTTCCTCTATTGTGAATACTGTCGCAATTAACATGTCCGCCATTTCCTTATTTTCATTTACAGTTTCACCATTATCAGTTTTTAAGGGGCCCACATTACTCCTGACCACCCTCTTTTTCCTAAAATAATTGTAAAAATTTGTGTTGATTTTGATATCCCTTGCAAGTTTCTTTTCACTCCCTTTTTGTAGCTCTTATTATCTGTTTTGTCACCCTTTGCTGTTCACAATTTCCCGACAGATGAACCACCAAAAATTACATTAAAATGTAATTTATGCTACAAATTTAATGTGGTTTAAATTTAGAGTTAAGACCTAAACTGATTCTGAAGTGAAGTGAAATTGCCTAGTCCACATGCTCACTCCATGGTCGGTTTGGGTCCTGACTTTGCAGTTAGGCTGCATCTACACCATTAGGAATAATTTTCGACTTTCCAACGAGAAGCATCACCCAACAGGAGAGTATATTGGAAACTTGGATGTGCACAATGCACGATTTTTGGCCAGGAGCACAAGATTAGAAAAGTAGTCCTCATATTTACACTATATATGTAGCAACTGTGCAAATGGAACCATTTCAAACCAACAGTATAGTTGTAGTGTAAATGCACTTTAAGAGAAGGGCTTAATTCCCTTTGAAGAAATATTTGAGAACTACACGGGAAAGAAAACATTAACAAAGTGCTGACTAGGGCAATTGCAGAATGTTTGATCTACATTAGTTTTATGGAGAACGAGTATAAAGTTATAAATTATGCCAGGAAAGATGATCAGCAAAACTTGAAAATATTGGAGCAGAAAAATCTTCCCAAGTTGACAATTTTAGTTACAGTGATCTCATATTTATATTTCCTGTAGCTCAGTGAATTCCAGCACCCAGTGCCTTGGGCAAACTGCTATTTTTGTCAAAAATAAACTAAATGTATTTTCCTATTGCCAATGGGCTGCAATACACAAATTGAAGCCAAGTCAGGTTACGCGTATGTTTTTGACAGATGTGCATCAAATATCAAGTAGTCTAGATGCTTAAACCATTTAGTGTACTCACTGTAACTAATGACTGTTAAACACCACCAGTGTTAATACTTAGATCGGAGACTATGAAAATATTTTATCTGCTAGACCAACAGGATGCACCAATCTCTCGAAGGAGCAAGTAGGATTTTTTTTCTAACAGTTGCAGTTAATTTTATTTAAACTTTATCAATATTCTCATTCAATCTAAAAACAGGAACACAGGTCTTTAGACAAAGACTACGAAAGAGTTTGGTCACAGGCAGGCTGAGCTCCGTCACCCCCGTACAGGTTGACAATGAGATGTTGCCCTTCCTGAGCTATAATGATCTTCCTATGGCACTGGGGAAAGGTCAGATTGACAGGAGTTGTAAATGTGACTTTGTACTAACTCAGCAACACACTTGTCCAAGTCCAGAGGTTGTAGGTTCAAGCCCCATTCTGGGACAATGACTACGCCATCGCTGGGTCTACAGATCAAGATCAATTGTGGGTCCAATAAGTACCTAGGAGAAAGAAATAGCGACTGTTGGGGTTTTCTACAAACTGGCAAATTGGAGTCTGTATACTTTGTAAAGTGCCCTACTGATTTCATTGGTGTGGCATGGAAACCTGTGATGTACTTTCATGGGTTTAGGAGAGGAATTTTATTTAATTCACTGGTCTGTATTAACACATCCACATTGCTCAATAGTTTTATGTCGGCATTGGGGCTGAATAATTTTAAAATTAGACCGCAGATAGGCGTGTGTCTGGTGCTGTCATTGCCTTTTGCTCTATGACCAAAATTTATCATGGGTTGTTTCACCATTGGCAGCGTGTTTAATTGGTCTTTAATTCTATGAACGACCAGAAGATTAAACAGCAGAGCTAATAAAACCAAAGGCTAGAGAGTCACTAAGAAGAAATCCTTAGAATCTTCCACCTATCTGTCATGTATATACCTAAAACTAGGCTAATGGGGGAACATCCTTACTTTATAAATGAGGGGAGAAAAGATTACTGTTGCAGTCAACGATGGCATTATACACAATATATAAAAAAAATTCACTACAAAACTTATAATTGCCTCTCTCAGTTTTTTTTATAATTTCAAAGCAAAAGAAAAATGTAGATCTGCAGCATGCCTCCTCGACAGCCAATACATCTGGGACCCAGTGAATCAAAAATAAATACTAGCCTTTATTTAGATATGCAATGAATTCAGCAGGAATTGGAAGTGGGTTCACAGGGCCTTCGGTCAGACTTTAAATCCAAATATGAATACACAACCGTTGAGTAACACTTAAAATGTGTATTCAAACCTCACATCTGAATACTGACAGGCTGAAAGGTATTACACACATTCAGTTGCGGATAAACAAATCCAACTTCAGGCAACAACCATGGAAAGCGAAGCACAGAGAAGGAGGTATAGAAATATACTACCTTTGTTTGATTCGGAGCAGAAGGTCCCAAGTCTGTGCTGAGTTAGCTGATCTCAGCTGGGGTGGCATTTAGAATGCTACATTCACCTTGGTGCATCTGGGCTAGGGAGAGGTGCAAATAGTCAGTTAAAGTTGCTATCTGGAGTCAACAGTGGCTAATTACACGTGTCGACATCATGTGTGGATAGGATCGTACTCAGGTGCACTTCCTGTGGAATAGGCTGCTGACACACACTGCCTAGGATGGTCATTTATGGATGAGGTATCAGAGGGCTCCTAACACTTATAGTGTCAGGGGTGGTTCAATTGGTAGTACTGTTGCCTCTGAGTCACAATGTTGTGGGCTCAAGCTCCACTCCAGAGACTTGAGCACAAAATCCAGCCTAACACTTCAGTGCAATACTGAGGGAGTGCTGCACTGCTGTGTTTTGGATGAGGTGTTAAACCGAGGCCCTGTCTGCTCTCAGGTGGATGTACAGGATCCCATGGCACTATTTCAAAGAAGAGCAGGGGAGTTTTCCCTGGTATCCTCAGCAATATTTATCCCTTAATGAACAACACTAAAACAGATTATCTGGTCATTATCGTATGGGATCTTGCAATGCATAAATTGGCTGCCACATTTCCTACATTACAATAGTGACTAGACTTCAAAAGTGGCTGTGAAGATCTTGAAGTGCTGTGAAGTGTTTTGGGACATCCTGAGCTCGCAAAAGCCACTAAATAAATGCAAGACTTTCTTTCTTTTATGGTACTGTAGCCCAAGAAAAGTGAGCACTTTCACGAGGAGGGGAAAAAAGGTGAAAGAAAATAATGCGTATATTGGGGAATGAATGGTACATGGTTTTATATATTTATTTTCTTCCTGTTAGAATCCAGTCCCCACTGATGGTATGGAAGTCTCCTATTAGCTCCAGACACTACAGAAGTCTACTTAGGTCAACACAGTATTAGTGAAAAGCTGGAGTGAGATTTAATTATGGAGAAAATAAGTTCTTGAAGTCTTTGTATACTACATTACATGGATGTACTCAAGGAACATGAAAATGAACAACCCACCAACTATAAAAGTTCTTCTGAACACAGCAAGGCTGTCTCTCTGGTTTGCTTAAAAAAATTCCTTGGCAGATGGCTGCTACTCATCTCCCTAAATCAAGTAAGGATGACCAAGCAGTCGATGAAATATTTTAAGTTTTCTATGGCAAATTTAATGGAAGTATCTGGCCAAGGGCACATTAAAGAACAGAGTGGTTAATAACTGTAAGCTGAAGAAAGAGCCCCTCCACCACAATCATCTTGGAACCGTGCCAGTAAGGAACCTCAGCTGTGCATTCCCATTCTCATCCTTTCCCCTAACCTCCCAAAATCAGTCAGATTCAATTTCTCAGAATATGTGGCACAGGGACAGGTGCATATACACCCACTACAGTCACTGGGCCTTAAAATTATAGAGGTAACAATTGACCAAACAGTGGGCACAGGTTTTCAAATTTAAAAGAAAAGCACATTTTAAAGATATCCACTGAACAGGAATGGAGGCTAAGGGAAAGTCTTCAACCATTAGAGAGAGTTAGGCTTTCAGTACTTTAGGACCAAAGTTCTTTAAAAAGCTCATATTTCCTAAGAAAAGCATAGAAAAGATTATCCCAGTTGCTAAAAATAAAATGCATTAAAAATAACTCAGGAGTAGATAGTTGGAATAAATTCTGTTAAAATTGATGTGCAAGTTGCCAGAAGCACCAAACCTTGAAATTCAGCTTTTATCCCAACTAGTTTTGTACATCTTCCTTTTCCAGCATATCAAAGAGGGTCTTAGTACAGCCCCAATCTTGAGGTTCTACCTCCCACATGCTACTCCCCACTGTACCATGCCTTTATAGATATCTACACAGACCTTCACTAATGTGTACTGAGTAACAGAAAACACGACAATCCTGCAATGGACCATTTACTTCCATGTAATCTGAACTTGAAACAAAATGCTGAATTCATAGAATAACATCTTACAGCATTTAGCCCATCGTGCCTGTGCCGGCTCTTTGAAAGAGCTATCCAATTATTCCCATTCTCCTGCTCTTTCCCCGTAGCCCTATTCCCTATATAATGCAGATATGTACTATTGAGACCCGTTCAAAATCAGAATGCTTAGAAATACGGTTATCGTGAGTATCCTGCTGAGGAAGAAAAATACTTTATTTCTGTCTTTGGTGGCATATGGGAAACCATCAAAGAGCAATTACTGAGGCCCAATATAATGAGGGAACAGAATACCAGCAAAGGGCGTCATTACCCTGATGGGATTTCTGGTACAACTGTGCATGTTAATCGAGCAACCACCTCATTTGTTCAATCACTTTTCCGAGCCATGTGATCTGTGCTCACTATTTAAACAGTACTCCTCACAACTTTTATTTTTGAAAAGGGAGGTTAATTATTATTCTTTGTCCTTTTACCTACATGAGATATCTAATATTGTTTGCTCTGTACTGAGCCACAAATGCAAAAGATCCATCGGAAAAGGTGGGAAATATTCAAATACAAGAAAATCAATCAATTTTGCAACTACACACTTTTTAAGCAGAGAACTCCAAGGAACAAAAAGGGTACAGTGGCATAGTGGTTACATTGCTGGACTAGTAATCCAGAGAAAGTGAGTTCAAATTCCATGATGGCAGTTTTAGAATTCGAATTCAGTTTTTAAAAATCTGGAAATAAAAAGCTGGTATTAGTAAAAGTGACCATGATGCTGCCGGATTGTTGTAAAAACTCTACTGGTTCGCCAATGTCCTTTAATGTAGGAAAGATGTCATCCTTACTCCGGTCTGGCCTATGTATGACTCCAGTCCCACGCCAACGTTAACTGTCCTCTGAAGTAGCTTAACAAGTTGTATCAATCCACTGTACCACATGGATTGCAGCGGCTCAAGAGGGCGGCCCATCACCGCCTGCTCAGGGCAAATAGGGGTGAGCAATAGATGTCAGCTTCGCCAGAATACCCACAACTCGATCAGTAAATAATAAAACAAATATAGAGCCAGTCATAGGACATTGGTTTTCTCCCATGACACTTCCCAGAGCAAGCTCCTGATCTTGGTTAGCATCTGCTATCTGCAAGAGGCAGCAAGTCAAGGCAAGGAATAGGAAGGAGAGCCTGGGGCAGGTTAACCAGAAATATTCTCTCATCTTCTGGTGGAACCAGTACTTATCTGCCACAAGATGGTGAGCACTGTGTGATGAAAGAACCGGGATATATTTTTTCAAAAAAACTGGTGTCAATGAAAAAACAAAAGCTCCAAATGGGTGCAATTTGAATTATTGAGTTTGTTATTGAAAAAATGGCATCAAGCTCTAGAGGTAAAAGACAGCAATTTCATCTGTAAATGAGAACAGGACCAAAAAATTGGTATGTTTATTTTTAAAAAAACTAATGTTTGCAGATGCCATATTAATGTTAAATTGTAAAATTTTACTAAAATTACACCGTCAGTCAAAAACATTATACAGAATAGAAACGAGGTCAACAAGCAGCCGATCAATGACAAGGAAAGTCAGAGTTCCAGCATTCCTATTGTATAATTATTGTAAACCTGGCCATGGCTTAATCAGTGAACTCATCCAGGATAATAACTAACCTCATCCCAAGCAGCTATACAAACATAAACTACAAAATTCTTTCACCAAAAAAACATTCATTCACGCAGTACTGTTGTAGTATGATGACAAGCTAATAAGGAGGTATTATCTTCTCTTTCCATTAGTGTCCCAGCATACTGTTATAACATTATACTCTTATTACTCTAAAGTTCCATTTACTATTATCAACCCCTCCACAAACCTACTGACATGACAGATCTATATAGAATAACGAGACCCACACTGGGTGGCTCAACATTGTTCAAAAGGGTCCCTACCCACATCTCCATTCATCCATCACAAACTCAAGCTCATGAAGGTATTAAAGATCCCTCAGACAGGAATGGTTGAGCACTCCAGGTCAGAATATACAGGCAGACCGGCAATTCCTCTTTCAATACTGGCTTTCTAAACATATTAATTAGTGGCTCAAGCTCAGTGCTATCTTTCACAAAAAACATCTTTCATAAACCTTCCTTACACTTTGTCGACTAGGATGTGGTGCAGCTGACAGGACAGCCAATCGTCAGAATGACGAGGGCTGGAAATCCACTTCCTAAAGTGCCAACCAAAAGCAAGCAATTGTGTTCCTATTAAGAAAGCTGGGGGGGCGGGGGGACTGCATGCGCATCCACAATTTTTGTATATGGGAGACTTTCGTGATTGAAACTTAAGAGTTCTTTATAAAAAAGTATATAAATGTATTGTATATTGAATATGATAAATGGAAAACCTGAACAAGAACTCCCTCAAAATGACTGATTCCTCACAGCAAGCCTCCCAACTTTAGCTAAACAAACTTGCTCCAGACTCTGCTGTGCAAGCAGATATGTACTAAAGCTGGACATAGCTTAACAGCCTATACAAATCATTAGCATTAATGCATTGCTAGATTGGTTAGTGATTTGAGTTCTTTAAGTAGAGGAGATTTCAGCATTTTTTCCTCCCAGCTTACTCAAACACAAGCATTTTTCCTCTGGCAAACAAATAACAGAGATGCAGAAAACAGACTTCCTCAGTTCTCCTTGCCAAAACTCTCCATATCAGCAGCACAGTTGAAGTCATGACGTTATTTTTAAAAAGCTCTAGATTTTATCTACTCACATTCAGGTTTATCAGTAGGCACTTTACATTCTGATATCAGCCAAAAAAAAGTTTTACGCCAAGTATTTCCTCCACCTCGGCAGCCTCCAATGTGACTGCCTGTAGTAGCATTTTGTATAGCATAAACCTAGCCTCAATGTCACAGCATTTTTAATATGTATTGTATTATTTATATTTTCTAATTGTAGAATTACTTAACTGCTACATTGTTCCCACAGCAGCATCTTCTCCCAGCCATCCCAAAGAAAATCACAAGCACAGTAATAAAGCATCCCTCCAGAAATGAATGACCTTCCCAAGACTATCTGAACACCCTTTCCCAAAGTACACACACTCCCTGCTACTGAGCAACTTCCAAAGGAAACCAAACAGGCAGTGAAAACAGAAAGATTAAATGCCAAAAATATTTTGAGTTGGTAAATCTCTCGGATTGCCCTTATAACGTGTATTACCACAAAGAGAATGTGGATCAGCTGGACTGCTGTGTGTTTAAAAAAAACAATGAGAATCAGGCGAAAATCATTGCTTTTTTACTGCTTTTTCAGATTTATAGGCAAGCACTTTAATTAGAAAAATGGTCCACTAAAATGTTGCCGATTACAAAATTTGAAAATAAATTTACCCAGTTTATAACCTCCATCGGTTTTGTACGGTCCTCCTTCACTGAAGCTGTGCTAACCAAATAAAGAAATGAAAACTTGCTGAGTTTCAATAAGTTTGGTTCTATTGGGGGGTGGGGGAGGGGGGGGGCTATAATTACAGTCATTTCTGCAGAAGTGTCCCAGCTTTGCAACAGCTTTGCCACTGAGTGCTGGGAGGCAGGTTCACGCGTCCTAACCTACTCCCACACGATCCCTCATGTGGGCAGTTTCCAATCTCATCCATGCTGTCAACAAAGGTACTGAGAGAACAAGCATTTCCCCACAGGGAGACTCCTCCAAGTCGTACAAGCAACCTAGCAACAGAGGCAGTGGTTGGATCAAGAGAGGTGGTGGAGAGGTTAGAGCAGAGTGTCATCAGCACATATGTGGAAGGAAGATAACCACACATCTACAGATGATGTCGCCAAGGAACATCACATAAATGAGGAAAGGGAGAGGGCCAAGAATAGATCGTGGGAGAATCTGAAAGTAATGGTGTGGGGGTGGAAAGCGAAGCCATTGTTGGAGATGTTCTGACTACAACTGTTTGGTAAGAGTGGAACCAAGCGTGGAGAGTTCCAATTAACTGGACAACAGAGAAGAGGCATTGGAAGATGATGTGGTCGACCACGTCAAATTGCTGCAGATATATCGGGGAGGGATAATGCACTACAGTCACAGCTATATTTTGGTAAATATTTCAGCTCAAGGAAAAGGATGTCCATTTTTGACTATGGAATTTTTTTTCCACCTTTTAGTATTCAGGGTTAGCATCCTGAGCTCCTGAATGAGCTACTAAAGCACGGTCAAAGTAAAATTCTCCCCCCATTCTCTCATGGCTAAAACTGCCAAATAATGTGGGGTTTCATGATGCGGAGCCACTAGGTAATGAACTGAGGCTGCCCAAACTCATCTCAAAATGACTACCAAACTACTAGTCTTAAAAGTAAGGTTCTCAAAGAGCAGCCAGGTAATTTGGAAAAGGGTTAGACTCAAGCATTTTGTCAGTTCTCCGCAGAACCGATAGGAGTGCAAGTAATTCCTTTCTAGGTAAAGAGGCAGAGAAACACTGTCTAACTCTATCTAGTTTGGACCATGCTGCCTGATTGTATACTGTGCTGACAGCACTCAAGAGTCCTGCAGCCCACAATGTGCAGCCCAGGAGGATAAACAGTGGCCAGTTTTAAAATGAGAACATAAAGAGAGATAGTGAACACAAAACTAATCACTAAAACCATTAAATTATGTTATTTTACTCAGGTATACAGACTGACATTTCAAGTACACATGTACAAAGGACAACAACAGACTTTTTTTTTTGGGGGGGGTGATTCTATTGAAACCAATATGCAAATGTACAGATGGAGTAAAATTGGCCTATTTCTCTGGGGTTAAGAAGAATGAGAGGTGATCTCATTGAAACATATAAAATTCTTAGAGGGCTCGACAGGGAAGATGCTGAGAGGTTGTTTCCCCTGGCTGGAGAGTCTAGAACTAAGGGTCATCGTCTCAAAATAAGAGGTCGGCCATTTAGGACGGAGATGAGGAAAAGTTTCTTCACTCAGAGAGTTGTGAATCTTTGAAATTCTCTACCCCAGAGGGCTGTGGATGCTCAGTTATTGAGTATATTCAAGATTGAGATCGATAAATTTTTGGATACTAAGGGAATCAAGGGATATGGGACTGGGCAAAAAAGTGGAGTTGAGGTAGAAGATCAGCCATGATCTTACTCAATGGCGGAGCAGGCTCAAGGGGCCATATGGCCTACTCCTGCTCCTATTTCTTCTGTTAGTATGGTGGTCCTTCGATAAACCAAATACACAATTTTAAGAAATTATATTGGGGTACCAAACCTGTTAAAAGTCAAACTTAGATTCAGGGATATGGCCTTGGCAATAAAGTAGGAGAGGAATTCAAGAGATTTGCTGAGCCGCACATCACAGGCCTAACTGAAATCAGGCGAGAGTTAGCTTGAATGGCTTTTTATCATTCCTGCTTTCTTAGGCACTAGAAATAACAGTATAAAACAATGCTGTATTATTAAAAAGATTTAGATTAGGCTGACCCTGTGTAAGTGCGATATAAATGTTTCCTCAAAAGGCAAATGCACATCTCATTAAAAGGATTTTTTATATATCAGTAATACATCTTTGTCAATGTGCCAGTGACAGTAAAACCTGCTTTGTTGCTTCCAGCTATCTTTAATAGCCAATCACCGTTATAAAAATGACTCATATATGGTGCATCAATCTGCCTTCAGAAGACGTGATTTTTTTTTCCAGCTTTCATAAAATTCCACCATAAAGACATTCCATACACTCTGACTGTTCGCACATATCAAAACGTAATTCCCAATTATTTTCAGACAACATTTACACTCACAATGCAACAATGTGAAACCACCTGTCTCCAGGGCAACACCCCTCTTAAATATCTCCAACAACTACACAAGATATACCTAAATCAAGCTGAACCATTACGGAAAAACCCCTGGATAAAATTTTATAAGTTTGTAAGCAGTCAGAGGCTCTTACCCTTAATTCTGATAACTTGGCCTCTATCTCATACCTTGAATATATGATTTATTGCATGGGATATCACCAGATTACAGTGCCAGTTTAGCTCAGCGGTGGCACTCTTTCCACCGAGTTGGCAGAATCAAGCGCCTCACCAGGATGTAAGCACATAACCAAGCCTGACACTCCAGTGCAGTACTGAGATGTTAAACAAAGGTCCCCTCTGCCTGTTCAGGTAAACATAAAAGATTCCATGGTGCTATTCGAAGAAACACAGGGGAATTCTCAGTGTCCTGATCAACTTTTCTCCTTCAAACACCACCACCAAAAACATGGGTCATTCATCTCATTGCTGCTTGTTGGACCTTGCTGTGCACAAATTGGCCAACACTCTTGCCTACATAACAGTGAACTCATTTCCAAAGTAATTCATTGACTGTGAAGCATTTTTGTCTCTCTTTCAATCACTGAATGTCAGAAAGCTTAAATCTATTATAAGAACACATTTAATAGTGTGGGAGATGTGTTTGCAAAATCGAAGTGCAGAGCGTACTGTGTAGTCTGGTTAGTGTGATGGGGCGGAGGGATCCGAGTCACATTTTATCCTGACTAACCAATTGATAAATCTGCTGGAAGTACAGTTTAATATTTTAGAACATTCCAATGTAGAGTACAACAAAATAAATCCCAATATCCTTGTTCAAATGGCATGGTAAAATCCTACTTAGAAATAAAACTACTTGCATTTATAAAAATGACTGAATTGGAGAGTTATGTGAAATGCAATTTGAACAGCAGGGATACTTAATCATACAAGCAGCACCGACGAGCAGTGAGGATTTCACAGTTAGTGCTGCCAGAAAAATACCCAATATGTAGTTATAGTTTGGTGCCATTTATATCACAACTTATTGTATTGAAACATCTCTAATCTCTTCATACAATAAATTTACTTTTGAAATGCAGTAACTTATGTAGGCAAACTTTTTTTCAAGCGACACAGTTCAACTGTCAGGACCAGCAATGACAGCCCCACCAGCAAAACTAAAATCAGACAACCAGAACCATGTTTGTATACCTCATGCAGAGCAACATACTGTGGAGTGTATTCCAACGCAGTAACATGTCTCAGAACTGAAATAACAGCAACAAACAGCTTGAGCTTTGCTCTCAATCTTTATTACATCACCTCAGCCCCTTTGACATAGTACAGTTGTGGAACACACTGCAGGTTATTGCAAAGAGGCAATACTATTCATCTGCAACATCAAGTGAAATAAAACCTACAGCATTTCAGTTCAAATCACACGCTTCAATCGCTGGGTCCCTCCTTCTATGAAATAACAATGACTACACTTCAAAAGTAACTAATTGGCTCTGAAGCGCTTTGGGACATCCCGGGACACGAAAGGTACTAACCAAATGCAAGTGCTTCCATTCTGCAGCTTTCTGCCACAACACCTAAAAATATCAAAACTGGAAGAAACCACCCCATAAACCCAATCTACATTATACAGGACAGTACAGATAGAACACATCTTGAAGTTTAGACAATATTAAAATACCACTTCAAGCAGTGCATGACATCATATAACCCCCCTATGCATTACTTCCTTGTAAATACACTACAGCTTCTGTGTTGTGTATTACATCCGACAGACCTTCCACAGAAAAACAATGCAAGTAGGAAACTAGGAAAACTGCCTCTTGCTGCAGGCAGGAAATTCACACACGCAGTTTTTCAAAGTGACATATCAAAATTAAGCATACGACCTTAAATCAACTGAATTCTAAACTAAAAACAGAACTTAAAAACGTCAACTAAGGCTAATTTACTAAAACAGGAAGCTATTATAAAGACACTGGCCACACAAATTTCCAGACTTTAGACAGACTGTTAAAGGAACTTGCTACACCCTAGTTAAAACCACGATTCTAAATGCTGCCACCTTCCCCAGTAGAATCATTTCAACATCCGAGGGTGGAGGGGCGCTGGGAAAGAGTCAAAAACATGCCATCATTTTGCAGATTTCTCTTAGGGCACTGGTTGCAGATCAAAAACTGCCTGTACCCTACTTCTAGGCTTCTCCAAGAAACAAACTTCACAAATCAATCTCGCAAGGTCAAACCATAATAGGATTTTTTTATATAAAAGAATTGCTACTGTGACTGAGTTCTGAATATAAATAGGGTCAGTGACAGAGCATGAAATTTGATAATTAGTGCTATGTGTGCACTCAATTTTAAAACCTTGGAACCCAAATTACAACTCTATATTGATTACAGTAAGGTGTCACAGCTTATGATTTAGTACATTTGTAGACATTGTCAACTAGCTAATAAGCATAAAAATCAGTTTAATGCCTTGCATTAGCATTGCAGTCTTTCGAGATCGCATCCAGCTGAGCCGTGATGCTGATGCCAAATACATTTTAAACACCCACCGTAAACCCTAGATGAATTCTTTGGTGGGGTGGGGGGGGGGCTAACATAACTGAAGAAAAAGCTATAGAAGCATCCATGCTCCCATCTGCAGTATACAAAAAATAAAAACTATACTTTGTTGCCTTATTTAAAGAAAATGTTAAAATACAGTAATTTGCAGCACAGTACATCTGGACATAAAGAAAAACTTTACTATATACAGCAAACAGTCTTTCAGCCACCCTACAATTAAGGTTCAGCTGTCCTTTAAGATGACAACTGGCAAATTCCCACTCACAGATCTTATGACCCCACTACTTACTGCTGTGTATCCTCCCCACATTAATCAGTTTAAAATACTGATGGCAGCTACATCACCATCTTTGGGCAGCAGACATTTTGGCAGAATTGCCAACTGCCACCTTAGGCAGTAATCCTCTGAGAACTAGGAGAATGTTTGCCTCAAATGCCTATATATAGGTACCAAAGTTGCACCTGGATCCATTTACTGCACATAAACTGTGTGAAGCCTTTGCAGAATCACAACTACACACAATCTCCATCGATTCTGGAAAAGCCATTTTACATACACGCATATTACCCATCAATGCATGCAAAGCAAGTGGGCAATGAGCAGAACACATTTGCAATTTTGATATTACCACGTTCACACTCATTCAACATATTACACAATTTTCCAACTGAACACTTCATCAGTAACATTTAAAATGACTTGTTCCAGACGCTTTTAGTTTCAGACCATACGTTCACAGGACTGCACATCCAGTGGTAAACCAATTCTATTGAACATATGTCTCTCTTGCACCCACTGTAAATCTGTATAAAAAGTGTTGACTCCAATTATATAAAACGATTGCCAAGAACCTGCAGTGCATCTCGAGAGCAGTAATATAGTGAGAAGCTGAAATGTCAAAACTATAAAGGGAGTTGGTTGAGTGGTTCATTAATGCCAACTGAACCCCAAGATACAATGCATTCCTGACACCAGTTAAGGAGGAGAGTCAGATAGTGTTCATATTAGGAGGGAAGAGGGATATTTTTATTTTATGCCACTGAATATCATGGGCGACAGACAGAAGGCTCATGTGATCAAATCATATGATTGGAACCTGGTTTGATTTCACTGCATGTTGCATGTCACATCTGAACATAATGTATGTTAAAGGTTTCCATATCTCTTGTAAAATAACCCACTTCCCAAATTATCAACCAGTGCAATACGCCAGTGTCATGCTGACCAACAACAGTAATTGACAACAGAAGCACTCAACGGATATTCAGATTGGCAGCAGTCACCAATTCATAACCACTTATATGCAGAGATTTATCAATTAACACAAGCAACATACAGCACAGGAGGTAGACATTCAGTATATCATGTCTGATAGCTCTTCAACTGGAGCTTCCTGCTCTACTCCAATTTCCCTGCCCTTTTCTTGTATCCTTTAATATTCTGCCTTTTCAAATACTTACCTGATTTTCTTTTAAATTATCTCATACATTCTGCCTCAAAAGCTATTTGCAATAAAGCACTCTACGTTTTAATAACCCTCTGTGTGAAAACATTTCTTAGAACTATCCCTAGAAGAGGGAAATTACGAGTATTTGCCCTGTTGTTGCTGATTCCAGTGAAACTACCACTATTTACTCTCTCAAAACCTTTATAACTTTGAAAACCTCCATTAGACCCGCCATTTAAACTTTCTCTGTTTCAATAAAAAGAACACATCTTTAAGCCTTTCTTCATAATTATATCCTAAATTCCTGGTATAATTCTAGTGAATGTTCACTGTACCCTCTCCCATGGCTCTAATATTCTTCCTAGCCCAGAACTGCACGTGCCTTATACTCATCAATCTAACTTGGATATTTATCTATGCTCTTGCAGAGCCGGCACGGACTCGATGGGCCGAATGGCCTCCTTCCGCGCTGTAACCTTTCTATGATTCTATGATCTTGAAATAGCTCATGCAGATGCTACTCTACAATAAAAGAACCTGACCACCACCACAAACTGCACTAAAGTATTCAATAGGGCTATAAATTCCTTAGGCCAGTCCACGTACTTTTTTCCCTCAACTGTCTACAAGGAGGGCATAATAATGAAGGAACACCTTGAGGGCGTTATGGTCAAGTATGACGTGTATTCACTGTATATTTTGTCAATACCATTTCCAACCGAATTGTCTTCCTTATCATTTTAGAGGAAACGAAGAATCAAGATTTCACTTTGCAACCCAGCTCCAGCTGTCACAGTACACAATTAACCGCCGGTTATCATATCATCAGCTGGAACTATATAACGTACAGATAGATAGATGCAGTACTCCCCCGTCTGTCTGCAGACTAACATCTCTTAATGTCGTATAGAAAAGACGAGATGCTCACCCTACGCTACAAGGCTGGATAATGATTACTCAAAATTTACCATCATTTCTAATATTACATGGAAGGGGGAAATTGCATACATTATTTTTGCTACAATGTGGCATTTTTCTCAGCTACAATCTTTCCTTAAAAGAGGATCCCACAGCAAATAAAGCAGCACTGAATTTCCCTCTAAACCCAGTCAGCAGTCTTCGTGATGCTCTAGGATTTGGAAAAAATAAAGCCTCGATTGTGCTTTTTATTAACCAACCACTAAAACACAGCAAACACACGGACGCAATTCGATTTAATTCCCAAAGTGATCTATTTAGAAGGAAATCTGTGAATGGATTGCTACTAAATTAAATCGAAAAATATCCAAACGAACTGTAGTCTGAACACACGTTTAACAGCGGGCCTACTTGGAAGGTTCGTGTCTGCTATTTCCCCTCCCATGCATTTTGTTGGATTTGCAAGTGTTTCCTAACCTAGAACAAAAAACAGAGGGGCGGGGAAAGCTACAATTTAAAATGCTTTCATGATGCTAAATGACCGAAAGCAGAATAAACTGAAAAATTATATACACACACTACCTCAATAAAGATATTGTTTTATTTATGTAATCAACAACAAATGTGAATAATCCCAACAAGTTAAATGAGGTGCTGATTTCTTTATTTATAGAATTGCATTTGATGCATATCTTAGATGGTGAGGGGTGGTAAATAAATCAGGACTCACCCCACTCTAAAAATTCGGTGATGTTTTTCTCCCTTCTGAGGAGAGAGTTGGTGCACTCATCGTACAGACAGATGATGATGTCCAGCAATGTCTCCACGCTCACCGCCAGACCGTTTTTCCGAGGTCCATCCAGGATCATTTTCTCCAGTTTCTTCAAGCGCACTTCTGCAGACATCTTGGCTTCAGTGACGAGCCTTAAACCGGCGAATCGCTCACTCCCTTGATCAAATATTAGAAGAAAATAAATCGGTCCTTTTTTTCCCTAAAGAAAATGGTACAAGTGAAGTAAAAAAAAGGGGAGTGGGGGAAGGGGGAAGAGTCTCGGGCTTGAAAGCTCAGTTACTTATAATGTTTTTTTTAAATATACAAATAAAACTATCCAGGTCAAAATGTTGTGTAATAATCCCGGTAAAGACATCCAAAGCCGGCAGAGTCGGGCAGGCATTATTCGCCCATTTTATCCTCTCTTTCTCTTCAACTGCAAAGAAACCAGCTGAAGGTTATGTCAGGGTTTTTTTTTGCAAATTTCCTTCTCGCCCTTCACAGTTCACACCGCAGCAGGAGCAGTAAGAAGATGCATCTTGTCCCCAAATCAAAGGGCTTTTGAAAAAGCATACACAGCACACGATGGTGATGAATGATGAGAAAGCTCCTCCTCAGGAAAACCGCGTCGGCTTCATTTCATTCAGAGAGAAAAAAAATATTTTTCCTCGCTCTCACTCCCACCCCTCACAAGTTTTCTTTTTTATTCCCCCCACACACACACACACGAATATATTTCTCCCGCATCAGCTCTCTTCGTCTGTCTGTCTGTTTGTTATTGTTTTGTTTTTCTCCTCCGTTTGAGTCAGTGAATAACCGTGTATGTTAAACGGCGGCTCTGGATGTTTATTCTTTCTATATTTATATATAAAATCTAACTGCTGTCTCCTTCCTCTCTCTCACTGGAGCATCATCTCACTCTCTTATCATCATCATCCTCTTCCTCCTCCTCTTCTTCTTCGCTCCGGCCACCGCTTCTGAGGTAAAAAAAATACAACATGGCGGCCACTCCCTGCGGACTGAGAGACGGACGGACAGCCGGTGGGGGGAGGGAGGGGTTTAAGGAGGGAGGAGGGGAGGGCACGCCGGGATACTGGAGGACTAACGTGCGGGCTGGGATGATCAACTAACGGTCGGGAGGCTGTAATGGAGGATGGGCGGGAGAGGAGGAGGAGGAGGAGAGTCCATCAATTAACTGACGGTCATTTTTTTAAAAAAAAAAGGAGAAAGAGGATAGCTGTTGAACATCAGTTAAAAAAAAGCAGGAGACGACAGGCGGAATATAGGAAGGGCGGTGTACATGTTCGGATCACCGTAATGGTCGACCCTCCCCCGCCCCGATCCTGCCGAGGACCAGGCACACCGGGATATTGTAGGAGTGGGGGATAGAGACATCGAACAATGTTAAAAGATGCAGGAGAGAATGAGGGAGCACCACCCCCACCCAGCAAACGGACAGGACGGCCACACGCACGCCGGGATACTGGAAGACCAAAGGGAGGCCGGCCCGAGAAGTGCGCGTGCGCAAGTCTGGCCGCTGACTTGCGGAGCTGGAAAAAGGATGAAATCGACAAAAAGACCTGAATGAATGAATGAGCAATCGCACCTCACCACCTCACTGACGTCAGATGCGCTTCCAGCCATGCATGTTGCCCTTTCTTCAAGGATATTTGCTAATATATTTTGCAAATAAAATTCTACGGTCTGCAAGAATCCCCATTTTAATACATTTGCAAATGATGAAAGTCCATCCGAACGCGAAAAATGCTTCAGATGGAAGGCCTTTTGCAAAAGGGTTTCAAATAGGGATTGCAAGCAACAAATAACCGTCAGATCTCGCAATGTTCCGGGCATCTCGAGAGTTCTAGCATCGGACCACTGAAAGGCAGAATGCCACCTTTTGTTTTGCAAATAAATTCAGGTGTCATCGAGGTAAAGAGTGCTAACACTTGGAGTAGAAAACGTTTCCGTTTTTGGCAACCAGTGTCACCTTCAAGCACTTCCAGATGTGGGACAGCATACTTCAATGCAGAATAAAGCTCCCTCTGCTCTGCCCAAATAGAGAGCCCTCTACTGTACAGTATGACATATCCGTTTCATTCACTGGCCATCCCTGCACCTTAGATGTTAAAAAGAGGAATAAACTTCAGTGGATCCAATGTTTTATTTTCATCCTTAACCTTTCTCATGTTCTGGGGGTCACCATTGACCAGAAACTTAACTGGACCAGCCATATAAATACTGTGGCTACGAGAGCAGGTCAGATGCTGGGTATTCTGCGGCGAGTGACTCACCTCCTGACTCCCCAAAGCCTTTCCACCATCCACAAGGCACAAGTCAGGAGTGTGATGGAATACTCTCCACTTGCCTGGATGAGTGCAGCTCCAACAACATTCAAGAAGCTCGACACCATCCAGGGCAAAGCAGCCCGCTTGATTGGCACCCCATCCACCACCCTAAACATTCACTCCCTTCACCACCGGCGCACAGTGGCTGCAGTGTGTACCATCCACAGGATGCACTGCAGCAACTGGCCAAGGCTTCTTCGACAGCACCTCCCAAACCCACGACCTCTACCACCTAGAAGGACAAGAGCAGCAGGTACATGGGAACACCACCACCTGCACGTTCCCCTCCAAGTCACACACCATCCCGTCTTGGAAATATATCGCCGTTCCTTCATCGTCGCTGGGTCAAAATCTTGGAACTCCCTTCCTAACAGCACTGTGGGAGAACCTTCACCACACGGACTGCAGCTGTTCAAGAAGGCGGCTCACCACCACCTTCTCGAGGGCAATTAGGGATGGGCAATAAATGCCGGCCTCGCCAGCGACGCCCACATTCCATGAACGAATAAAAAAAAGTGCCAATTATAGCCAATTTTTAGGGGCAAATTTGTGCTGTGTGTTCACAACCATTAGGAATTGCGTTTGGATTGCAAACTTTCATTTCACTTTGGACACTTACAGCCAGACAAAGCTTTCATCCCTTTAGTCTGGGCTGGTTCAAAACTCAAGGTTGCAGGGGGTAAAAGAACAGGGTTCTAAGCAGCTCTGTGCAGAATTTCCTGCTGCACTTTTCCCCCTGAATATTTTCTTGTTTATACAAGCCAATGCAAACACCCCAGCAAAATGGAAACCAGTTGATTGTTCTTGGTATCTTCACATCCATATGCACACGGGGGAATCTCTCAACGATATTAAATTATGATTGTGGGTTTTTAAAAATTGGTCAGAGGGTCACTGACGGGCATTAAAACCCATTGCCATGTTTAGGAGTCTCCAAACCAAGCTGCTGGGAAATCTACCAAGGTAACGTTTTTGTGTGCCGATATGGAGCACACTCTCAGCCTGTGGGAAGACACACCGCTAACTGCAGTCCAGAGAGCTTCACCACAAATTGGCAGAGCCAAGCCTTAGCAACCCCCAAGTGTGCACAGAGGTACTTAAATATTATTTTAATCCACACAGCCTACCAGCACTGGCAGACTTTTACAGTTTACCAGTAAACTATTTGGTGATGGAGGATTGGGACGAACTAGAACCACCTTACCAAGTAGGGCATTATCTGCAGCCAATGGGAAAAATTCAAGCTCCAGTGACTCAGCCATGCCTCGGTTGGTAGCACTCTCGCCTCTGATCCAGCAGGTCACAGGCTCAAGTCCCACTCCAGAGACGTCAGCACAAAATCCAAGCTGACGCTCCAGTGCAGTACTAAGGGAGTGCCGCACTGTCAGAGGTGCCATTTTTAGGGTGCAACATCAAGCCAAGGCCCCGTCTGTCCTCACAGGTGGATGTAAAAGATCCCATGGCACTATTTCAAAGAGCAGGGGAGTTCTCCCTGCTGTCCTGGCCGATATATATTCCTCAACCAACAACAACACCATTATGAAACAGATTATCTGGTCATTATCACGTTACTGTTTGTGGGACCTTGCTGTGTGCAAATTGGCTGTCGCGTTTCCTACATTACAACAGTGACTACACTTCAAAAGTACATAATTGGCTATAAAGCGCTTTGGGGCGTCTTGAGGTTGTGAAAGGCTCTACATAAATGCAAGTTCTTTCTTTCTTAGATCCCATTAACGACCTCTCTTCTACCGACAGACTGCCTGCAAAAGTATCAGATTATCAAGTCCATCACAGACGAACGACGGTCCCAATCCTCCATCACCAGGCGGTCCCAGTCCTCCATCACCAGGCGCTCCCGATCCTCCATCACCAGGCGGTCCCGATCCCCCGTCACCGGGAGGTCCCGATCCCCCGTCACCGGGAGGTCCCGATCCCCCGTCACCGGGCGCTCCCGATCCTCCGTCACCGGGCGCTCCCGATCCCCCGTCACCGGGAGGTCCCGATCCCCCGTCACCGGGAGGTCCCGATCCCCCGTCACCGGGCGCTCCCGATCCCCCGTCACCGGGCGCTCCCGATCCCCCGTCACCGGGAGGTCCCGATCCTCCGTCACCGGGAGGTCCCGATCCCCCGTCACCGGGAGGTCCCGATCCCCCGTCACCGGGCGCTCCCGATCCCCCGTCACCGGGAGGTCCCGATCCCCCGTCACCGGGAGGTCCCGATCCCCCGTCACCGGGAGGTCCCGATCCCCCGTCACCGGGAGGTCCCGATCCTCCGTCACCGGGAGGTCCCAATCCCCCGTCACCGGGAGGTCCCAATCCCCCGTCACCGGGAGGTCCCGATCCTCCGTCACCGGGAGGTCCCAATCCCCCGTCACCGGGAGGTCCCGATCCTCCGTCACCGGGCGCTCCCGATCCCCCGTCACCGGGAGGTCCCGATCCCCCGTCACCGGGAGGTCCCGATCCCCCGTCACCGGGAGGTCCCGATCCCCCGTCACCGGGAGGTCCCGATCCCCCGTCACCGGGAGGTCCCGATCCCCCGTCACCGGGAGGTCCCGATCCCCCGTCACCGGGAGGTCCCGATCCCCCGTCACCGGGAGGTCCCGATCCCCCGTCACCGGGAGGTCCCTGTCCTCCGTCACCGGGCGCTCCCGATCCCCCGTCACCGGGAGGTCCCGATCTTCCGTCACCGGGCGCTCCCGATCCCCCGTCACCGGGAGGTCCCGATCCCCCGTCACCGGGAGGTCCCGATCCTCCGTCACCGGGCGCTCCCGATCCTCCGTCACCGGGAGGTCCCGATCCCCCGTCACCGGGAGGTCCCGATCCTCCGTCACCGGGAGGTCCCGATCCCCCGTCACCGGGAGGTCCCGATCCCCCGTCACCGGGAGGTCCCGATCCCCCGTCACCGGGAGGTCCCGATCCTCCGTCACCGGGAGGTCCCGATCCCCCGTCACCGGGAGGTCCCGATCCCCCGTCACCGGGCGCTCCCGATCCCCCGTCACCGGGAGGTCCCGATCCCCCGTCACCGGGAGGTCCCGACCCCCCGTCACCGGGAGGTCCCGATCCCCCGTCACCGGGCGCTCTCGATCCTCCGTCACCGGGCGCTCCCGATCCCCCGTCACCGGGAGGTCCCGATCCTCCGTCACGGGGCGCTCCCGATCCCCCGTCACCCGGAGGTCCCGATCCCCCGTCACCGGGAGGTCCCGATCCCCCGTCACCAGGCGCTCCCGATCCCCCGTCACCGGGAGGTCCCGATCCCCCGTCACCGGGAGGTCCCGATCCCCCGTCACCGGGAGGTCCCGATCCCCCGTCACCGGGAGGTCCAGATCCCCCGTCACCGGGAGGTCCCGATCCCCCGTCACCGGGAGGTCCAGATCCCCCGTCACCGGGAGGTCCCGATCCCCCGTCACCGGGAGGTCCCGATCCTCCGTCACCGGGAGGTCCCGATCCCCCGTCACCGGGAGGTCCCGATCCTCCGTCACCGGGAGGTCCCGATCCCCCGTCACCGGGAGGTCCCGATCCCCCGTCACCGGGCGGTCCCGATCCCCCGTCACCGGGAGGTCCCGATCCCCCGTCACCGGGAGGTCCCGATCCCCCGTCACCGGGAGGTCCCGATCCCCCGTCACCGGGAGGTCCCGATCCCCCGTCACCGGGAGGTCCCGATCCCCCGTCACCGGGAGGTCCCGATCCCCCGTCACCGGGAGGTCCCGATCCCCCGTCACCGGGAGGTCCCGATCCCCCGTCACCGGGAGGTCCCGATCCCCCGTCACCGGGAGGTCCCGATCCTCCGTCACCGGGAGGTCCCGATCCTCCGTCACCGGGAGGTCCCGACCCCCCCCTCACCGGGAGGTCCCGATCCTCCGTCACCGGGAGGTCCCGATCCCCCGTCACCGGGAGGTCCCGATCCCCCGTCACCGGGAGGTCCCGATCCCCCGTCACCGGGAGGTCCCGATCCTCCGTCACCGGGAGGTCCCGACCCCCCCCTCACCGGGAGGTCCCGATCCTCCGTCACCGGGAGGTCCCGATCCCCCGTCACCGGGAGGTCCCAATCCTCCGTCACCGGGCGCTCCCGATCCTCCGTCACCGGGCGGTCCCGATCCTCCGTCACCGGGCGCTCCCGATCCCCCGTCACCGGGCGCTCCCGATCCTCCGTCACCGGGAGGTCCCGATCCCCCGTCACCGGGAGGTCCCGATCCCCCGTCACCGGGAGGTCCCGATCCCCCGTCACCGGGAGGTCCCGATCCCCCGTCACCGGGAGGTCCCGATCCTCCGTCACCGGGAGGTCCCGACCCCCCCCTCACCGGGAGGTCCCGATCCTCCGTCACCGGGAGGTCCCGATCCCCCGTCACCGGGAGGTCCCAATCCTCCGTCACCGGGCGCTCCCGATCCTCCGTCACCGGGCGGTCCCGATCCTCCGTCACCGGGCGCTCCCGATCCCCCGTCACCGGGCGCTCCCGATCCTCCGTCACCGGGAGGTCCCGATCCCCCGTCACCGGGAGGTCCCGATCCCCCGTCACCGGGAGGTCCCGATCCCCCGTCACCGGGCGCTCCCAATCCCCCGTCACCGGGAGGTCCCGATCCCCCGTCACCGGGAGGTCCCGATCCCCCGTCACCGGGAGGTCCCGATCCCCCGTCACCAGGCGCTCCCGATCCTCCGTCACCGGGAGGTCCCGATCCCCCGTCACCGGGAGGTCCCGATCCCCCGTCACCGGGAGGTCCCGATCCCCCGTCACCGGGCGGTCCCGATCCCCCGTCACCGGGAGGTCCCGATCCTCCGTCACCGGGAGGTCCCGATCCCCCGTCACCGGGAGGTCCCGATCCTCCGTCACCGGGCGCTCCCGATCCTCCGTCACCGGGCGGTCCCGATCCCCCGTCACCGGGCGCTCCCGATCCTCCGTCACCGGGAGGTCCCGATCCTCCGTCACCGGGAGGTCCCGATCCCCCGTCACCGGGAGGTCCCGATCCCCCGTCACCGGGAGGTCCCGATCCCCCGTCACCAGGCGCTCCCGATCCCCCGTCACCGGGAGGTCCCGATCCCCCGTCACCGGGCGGTCCCGATCCCCCGTCACCGGGAGGTCCCGATCCCCCGTCACCGGGAGGTCCCGATCCCCCGTCACCGGGAGGTCCCGATCCCCCGTCACCGGGAGGTCCCGATCCCCCGTCACCGGGAGGTCCCGATCCCCCGTCACCGGGAGGTCCCGATCCCCCGTCACCGGGCGGTCCCGATCCCCCGTCACCGGGAGGTCCCGATCCCCCGTCACCGGGAGGTCCCGATCCCCCGTCACCGGGAGGTCCCGATCCCCCGTCACCGGGCGCTCCCGATCCCCCGTCACCGGGAGGTCCCGATCCCCCGTCACCGGGAGGTCCCGACCCCCCGTCACCGGGCGGTCCCGACCCCCCCCGTCACCGGGCGGTCCCGATCCTCCGTCACCGGGAGGTCCCGATCCCCCGTCACCGGGCGGTCCCGACCCCCCCCCGTCACCGGGCGGTCCCGACCCCCCCCGTCACCGGGTGGTCCCGACCCCCCGTCACTGTGGTCCTGATTTCTAGAGGCATAGAATTGAAAAGCAGAGAAGTTATGTTAAACTTGTATAGAACCTTGGTTAGACCACAATCGGAGCACTGTGAACAGTTCTGGTCTCCATATTATAAAAAGGATTTCGAGGCACTGGAGAAGGTGCAATAAAGATTTACAAGGATGATACCAGAACTGAGGGGTGATCTGATAGAGGTCTTTAAGATTATGTAAGGTTTTGATAGGGTAGACACAGAGAAATTGTTTCCACTTGTGGGATACTAAAAGTAGGAGCCATAAATATAAGACAGTCACAAATAAATCCAATAGGGAATTCAGGAGAAACTTCTTTACCCAGAGAGCGGTTAGAATGTGGAACTCACTACCACAGGGAGTAGTTGAGGTGTCTAGCTTAGATGCATTGAAGGGGAAGCTAGATAAACACATGAGGGAGAAAGAAATAGAAGGGTATGTTGATAGGATTAGGAGGAGAGGGATGGGAGGAGGCCCGTGTGGAGTATAAACACCGCCATGGACCAGCTGGACTGAATGGCCTGTTCCTATGCTGTACATTCTTTGTATTCCTAGGCAAGCACCAGACCTTCCAGCTGTATGGGGCAAGCGGGCATCGGCAATGCGCCAATGTATTGCTTGTGCCCACCTGCTCCACGCAAGGTAAGTGCCTGCTCACTAACTCCACAAACTCTGGCAGGATCAGCGCTGGAGGGCACTGGCAGGCACAGTCCTGATGTAACAGCTGCAGTAGCATCCTGTACATTTTCAGGGCCAATGAGTCTTTCATTAATGGACCTGTTAATTTGCTCAGTCATAATCAGTTTAGAGGAAAATCCTGTCTGAGGTGACGATTCTTTTTTTAAAATTACACTATATATAATGCACAACAGGAAGGATTAAATGTACTAATCACTGGTCAAACATCCTCCCTGTGACCCCCACAGCTAAAGGAGTGGACAACAGGTCATGCCTCCAATAGGATGATGTTACAGTCTGGCTACTTTAATCTAATACAATGACACCAGGGTCAGAGTCACAAATGAACTCTTGACAGGAAAGAGATTGGTTTATTTTCCTCTGGGGACCGTGTGCTGGTTATTTCCAGAGGAGTCCAGTTTAACAGAATCACCGTCCATTGGGCTTGTTCCAGGAGCTTCATTCCCCCCCCCCTCCCATCAATACTCATTTGCACACAGCAGTTTATTGATTAACCGACTTAAAGTTTGTGTCACCAGGGACGTTTGAAGGAAATCCCAGCAAACATGAGGGGTCTATGAGGAGGTCAGCTGCTTTACCACCATCCTAACTCCACAGCTCTCTCTCCTTCATTTCCTTTTGTTTCAGTTGCATAAACTTTAGGGATGGGCAATAAATGCTGGCCTTTTCCAGCGACGCCCACATCCCATGAACGAATAAAAAAAAACTTGGCTTGTCTTGCCTTGAGTATAGAAGATTGCAGGGTGATCTGATCAAGGTGTTTAAAATTTTTAAAGGATTTGGTAGAGTCGATAGAGATAAACAACTTCCTCTGATGGGGAATCAAGAACAAGAGGACATAACCTTAAAATTAGAGCTAGGCCATTTAGAGGGAAAATCAAGAAGCACTTTTTCACACAAAGGCCAGTAAAAATCTGGAATTCTCTTCCCCAAAAGGCTGTGGATGCTGGGGGTCAATTAAAATTTTCAAAACTGAGATTGATAGATTTTTGTTGGGTAAAGGTATCAAGGGATATGGAGCAAAGGCAGGTAAATGGAGTTGATGTACAGACCAACCATGATCTGATTGAATGGTGAAACAGGTTCGAGGGGCTGAATGGCCTACTTCTGTTCCTATGTTTTTGTTTGTGTATCCAAGATGAGAAAAGACCACCAGGCCTATACACAAACATCCTTGGCTGCTTTCGTCCCCATGCACCAACTGGCCCGACTTCCACCTCTTGAGGCCGATAGCCAATTTAAGAGCCTGTTGGCTCCAATTCCTCAACAGCAATCAGTGGTCCCAGATCCAAGCAATATTTCTAGAATAATTTCACTTTCCACGTGGCTGCCTGTGATGCTCCCTTGCAAGCACCAGCAGCATGCCCTGGTTATGCAAATTATCCCGTTCCCAGAATTTGGGACGGGGATTTGCGGCCTCGAACAAGAGTTCTGCTCCACTACACTTGTGCCGGATTGGGGGGCGGGGGAGCCCTCCCCCCCCCACCCCCGGAATCTCCAGGAGACAGTGTCACTGGCAGCAAACGTAAATGCAGCCCAGGTTCAGTGAGGCCCTTCTTCCCAACATCAGAGAAAATCCATTCAGGGCAGCAAAGTAGAGCCACAATTGTCACCTTTGAACAATTGCCTGTGCACAACCTTGTGTGTGTGCTCTTGACCTTGTGTTGCTGCAGGTGCCCTGAGATTTGCCCCACAATGTAATTCGTTTTTTGTCCTTGGGATGTTGGTAATGCCAACATTTAGTTAACCACACAGTGTTTTTTTCAATTCTCTTTTCATCCATTCTCGGGATGTGGACGTTGCTGGGAAGGCCAGTATTCATTGCCCACCCCTACTTGCCCTTGAGAAGGTGGCTGTGTGCCTTCTTCTTGGACCACTGCAGTCCGTAAGGTGAAGTTGCTCCCACAGTGTTGTTCGGTAGGGAGTTCCAGGTTTTTGATCCAGTGACGATGAGGGGAACGGCGATTATATGTCCAAGTTGGGATGGTGTGTGACTTGGAGGGGGACTTGCAGGTGATGGTTGTTCCCATGCATCTGCTGCCCTTGTCCTTCTGGGTGGCGGAGGTTGTCGTGGGTTTGGGAGGTGCTGTGAGAATGTGGGCCAGAGCAGGTTAGCGTGATTGGTGTCCTTCACTGAAGGACATTAGTGACCCAGTTGAGTCTTTACAACAACCCAATGGTCATTTTTGTTATCCTACAAATCAGAACCAGAGAAAGGTCATCGAGCTGAAACGTTAACTCTGTTTCTCTCTCCGCAAATGCTGCCTGACCTGCTGAATGTTTCCAGCATTTTCCGTTTTGATTTCAGATTTCCAGTATCCGCAGTATTTTGCTTTTGTATCAGATTTATTGATTTTGATTTCATAAGAGCTGCTTCTAGTTGAAGGAACTCTATGCAATATATGAACTGCAACAAGTGCTCAAGCACGGTGACCTAAGCAACAGGAGAGAACCCAAGCGAGATCTGGAATTTTAATTTGTATAAATGAAAGAAGCAGAGTCTCTAACATGGGCTCGTCCCAATCCTCTGCACTGACCTTCCCGTGCAGTTCATTCCAGATCACTTTAAACATTGGAATGTTTTGTGCAGTCATCCAATCAAATGAGGTGTGAAGTGAGGATTACAAGCTTTGTTGCTTGGTGTCCTATTTGACCCTGAGATGAGCTTCTGACCACATATCCGTTCCATCACCAAGACCGCCTACTTCCACCTCTGTAACATCGCCCGTCTCTGCCCCTGCCTCAGCTCATCTGCTGCTGAAACCCTCATCCATGCCTTTGTTACCTCTAGACTCGACTATTCCAATGCTCTCCTGGCTGCTCCTCCATCTTCCATCCTCCATAAGCAAGCTCATCCAAAACTCTGCTGCCTGTATCCTAACTCACACCAAGTCCCCTTCTCCCATCACCCCTGTGCTCGCTGACCTACATTGGCTCCCAGTCCAGGAACACCTCGATTTTAAAATTCTCATCCTTGCGTTCAAATCCCTCCATGGCCTCATCCCTCCCAATCTCTGTAACCTCCTCCAGCCCTACAACCCTCCGAGATCTCTGCACTCCTCCAATTCTTGCCTCTTGCGCATCCCTGATTTTAATCGCTCCACCATTGGTAGCCGTGCCTTCAGATGCCCAGGCCCTCAGCTCTGGAATTCCCGACCTAAACCTCTCCGTCTCTCTACCTCTCTCGTTTAAGATGCTGCTTAAAACCTACCTCTTTGATCAAGCTTTTGGTCACCTGTACTAATATCCCCTTATGTGGTTCGGTGTCAAATTTTGTTTGAGAATCACTCTTGTGAAGCGCCTTGGGACGTTTTACGACATTAAAGATGCTATATAAATGCAAGTTGTTGTTGTTGCTGAGTGTGTTGTTCTGAAACACTGGGGTGGAAATTAGTTAGGGCATGTTTTTGGGTCTATAAGCAGCAGCACGTGCCACAACCGGGAGGCTTGAGGCAAGTCCGAAATTGTTCCTCGGGCCTGATTAACACTGCCTGTTGGGCCTCCACAGGTAGCTCACACATTTCACTAACAAGAATATTGGTCACTTGCCTCACTGGCAATGGCCGGAAGGTAAGTTCCAGGAGGAGGGATTGGAGCGGTAACGGGGCGATGAGGGGTGGGGAGGGGGCCGATCACGAGGATTGCGGAGTCGGGGAAGCACTCCTGCTCCTCCTGGCTCCATCGGAATGTGTTTTTAAACACTTACCTGTCGGTGGCAGTTGCTGCCTAGGCTGCAACGACTGCTTAAGAATCCTGAGCGGGCAGGCCCGGCTCCTGCTCCCCTCAATCAAAACCAGTTTTTGCAAGGAAGCTTAAAATAAACGTTAGGTCCTACATTTACGTATGTACAACAAAAATAACAACTTGCATTTATATAGCGTCTTTAATGTAGTAAAACGTCCCACGGCGCTTCACAGGAGTGATTCTCAAACACAAATCGACACCGAGCCACATAAGGAGATATTAGGACAGGTGATCAAAAGCTTGGTCAAAGAGGTAGGTTTTAAGGAGCGTCTTAAAGGAGGAGAGAGAGTGGTGTAAAGGTTTAGGGAGGGAATTCCAGAACTTAGGGACTAAGCAGCTGAAGGCATGGCCACCAATGGTGGAGGGATGAAAATCGGGGATGCACAAGGGTTTCCAGAATTGGAGGAGCCCAGAGATCTCGGAGGATTGTAGGTCTGGAGGAGGCTTACAGAGATAGGGAGGGGCAAGGCCATGGAGGGATTTGAGCACTAGGATGAAAATTTTAAAATCGAGGCATTGCTGGACCGAGAGCCAATGTAGCAAGCACAGGGGTGATGGGTGAACGGGACTTGGTGTGAGTTAGGATATGGGCAGTAGAGTTTTGGGTGAGCTCAAGATTATGGAAGGTGGAAGATGGGAGGCCAGCCAGGAGAGCATTGGAATACTTGAATCTAGAGGTAACAAAGGCACGGATGAGGGTAACTAAGGCGAAAGGGTGGACAGGTGACCTGGTATCGGGCCTCTGTCGCATTGCTCAGGATACCTATTGCTAAGGGGTGAGCCTGGGTTCAGTTTTCCCTCCCTACCTTCCACTCAGCGCCTCTTAATGACGGGCATTGTTCTGGTAAGGGAGCTGTTGTGTTGGGAGTGGTTGGATGCAAAGGTGCACCCTACCACTTCATGGTGCAGCATGCTGGGGCTCTTAGTACTGCGGTGCCACAATGTGAATTCATCCTGAGCTTTAGGTATTGATGGTCCTGTGAGCTTAACCAATGAGTTACTGAGCCAAAGGGACTAGGGACTTCCCAGGGTCAGTCCTTGGTCTGCACCAAGTTTCCTGTTCTCAGCCAGGGTGGTGGCAGGGGACAACAATCAGTCTCAGCATCCCTGCATTACACGGAGAAAATCGTCTAGCATTCACACACGTAGAACCCTACAGCACAGAAAGAGGCCATTCAGCTCATCGTGCCTGTGCTGGCTCTTTGAAAGAGCTATACAATTAGTCCCACTCCCTTGCTCTTTCCCCATTGCTCTGCAAATTTCTCCTTTTCAAGTATTTATCCAATTCCCTTTTGAAAGTTACTATTGAATCTGTTTCTACTACCCTTTCAGGCAGTGCAATTCAGATCTGCGGCGAGTGACTCACCTCCTGACTCCCCAAAGCCTTTCCACCATCTACAAGGCACAAGTCAGGAGTGTGATGGAATACTCTCCACTTGCCTGGATGAGTGCAGCTCCAACAACACTCAAGAAGCTCGACACCATCCAGGACAAAGCAGCCCAATTGATTGGCACCCCATCCACCACCCTAAACATTCACTCCCTCCACCACCGGCACACTGTGGCTGCAGTGTGTACCATCCACAGGATGCACTGCAGCAACTCGCCAAGGCTTCTTCGACAGCATCAAACCTGTGACCTCTACCACCTAGAAGGACAACAGCAGCAGGCACATGGGAACAACACCACCTGCATGTTCCCCTCCAAGTCACACACCATCCCGACTTGGAAATATATCGCCGTTCCTTCATCGTCGCTGGGTCAAAATCCTGGAACTCCCTTCCTAACAGCACTGTGGGAGAACCTTCACCACACGGACTGCAGCGGTTCAAGAAGGCGGCTCACCACCACCTTCTCGAGGGCAATTAGGGATGGGCAGTAAATGCCGGCCTCGCCAGTGATGCCCACATCCCATGAATGAATAATAAAAAAAACACTGGAGTGGTGGGATATGGCTGGTGTCTCTGGGAATAATACAGATCACTGGAGTGGTGGGATATGGCTGGTGTCTCTGGGAATAATACAGATCACTGGAGTGGTGGGATATGGCTGGTGTCTCTGGGAATAATACAGATCACTGGAGTGGTGGGATATGGCTGGTGTCTCTGGGAATAATACAGATCACTGGAGTGGTGGGATATGGACAGCTGTCCCGGTGGATGGTACAGAGAAGGGGATTATCTGCAGAGGTGCATTTAGTGGATAATTACAGAATGGCATCAGTATAGCAAGAAATTGCACAGCACAAGGAAGGGGAGGCAGTGAATAGTGCCATTGAAAAGGAGAGATGATAATAACCAACAGATGTTGTAACACAAAACAAAATACACCTTGCAATCCACCCTTTCTCCGTTTCTCCCAATTTTAATATTGAGGAATTGAAGTGTGCAGCTCTCCCTGTGCTTTTGGTTGTTGTGATACATTGACATCTGCTGGTGAAATATAAAAATGCAACCAGGATGAACAGTAAGTGACACTTTTCTCATTAGTTGAGAAGCTGAGGTGAGGAGTCAAAGTCCAATGGGTTGAAAAGAGTACGAGAGAAAATGAGGTAAGTAATGGCGGACCTTCTGCAACTGCTAGACCACTTCAGAGGGCAGTTAAGAATCAACCACATTGGTGTGGGACTGGAGCACACGTGGGCCGGACTGGGTAAGGACGGCAGGCTTCCTTCCCTAAACGACATTAGTGAACCAGTTGTGTCTTTATGACAATCCGCCAGTGATGATTAAGGGATGCCTTAAGTGATGTTTTAAAGCCCTGTATGAGGAATGGAAGACTGAAGGGGGAGATGAGTTCAATGGCTTTGAAAGAATGGGTTAGGGTAGGAGATGGTGAGACGGATCTTGATTTCAACACTGAGAAAGCACAGAGGATGAAGAGTATGTAGGATGGTATAAACGGAGATCAGGAAAAACAAGATAGGAAAGTTCAGAGGAACAATGACCATTAGCCTTTTCCATATGATGGAGAGAGACAAGGAAAGGCGTAATTTTAACTTTTGGCAATAGTGTAAAACGGGCTCTATTGGATCGCCTGTCCTTTATATATCTCTCCCAATTATTCATTCCATCAAGGGAAATGAAAATTGGGAGAGGTGAATAACAGGCAGTCGATCCGATATCACTCGTTTTACACCATCGCCAAAAGTTAAAATTACCCCCAGGGAGTTTGGAGGCAAGAGTTGAAAGAGGGACAATTTATTAGAATCATAGAATGACACCCCACTGAAGGAGGCCATTCGGCACATCGTGCCTGTGCTGGCTCTTTGAAAGAGCTATTGAATTAGACAACAAGCGTTTCCTTGTGTCCATCCAAGAGTGTAAGGTTTTGCTACAAGCAGAGGTCGCCTCTGTCCAGCACTACACTGTGGAATGCAGGACTGTTTCAGTGAGTGCCAGTTAAACATTTCTACTTGTGGGTTAGGAAAGGTGGAAGAAACAGGGGGAGAATTCCTGCTGAATGAGTGGGCACTGTAATGGCAGTAGGTTAGGGATGGGTAAGTGGTTGTGTTACTGGACTAATAATCCAGAGAATGTGAGTCCAAATCCCACCATGGAAATTTGAGAACCTGAATTCAGTTTGAAAAAAAATCTGGAAATAAAAAGCTGGTCTCAGTAAAAGTGACCGTGAAGCTGCCGGATTGTTGTAAAAACCCAACTGGTTCACTAATGCCCTTCAGGGGAGTAAACCTGCCGTCCTTACCCGGTCTGGCCTGTATGTGACTCCAGTCCCACACCAATGTGGTTGACTCTTGACTGCACTCTGAAATGGCCTAGCAGTTGTAGAAGGTCCACCATCACTGTTTCAGGGCAACTAGGGATGGGCAATAAATGCCGGTCTTGCCAGCGATGCCCACATCGCAAGAATGAATAAAAAGGGGGATAGCCCCTGAGTGAGAGTGGACCTTTTATCAACTCCTTCACCAATTGGGTTTGGCTGCAATGTCCATGGTGGCTGGGGACAAAAGTGGCCCTTCCTACAGCATGTGGTTAACCTGCCCACAGAAGAGGTCTGGCTTCTGCCTTGCACTGGATCCTTGCCAGTGTAGATTCTGCACCATGTTTGGCCTCAGTTGATTGCCACAAATGTGGAGCAAGTAGCTGTTGGGGATGCAATGACCTTAACCAGAGACACAGAAGTCAATGCAATCAGTGAAAATAGATTGCACTGCCGAACAGGGGCAGGAGCTAGAGAGGTGAAGGATCTTCAGGTGTTGGACGATGAGGACTTGGGGATCACTAACTGGCTGCACCATGGGATTCCCGTGCTGGCTGATGCTCCTCATCATGGAATACCTGTCTCAAGAGGTGAGAGAGCCTCAAAGGCAGCTCCCAGACAAAGTGCTTCCACCTCACCAGGTGGACTGCGGCAGTGCCGGACTACCCTCGACTTATCAGGAAGAAAAGTCGTGGTGCATTCCCCTCCTGTGGAGTCTTTTGATGCTCTTTAGTCACACAATTCTTCTGCACCTTGGAACTGTCCAATGGCTATCACCGAGTGCCTGTGGAGGATAAGGACCACCACTTGTTGCTGTCTTTGTCTTATTCCAGTATATCCGGAGGACATTGGTTTGTGCAGCCTGCCTATAAAACCATAGAAGCTTACAACACAGAAGGAGGCCATTTGACCCATTATGTCTGAGCCGGCTGTTTACTACAGCAATCAAAAACTAATCTCACTGCCCTGTTCTCTCCCCATACCTCTGTATCAATCCAGTGCTAATCCCACTGCCCTGCTCTCTCCCCATACCTCTGTATCAATCCAGTGCTAATCCCACTGCCCTGCTCTCTTCCCATAGCCCTGTATCAATCCCAAACTAATCCCACTGACCTACTCTCTCCCCATACCTCTGTATCAATCCCAAACTAATCCCACTGACCTGCTCTCTTCCCATAGCCCTGTATCAATCCCAAACTAATCCCACTGACCTGCTCTCTCCCCATACCTCTGTATCAATCCCAAACTAATCCCACTGCCCTGCTCTCTCCCCATACCTCTGTATCAATCCCAAACTAATCCCACTGACCTGCTCTCTCCCCATACCTCTGTATCAATCCCAAACTAATCCCACTGACCTGCTCTCTCCCCATACCTCTGTATCAATCCCAAACTAATCCCACTGACCTGCTCTCTCCCCATACCTCTGTATCAATCCCAAACTAATCCCACTGACCTGCTCTCTCCCCATAGCCCTGTATCAATCCCAAACTAATCCCACTGACCTGCTCTCTCCCCATACCTCTGTATCAATCCCAAACTAATCCCACTGCCCTGCTCTCTCCCCATACCTCTGTATCAATCCCAAACTAATCCCACTGACCTGCTCTCTCCCCATACCTCTGTATCAATCCCAAACTAATCCCACTGACCTGCTCTCTCCCCATACCTCTGTATCAATCCCAAACTAATCCCACTGACCTGCTCTCTCCCCATAGCCCTGTATCAATCCCAAACTAATCCCACTGACCTGCTCTCTCCCCATACCTCTGTATCAATCCCAAACTAATCCCACTGACCTGCTCTCTCCCCATACCTCTGTATCAATCCCAAACTAATCCCACTGACCTGCTCTCTCCCCATAGTCCTGTATCAATCCCAAACTAATCCCACTGACCTGCTCTCTCCCCATAGTCCTGTATCAATCCCAAACTAATCCCACTGACCTACTCTCTCCCCATACCTCTGTATCAATCCCAAACTAATCCCACTGACCTACTCTCTCCCCATACCTCTGTATCAATCCCAAACTAATCCCACTGCCCTGCTCTCTTCCCATAGCCCTGTATCAATCCCAAACTAATCCCACTGACCTGCTCTCTCCCCATACCTCTGTATCAATCCCAAACTAATCCCACTGCCCTGCTCTCTCCCCATACCTCTGTATCAATCCCAAACTAATCCCACTGACCTGCTCTCTCCCCATACCTCTGTATCAATCCCAAACTAATCCCACTGACCTGCTCTCTTCCCATAGCCCTGTATCAATCCCAAACTAATCCCACTGCCCTGCTCTCTTCCCATAGCCCTGTATCAATCCCAAACTAATCCCACTGACCTGCTCTCTCCCCATAGCCCTGTATCAATCCCAAACTAATCCCACTGCCCTGCTCTCTCCCCATACCTCTGTATCAATCCCAAACTAATCCCACTGACCTACTCTCTCCCCATACCTCTGTATCATTGAACCATAGAACCATAGAAGAGATACAGCACAGAAGAGGGCGTTTTGTACAGTTCCATCATTACATCCCTGCTTTTGTATTCTATACCTTGGCTAATAACGGAGAGCATTCCGTATGCCTTCTTCACAACCTTATCTTCCTGTACTGCCACCTTCAGGGACCTGTGCACATGCACTCCAAGGTCTCGTACTTCCTCCACCCCTCTCAATATATTCCCGTTTACTGTGTATTCCCTTTTACTGTTTGCCCTCCCTAAGTGCACTTCTCCGGGTTGAACTCCATTTGCCACTTCTCCCCCCACTCCACCAACCCACTGATATCCTCTTGGAGTCCACAGCTATCCTCTTCACTATCAACTACACGGCCAATTTTTGTGTCGTCTGCAAATTTGCCAATCATGCCCCCTACATTCAAGTCCAAATCATTAATATATACCACAAACAGCAAGGGACCCAACACTGAGCCCTGTGGCACACCACTGGAAACGGATTTCCATTCGCAAAGACATCCATCGACTTTTACCCTTTGTTTCCTCTTACTGAGCCAATTTTGGATCCAATTCACCACATTTCCCTGTATCCCATGGGCTTTTACTTTTCTGACCAGTCTGCCATGTGGGTCCTTGTCAAATGCCTTACTAAAATCCATGTAGACAACATCCACTGCACTACCCTCATCAATCTTCCTTGTCACTTCCTCAAAGAATTTAATCAAATTTGTAAGGCATGACCTTCGCTGAACAAATCCATGCTGACTATCCCTGATTAAACCATGCTTTTCAAGTGACAGATTATCCTATCTCTCAGTATTGATTCTAATAGTTTGCCCACCACCGAAGTAAGACTGACCGGCCTATAATTGTTCGGCCTTTCCCTCGTACCATTTTTAAACAATGGTACTACGTTTGCAGTCTTCCAGTCCTCCGGTACCTCCCCTGTATCTAGTGAGGATTGGAAAATGATCCTCAGAGCATCCGCTATTTCCTCCCTGGCTTCCTTCAATAGCCCAGGAAACAATCCATCCGGCCCTGGTGACTTATCAACTTTCAAGGATTCCAGTCCCTCTAGTACTTCCTCTCTCGTTATGTTTACCTTTGAATCCCAAACTAATCCCACTGACCTACTCTCTTCCCATATCTCTGTACCAATTTATTACTAATCCCTCTGTCATGCTCTCTCCCCACAGCCTTTTATCAATCTAATACTAATCCCTCTGTCCTGCTCTCTGCCCACACCCCCGTATCAATCCAAAAATAACCCAACTGCCCAGCTCTCTCCCATAGTCCTGTATCTTCCTCTGTTTCAAATATTTATCCACTTTTCCCTTAAAAGATGCAATGGTTTTTGCCTCAGCTACTTCCTGTGGTAAAGCATTTAATGATCCAGGGACAGTCTACATAAAGAAATTCCTCCTATCTTTTAGTGATAGTTTTAAATCGATGACCATCATCACTGACTAAGTAAAGGAAACAGCCTTTCCTCATTCACTCCATCAGAACCCTTCCTAATTGTAAAAACTTCTATAAAATCTCCTCGGCCTTCTCTGCTCCAATGGAAACAGTGGCGGTATCTCAAGTCTCTCCCCATCCCTGCCTGTAACTTTGCAGAACACGAGGCCTGATTTGACCTATCAGATTTTTGCTCAACTATCTCGATGACCTCTTGGGTCTGCCAGGAATGTACAATGGGATACAATCCTGACCCATGTCAGGGAAATAGGTTGCTAGGCAATCCCATATTAGAGAGAGTGAAGATACAGACAGTGATAAAGATTGCATGGGCATCTCTCAGGTTGGGTACTGAGGTACACCTCCTTCACCAGAGCTTCCGGGAAACTGTGACCTTCCCTATCGGAGGCAGGCCTTGGAGGAGAGACTAGAGTTGCTGGGAGCCAGGGCAGACTGCAGATGGCAGACGGCAGACCCTAGACCTCAGACCTCAGACCACAGACCTCAGTCCGCAGACAGCTGATCGTAGACTTCAGACCGCAGACCCCAGATCTCAGACAGCAGACCTCAGACTGCAGACCTCAGACCTCGGATTGCGGACCGCAGACAGCAGACAGCAGACTGCAGGCCTCAGACCCCGCACCTCAGACCTCAGACCGCAGACAGCAGATTTCAGACTTCAGACCGAAGACCACAGACCTCAGACCGCAGACCGCAGACAGCAGACAGCAGATCGTAGGCTTCAGACCGCAGACCTTCCAATGATTCGGGACAAAAAGGAACCACAAGAGAGGCTGATCCCCAAATCTGTGCACTTAGCAAATACTGAGACAAGAAGGAAAAGCTGATTTGGATTGAATCACGTGACACCACTCCAACCCCCCCCCCCCCCCCCCAACTCCGACCCCCAGCCTCACTCCCTGTTCGAGCACTGGAACCGTGTTCAGCAAATTGATGGATTGCTGTATAGAATTACTCAGGATGTCCACTTGGAGGAGCTCTGGTTACCTGTATACCTTGAGGGAGCACTGAATGTACTCTCAGCATTCTGGCCTGGGATGTGTAAGAGTTTGGGAGGAATATATCAGAAAGGCACCATGTCTGAGGTTGTATTTATCCTGCAACTGTGGATGTTCCCATGCACCTGCTGCTCTTGTCCTTCTAGGTGGTGGAGGTCGTCGGTTTGGGAGGTGCTGTTGAAAAATTCTTGGCGAGTTGCTGCAGTGCATCCTGTGGATGGTTCACACTGCAACCACTGTGCACCGGTGGTGAAGGGAGTGAATGTTTAGGGTGGTGGATGGGGTGCCAATCAAGCGGGCTGCTTTGTCCTGGATTGTGTTAAGCTTCTTGAATGTTGTTGGAGCTGCACTCATCCAAGCAAGTGGAGAGTATTCCATCACACTCCTTGCAGGTAGTGAAGAGGATTTGGGGAGTCAGGGGGTGAATTACTCATCGCAAATACCCAGCCTCTGACCTGCTCTTGTAGCCAGTGGCTGATCCAATTGAGTTTCTGGTCAATGGTGACCCCCAGGATGTTGATGGTGGGTAATTTGGTGATGGTAATGCCATTGAATGTCAAGGGGAGGTGGCTAGGTGCTCTCTTGTTGGAGATGGTCATTGCCTGGCACTTGTCTGGCGCGAATGTTACTTGCCACTTATCAGCCCAAGCCTGGATGTTGTCCAGGTCTTGTTGCATGCGGGCACGGACTGCTTCATTATCTGAGGAATTGTGAATGGAACTGAACACTGTGCAATCATCAGTGAACAGCCCCACTTCTGACCTTATGATGGAGGGAAGGTCATTGATGAAGTAGCTGAAGATGGTTGGGCCTAGGACACATAATTACTTTGTGTCAGTCTTCACAGTAGAGGAAGAGGATAATATACCTGACAGTCTATAATAATGAATCAAGGACTGGAACTCACTAAAATTAATGTAAGCATGAAAACAGTATTAGAAAAAATAATGGCACTAAGGACTGACAAATCCCCAGGACCTGATGGTTTCCACCCCAGGGTTTTAAAGGAAGTAGGTGAGGAAATTATAGATGATTCAGCCATAATCTTCCAAAGCTGTCTCGATTCAGGAAATGTCCCTTTAGATTGGAAAATTGAAAATGTATCTCCATTATTTAAGAAAGGTGAGAGAGAGAAACCAGGAAGTTATAGAACTGTTAGTCTAACATCTGTTGTGGGGAAGTTATTGGAATCTATAATTAAGTACAAAGTGACTGAGCACTTAGAGAAATTTGAGCTGATTAGAGAGAGCCAACATGGATTTGTAACGGTTGGTCATGTCTAATGAACCTACCTGAATTTTTTGAGGCAGTTACTAAATTAGAAGATAGGGAAATGTCTATGGATGTAATTTATAGGGACTTACAGAAGGCATTTGATAAGATTCCACATAAGAGACTGTTAGCTAAAATTAAAGCTCATGGAATTGAAGGCAAATTATTGACCTGGTTAGGAGATTGATTAGGCGGTAGAAAACAGAGTAGGGATAATAGGTATGTACTCGAATTGGAAGGAAGTGACTAGTGGTGTCCCACAAGGATCTGTACTGTGGCCTCAACTATTCACTATATTTATTGATGACTTAGACAACACAATAGAGAACCATATATCCAAGTTTGCTGATGACACAAAGATTGGCGGCATAGTAAGTATTGTAGACGGGAGCATAAAATTACAAAGCGACATTGATAAGGTGAGTGGGCAAAACTGTGGCAGATGGATTTCAATGCAGGTATGTGTGAGGTCATCCATTTTGGACCAAAAAAGGAAAGATCTGAGTATTTTTTAAATGGTGAAAAGCTGGGAATAGTGGAGGTCCAAAGAGATTTAGGGGTCCATGTACACAGATCACTAAAATGCATTGGTCAGGTACAAACAATAATCAAAAAGGCTGATGGAATGTTAGTCTTTCTATCTAGAGGGCTAGAATATAAAGGGGAGGAAGTTTTGCTAGGGTTATACAAAGCCCTGGTTAGACCACATCTGGAATACTGTGTACATTTCTGAGCATCACACCTTAGAAAGGATATATTGGCCTTGAAAGGAGTGCAGTGTGGATTCACCAGAATGTTACCAGGGCTCCAAGGGTTAAATTATGCGGAGAGATTACATAAACTAGGCTTGTCTACCCTGGAATATAAAAGTATAAGGGGTGATTTGATAGGTTTTAAGGATTTTGAAAGGAATTGATAGGGTAGATAGAGAGAATTTTTTTCCGCTGGTGGATGAGTCTAGGACAAGGGGACATAACCTTAAAATCAGAGCCAGACTGGTCAGGAGAGAAGTTAGGAAACACTTCTTCACACAACGGGTGGTACAAGTGTGGAAAACTCTCCCACAAAAAGCAGTAAAGGTTAGCTCAATTAATGATTTTAAATCAGAGATCGATAGATTTTTGCTAGCCAAGGACAATGAATATGGAGCCAAGGCAGGTGGATGGAGTTACGATACAGATCAGCCTTGATCGAATTGAATGGCAGAGCAGGCTCGAGGGGCTGAATGGCCTCCTCCTGTTCCTATGTACCTCTGCCCTGAGGAACTCCTGCAACAATATCCTAGAGCTGAGATGATTGGCCTCCAACAACCACTACCATCTTCCTTTGTGCTAGGTATGACTCCAGCCACTGGAGAGTTTTCCCCCCGATTCCCATTGACTTCAATTTACTAGGGCTCCTTGGTGCCACACTCGGTCAAATGCTGCCTTGATGTCAAGGGCAGTCACTCTCACCTCACCTCTGGAATTCAGCTCTTTTGTCCATGTTTGGACCAAGGCTGTAATGAGGTTTGGAGCTGAGTGGTTCTGGCGGAACCCAAACTGAGCATCGGCGAGCAGGTTATTGGTGAGTAAGTGCCGCTTGATAGCACTGTCAACGACACCTTCCATCACTTTGCTGATTGGAAGTAGGCTGATAGGACAGTAATTGGCAGGGGTTGGGTTTGTCCTGCTTTTGTTTGTGGATAGGATATACCTGGGAAATTATCCACTGTGCTGTTGACTCTTAACGCGCTCATGGCAATGAGAGATGGGCATCGAGTACTTGCCAATGTCGCCAGCATCCAAGAACAAATTAAAAACCACTGAGGCAGATGTCCTAAGCCACACTAATTCCAGTTCCCTGCTCACTTCTGTCGTCACCCACCTCCATTGACATCCCCCACCCACCCCCCGCCATGCACTGGGGGAGACTATGTGCCAACTACCCGTTTATTGCCTGCAAAACGGGCGATCGACATTTGAAAGTCTGTTGGGGACATTGAGCGCCCATTTGCCCGCCCTTATATGGGCACCCAGCACTCCTGCCCAAAACAGGCGGCAGGCTCTTTAAATATGTAAATAGGGGTCCTACACCCATTGTAGTGACGCAACTTTCAAGTAGAAATGGGCAAAGCAAGCGAGTCCTACTGAGTCCGGCCATTGAGACGATTAACCGCAGATCCTTAAAGGGATGGCTGGAGGTCCCTCCCAAAATGTAAGTTGTTTTTTCAAAAAGATTTTTGTGGGGCCAGGAGGAGTAGGAGCGCTCCTTTGGGCCGACAGCGTCTCGTACCCACCCTGGCATCCGCGCTCCCTCTCCCCCAACAGGCCTTACCTGCAGGCTGGTTGGCTGCATGCTGTAGCAGGCCAAATTTCCTCCTCAGTGGGCAGGTGAGCTCCAGTGTTGATGCCTGCAGCTCGCTGAGTAAACGCTAATGACGCCCGAACCTGAAAGGCCTCTCGACTGGCGCGCTGGGCGGGAGCCCCGGGCTCACCCCCAATATCGTGCCCGTCCGGCGCCCAACCCGAAAGTCTCCCCTCATTGATTCAAAATCCTTTCTCTTGTTTATGGATCCCTCTACGATCGTAACCCACCTGAACTCTGCAACCTCCTCCAGCCCAACCTACCAGCACACACATTGTTCACTCTTCCAGCTTTGGCCCCCTGTCAACCCCTACCCCCCCACCCACACTCCTTCTTGCTTGCTCTCCCTCTGGTGGCAGAGTCTTCGGTCTTAGCTTGCACTCTGGGACTCTCTCCCTTAACCCCTCGGCATTGCTAAAATTCTCTCCATCTTCAAAACCCTCCTCAAAACCCATCTCTATCAGCCTTGGCTCAGTTGTTAACACTCTTGTCTCTGAATCATTGGGCTGACACTTCAATACAGTACTGAGGGAATGCTGTACTGTCGGACGAGCTGCCATTCGGGTGAGACATTAAACCGAGGCCCTGTCTGCTCTCTCAGGTGGATGTAAAAGACCCCATGGCATTATTTCAAAGAGTTCTCCTGGTGTCCTGGCCAATATTTATCCCTCAATCAACATCAATAAAACAGATTATCTGGTCATTATCACATTGCTGTTTGTGGGATCTCGCTGTGCACAAATAGGCCATAGCGTTTCCTACATTACAACAGTGACTACACTTCAAAAAATACTTCATTGGCTGTCAAGTGCTTTGGGACGTCCTGAAGTCATGTAAGGCGCTATATAAATGCAAGTCCTTTCTTTCTTTCTTGATGACTTTAGTCACCTTCCCTATGCTTCACACTCTACTGCTCCTTGTCCATAATTTGCCTCTGGGGCCTTTCACTACATTAGAGGTGCTTTATAGATGCAAGTTGTGGCTACGAGGTGGTCCCAGGGCAGAGATTCCAAAAGGCATCTCTCGTGTTTACTGTCCTTCCTGCCTTTACTTCTTGTCCAGCGATTCCCATCACTTAAAGGGAGGGAATCTGGCTCTGCGATCCCAGTTGAAGTCCCAGCGGCAGTGCACAAGACCCAGGAGTCACTGAGATCGGGTCATTTATAGTAAAGAGTTGCCGTTGACGATGGGGAACACCATCTTTTGTGTAAACTGTAGTGTTTATTATTAGAAACCATTCGATAATAAACGACAAGTTGCCAAGCCAAAAAAAGGCACCTTTTGCTGTGCAGCCATCTTAATTCTGCACTGCCACTGTCAATCGTACAAATAACTTCCAGGTTAGAGGGCACAGTTGGAACTTCCTGTACTTCATGACTGGTGCCAAGTTTCAATCCAACAGCAGAAGCATGGCAGACTGGGTGCCAGCCAGCAACGCTGTGTGATCAGGGCAAGGTCACCCAATTTAAATGGCAGCTGTGGGTGTCTGTGCCACCACGGGTACATCGTGGCTGCCTGCTGGGAGGAGGAGGGGGAGGAGTGATGCTGGACAGTCACTCTTCTGGCAGCCGGTGCCCACAGGAACAAAAATATAATTTAAATTAACTCCAATTGGTCCCGATGATTGACGGTCTACGCCAGGCTGTGGTTCTTCTAAAAAATAATTTCTCCTTAACGGTTAGAGACATTTGAAATATGAAAATGAAAATAAAAGTCATTGTAAGGACTTCAATCCAACTTTACAGGATTCAGGAAACCTGACTCCATGTTAACTTGCGAACCGGCACAGACACGATGGGCTGAGTGGCCTCCTTCTGTGCTGTAAGATTCTATGATTCTATGATTCTAAACATATAACAACACAGAAAAGCAATAATGGTGTCAGCCTTGGCTCAGTGGTAGTTCTCTCACCTCTGAGTCAACAGGTTGTGGGTTCAAACCCTCCTCCTGGATCTAGGCTGATACTTCAGTTCAGTACTGAGGGAGTGTCTTTAAGATAAGATGCTAAACTGAGGCCCTATCTGCCCTCTCAGGTGGATGTAAAAGATCCCAATTGCACTATTTGAAGAGTTCTCCTAGGGTCCTGGCCAACATTCCTCCCTCAACCAATGTGACTAACACAGATTATTTGGTCATTATCTCATTGCTATTTGTGGGATCTTGCTGTACACAAATTAGTTGCTGTGTTTCCCTACATTGCAACAGTGGCTGTACTTCATTAGCTGTGAATCTTGAAATTGTGAAAGGTGCTTTGGAAATGCAAGTTCTGTCTTTCTTTAATCCCAAGCAGAAGTGTGCATTCAACATGCAACAGACAGAACTGGCTCACTGTCACATCTCTCCCTGTCCCTGACCCCAGGGTAGTTCAGAGGCAGAACATAAAACAATGCTGGACAGGAGAGGACCAGCTGGTCCATCAAGCCTGTCTCACACAGTTGTGATGCTGTTAGTATCATGATCCTGTGGAAATGCATAAAGAGATACCTGACCATATTAACTTTCTAATACACCTAAACCATAAATGTGGACCTGACCATATTAATTTTCTAATACCCTTAAACCATAAATCAAGAAATGCATGATGGATAGTTGACCATATTAACTGACCAGCTGAATATAATAGAAAGCTTATGTTTTAGTTTCTCACCAAAGACATACAGAAGCACTATTGTTCTCTTATGTTGATAACTGTCTGACTAACAGAAATGAATGACCATATAGCCTTGAGACTAGGTACAGACCTACTGATAAAAAAGACTGTTTACTAAGGAAAATTACTTTCCCAGGCCTGTGTCCAACATCACGAGGCAGTCATGAGGAACCAGAGGGTGGGTTCCCTATTTTGATTGACTAACTACCTGAACCAATAAAGAATGTACGTGTACGCCCATATTCTACGACAGGTGGGCATTGCTGATTAACTGTATAAACGTGAGCTGTTTCCTTTGTTCAGTGAAGAAGTAGCTCTGACATTGTTTTAGGGCACTCTTCTCTTGTATACAAGTTTCTTTTAATAAATTCTTACTTGTCTGAAAATAAGTGTTTGGAGTTAATGCATTGTATATAATAGGTAAATAAGTTTTCGACAGTTCTTGGAGGTCCCACCAAGATAGCTTGTGATCCCCGGTAAGTACGGACACAAGTTGTCTGTACAAGCCCAGACACACTGCGATTGATAAGTGTATGCATTAACTGACGTGACTAATTCTTCTGTTTGCCTTTAGGAATTGGAAGGCGATCATAGGAAATGTGTTGCATATAGACAAAGAGAACAAAAAAAGGGGAAGAAAAAAAAGGAGAGAGAGAGACGCGCGACAGATTACTCGATATTGTCAGCTGCGGTGTTGTAGTAATGGGCTGAGAGAGCAATAACGGAGTAGATCTGTGATACCGGTGATTACTAGAGTGACGTTGAGGTTGCTGTATGGGACCAACAGATGGTCAGCTGCTAGTGGAAAAGAGGCGCCAGGAAAAGAGAGAGGTAACCAGGTTACGGACTTGTGTAAAATAAAATTTTAAGTGTGAAGTTGTAATTCGGACAAGCGCAGACTGGATGTCACGTAATTCGGAAAAGTATGAAATTACAAGTCTGTAGTGGCGACAAACACAGACTGGTGTGGATGTCGCGGATTCGGAAAAGTGTGAAATTCTGGTTTACCTGAATTAAGTGTTCAGACAGAAACACTAATAGTGTTCCCCCTTCTCAAAAGGAGAAGCACTTTAAAAAAAAATCTTGCATAAGTCAGCTGACTCAACTAAGCGCAGACGTTTCTCTCACGCACCTAGCCTGAGCTGGTTATTAAGAGGGTTTTAATCCCTCGTGAAGGCCAGGACCCTAAAGTAGGTGTAGAGAACACATGACGTCTTGTCCAATCAGCTGAATTATCAAGTGCGGATCGGCGACCATTATATCGCTGTGTAACATATTGTAGCGATTGTAAATAGAAGCTATGGGTGCCAGCACAAGCAAAATCCCTCCAAAGGGAACACCTGCTGCTCATATGTACAGAAACTTTGGGAAAGAAACAACTGACGAGCTGATAGTTTGGTCCAAATGGACCAGGACTAGAAAATATCCTTTTCCCAAAGACGGTACATTTAATATGGATAGAATTAAGTGATTAGAAAAATGTTTAAAAGACAGAGACACGAAAAAGAAAGGTTCCTTTGTTTTCAGTGTACTGTCTCTTTAAAAAGCCTGTCCTTATTGTGAGTGTTTTCTGTCGGTGTTGTGAGCCACGCCCCCTTCTTACTGCGTCTTACGTGTTTTCCTCTTTTGTGTGATGTATCTGTTTTGTCTTGTGTTTAATTCTGATATTGCTGAATTAAAATTGGAGTTATTGAGGTTAAGTGACCTATTAAATTCTGGTTCTTATAAAATGTGAGCATGTCAAATTCCAGACATGGGATCTTCAAAAAAAAAATTGGCATTTTGAATTTTTATCTTGTGATTGGCTGTGGTTAAAAAAAAGGTTCCAAAAACTAACGGGACAGATAAAAAAAAAGCTATCTGGTATCACCGTGATAGGAGAAGTCGGAAAGCTGGAACAGCTCGGAGAGTTGGTCACAATCTAAAAATATGTAAAAAGAAAATGAATTGGAAAGCTCTAGTTGTGTATGACGAGGACAGCAAATTATAAAACTTACGAAGCAATTAGAAATTGAGGGGGACCTAAACAAAAGTTGATCACAACAATCTGGAAATACTAGACTAACTATAATCTAAAATGTACGATGGGAGATGTTATTTCCCGGTATGAATTTAAAAAAAAAAGAATTTATGTGAAAATTACGTTGACGTATGCTGAGAACGCTGCGTGAATCTGATATCTGGCTCCGTCGTTTTGTTGCTGAAAAAAAAAGTTAACCCCTTCCAAGGACACTGACATCTGTTTTCAATTCACCAAGCAACAACCTTTGCATTTATATAAAATAATTGACAAAATGAGGTTTAATTGTAAAAGAAAAGATAAATTGCAGCTTTAAAGAATTACAAGTTACAGTTGCAGGATGATCTCTGGTTATAAATTAATTTGATCTTCGAAGCAGTTTGTGCTATTGTGATCGATTCTTCCCCTACCCCTTAAGGTTTTTACAAGCAAGAAATAACTAACCCTTATTTCCGTATTGCTGAAGTTAAGAATTTGGACCGCACTAGTTTTTTTAAGATGTTGGTCTGATACCTTTGGAGTCACAGCATTCTGAAAGTGGAAAGAGCAGGTATAGTTTAAACAGTTTTAAACAGTTTTATTGTCTCTTGATAAAAACAATGATTTTTGTGAATTTTGAAGGGAGACACCCTCTTTCTTCAGGGTGCATGGTGAGGATCCTTGAATCCTCCTCCCCTGAAGGAATAGATAAAAAAAAAAACGGCGATAATGATCATATTAGATTTCAATTGTCGTCTGAAAGATAAGATTAGGGAAAAGGCTGTTTGCAAAGCTAAAGCAGAGTCCGAAAAGAAAATAAAGAAGCTGCAAGCAAACAAGTTGGTCAATAAGAAACATTGGAGAAAACACTATGATTAAAATAAATCTCAAAAATAGTGTGCAAAATATATAGTCTAGCAGAGTGGAATGAAATATGGAAACTTAATCTCAGAGGGAGAAGTATCAAATTACTGCTACCACGAGAGCCAGTTAATGTTAACCCCTTCCATCCCAAGAAGTCAGACTGTCATGCCAAGAGCAGTTCAAACAGATAGAAATGACCCAGTCGGTTGAGAACTGTCTGAGGCTTGCCCAGAACACAGGTGAACATGAGGTAACAATTGGTATAGGTTATATTATTAAAATTGACCCAATTACTCGGAAATGCCAAAGGCTACAATTGACTGAGATATAAGTTTCCACACAGACAATGCTACAGTGAAAATTTTTTTAAATAAGAAAGGCGAATGTAAAACAAATCGTATGAAGAGAAAGCATAGGTTGGACAATTGGAAGTCCATTACTTGAGCTATGTACCGACACAGGGTACTAAACGCCTACCAGTTTTACCCCGCCACAGTATGATAAGGAAGTTCGACAAGTTCTGGGGCTATTCAATTTTATTTGAAACTATTCACGAATAGTAGCTCCAATACAAGATCTGACCAAAGTGGGGAGACCTTCCCTGACAAATTATATAACTCGCATTGAGAATGCTAAGAAAACTCAACAATTATATCAACACCTCCTAACTCAAGTGTTAAAACAAGGCGCGACATGGAATGGAAGTGGACATCGTAAAAGAGATAGACAAATGTGGAGACGTAAAGATCTGTGATAAATGATATAGCAACTGCCTTTAATACGGGTGCCTCAGTTGTTAACACCATTGATTTGGCAACATTAGATCAAAAGGTCAGAGATTTAGGGTCTCGCATTAAAGATATATTAAAAAATAAATGAAAATACAGATAAGGAATTGTCTGAGGATCAAATGCTGACCATACATTTGCAAATGATAGCTACAGTGCTAGAAACACATGCCCAAACCATTAATAAATTAATAAAAGAGGAATATAACGTATCTTAGCAGGCATCTGCAGTACATATGGTAACTGGATTGTGGAACAGACACGAGAGAACCTAGCCCAGATACAGGCAGGGGAAATACCCTTATGAATAACGAATCAACAAACTGAGGGTGAGCCTGACCTGTGGGCATGATGGAGGTGGTACCTCCAAGCGGCTGTTAGCAAACAAGAACATCACCCCTTGCCAATTCAGAGCAATGGTGCGGGTGTACCCCACTCAAGTGGAGTGTAAACCTGACGGAGGAGGGCTCCTAGGGTTGGTACTAGTAATACTGGTGATGGCACCCGAAACCCAGGGACGAGAGGTGTAACAAGTACGGAATATTGGGGTAGTGAAGGACGGAATGCACATATCCCATCACAATATGTTACCATATGTTGTAAAACAAAATTAAAGGGAATTTGGCTGGAACAAAATTAAAGGGATGTGTTACTAGACATGCTGTCACTGTATGTCCACATGGTGTTGGACACAGCCCAGAAGCACAGTGTGGGTTTAACAATACCGGTACCAATCAGGATATTAACTGTACCATGGAGGCCCTAGAGGCGGATCTAAAACCCACTCAAGTGGCATATGCCGGAGAGGGCGAATACTGTGTTACAACTAATTTGAAAACATTTGCCAATCTAACTTGTGATATTTTAAGTCCAGAGTTCTACTCCATTCCTGAAGTCCCGGTTCGGATTGGACCCGAGGAACTGGTAGAGATACACCGGCATAACCTCACCACCTTACAAGTTTCTGAGGATGTCAAAAAAAAGGACTTAAAAGAATATCAGGACACATTTGGGTATCTGACACCCCTGTTGCCTAAATACTTGAAAGCATTACGAATGGAGATACGCCTCTCCCAGAAGGTTTATTATAACCTACAACAGTACAATAAAAATATTAAGCATGACATTGACCAAATTAAAGTCACCACTTGGTGGGATGACCTCTGGAATTGGGGACTGAATATACAGATCCATCCTCAGATTAGATTAATTTCACATGTATTAGTCATAGTGCAGTTTGTTGTAATATGCTTCTTGATTTTCATGGCATGTAATAAATGTTGTAAGCAGAGGATGAAGGGTTTGGCAAAGATAGTAAAACAGAGCCTGGGTGAGAATGTCCCCATTGTCTCTGTAATTTCAACTAAGAACACATCTTAATGGTACCGGGAGTAGCACCCGCTGGGGTAAGGTGCATGTAAAAGGGAAGACAATTGTAGTTTGATAGGATTATCAGATGGTCTGCCTCTCTTCCATCCGGACTGGTGGCCAACACGAAGGGAACCTGGTTAAGATGAGGTACAGCATCTAAGAGGATATTATAGGGATAAAAATTTGGATTAAGGGATATAAAGGGGTGGGTCCCAATCTCGAGTTCAAAGGTCAGGCCGAGCAGTTGATTGATTAACCCATAAATCCCCATACAAGGACCCCGGCGGTGGCGTACCAGCAAAAAAAAACTGACTGATTAATTAAACTGTTACAAGAGACTGTTGCAGCATGGCATGTCCTAAACTGTTAGATCATTTGGGAATAATTGGCTCGGCATGCCTGATCGTGTGGGTGGGAATTAGCATAGAACCTGTTACAACCCCTGCTGCAAGTAGACTCAATCGTGTTTCAAGGGAACTGCATGTCAATACTTTTTTATACATGTCATATATGTATGCAAAGCGTCAAGGTATCTCTGGTTGCTGGGTGTGCTCACATATCCCAATTCAATCCAAGGGAGGCATTCCACTCAGACCAGTCCCCCTAACTTCCCAAGAAATAGTGGAGTGGGTAATAAATCAAATTGAAATTAATGGGAACAGAATGCGAGATAGTGGCTGGATGAGTGCGAGAACAAGTAAGGCAATGTTTGTGAGAAAGCAATGGAAGGAGTACACAATCACAACAAAATGTGAAACCAAATTTCGGGGGTGGTACCAACCTAATTACAATTGGACCCGTAAACCTCCGTTTCTAATCCTTACAAGTACACCAAGAACTAATGGAGCAATATGTTTGAGTAAGAACTCAGCAGGGGGTGATATGATGGGATGGAGTAATTGCACTCAGTATATAAATATGACAGAAACCAGCATCAGTAGTACCATCAGATGGAAGCCTTGCACAGGTGGCCAAATTTACATAGATAGAATAAACATAAAGAATTCCCCTGCAATTACTGCGTATAATGAAACCTACTTTATTTGTGGCCACAAGGCATACCCATGGTTGCCTCAAAAATGGACAGGATCATGATACTTGGGATATGTGATCCCATATGTCCGACACTCATCATCCCTGCCTCAATATCCTACTGGGCAACGAGTAAAGAGGGTAATTACTGAGGCCGACCGATTCTGAGCCATTGCTTTCCCTAGGTGGGGAGTGAGCATGGCCACCAGAGAAATTATTAAATTGGCCAATATCTGGGAAATAGTTGCTAATGATACGGCAGAAGCCTTAAAGGAAATAAACGCAGAAATGATAGCCATTCGTACGGTCACCTTACAAAACCATATGGCCCTTGATTACCTATTGGCAGAGAAAGGAGGAACATGCGCAATAATTAGATCTGAATGTTGTACCTACATACCTGATAGTTCAGAGAATATTACTAATTTAGCCGATCACATTCAAAGGGAAGTTGAGAAATTCAAGCAGCCCCCATCGTTCACTTTTTGGGGCTGGGCAACAGGATGGCTGGGTTCTATTGGGACTTCTCTAGTTCAGGGGTTAGTCATATTGGTTGTTATAATTCTTATAGCCTATTGCTTTGTCAAATGCTGCTGTGTTATGATGTCCAATCTGGGTACACATATAGCGCCCACAAATTTGATGGTGCAAGTAGGGGTGGCTCAGGATGAGGTGCAGGAGGAGTTTGAATGTCTGGGTGGAATAATGCTCTATTAGAGTATTGTCCTTTATAAAGGACAAAAGGGGGGAATGTGGAAATGCATAAAGAGATACCTGACCATATTAACTTTCTAATACACCTAAACCATAAATGTGGACCTGACCATATTAATTTTCTAATACCCTTAAACCATAAATCAAGAAATGCATGATGGATAGTTGACCATATTAACTGCATATAATAGAAAGCTTATGTTTTAGTTTCTCACCAAAGATATACAGAAGCGCTATTGTTCTCTTATGTTGATAACTGTCTGACTAACAGAAATTAATGACCATATAGCCTTGAGACTAGGTACAGACCTATTGATAAAAAAGACTGTTTATTAAGGAAAATTACTTTCCCAGGCCTGTGTCCAACATCACGAGGCAGTCATGAGGAACCAGAGGGTGGGTTCCCTATTTTGATTGACTAACTACCTGAACCAATAAAGAATGTACGTGTACGCCCATATTCTACGACAGGTGGGCATTGCTGATTAACTGTATAAACGTGAGCTGTTTCCTTTGTTCAGTGAAGAAGTAGCTCTGACCATTGTTTTAGGGCACTCTTCTCTTGTATACAAGTTTCTTTTAATAAATTCTTACTTGTCTGAAAATAAGTGTTTGGAAGGACAGTAAACATGAAAAAGGCCTTTGGGAGCCTCTGCCCTGGGACCAACTTGTAGCCACAACTTGCATCTTCAATGCGCCTCTAACATAGTGAGAAGTCCCAGAGGAAAAAATTAGGATTAGAATGTGAAGAGTTCGGGAAGGTGACTGAAGTGATAAAGAAAGACAGAAAGGACTTGCATTTAGAGACGTTTTAAATTAAGTAAAACTCATCGCCATTCCAACTCACTCCCTCTTATTTCCAACCCTGGCCAATTCTGAGAATACAATGATGAAAATTCTCAAATAAAGCCAGTTAATGTTTGCACAGAAGGAGCAACCTCCTTAACTCAACAAAACTTATGGAACCAGCCTTGAAGAAAATAAATCTTTACATAACTGTTGGACACACTCTAGAACGTTCCTTTGAGGACAAAGAAAGTTTATCGAATAACGACACTTTATCAAGCTTGTTTGTTATACCTAAATTCTTCAGTGACAAACAAAGACAAACTCTCCAGAAACCATCAGCTCATCTGAAGGCATAAAGCTGGTGGTTGCTTTGTATGAAGGATCATGAGAATGTGGAGTACACTGCCTCGGCAGGTGACAGATGCAGAATCAATTCAGGTGTTTAAAAGGAAGATAAATACTTGAGAAGTAAGGGTATTCTGGGTTGTGGATTAAAATTAAGAGCTGTCATAGATACTAAAATGGTGGATCAGGCTTTAACAGGCCACATGGCTGACTCCTGTTCCTGTGTTATGTGCCTCATCTCGTCAACTTGTAGGCACTTGAACAAAAGGAGAATACTTCAGAAATCCCTCACACTGACAAGGTACTCTTCAGCACCATAATAGAATATATTGGCCTCGGTTCAAAGGAATATACCACAGTTCGGTCGGCATTGTGTACGGCCGAGCACAGTTAGGATTATCTCTGACAGTTCCTTGACAGGGGATTACAGTCCTGGAATGAAGTTGGTCATACTCAGCATTTGTTCAAAATGCCACCCTTGCACAACTGGAAAGCCAGCATGTCCCAGCAGGCTGAGACCAAGCTCAACGTTTGGAGACATTGCCTTGCAGGTGAGCACTGAGCCAATAGTTGAGCTCGGCAGATCTGTGGTGCTATGATGAGTCAAGGTATCATGAGGCTCTGTGTTTGATGTGGTGTCTCTAATGATTCAATGTATAAATACACCACGTACTGAGGACATATGGATCACGAAGGTACCAGCATACATCCCTGGTCTTTGACGCCAACTGACCGCAGCTTGTCAGAGCTGTTTCAACGTTCCAAAGCAGTTTACAGCCAATGACGTACTTGAATACATGAGTACCAATGAAGTGTAGACACTGTTGTAATGTAGGGAAACTCAGCAGAAAATTTGCGCACAGCAAGATCCCACAAACAGCAATGAGATGAATGACCAGTTCGTCTGTTTTTTAAAAATTAATTCTCAGAGAAAGTGCTGGTGGGCCTTCTTCTTTCAGTGATGTTAGCTGAGGGACACTGGGGAGAACTCCCCTACTCTTCTTCGAAATAGTGCTGCGGGATCTTTTACATCTGAGGGGGCAGACAGTGCCTCGGTTTAAAATTTCATTCGATAGACGGCACCTCCGACGGTGCAGCACTCCCTCAGTACAGCACTGAAGTGTCAGCCTGGATTTGTGCTCAAGTCTATGGAGTGGGACTTGAACCTACAACCTTCTGACTCAGAGGCGAGAGTGAGAACTGAGCCAAGCTGACAATTATTTAATGTACATTTTGTAGCGTGTTCTGAGAGAGAACACTAAAAAAGTAAACAGAAAAAGAAAGGGTTCACTTAAAGGAGGGAAATCTTAGGACTGTACCATTTTTCAAGTTTGGTGGTGCAGTTCTGAATAAAAACCCTGGCCTAGAATTTCTACACTGTTATCAGCATAATTTAGGCACATAATTGGGGAAAGTAACTTTTTTAATAGCAAAATGGGGCCGCTGGTTTTCTGCCCCAAAATCGATCCCCCAAATTCCCGAATCCCCAGAGTGGCTTCATTTACATATATATGATAATAAGGGGCAGGGAGCTACAGCTCCGAGTTTCCTGCTTTTACAGTCGCAGGGCACTCAGTGTAAGTTAGACTGAGAATTGTGAGTTGCAGCTATTGCTGGGATCAGCTGAGAAAGTGGAAGTGAGGAGTTTCTGACCCTGAAGAGTTTCACTTGTGGTTTCTGCAGTTGTGAGTGACATTTTGCCATTCTGCCGACACAGGCCGAGACTCACTTGTCACTGCCTCTGGAGTATTTCAGCAACCCCCCCGCCCCCACCCTACCAACCCTTTCCCATCCACAGCTATGATTCGGTAGGTAGCACTCTCGCGTCTGAGTCAGAAGATTGTGGATTTGAGTCCCACTCCAGAGATTTGAGCACAGAATCCAGGCTGACACTCCCAGTGCAATGCTGAGGGAGTGCTGCACTGTCGGAGATGCCATCTTTCGGATAAGACCTTAAACTGAGGCCCCGTCTGCCTCTGTCTGGATGTTAGCTGTGCTGGGGTGGTGACCCTATCTTCACTGGAGGCGGAAGTACATGACAGAGAGCATCAAGATGACTTGCACTCAGAAGACTCCTCAGTTCCTGCTGCAAGGGGCATCAGAAAACATCCCATCCCTGAAGTCTGCTCTTCTATGTGACTCAAGAGGTCATTAGAACCTAACCTGCCTGGCGGGAGGCTGACGCCATGGGATTGGCCATTTTACACCCCCCCCCCACCCACCCGATTTTACTCTCTATTGATTTCAATGAAAAGTAAAATCAGGCGGGGAGTAAAACAGCCAATCAATCCCATCCCATCAGGCTCTTGCTGGGCAGGTTATGTTAAAATGACCACCTTTGTCTACCTTTGACACACCTCAGGTGGACGTAAAAGATCCCATGACATTATTTGGAAGAAGAGGAGGAGAGTTCTCCCCAGAGTCCTGGCCAATATTTATCCCTCAAGCAACATCACTAAAAAAAACAGATCATCTGGTCATTATCACATTTGTGGGATCTTGCTGTGCGTAAATTATCTGCCACGTTTCCTACATTACAACAGTGACTACACTTCAAAAAGTATTTCATTGGCTGGAAAGCACTTTGGGAGGTCTTGAGGTCTTGAAAGGTACTATTTGAATACAAGTTCTTTCATTTTTTCGTTCTTTCCAGCAACATGTTACCTCTGGTTGGCCTCAAGTGCCTCTCTGTCACCTACTTGTGCTCCTCTTTGGTGTGACCTGAGGGCCGGTATCGTTACAGGTGCCTGAGATATGCCCTTTATGCCACTGGTGCCCGCTAGTCCCATGCAAATGAAGTGACCTCCCAATGACCTCCCATACTCCAGTGGGGTCAGTGGCGGAGGTCACTGCCGGGCTTGATCCAGGCGTAACTGCCGGGCTCGTGTCCCCAAGGGTTATCAGGGCCATCACATCGAACCAAAAAAGAAACTTAGAGGGAACTATAAGGCAAACCAAACTATTGATGTTTAAAGCTGTGTTTAGCTCGGTCAAAACAAGGAGCATAACCTGTACTTTCGTTTATGTAATTCAAGCCAAATAAATGTAGATTTTTATATTATATTTAAGTCTGACTTCTGGTTTCCTGAGAAAATATCTATTTTGCAAACAGTCTGCTTGTTCAATATTGTAGCTGGCAATGTTGGAAACCACGTTTGTGTCTGAGTAAAAGTAATTGGGTGCCTCCAATGCCTAACCATGAGAGATAGAGAGAGACAGAGAGTGAGAAGAGATGTATTTTCAAACAAGTAAAGGAACTGCAGAAAAAGAAAACAGGCTATCTGTGTAGAAATTGATGATTTCTCAGTGGAAAGTGAATATAAATATGTTTTTACATTGTTTTAATGCAGAACAAAGCAGAACAGCTAATATAGCAAAATTGGTTGAAATGGTATGCTTGCAAATTCTATCTTTTGATCATGGTGACGCGGATAACATTGGAGAAGGATGAAACTTTATACAATAGAACAGGATATTGACCAGGATGAGGCTTCCCCTAAGATTGTGTATGTCCAGTAATTTGTTTGATGATCTAAGGGTCATAAAACACCCAACAAAATTAAACTCTGCAAGGATTGGACAATGACCGCTTGCTTTTAGCATGGTATAAAAGAGGGATACAAAGCTTCATTCAGTTAGGAACTTGAGATACCTTCGAGAAGAGGGAAGGAAAGAAAGGGCGGGGGGGCCGGGGTGGGGTTGGTATTGATTAAGGAGAATATTGCAGTACTGGAGAGAGAGGATGTCCTGGAGGGGTCAAGGACAGAATCTATTTGGTTAGAGTTAAAAAACAATAGAGGTGCCATTACACTACTGGGTGTATTCTATAGGCCACCAACTAGTGGGAAGGAGATAGAGGAGCAAATTTGCATGGAAACTACAGAGAGGTGCAAAAGCCATAGAGTAGTGATAACTGGGAACTTCAACTATCCCAATATAGACTGGGATAACAATAATAATATAAAGGGCACAGAGGGGGAGGAATTTTTGAAATGTGTTCAGGATAACGTTCCGGCCCAATGAGGAAGGAGGCATTGCTGCACTTGGTTCTAGGGAATGAGATGGGCCAAGTGGAGCAAGTGTTAATGGGGGAGCATTTAGGGAGCAGCGATCATAATATCATAAGGTTTAGAATAGCTATGGAAAAGGACATGGACCACTCTAAAATAAAAATACTCAATTGGAGGAGGGCCAATTTCAATGGGATGAGAACAGATCTGGCCCGGGTAAATTGGAATTAAAGATCGGCAGGCAAAACTGTGATTGAACAGTGGGAGGCCTTTAAAGAGGAGATGGTTCGGGTACAGACTAGGCACATTCCCATGAGGCAGAAAGGGAGGGCAACTAAAGCCAGAGCTCCCTGGATGACAAAAGAGATAGTGAGTAAGATGAAACAGAAAAAAGGGGTGTATGACAGATGCCAGGTTGATAACACAAGGGAGAACCAGGCAGAATATAGAAAGTTCAGAGGGGAAGTGAACAAGGAAATGAGAGGGGCAAAGAGAGAGTATGAGAATAGACTGGCGGCCAACGTGAAAAGGAATCCAAAAGTCTCCTACAGGCATGTAAACTGTAAAAGGGTAGTAAGAGGAGGGGTGAGGCCGATTAGGGACCATAAAGGAGGCAGAGGGGATGGCCGAGGTACTAAATGAGTACTTTGCATCTGCCTTTACCAAGGAAGAAGATACTGCCAGAGTCTTAGTAAAGGAAGATGTAGTTGAGATACTGGATGGACTAAAAATTGATAAAGAAAAGGTACTGGAAAGGCTGGCTGTACTTAAAGTAGATAAGTCACCTGGTCCGGATGGGATGCATCCTCGATTGCTGAGGGAAGTAAGGGTGGAGATTGTGGAGGTACTGGCCATAATCTTCCAAACATCCATAGATATGGGGGTGGTGCCAGAGGACTGGAGAATTGCAAATGTTACACCATTGTTCAAAAAAGGGTGTAAGGATAAACCCAGTAACTATAGGCCAGTCAGTTTAACCTCAGTGGTAGCAAAACTTTTAGAAACGATAATCCAGGACAGAATTAACAGTCATTTGGACGAGTGTGGATTGATTAGAGAAAGCCAGCATGGATTTGTTAAAGGCAAATCGTGTTTAACTAACGTGATAAGAGTTTTTTGATGAGTTAACAGAGAGGGTAGATGAGTGCAATGCAGTAGATGTGGCGTATATGGACTTTCAAAAGGTGGTTTGATAAAGTGCCGCACGGTAGGCTTGTCATCAAGATTGCGGCTCTTTTTTTGAGGATGTAACTAGTAGAATAGATAGGGGAGAACCAGTGGATGTGGTGTACTTGGATTTTCAGAAGGCTTTTGATAAGGTCCCACACAAGAGGTTAGTGTGCAAAATTAAAGCACATGGGATTGGGAGGAATATACTGGCATGGATTGAGAATTGGTTGATAGACAGGAAACAGAGAGTAGGAATAAACGGGTCTTTTTCTGGGTGGCAGGCAGTGACTAGTGGGGTACCGCAGGGATCAGTGCTTGGGCCCCAGCTATTCACAATATATATCAATAATTTGGATGAGGGAACCAAATGTAATATTTCCAAATTTGCAGACTACACAAAGCTGGGATGGAATGTGAGCTGTGAGGAGGATGCAAAGAGGCTCCAATGTGATTTAAACAAGTTGGGTGAGTGGGCAAGAACATGGCAGATGCAGTATAACATGGATAAATGTGAGGTTATCCACTTTGGTTGTAAAAACAGAAAGGCAGATTATCTGAATGGTGATAGATGGGGAAAAGGGGAGGTGCAACAAGACCTGGGTGTCCTTGTACACCAGTCGCTGAAAGCGAGCATTCAGGTGCAGCAAGCAGTTAGGAAGGTGAATGGTATGTTGGCCTTCATTGCAAAAGGATTTGAGTACAGGAGCAGAGATGTCTTACTGCGGTTATACAGGGTCTTGGTGAGACCACATCTGGAGTATTGTGTGCAGTTTTGGTCTCCTTATCTGAGGAAGGATGTCCTTGCCATGGAGGGAGTGCAACAAAGGTTTACCAGACTGATTCCTGGGATGGCAGGACTGACGTATGAGGAGAGATTGGGTCGACTAGGCCTATATTCACTCGAGTTTAGAAGAATGAGAGGTGATCTCATCGAAATATATAAAATTCTAACAGGACTAGACAGACTAGATGCAGGGAGGATGTTTCCAATGGCTGGGGAGTCCAGAACCAGGGGTCACAGTCTCAGGATACGGGGTATGCCATTTAGAACTGAGATGAGGAGAAATTTCTTCACTCAGAGGGTGGTGAACCTGTGGAATACTCTACCACAGAAGGCAGTGGAGGCCAAGTCATTAGATGTATTCAAGAAGGAGATAGATATATTTCTTAATGCTAAAGGGATCAAGGGATATGGGGAAAAAGCGAGAACAGGGTACTGAGTTAGATGATCAGCCATGATCATTTTGAATGGCAAGGCAAGCCCGAAGGGCCGAATGGCCTACTCTTGCTCCTATTTTCTATGTTTCTATGAATAAAGGGGGCAGTAGCAACATGGATGCAGAATTGGCTAAGTGACAGGAAAAGGAGAGTAGTGGTGAACGGTTGTTTTTCGGACTGGAGGGAGATGTACAGTGGTGTTCCCCTGGGGTCGGTGCTGGGACCACTACATTTCTTGATATATATTAATGACTTGGACTTGGGTGTACAAGGCATAATTTCAAAGTTTGCATTTGACGTGAAACTCGGAAAAGTAGTCAAGGATAGTAACAGACTTCAGGAGGACATAGACAGACTGGTGACATTGGCAGACACATGGCAGATTAAATTTAACGTAGACAAGTGTGACAAGGTTCATTTTGATAGGAAGAATGAGGAGATGCAATAAAAACTAATTGTACAATTTTAAAAGGGATGCAGGAACAGAGACCTGGGGGTATATGTATGCAAGGTGGCAGGACAAGTTGAGAAAGCTGTTAAAAAGGCATACGGGATCCTGGGCTTTATAAACAGAGGCATAGAGTACAAAAGCAAGCAAGTTATACTAAATCTTTAAAAAACACTGGTTGGGCCCCAGCTGGAATATTGTGTTCAATTCTGGGCACCACACTTTAGGAAGGATGTCAAGGCCTTACAGAGAGTGCAGAGGAGATTTACTAGAATGGTACCAGGCATTCAGGAGCTGAATTCCAGAGGTGAGGTGAAAACGACTGCCCTTGACATCAAGGCATCATTTGACCGAGTGTGGCATCAAGGAGCCCTAGTAAAATTGAAGTCAATGGGAATCAGGGGGAAAACTCTCCAGTGGCTGGAGTCATACCTGGCACAAAGAAAGATGGTAGTGGTTTTTGGAGGCCAATCATCTCAGCCCCAGGACATTGCTGCAGGAGTTTCTCAGGGCAGTGTCCTAGGCCCAACCATCTTCAGCTGCTTCATCCATGACCTTCCCTCCATCATAAAGTCAGAAATGGGGATGTTCGCTGATGATTGCACAGTGTTCAATTCCATTCGCAACCCCTCAGATAATGAAGCAGTCCGTGCCCCCATGCAGCAAGACCTGGACAACATCCAGGCTTGGGCTGATAAGTGGCAAGTAACATTCACGCCAGACAAGTGCCAGGAAGTGACCATCTCCAACAAGAGAGAGTCTAACCACCTCCCCTTGACATTCAACGGCATCACCAGCGCCGAATTCCCCAACATCAACATCCTGGAGGTCACAATTGACCAGAAACGTAACTGGATCAGCCATATAAAAACTACAAGAGCAGGTCAGAGGCTGGGTATTCTGTGGCGAGTGACTCACCTCCTGACTCCCGCAAAGTCTTTCCACCATCTACAAGGCACAAGTCAGGAGTGTGATGGAATACTCTCCACTTGCCTGGATGAGTTCAGTTCCAACAACACTCAAGAAGCTCGACACCATCCAGGACAAAGCAGCCCGCTTGATTGGCACCCCATCCATCACCCTAAACATTCAATCCCTTCACCACCGGCGCACTGTGGCTGCAGTGTGTACCATCCACAGGATGCACTGCAGCAACTCACCAAGGCTTCTTCGACAGCACCTCCCAAACCCACGACCTCTACCACCTAGAAGGACAAGAGCAGCAGGTACATGGGAACAACACCACCTGCACGTTCCCCTCCAAGTCACACACCATCCCGACTTGGAAATATATCGCCGTTCCTTCATCGTCGCTGGGTCAAAATCCTGGAACTCCCTTCCTAACAGCACTGTGGGAGAACCTTCACCACACGGACTGCAGCGGTTCAAGAAGGCGGCTCACCACCACCTTCTCAAGGACAATTAGGGATGGGCAATAAATGCCGGCCTCGCCAGTGACGCCCACATCCCATGACTGTATTAAAAAAAAAGGACTTCAGTTACGTGGAGAGACTGGAGAAGCTGGGGTTGTTCTCCTTAGAGTAGAGAAGATTAAGGGGAGATTTGATAGATGTTTTCAAAATCATAAAGGGTTTTGATAGAGTAAATGAGGAGAAACATTTTCCAGGGGCAGAAGGGTCGGTTAGCAGAGCACACAGATTTAAGGTAATTGCAAAAGAACCAGAGGTGAGATGAGGAGACTTTTTTTCATGCAGCGAGTTGTTATGATCTGGAATGAACTGCCTGAAAGCAGATTTGTGCAACTTCCTTGTGCCTTGGAGATGTCCTCACAAGATCATCTTGGTCTGTAGACCCTGGTGAGTGAATGTCGATGTGTGAGGAAGCGATACCTTTGGTGATGCTGCATTGACAGCCTCCAAACTGACCTCTTCTATGTGATTATCCTTCTCCTCTTCATAAAAGTATTCCCATTGAGAAATCCATGTTTGGAGTGTCAAGCAGTGCTTTGAGTAGAGCTAACCCCGAGCACCAAAGTCCTGACTCAACCCCACCAAAGTACTAAAAAGATCGCATTCATAGTAAGTACATAGTATCAGAGTAGGTGCAGCACAGGAGGAGGCCATTTGGCCCATCGTGCCTGTGCCGGCTCTTTGAAAGAGCTATCCAATTAGTTCCACTCTCCTGCTCTTTCCCCATAGCCCTGCAAATTGTTTTCTCCTGGCAGGCAACGAAACACTCGCCTTCAGTCGCAGCACAAAATGGTGTCCTCACTGTGGCATCCACCTCAGGGATGCCTAGCAGCAGCTCTTACCATCACACTGATATAGTGGCGGTAATTATTCAGAGCAGAAATGGAGGGCAGTGCTGCCATTTAATGCCATTTAAATAGGCAGGTTTTAAAGGGGACTGGCGGTACTTTGGGAGGAGAATTCAGCTTCAGTTATTTTCCTGGTGGATTTGAGGCGGGAACCTTTAAGGACCTATTTTCCCTCTATTTACTGCCCCAAAACGGGTGGTAGTTCAGAGGAAACTGCAGCCCATGGTCTCTGCTTTAATCACTAACTCCAGTGGCACATTCCACAGCCTCACAATTTTTCTATGTAAAAATAATTTCTTCTGCCCTCTGTCCTAAACCTGTTACGTTTAATCTTATATTTATGTCCCCTCATTTTAGACTCCTCAATCACTGGGCACAGTCTATTCCTTTCTACTCTTTCCCATACAATCATCATTTTAACCGTCCTAATCAAATCGGCCCTTATTCTCATCTCTTATCATGAAAACAGCCTTAATTTTTCAAGTGCCATTTGGGTTTTCAATAGACCAATCAGATCCCAAAAGCTGGTTCAACAATCACACTGCCCTCGAACCCCCTTCCCACTATTCACAGAGACACGTTTCCCCCTCCCCACTATTCACAGAGACACGTTTCCCCCTCCCCACTATTCACAGAGACACGTTTCCCCCTCCCCACTATTCACAGAGACACGTTTCCCCCTCCCCACCAATTCACAGAGACACGTTTCCCCCTCCCCACTATTCACAGAGACACGTTTCCCCCTCCCCACTATTCACACAGACACGTTTCCCCCTCCCCACTATTCACAGAGACACGTTTCCCCCTCCCCACTATTCACACAGACATGTTTCCCCCTCCCCACTATTCACAGAGACACGTTTCACCCTCCCCACTATTCACAGAAACACGTTTCCCCCTCCCCACTATTCACACAGACACGTTTCCCCCTCCCCACTATTCACACAGACATGTTTCACCCTCCCCACTATTCACACAGACACGTTTCCCCCTCCCCACTATTCACAGAGACACGTTTCCCCCTCCCCACTATTCACGGAGACATGTTTCACCCTCCCCACTATTCACACAGACACGTTTCCCCCTCCCCACTATTCACAGAGACACGTTTCCCTCTCCCCACTATTCACAGAGACACGTTTCCCCCTCCCCACTATTCACAGAGACACGTTTCCCACTCCCCACTATTCACAGAGACACGTTTCCCCCTCCCCACTATTCACACAGACACGTTTCCCCCTCCCCACTATTCACACAGACACGTTTCCCCCTCCCCACTATTCACAGAGACACGTTTCCCCCACTACACCAATTCACAGAGACACGTTTCCCCGTCCCCACTATTCACAGAGACACGTTTCCCCCTCCCCACTATTCACAGAGACACGTTTCCCCCTCCCCACTATTCACAGAGACACGTTTCCCCGTCCCCACTATTCACAGAGACACATTTCCCCCTCCCCACTATTCACAGAGACACGTTTCCCCCTCCCCACTATTCACACAGACACGTTTCCCCCTCCCCACTATTCACAGAGAAACGTTTCCCCCTCCCCATTATTCACAGAGACACGTTTCCCCCTCCCCACTATTCACACAGACACGTTTCCCCCTCCCCACTATTCACAGAGACACGTTTCCCCCTCCCCACTATTCACACAGACACGTTTCCCCCTCCCCACTATTCACAGAGACACGTTTCCCCCTCACCACTATTCACAGAGACACGTTTCCCCCTCACCACTATTCACAGAGACACGTTTCCCCCTCCCCACTATTCACAGAGACACGTTTCCCCCTCCCCACTATTCACACAGACACGTTTCCCCCTCCCCACTATTCACACAGACACGTTTCCCCCTCCCCACTATTCACAGAGACACGTTTCCCCCTCCCCACTATTCACAGAGACACGTTTCCCCCTCCCCACTATTCACAGAGACACGTTTCCCCCTCCCCACTATTCACACAGACACGTTTCCCCCTCCCCACTATTCACACAGACACGTTTCCCCCTCCCCACTATTCACACAGACACGTTTCCCCCTCCCCACTATTCACACAGACACGTTTCCCCCTCCCAACTATTCACAGAGACACGTTTCCCCCTCCCCACTATTCACAGAGACACGTTTCCCCCTCCCCACTATTCACACAGACACTTTTCCCCCTCCCCGCTATTCACACAGACACGTTTCCCCCTCCCCACTATTCACAGAGACACGTTTCCCCCTCCCCACTAATTCATAGAGACACGTTTCCCCCTCCCCACTATTCACAGAGACACGTTTCCCCCTCCCCACTATTCACAGAGACACGTTTCCCCCTCCCCACTATTCACACAGACAAGTTTCCCCCTCCCCACTCTTCACAGAGACACGTTTCCCCCTCCCCACTATTCACAGAGACACGTTTCCCCCTCCCCACTAATCACAGAGACACGTTTCCCCCTCCCCACTATTCACAGAGACACGTTTCCCCCTCCCCACTATTCACACAGACACGTTTCCCCCTCCCCACTATTCACAGAGACACGTTTCCCCCTCCCCACTATTCACAGAGTCACGTTTCCCCCTCCCCACTATTCACAGAGTCACGTTTCCCCCTCCCCACTATTCACAAAGACACGTTTCCCCCTCCCCACTATTCACAGAGACACGTTACCCCCTCCCCACTATTCACACAGACAAGTTTCCCCCTCCCCACTATTCACAGGGACACGTTTCCCCCTCCCCACTATTCACAAAGACACGTTTCCCCCTCCCCACTATTCACAGAGTCACGTTTCCCCCTCCCCACTATTCACAGAGTCACGTTTCCCCCTCCCCACTATTCACAAAGACACGTTTCCCCCTCCGCACTATTCACAGAGACATGTTTCCCCCTCCCCACTATTCACACAGACAAGTTTCCCCCTCCCCACTATTCACAGAGACACGTTTCCCCCTCCCCACTATTCACAGAGACACGTTTCCCCCTCCCCACAATTCACACAGACACGTTTCCCCCTCCCCACTATTCACACAGACACGTTTCCCCCTCCCCACTATTCACAGAGTCACGTTTCCCCCTCCCCACTATTCACAGAGACACGTTTCCCCCTCCCCACTCTTCACACAGACACGTTTCCCCCTGCCCACCATTCACAGAGACACGTTTCCCCCTCCCCACTATTCACACAGACACGTTTCCCCCTCCCCACTATTCACAGAGACACGTTTCCCCCTCCCCACTATTCACAGAGACATGTTTCCCCCTCCCCACTATTCACACAGACACGTTTCCCCCTCCCCACTATTCACAGAGACACGTTTCCCCCTCCCCACTATTCACACAGACACGTTTCCCCCTCCCCACTATTCACAGAGACACGTTTCCCCCTCCCCACTATTCACAGAGACACGTTTCCCCCTCCCCACTATTCACAGAGACACGTTTCCCCCTCCCCACTATTCACAGAGACACGTTTCCCCCTCCCCACTATTCACACAGACACGTTTCCCCCTCCCCACTCTTCACACAGACACGTTTCCCCCTCCCCACTATTCACAGAGACACGTTTCCCCCTCCCCACTATTCACAGAGACACGTTTCCCCCTCCCCACTATTCACAGAGACACGTTTCCCCCTCCCCACTATTCACAGAGACACGTTTCCCCCTCCCCACTATTCACACAGACACGTTTCCCCCTCCCCACTATTCACACAGACACGTTTCCCCCTCCCCACTATTCACAGAGACACGTTTCCCCCTCCCCACTATTCACACAGACACGTTTCCCCCTCCCCACTATTCACACAGACACGTTTCCCCCACCCCACTATTCACACAGACACATTTCCCCCACTACACCAATTCACAGAGACACGTTTCCCCCTCCCCACTATTCACAGAGACACGTTTCCCCCTCCCCACTATTCACACAGACAGGTTTCCCCCTCCCCACTATTCACAGAGACATGTTTCCCACTCCCCACTATTCACAGAGACACGTTTCCCCCTCCCCACTATTCACAGAGACACGTTTCCCCCACCCCACTATTCACAGAGACACGTTTCCCCCTCCCCACTATTCACAGAGACACGTTTCCCCCTCCCCACTATTCACACAGACACGTTTCCCCCTCCCCACTATACACAGAGGCACATTTCCCCCTCCCCACTATTCACACAGACACGTTTCCCCCTCCCCACTATTCACAGAGACACGTTTCCCCCTCCCCACTATTCACAGAGACACGTTTCCCCCTCCCCACTATTCACACAGACACGTTTCCCCCTCCCCACTATTCACAGAGGCACATTTCCCCCTCCCCACTATTCACAGAGACACGTTTCCCCCTCCCCACGATTCACACAGACACGTTTCCCCCTCCCCACTATTCACAGAGACACGTTTCCCCCTCCCCACTATTCACAGAGACACGTTTCCCCCTCCCCACGATTCACACAGACACGTTTCCCCCTCCCCACTATTCACACAGACACGTTTCCCCCTCCCGACTATTCACAGAGACACGTTTCCCCCTCCCCACTATTCACAGAGACACGTTTCCCCCTCCCCACTATTCACACAGACACGTTTCCCCCTCCCCACTATTCACAGAGACACGTTTCCCCCTCCCCACTATTCACAGAGACACGTTTCCCCCTCCCCACTATTCACAGAGACACGTTTCCCCCTCCCCACTATTCACAGAGACACGTTTCCCCCTCCCCACTATTCACACAGACACGTTTCCCCCTCCCCACTATTCACGGAGACACGTTTCCCCCTCCCCACTAATTCACAGAGACACGTTTCCCCCTCCCCACGAATTCACAGAGACACGTTTCCCCCTCCCCACTATTCACACAGACACGTTTCCCCCTCCCCACTATTCACGGAGACACGTTTCCCCCTCCCCACTAATTCACAGAGACACGTTTCCCCCTCCCCACTATTCACAGAGACACGTTTCCCACTCCCCACTATTCACACAGACACGTTTCCCCCTCCCCACTATTCACAGAGACACGTTTCCCCCACCCACTATTGACGGAGACACGTTTCCCCCTCCCCACTATTCACAGAGACACATTTCCCCCTCCCCACTATTCACAGAGACAAGTTTCCCCCTCCCCACTATTCACAGAGACACGTTTCCCCCTCCCCACTATTCACACAGACACGTTTCCCCCTCCCCACTATTCACAGAGACACGTTTCCCCCTCCCCACTATTCACAGAGACACGTTTCCCCCTCCCCACTATTCACAGAGACACGTTTCCCCCTCCCCACTATTCACACAGACACGTTTCCCCCACTACACCAATTCACAGAGACACGTTTCCCCCTCCCCACGATTCACAGAGTCACGTTTCCCCCTCCCCACTATTCACACAGACACGTTTCCCCCTCCCCACTATTCACAGAGACACGTTTCCCCCTCCCCACTATTCACACAGACACGTTTCCCCCTCCCCACTATTCACACAGACACGTTTCCCCCTCCCCACTATTCACACAGACACGTTTCCCCCTCCCCACTATTCACAGAGACATGTTTCCCCCTCCCCACTATTCACAGAGACACGTTTCCCCCTCCCCACTATTCACACAGACACGTTTCCCCCACTAAACCAATTCACAGAGACACGTTTCCCCCTCCCCACTATTCACAGAGACACGTTTCCCCCTCCCCACTATTCACACAGACACGTTTCCCCCTCCCCACTATTCACAGAGACACGTTTTCCCCTCCCCACTATTCACACAGACACGTTTCCCCCTCCCCACTATTCACACAGACACGTTTCCCCCTCCCCACTATTCACACAGACACGTTTCCCCCTCCCCACTATTCACAGAGACACGTTTCCCCCTCCCCACTATTCACAGAGACACGTTTCCCCCTCCCCACTATTCACAGAGACACGTTTCCCCCTCCCCACTATTCACACAGACACGTTTCCCCCTCCCCACTATTCACACAGACACGTTTCCCCCTCCCCACTATTCACAGAGACACGTTTCCCCCTCCCCACTATTCACACAGACACGTTTCCCCCTCCGCACTATTCACAGAGACACGTTTCCCCCTCCCCACTATTCACAGAGGCACATTTCCCCCTCCCCACTATACACAGAGGCACATTTCCCCCACCCCACTATTCACACAGACACATTTCCCCCACTACACCAATTCACAGAGACACGTTTCCCCCTCCCCACTATTAACACAGACACGTTTCCCCCTCCCCACTATTCACACAGACAGGTTTCCCCCTCCCCACTATTCACACAGACACGTTTCCCCCTCCCCACTATTCACACAGACACGTTTCCCCCTCCCCACTATTCACAGAGACACGTTTCCCCTCCCCACTATTAACACAGACACGTTTCCCCCTCCCCACTATTAACACAGACACGTTTCCCCCTCCCCACTATTCACACAGACACGTTTCCCCCTCCCCACTATTCACACAGACACGTTTCCCCCTCCCCACTATTCACAGAGGCACATTTCCCCCTCCCCACTATACACAGAGGCACATTTCCCCCTCCCCACTATTCACACAGACACGTTTCCCCCTCCCCACTATTCACAGAGACACGTTTCCCCCTCCCCACTAATTCACAGCGACACGTTTCCCCCTCCTCACTATTCACACAGACACGTTTCCCCCTCCCCACTATTCACAGAGGCACATTTCCCCCTCCCCACTATTCACAGAGACACGTTTCCCCCTCCCCACTAATTCACAGAGACACGTTTCCCCCTCCCCACTATTCACACAGACACGTTTCCCCCTCCCCACTATTCACAGAGACACGTTTCCCCCTCCCCACTATTCACAGAGACACGTTTCCCACTCCCCACTCTTCACAGAGACACGTTTCCCCCTCCCCACTATTCTCAGAGACACGTTTCCCCCTCCCACTATTCACAGAGACACGTTTCCCACTCCCCACTATTCACAGAGACACGTTTCCCCCTCCCCACTATTCACAGAGACACGTTTCCCCCTCCCCACTATTCACAGAGACACGTTTCCCCCACTACACCAATTCACAGAGACACGTTTCCCACTCCCCACTATTCACAGAGACACGTTTCCCCCTCCCCACTATTCACAGAGACACGTTTCCCCCTCCCCACTATTCACAGAGACACGTTTCCCCCTCCCCACTATTCACAGAGACACGTTTACCCCTCCCCACTAATTCACAGAGACACGTTTCCCCCTCCCCACTATTCACACAGACACGTTTCCCCCTCCCCACTATTCACAGAGACATGTTTCCCCCTCCCCACTATTCACAGAGACACGTTTCCCACTCCCCACTATTCACAGAGACACGTTTCCACCTCCCCACTATTCTCAGAGACACGTTTCCCCCTCCCCACTATTCACACAGACACGTTTCCCCCTCCCCACTATTCACAGAGACATGTTTCCCCCTCCCCACTATTCACAGAGACACGTTTCCCACTCCCCACTATTCACAGAGACACGTTTCCCCCTCCCCACTATTCTCAGAGACACGTTTCCCCCTCCCCACTATTCACAGAGACACGTTTCCCCCTCCCCACTATTCACACAGACACGTTTCCCCCTCCCCACTATTCACAGAGACACGTTTCCCCCTCCCCACTATTCACAGAGACACGTTTCCCACTCCCCACTATTCACAGAGACACGTTTCCCCCTCCCCACTATTCACAGAGACACGTTTCCCCCTCCCCACTATTCACACAGACACGTTTCCCCCTCCCCACTATTCACACAGACACGTTTCCCCCTCCCCACTATTCACAGAGACACGTTTCCCCCTCCCCACTATTCACAGAGACACGTTTCCCCCTCCCCACTATTCACAGAGACACGTTTCCCCCTCCCCACTATTCACAGAGACACGTTTCCCCCTCCCCACGATTCACAGAGACATGTTTCCCACTCCCCACTATTCACAGAGACACGTTTCCCCCTCCCCACTATTCACACAGACACGTTTCCCCCACTAAACCAATTCACAGAGACACGTTTCCCCCTCCCCACTATTCCCACAGACACGTTTCCCCCTCCCCACTATTCACAGAGACACGTTTCCCCCTCCCCACGATTCACACAGACACATTTCCCCCTCCCCACTATTCACAGAGACACGTTACCCCCTCCCCACTATTCACAGAGTCACGTTTCCCCCTCCGCACTATTCACAGAGACACGTTTCCCCCTCCCCACGAATCACACAGACACATTTCCCCCTCCCCACTATTCACAGAGACACGTTTCCCCCTCCCCACTATTCACAGAGACACGTTTCCCCCTCCCCACTATTCACAGAGACACGTTTCCCCCTCCCCACTATTCACAGAGACACGTTTCCCCCTCCCCACTATTCACAGAGACACGTTTCCCCCTCCCCACTATTCACACAGACACGTTTCCCCCTCCCCACTATTCACAGAGACACGTTTCCCCCTCCCCACTATTCACAGAGACACGTTTCCCCCTCCCCACTATTCAGAGAGACACGTTTCCCCCTCCCCACTATTCACAGAGACACGTTTCCCCCTCCCCACTATTCACAGAGACACGTTTTCCCCTCCCCACTATTCACAGAGACACGTTTCCCCCTCCCCACTATTCACACAGACACGTTTCCCACTCCCCACTATTCACAGAGACACGTTTCCCCCTCCCCACTATTCACAGAGTCACGTTTCCCCCTCCCCACTATTCACAGAGTCACGTTTCCCCCTCCCCACTATTCACAGAGACACGTTTCCCCCTCCCCACTATTCACACAGACACGTTTCCCCCTCCCCACTATTCACAGAGACACGTTTACCCCTCCCCACTATTCACACAGACACGTTTCCCACTCCCCACTATTCACAGGGACACGTTTCCCCCTCCCCACTATTCACAGAGACACGTTTCGCACTCCCCACTATTCACAGGGACACGTTTCCCCCTCCCCACTATTCACAGAGACACGTTTCCCACTCCCCACTATTCACAGGGACACGTTTCCCCCTCCCCACTATTCACAGAGACACGTTTCCCCCTCCCCACTATTCACACAGACACGTTTCCCCCACTAAACCAATTCACAGAGACACGTTTCCCCCTCCCCACTATTCCCACAGACACGTTTCCCCCTCCCCACTATTCACACAGACACGTTTCCCCCTCCCCACTATTCACAGAGACACGTTTCCCCCTCCCCACTAATTCACTGAGACACGTTTCCCCCTCCCCACTATGCACACAGACACGTTTCCCCCTCCCCACTATTCACAGAGACATGTTTCCCCCTCCCCACTATTCACACAGACACGTTTCCCCCTCCCCACTATTCACAGAGACACGTTTCCCCCTCCCCACTATTCACCGAGACACGTTTCCCCCTCCCCACTATTCACAGAGACACGTTTCCCCCTCCCCACTATTCACAGGGACACGTTTCCCCCTCCCCACTATTCACAGAGACACGTTTCCCACTCCCCACTATTCACAGAGACACGTTTCCCCCTCCCCACTATGCACAGAGACATTTTCCCCCACTACACCAATTCACAGAGACACGTTTCCCCCTCCCCACTATTCACAGAGACACGTTTCCCCCTCCCCACTATCCACAGAGACACGTTTCCCCCTCCCCACTATTCCCACAGACACGTTTCCCACACTACATCAATTCACAGAGACACGTTTCCCCCTCCCCACTATTCACACAGACACGTTTCCCCCTCCCCACTATTCACAGAGACACGTTTCCCCCTCCCCACTATTCACAGGGACACGATTCCCCCTCCGCACTATTCACAGAGACACGTTTCCCCCTCCCCACTATTCACAGAGACATGTTTCCCCCTCCCCACTATTCACACAGACACGTTTCCCCCTCCCCACTATTCACCGAGACACGTTTCCCCCTCCCCACTATTCACAGAGACACGTTTCCCCCTCCCCACTATTCACAGAGACACGTTTCCCCCTCCCCACGATTCACACAGACACGTTTCCCCCTCCCCACTATTCACACAGACACGTTTCCCCCTCCCCACTATTCACAGAGACACGTTTCCCCCTACCCACTATTCACAGAGACACGTTTCCCCCTCCCCACTATTCACAGAGACACCTTTCCCCCTCCCCACTATTCACAGAGACACGTTTCCCCCTCCCCACTATTCACAGAGACACGTTTACCCCTCCCCACTATTCACAGAGACACGTTTCCCCCTCCCCACTATTCACAGAGACACGTTTCCCCCTCCCCACTATTCACAGAGACACGTTTCCCCCTCCCCACTATTCACAGAGACACGTTTCCCCCTCCCCACTATTCACACAGACACGTTTCCCCCTCCCCACTATTCACAGAGATACTTTTCCCCCTCCCCACGAATTCACTGAGACACGTTTCCCCCACCCCACTATTCAGAGAGACACGTTTCCCCCACTACACCAATTGACAGAGACACGTTTCCCCCTCCCCACTATTCACAGAGACACGTTTCCCCCTCCCCACTATTCACAGAGACACGTTTCCCCCTCCCCACTATTCACAGAGACACGTTTCCCCCTCCCCACTATTCACAGAGACACGTTTCCCCCTCCCCACTATTCACAGAGACACGTTTCCCCCTCCCCACTATTCACAGAGACACGTTTCCCCCTCCCCACTAATTCACAGAGACACGTTTCCCCCTCCCCACTAATTCACAGAGACACGTTTCCCCCTCCCCACTAATTCACAGAGACACGTTTCCCCCTCCCCACTAATTCACAGAGACACGTTTCCCCCTCCCCACCATTCACAGAGACACATTTCCCCCTCCCCACTATTCACAGAGACACGTTTCCCCCTCCCCACTATTCACAGAGACACGTTTCCCCCTCCCCACTATTCACACAGACACGTTTCCCCCTCCCCACTATTCACAGAGACACATTTCCCCCTCCCCACTATTCACAGAGACACGTTTCCCCCTCCCCACTATTCACGGAGACACGTTTCCCCCTCCCCACCAATTCACAGAGACACGTTTCCCCCTCCCCACTATACACAGAGACACCTTTCCCCCTCCCCACTATTCACAGAGGCACATTTCCCCCTCCCCACTATTCACACAGACACGTTTCCCCCTCCCCACTAATTCACACAGACACGTTTCCCCCTCCCCACTATTTACAGAGACACGTTGCCCCCTCCCCACTATTCACAGAGACACGTTTCCCCCTCCCCACTATTCACAGAGACAAGTTTCCCCCTCCCCACTATTCACAGAGACACGTTTCCCCCCACCCGACTATTCACACAGACACGTTTCCCCCTCCCCACTATTTACAGAGACACGTTGCCCCCTCCCCACTATTCACAGAGACACGTTTCCCCCTCCCCACGATTCACACAGACACGTTTCCCCCTCCCCACTATTCACAGAGACACGTTTCCCCCTCCCCACTATTCACACAGACACGTTTCCCCCTACCCACTATTCACAGAGACACGTTTCCCCCTCCCCACTATTCACAGGGACACGTTTCCCCCTCCCCACTATTCACAGAGACACGTTTCCCCCTACCCACTATTCACAGAGACACGTTTCCCCCTCCCCACTATTCACAGGGACACGTTTCCCCCTCCCCACTATTCACAGAGACACGTTTCCCCCTACCCACTATTCACACAGACACGTTTCCCCCTCCCCACTATTCACAGAGACACGTTTCCCCCTACCCACTATTCACAGAGACACGTTTCCCCCTCCCCACTATTCACAGGGACACGTTTCCCCCTCCCCACTATTCACAGAGACACGTTTCCCCCTCCCCACTATTCACACAGACACGTTTCCCCCTCCCCACTATTCACAGAGACACGTTTCCCCCTCCCCACTATTCACAGAGACACGTTTCCCCCTCCCCACTATTCACAGAGACACGTTTCCCCCACTACACCAATTCAAAGAGACACGTTTCCCCCTCCCCACTATTCACACAGACACGTTTCCCCCTCCCCACTATTCACACAGACACGTTTCCCCCTCCCCACTATTCACACAGACACGTTTCCCCCTCCCCACTATTCACAGAGACACGTTTCCCCCTCCCCACTATTCACAGAGACACGTTTCCCCCACTACACCAATTCAAAGAGACACGTTTCCCCCTCCCCACTATTCACACAGACACGTTTCCCCCTCCCCACTATTCACAGAGACACGTTTCCCCCTCCCCACTATTCACAGAGACACGTTTCCCCCTCCCCACTATTCACAGAGACACGTTTCCCCCTCCCCACTATTCACACAGACACTTTTCCCCCTCCCCACTATTCACAGAGACACGTTTCCCCCTCCCCACTATTCACACAGACACGTTTCCCCCTCCCCACTATTCACACAGACACTTTTCCCCCTCCCCACTATTCACAGAGACACGTTTCCCCCTCCCCATTATTCACACAGACACGTTTCCCCCTCCCCACTATTCACAGAGACACGTTTCCCCCTCCCCACTATTCACAGAGACACGTTTCCCACTCCCCACTATTCACAGAGACACGTTTCCCCCTCCCCACTATTCACAGAGACACGTTTCCCCCTCCCCACTATTCTCAGAGACACGTTTCCCCCTCCCCACTATTCACAGAGACACGTTTCCCACTCCCCACTATTCACAGAGACACGTTTCCCCCTCCCCACTATTCTCAGAGACACGTTTCCCCCTCCCCACTATTCACAGAGACACGTTTCCCCCTCCCCACTATTCACAGAGACACGTTTCCCCCTCCCCACTATTCACAGGGACACGTTTCCCCCTCCCCACTATTCACGGAGACACGTTTCCCCCTCCCCACTATTCACAGAGACACGTTTCCCCCTCCCCACTATTCACAGAGACACGTTTCCCCCTCCCCACTATTCACACAGACACGTTTCCCCCTCCCCACTATTCACACAGACACGTTTCCCCCTCCCCACTATTCAAACAGACACGTTTCCCCCTCCCCACTATTCACAGAGACACGTTTCCCCCTCCCCACTATTCACAGAGACACGTTTCCCCCTCCCCACTATTCACAGAGACACGTTTCCCCCTCCCCACTATTCACAGGGACACGTTTCCCCCCTCCCCACTATTCACAGAGACACGTTTCCCCCTCCCCACTATTCACACAGACACGTTTCCCCCTCCCCACTATTCACAGAGACACGTTTCCCCCTCCCCACTATTCACACAGACACGTTTCCCCCTACCCACTATTCACAGAGACACGTTTCCCCCTCCCCACTATTCACAGAGACACGTTTCCCCCTCCCCACTATTCACACAGACACGTTTCCCCCTACCCACTATTCACAGAGACACGATTCCCCCTCCCCACTATTCACAGAGACACGTTTCCCCCTCCCCACTATTCACACAGACACGTTTCCCCCTCCCGACTATTCACAGAGACACGTTTCCCCCACTACACCAATTCAAAGAGACACGTTTCCCCCTCCCCACTATTCACAGAGACACGTTTCCCCCTCCCCACTATTCACACAGACACGTTTCCCCCTACCCACTATTCACAGAGACACGTTTCCCCCTCCCCACTATTCACAGAGACACGTTTCCCCCTCCCCACTATTCACACAGACACGTTTCCCCCTCCCCACTATTCACAGAGACACGTTTCCCCCTCCCCACTAATTCACTGAGACACATTTCCCCCTCCCCACTATTCAGAGAGACACGTTTCCCCCTCCCCACTATTCACAGAGACACGTTTCCCCCACTACACCAATTCAAAGAGACACGTTTCCCCCTCCCCACTATTCACACAGACACGTTTCCCCCTCCCCACTATTCACAGAGACACGTTTCCCCCTCCCCACTATTCACAGAGACACGTTTCCCCCTCCCCACTATTCACAGAGACACGTTTCCCCCTCCCCACTATTCACAGAGACACGTTTCCCCCTCCCCACTATTCACACAGACACTTTTCCCCCTCCCCACTATTCACAGAGACACGTTTCCCCCTCCCCACTATTCACACAGACACGTTTCCCCCTCCCCACTATTCACACAGACACTTTTCCCCCTCCCCACTCTTCACAGAGACACGTTTCCCCCTCCCCATTATTCACACAGACACGTTTCCCCCTCCCCACTATTCACAGAGACACGTTTCCCCCTCCCCACTATTCACAGAGACACGTTTCCCACTCCCCACTATTCACAGAGACACGTTTCCCCCTCCCCACTATTCTCAGAGACACGTTTCCCCCTCCCCACTATTCACAGAGACACGTTTCCCACTCCCCACTATTCACAGAGACACGTTTCCCCCTCCCCACTATTCTCAGAGACACGTTTCCCCCTCCCCACTATTCACAGAGACACGTTTCCCCCTCCCCACTATTCACAGAGACACGTTTCCCCCTCCCCACTATTCACAGAGACACGTTTCCCACTCCCCACTATTCACAGAGACACGTTTCCCCCTTCCCACTATTCACAGAGACACGTTTCCCCCTCTCCACTATTCACAGGGACACGTTTCCCCCTCCCCACTATTCACGGAGACACGTTTCCCCCTCCCCACTATTCACAGAGACACGTTTCCCCCTCCCCACTATTCACAGAGACACGTTTCCCCCTCCCCACTATTCACAGCGACACGTTTCCCCCTCCCCACTATTCACAGAGACACGTTTCACCCTCCCCACTATTCACACAGACACGTTTCCCCCTCCCCACTATTCACACAGACACGTTTCCCCCTCCCCACTATTCACAGAGACACGTTTCCCCCTCCACACTATTCACAGAGACACGTTTCCCCCTCCCCACTATTCACAGAGACACGTTTCCCCCTTCCCACTATTCACAGAGACACGTTTCCCCCTCCCCTCTATTCACATAGACACGTTTCCCCCTCCCCACTATTCACAGAGACACGTTTCCCCCACTACACCAATTCACAGAGACACGTTTCCCCCTCCCCACTATTCACAGAGACACGTTTCCCCCTCCCCACTATTCACAGAGACACGTTTCCCCCTCCCCACTATTCACAGAGACACGTTTCCCCCTCCCCACTATTCACAGAGACACGTTTCCCCCTCCCCACTATTCACACAGACACGTTTCCCCCTCCCCACTATTCACAGAGACACGTTTCCCCCTCCCCACTATTCACAGAGACACGTTTCCCCCTCCCCACTATTCACAGAGACACGTTTCCCCCTCCCCACTATTCACAGAGACACGTTTCCCCCTCCCCACTATTCACAGAGACACGTTTCCCCCTCCCCACTATTCACACAGACACGTTTCCCCCTCCCCACTATTCACAGAGACACGTTTCCCCCTCCCCACTATTCACAGAGACACGTTTCCCCCTCCCCACTATTCACAGAGACACGTTTCCCCCTCCCCACTATTCACAGAGACACGTTTCCCCCTCCCCACTATTCACAGAAACACGTTTCCCCCTCCCCACTATTCACACAGACACGTTTCCCCCTCCCCACTATTTACAGAGACACGTTGCCCCCTCCCCACTATTCACAGAGACACGTTTCCCCCTCCCCACTATTCACAGAGACACGTTTCCCCCTCCCCACTATTCACAGAGACACGTTTCCCCCACCCCACTATTCACAGAGACACGTTTCCCCCTCCCCACTATTCACAGAGACACGTTTCCCCCTCCCCACTATTCACAGAGACACGTTTCCCCCTACCCACTATTCACAGTGACACGTTTCCCCCTCCCCACTATTCACAGAGACACGTTTCCCCCTCCCCACTATTCACAGAGACACGTTTCCCCCTCCCCACTAATTCACTGAGACACGTTTCCCCCTCCCCACTATTCACACAGACACGTTTCCCCCTCCCCACTATTCACAGAGACATGTTTCCCCCTCCCCACTATTCACACAGACACGTTTCCCCCTCCCCACTATTCACAGAGACACGTTTCCCCCTCCCCACTATTCACCGAGACACGTTTCCCCCTCCCCACTATTCACAGAGACACGTTTCCCCCTCCCCACTATTCACAGGGACACGTTTCCCCCTCCCCACTATTCACAGAGACACGTTTCCCACTCCCCACTATTCACAGAGACACGTTTCCCCCTCCCCACTATTCACAGAGACACGTTTCCCCCTCCCCACTATTCACAGAGACACGTTTCCCCCTCCCCACTATGCACAGAGACATTTTCCCCCACTACACCAATTCACAGAGACACGTTTCCCCCTCCCCACTATTCACAGAGACACGTTTCCCCCTCCCCACTATCCACAGAGACACGTTTCCCCCTCCCCACTATTCCCACAGACACGTTTCCCACACTACACCAATTCACAGAGACACGTTTCCCCCTCCCCACTATTCACACAGACACGTTTCCCCCTCCCCACTATTCACAGAGACACGTTTCCCCCTCCCCACTATTCACAGGGACACGATTCCCCCTCCGCACTATTCACAGAGACACGTTTACCCCTCCCCACTATTCACAGAGACATGTTTCCCCCTCCCCACTATTCACACAGACACGTTTCCCCCTCCCCACTATTCACAGAGACACGTTTCCCCCTCCCCACTATTCACAGAGACACGTTTCCCCCTCCCCACTATTCACAGAGACACGTTTCCCCCTCCCCACGATTCACACAGACACGTTTCCCCCTCCCCACTATTCACACAGACACGTTTCCCCCTCCCCACTATTCACAGAGACACGTTTCCCCCTACCCACTATTCACAGAGACACGTTTCCCCCTCCCCACTATTCACAGAGACACGTTTCCCCCTCCCCACTATTCACAGAGACACGTTTCCCCCTCCCCACTATTCACAGAGACACGTTTACCCCTCCCCACTATTCACAGAGACACGTTTCCCCCTCCCCACTATTCACAGAGACACGTTTCCCCCTCCCCACTATTCACAGAGACACGTTTCCCCCTCCCCACTATTCACAGAGACACGTTTCCCCCTCCCCACTATTCACACAGACACGTTTCCCCCTCCCCACTATTCACAGAGATACTTTTCCCCCTCCCCACTAATTCACTGAGACACGTTTCCCCCACCCCACTATTCAGAGAGACACGTTTCCCCCACTACACCAATTGACAGAGACACGTTTCCCCCTCCCCACTATTCACAGAGACACGTTTCCCCCTCCCCACTATTCACAGAGACACGTTTCCCCCTCCCCACTATTCACAGAGACACGTTTCCCCCTCCCCACTATTCACAGAGACACGTTTCCCCCTCCCCACTATTCACAGAGACACGTTTCCCCCTCCCCACTATTCACAGAGACACGTTTCCCCCTCCCCACTAATTCACAGAGACACGTTTCCCCCTCCCCACTAATTCACAGAGACACGTTTCCCCCTCCCCACTAATTCACAGAGACACGTTTCCCCCTCCCCACTAATTCACAGAGACACGTTTCCCCCTCCCCACCATTCACAGAGACACATTTCCCCCTCCCCACTATTCACAGAGACACGTTTCCCCCTCCCCACTATTCACAGAGACACGTTTCCCCCTCCCCACTATTCACACAGACACGTTTCCCCCTCCCCACTATTCACAGAGACACGTTTCCCCCTCCCCACTATTCACACAGACACGTTTCCCCCTCCCCACTATTCACAGAGACACGTTTCCCCCTCCCCACTATTCACAGAGACACGTTTCCCCCTCCCCACTATTCACGGAGACACGTTTCCCCCTCCCCACCAATTCACAGAGACACGTTTCCCCCTCCCCACTATACACAGAGACACCTTTCCCCTTCCCCACTATTCACAGAGGCACATTTCCCCCTCCCCACTATTCACAGAGACACGTTTCCCCCTCCCCACTATTCACAGAGACACATTTCCCCCTCCCCACTATTCACAGAGACACGTTTCCCCCTCCCCACTATTCACAGAGACACGTTTCCCCCTCCCCACTATTCACAGAGACACGTTTCCCCCTCCCCACTATTCACGGAGACACGTTTCACCCTCCCCACCAATTCACAGAGACACGTTTCCCCCTCCCCACTATACACAGAGACACCTTTCCCCCTCCCCACTATTCACAGAGGCACATTTCCCCCTCCCCACTATTCACACAGACACGTTTCCCCCTCCCCACTATTTACAGAGACACGTTGCCCCCTCCCCACTATTCACAGAGACACGTTTCCCCCTCCCCACTATTCACAGAGACAAGTTTCCCCCTCCCCACTATTCACAGAGACACGTTTCCCCCCACCCGACTATTCACACAGACACGTTTCCCCCTCCCCACTATTTACAGAGACACGTTGCCCCCTCCCCACTATTCACAGAGACACGTTTCCCCCTCCCCACGATTCACACAGACACGTTTCCCCCTCCCCACTATTCACAGAGACACGTTTCCCCCTCCCCACTATTCACACAGACACGTTTCCCCCTACCCACTATTCACAGAGACACGTTTCCCCCTCCCCACTATTCACAGGGACACGTTTCCCCCTCCCCACTATTCACAGAGACACGTTTCCCCCTACCCACTATTCACAGAGACACGTTTCCCCCTCCCCACTATTCACAGGGACACGTTTCCCCCTCCCCACTATTCACAGAGACACGTTTCCCCCTACCCACTATTCACACAGACACGTTTCCCCCTCCCCACTATTCACAGAGACACGTTTCCCCCTACCCACTATTCACAGAGACACGTTTCCCCCTCCCCACTATTCACAGGGACACGTTTCCCCCTCCCCACTATTCACAGAGACACGTTTCCCCCTCCCCACTATTCACACAGACACGTTTCCCCCTCCCCACTATTCACAGAGACACGTTTCCCCCTCCCCACTATTCACACAGACACGTTTCCCCCTACCCACTATTCACAGAGACACGTTTCCCCCTCCCCACTATTCACAGAGACACGTTTCCCCCTCCCCACTATTCACACAGACACGTTTCCCCCTCCCCACTATTCACAGAGACACGTTTCCCCCTCCCCACTATTCACACAGACACGTTTCCCCCTCCCCACTATTCACAGAGACACGTTTCCCCCTCCCCACTAATTCACTGAGACACGTTTCCCCCTCCCCACTATTCAGAGAGACACGTTTCCCCCTCCCCACTATTCACAGAGACACGTTTCCCCCACTACACCAATTCAAAGAGACGCGTTTCCCCCTCCCCACTATTCACACAGACACGTTTCCCCCTCCCCACTATTCACAGAGACACGTTTCCCCCTCCCCACTATTCACAGAGACACGTTTCCCCCTCCCCACTATTCACAGAGACACGTTTCCCCCTCCCCACTATTCACACAGACACTTTTCCCCCTCCCCACTATTCACAGAGACACGTTTCCCCCTCCCCACTATTCACACAGACACGTTTCCCCCTCCCCACTATTCACACAGACACTTTTCCCCCTCCCCACTATTCACAGAGACACGTTTCCCCCTCCCCATTATTCACACAGACACGTTTCCCCCTCCCCACTATTCACAGAGACACGTTTCCCCCTCCCCACTATTCACAGAGACACGTTTCCCACTCCCCACTATTCACAGAGACACGTTTCCCCCTCCCCACTATTCACAGAGACACGTTTCCCCCTCCCCACTATTCTCAGAGACACGTTTCGCCCTCCCCACTATTCACAGAGACACGTTTCCCACTCCCCACTATTCACAGAGACACGTTTCCCCCTCCCCACTATTCTCAGAGACACGTTTCCCCCTCCCCACTATTCACAGAGACACGTTTCCCCCTCCCCACTATTCACAGAGACACGTTTCCCCCTCCCCACTATTCACAGAGACACGTTTCCCCCTCCCCACTATTCACAGAGACACGTTTCCCCCTCCCCACTATTCACAGAGACACGTTTCCCCCTCCCCACTATTCACAGAGACACGTTTCCCCCTCCCCACTATTCACAGAGACACGTTTCCCCCTCCCCACTATTCACAGGGACACGTTTCCCCCTCCCCACTATTCACGGAGACACGTTTCCCCCTCCCCACTATTCACAGAGACACGTTTCCCCCTCCCCACTATTCACAGAGACACGTTTCCCCCTCCCCACTATTCACAGAGACACGTTTCCCCCTCCCCACTATTCACAGAGACACGTTTCACCCTCCCCACTATTCACACAGACACGTTTCCCCCTCCCCACTATTCACACAGACACGTTTCCCCCTCCCCACTATTCACAGAGACACGTTTCCCCCTCCCCACTATTCACAGAGACACGTTTCCCCCTCCCCACTATTCACAGAGACACGTTTCCCCCTCCCCACTATTCACAGGGACACGTTTCCCCCTCCCCACTATTCACAGAGACACGTTTCCCCCTCCCCACTATTCACACAGACACGTTTCCCCCTCCCCACTATTCACAGAGACACGTTTCCCCCTCCCCACTATTCACACAGACACGTTTCCCCCTACCCACTATTCACAGAGACACGTTTCCCCCTCCCCACTATTCACAGAGACACGTTTCCCCCTCCCCACTATTCACACAGACACGTTTCCCCCTCCCGACTATTCACAGAGACACGTTTCCCCCTCCCCACTAATTCACTGAGACACATTTCCCCCTCCCCACTATTCAGAGAGACACGTTTCCCCCTCCCCACTATTCACAGAGACACGTTTCCCCCACTACACCAATTCAAAGAGACACGTTTCCCCCTCCCCACTATTCACACAGACACGTTTCCCCCTCCCCACTATTCACAGAGACACGTTTCCCCCTCCCCACTATTCACAGAGACACGTTTCCCCCTCCCCACTCTTCACACAGACACGTTTCCCCCTCCCCACTATTCACAGAGACACGTTTCCCCCTCCCCACTATTCACAGAGACACGTTTCCCCCTCCCCACTATTCTCAGAGACACGTTTCCCCCTCCCCACTATTCACAGAGACACGTTTCCCACTCCCCACTATTCACAGAGACACGTTTCCCCCTCCCCATTATTCACACAGACACGTTTCCCCCTCCCCACTATTCACAGAGACACGTTTCCCCCTCCCCATTATTCACACAGACACGTTTCCCCCTCCCCACTCTTCACAGAGACACGTTTCCCCCTCCCCATTATTCACACAGACACGTTTCCCCCTCCCCACTATTCACAGAGACACGTTTCCCCCTCCCCACTATTCACAGAGACACGTTTCCCCCTCCCCACTATTCTCAGAGACACGTTTCCCCCTCCCCACTATTCACAGAGACACGTTTCCCACTCCCCACTATTCACAGAGACACGTTTCCCCCTCCCCATTATTCACACAGACACGTTTCCCCCTCCCCACTATTCACAGAGACACGTTTCCCCCTCCCCACTATTCACAGAGACACGTTTCCCCCTCCCCACTATTCTCAGAGACACGTTTCCCCCTCCCCACTATTCACAGAGATACGTTACCCCCTCCCCTCTATTCACAGAGACACGTTTCCCACTCCCCACTATTCACAGAGACACGTTTCCCCCTCCCCACTATTCTCAGAGACACGTTTCCCCCTCCCCACTATTCACAGAGACACGTTTCCCACTCCCCACTATTCACAGAGACACGTTTCCCCCTCCCCACTATTCTCAGAGACACGTTTCCCCCTCCCCACTATTCACAGAGACACGTTTCCCCCTCCCCACTATTCAGAGACACGTTTCCCCCTCCCCACTACTCACAGAGACACGTTTCCCACTCCCCACTATTCACAGAGACACGTTTCCCCCTCCCCACTATTCACAGAGACACGTTTCCCCCTCCCCACTATTCACAGAGACACGTTTCCCCCTCTCCACTATTCACAGGGACACGTTTCCCCCTCCCCACTATTCACGGAGACACGTTTCCCCCTCCCCACTATTCACAGAGACACGTTTCCCCCTCCCCACTATTCACAGAGACACGTTTCCCCCTCCCCACTATTCACAGAGACACGTTTCCCCCTCCCCACTATTCACAGAGACACGTTTCACCCTCCCCACTATTCACACAGACACGTTTCCCCCTCCCCACTATTCACACAGACACGTTTCCCCCTCCCCACTATTCACAGAGACACGTTTCCCCCGCCACACTATTCACGGAGACACGTTTCCCCCTCCCCACTATTCACAGAGACACGTTTCCCCCTCCCCACTATTCACAGAGACACGTTTCCCCCTTCCCACTATTCACAGAGACACGTTTCCCCCTCCCCTCTATTCACATAGACACGTTTCCCCCTCCCCACTATTCACAGAGACACGTTTCCCCCACTACACCAATTCACAGAGACACGTTTCCCCCTCCCCACTATTCACAGAGACACGTTTCCCCCTCCCCACTATTCACAGAGACACGTTTCCCCCTCCCCACTATTCACAGAGACACGTTTCCCCCTCCCCACTATTCACAGAGACACGTTTCCCCCTCCCCACTATTCACAGAGACACGTTTCCCCCTCCCCACTATTCACACAGACACGTTACCCCCTCCCCACTATTCACACAGACACGTTTCCCCCTCCCCACTATTCACAGAGACACGTTTCCCCCTCCCCACTATTCACAGAGACACGTTTCCCCCTCCCCACTATTCACAGAGACACGTTTCCCCCTCCCCACTATTCACAGAGACACGTTTCCCCCTCCCCACTATTCACAGAAACACGTTTCCCCCTCCCCACTATTCACACAGACACGTTTCCCCCTCCCCACTATTTACAGAGACACGTTGCCCCCTCCCCACTATTCACAGAGACACGTTTCCCCCTCCCCACTATTCACAGAGACACGTTTCCCCCTGCCCACTATTCACAGAGACACGTTTCCCCCACCCCACTATTCACAGAGACACGTTTCCCCCTCCCCACTATTCACAGAGACACGTTTCCCCCTCCCCACTATTCACAGAGACACGTTTCCCCCTCCCCACTATTCACAGAGACACGTTTCCCCCTCCCCACTATTCACACAGACACGTTTCCCCCTCCCCACTATTCACAGAGACACGTTTCCCCCTCCCCACTATTCACAGAGACACGTTTCCCCCTCCCCACTATTCACAGAGACACGTTTCCCCCTCCCCACTATTCACAGAGACATGTTTCCCCCTCCCCACTATTCACGGAGACACGTTTCCCCCTCCCCACTATTCACAGAGACACGTTTCCCCCTCCCCACTATTCACAGAGACATGTTTCCCCCTCCCCACTATTCACGGAGACACGTTTCCCCCTCCCCACTATTCACAGAGACACGTTTCCCCCTCCCCACTATTCACAGAGACACGTTTCCCCCTCCCCACTATTCACAGAGACATGTTTCCCCCTCCCCACTATTCACGGAGACACGTTTCCCCCTCCCCACTATTCACACAGACACGTTTCCCCCTCCCCACTATTCACAGAGACACGTTTCCCCCTCCCCACTATTCACACAGACACGTTTCCCCCTCCCCACTATTCACAGAGACACGTTTCCCCCTCCCCACTATTCACAGAGACACGTTTCCCCCTCCCCACTATTCACAGAGACACGTTTCCCCCTCCCCACTATTCACAGAGACACGTTTCCCCCTCCCCACTATTCACAGAGACACGTTTCCCCCTCCCCACTATTCACAGAGACACGTTTCCCCCTCCCCACTATTCACAGAGACACGTTTCCCCCTCCCCACTATTCACTCAGACACGTTTCCCCCTCCCCACTATTCACAGAGACACGTTTCCCCCTCCCCACTATTCACAGAGACACGTTTCCCCCTCCCCACTATTCACAGGGACACGTTTCCCCCTCCCCACTATTCACAGAGACACGTTTCCCCCTCCCCACTATTCACAGAGACACGTTTCCCCCTCCCCACTATTCACAGGGACACGTTTCCCCCTCCCCACTATTCACAGAGACACGTTTCCCCCACTACACCAATTCACAGAGACACGTTTCCCCCTCCCCACGATTCACACAGACACGTTTCCCCCTCCCCACTATTCACAGAGACACGTTTCCCCCTCCCCACTATTCACAGAGACACGTTTCCCCCTCCCCACTATTCACAGAGACACGTTTCCCCCTCCCCACTATTCACAGAGACACGTTTCCCCCTCCCCACTATTCACAGAGACACGTTTCCCCCTCCCCACTATTCACAGAGACACGTTTCCCCCTCCCCACTATTCACAGAGACACGTTTCCCCCTCCCCACTATTCACAGAGACACGTTTCCCCCTCCCCACTATTCACAGAGACACATTTCCCCCTCCCCACTATTCACAGAGACACGTTTCCCCCTCCCCACTATTCACAGAGACACGTTTCCCCCTCCCCACTATTCACAGAGACACGTTTCCCCCTCCCCACTATTCACGGAGACACGTTTCCCCCTCCCCACTATTCACAGAGACACGTTTCCCCCTCCCCACTATTCACAGAGACACGTTTCCCCCTCCCCACTATTCACACAGACACGTTTCCCCCTCCACACTATTCACAGAGACACGTTACCCCCTCCCCACTATTCACACAGACACGTTTCCCCCTCCCCACTATTCACAGAGACACGTTTCCCCCTCCCCACTATTCACAGAGACACGTTTCCCCCTCCCCACTATTCACAGAGACACGTTTCCCCCTCCCCACTATTCACTCAGACACGTTTCCCCCTCCCCACTATTCACAGAGACACGTTTCCCCCTCCCCACTATTCACAGAGACACGTTTCCCCCTCCCCACTATTCACAGGGACACGTTTCCCCCTCCCCACTATTCACAGAGACACGTTTCCCACTCCCCACTATTCACAGAGACACGTTTCCCCCTCCCCACTATTCCCACAGACACGTTTCCCCCTCCCCACTATCCACAGAGACACGTTTCCCCCTCCCCACGATTCACACAGACACGTTTCCCCCTCCCCACTATTCACAGAGACACGTTTCCCCCTCCCCACTATTCACAGAGACACGTTTCCCCCTCCCCACTATTCACAGAGACACGTTTCCCCCTCCCCACTATTCACAGAGACACGTTTCCCCCTCCCCACTATTCACAGAGACACGTTTCCCCCTCCCCACTATTCACAGAGACACGTTTCCCCCTCCCCACTATTCACAGAGACACGTTTCCCCCTCCCTACTATTCACAGAGACACGTTTCCCCCTCCCCACTATTCACAGAGACACGTTTCCCCCTCCCCACTATTCACAGAGTCACGTTTCCCCCTCCCCACTATTCACAGAGACACGTTTCCCCCTCCCCACTATTCACAGAGACACGTTTCCCCCTCCCCACTATTCACACAGACACGTTTCCCCCTCCCCACTCTTCACACAGACACGTTTCCCCCTCCCCACTATTCACAGAGACACGTTTCCCCCTCCCCACTATTCACAGAGACACGTTTCCCCCTCCCCACTATTCACACAGACACGTTTCCCCCTCCCCACTATTCACAGAGACACGTTTCCCCCTCCCCACTATTCACAGAGACACGTTTCCCCCTCCCCACTAATTCACAGAGACACGTTTCCCCCTCCCCACTAATTCACAGAGACACGTTTCCCCCTCCCCACTAATTCACAGAGACACGTTTCCCCCTCCCCACTATTCACAGAGACACATTTCCCCCTCCCCACTATTCACAGAGACACGTTTCCCCCTCCCCACTATTCACAGAGACACGTTTCCCCCTCCCCACTATTCACACAGACACGTTTCCCCCTCCCCACTATTCACACAGACACGTTTCCCCCTCCCCACTATTCACAGAGACACGTTTCCCCCTCCCCACTATTCACAGAGACACGTTTCCCCCTCCCCACTATTCACAGAGACACGTTTCCCCCTCCCCACTATTCACAGAGACACGTTTCCCCCTCCCCACTATTCACAGAGACACGTTTACCCCTCCCCACCAATTCACAGAGACACGTTTCCCCCTCCCCACTATTCACAGAGACACGTTTCCCCCTCCCCACTATTCACAGAGACACGTTTCCCCCTCCCCACTAATTCACAGAGACACGTTTCCCCCTCCCCACTATTCACAGAAGCACATTTCCCCCTCCCCACCAATTCACAGAGACACGTTTCCCCCTCCCCACTATTCACAGAGACACGTTTCCCCCTCCCCACTATTCACAGAGACACGTTTCCCCCTCCCCACTATTCACAGAGACACGTTTCCCCCTCCCCACTATTCACACAGACACGTTTCCCCCTCCCCACTATTTACAGAGACACGTTTCCCCCTCCCCACTATTCACACAGACACGTTTCCCCCTCCCCACTATTCACGGAGATACGTTTCCCCCTCCCCTCTATTCACAGAGACACGTTTCCCCCTCCCCACTATTCACAGAGACACGTTTCCCCCTCCACACTATTCACACAGACACGTTTCCCCCCCCCCCACTATTCACAGAGACACGTTTCCCCCTCCCCACTATTCACAGAGACACGTTTCCCCCTCCCCACTATTCACAGAGACACGTTTCCCCCTCCCCACTATTCACTCAGACACGTTTCCCCCTCCCCACTATTCACAGAGACACGTTTCCCCCTCCCCACTATTCACAGAGACACGTTTCCCCCTCCCCACTATTCACAGGGACACGTTTCCCCCTCCCCACTATTCACAGAGACACGTTTCCCCCTCCCCACTATTCACAGAGACACGTTTCCCCCTCCCCAATATTCACAGAGACACGTTTCCCCCTCCCCACTATTCACAGGGACACGTTTCCCCCTCCCCACTATTCACAGAGACACGTTTCCCCCTCCCCACTATTCACAGAGACACGTTTCCCCCTCCCCACTATTCACAGAGACACGTTTCCCACTCCCCACTATTCACAGAGACACGTTTCCCCCACTACACCAATTCACAGAGACACGTTTCCCCCTCCCCACTATTCCCACAGACACGTTTCCCCCTCCCCACTATTCACAGAGACACGTTTCCCCCTCCCCACTATCCACAGAGACACGTTTCCCCCTCCCCACGATTCACACAGACACGTTTCCCCCTCCCCACTATTCACAGAGACACGTTTCCCCCTCCCCACTATTCACAGAGACACGTTTCCCCCTCCCCACTATTCACAGAGACACGTTTCCCCCTCCCCACTATTCACAGAGACACGTTTCCCCCTCCCCACTATTCACAGAGACACGTTTCCCCCTCCCCACTATTCACAGAGACACGTTTCCCCCTCCCCACTATTCACAGAGACACGTTTCCCCCTCCCCACTATTCACAGAGACACGTTTCCCCCACTACACCAATTCACAGAGACACGTTTCCCCCTCCCCACTATTCACAGAGACACGTTTCCCCCTCCCCACTGTTCACAGAGACACGTTTCCCCCTCCCCACTATTCACAGAGACACGTTTCCCCCTCCCCACTATTCACAGAGACACGTTTCCCCCTCCCCACTATTCACAGAGACACGTTTCCCCCTCCCCACTATTCACAGAGACACGTTTCCCCCTCCCCACTATTCACAGAGACACGTTTCCCCCTCCCCACTATTCACACAGACACGTTTCCCCCTCCCCACTATTCACAGAGACACGTTTCCCCCTCCCCACTCATTCACTGAGACACGTTTCCCCCTCCCCACTATTCAGAGAGACACGTTTCCCCCACTACACCAATTGACAGAGACACGTTTCCCCCTCCCCACTATTCACAGAGACACGTTTCCCCCTCCCCACTATTCACAGAGACACGTTTCCCCCTCCCCACTATTCACAGAGACACGTTTCCCCCTCCCCACTATTCACAGAGACACGTTTCCCCCTCCCCACGAATTCACAGAGACACGTTTCCCCCTCCCCACTATTCACAGAGACACGTTTCCCCCTCCCCACTATTTCACAGAGACACGTTTCCCCCTCCCCACTATTCACAGAGACACGTTTCCCCCTCCCCACCAATTCACAGAGACACGTTTCCCCCTCCCCACTATTCACAGAAGCACATTTCCCCCTCCCCACCAATTCACAGAGACACGTTTCCCCCTCCCCACTATTCACAGAGACACGTTTCCCCCTCCCCACTATTCACAGAGACACGTTTCCCCCTCCCCACGAATTCACAGAGACACGTTTCCCCCTCCCCACTATTCACAGAGACACGTTTCCCCCTCCCCACTATTTCACAGAGACACGTTTCCCCCTCCCCACTATTCACAGAGACACGTTTCCCCCTCCCCACCAATTCACAGAGACACGTTTCCCCCTCCCCACTATTCACAGAAGCACATTTCCCCCTCCCCACCAATTCACAGAGACACGTTTCCCCCTCCCCACTATTCACAGAGACACGTTTCCCACTCCCCACTATTCACAGAGACACGTTTCCCACTCCCCACTATTCACAGAGACACGTTTCCCCCTCCCCACTATTCACAGAGACACGTTTCCCCCTCCCCACTATTCACAGAGACACGTTTCCCCCTCCGCACTATTTACAGAGACACGTTGCCCCCTCCCCACTATTCACAGAGACACGTTTCCCCCTCCCCACTATTCACAGAGACACGTTTCCCCCTCCCCACTATTCACAGAGACACGTTTCCCCCTCCCCACTATTCACAGAGACACGTTTCCCCCTCCCCACTATTCACAGAGACACGTTTCCCCCTCCCCACTATTCACAGAGACACGTTTCCCCCTCTCAACTATTCACAGAGACACGTTTCCCCCTCCCCACTATTCCCACAGACACGTTTCCCCCTCCCCACTATTCACACAGACACGTTTCCCCCTCCCCACTATTCACAGAGACACGTTTCCCCATCAGCACTCTTCACACAGACACTTTTCCCCCTCCCCACTATTCACAGAGACACGTTTCCCCCTCCCCACTATTCACAGAGACACGTTTCCCCCTCCCCACTATTCACAGAGACACGTTTCCCCCTCCCCACTATTCACAGAGACATGTTTCCCCCTCCCCATTATTCACACAGACACGTTTCCCCCTCCCCACTATTCACAGAGACACGTTTCCCCCTCCCCACTATTCACAGAGACACGTTTCCCCCTCCCCACTATTCACAGAGACATGTTTCCCCCTCCCCATTATTCACACAGACACGTTTCCCCCTCCCCACTATTCACAGAGACACGTTTCCCCCTCCCCACTATTCACACAGATACGTTTCCCCCTCCCCACTATTCACACAGACACGTTTCCCCCTCCCCACTATTCACACAGACAAGTTTCCCCCTCCCCACTATTCACAGAGACACGTTTCCCCCTCCCCACTATTCACAGAGACACGGTTCCCCCTCCCCACTATTCACAGAGACACGTTTCCCCCTCCCCACTCTTCACAGAGACACGTTTCCCCCTCCCCACTATTCACAGAGACACGTTTCCCCCTCCCCACTATTCACAGAGACACCTTTCCCCCTCCCCACTATTCACAGAGACAAGTTTCCCCCTCCCCACTATTCACAGAGACACGTTTCCCCCTCCCCACTATTCACAGAGACACGTTTCCCCCTCCCCACTATTCACAGAGACACGTTTCCCCCTCCCCACTATTCCCACAGACACGTTTCCCCTCCCCACTATTCACAGAGACACGTTTCCCCCTCCCCACTATTCACACAGACACGTTTCCCCCTCCCCACTATTCACAGAGACACGTTTCCCCCTCCCCACTATTCACAGAGACACGTTTCCCCCTCCCCACTATTTCACAGAGACACGTTTCCCCCTCCCCACTATTCACACAGACACGTTTCCCCCTCCCCACCAATTCACAGAGACACGTTTCCCCCTCCCCACTATTCACAGAAGCACATTTCCCCCTCCCCACCAATTCACAGAGACACGTTTCCCCCTGCCCACTATTCACAGAGACACGTTTCCCCCTCCGCACTATTTACAGAGACACGTTGCCCCCTCCCCACTATTCACAGAGACACGTTTCCCCCTCCCCACTATTCACAGAGACACGTTTCCCCCTCCCCACTATTCACAGAGACACGTTTCCCCCTCCCCACTATTCACAGAGACACGTTTCCCCCTCCCCACTATTCACAGAGACACGTTTCCCCCTCCCCACTATTCACAGAGACACGTTTCCCCCTCTCAACTATTCACAGAGACACGTTTCCCCCTCCCCACTATTCCCACAGACACGTTTCCCCCTCCCCACTATTCACAGAGACACGTTTCCCCATCAGCACTCTTCACACAGACACTTTTCCCCCTCCCCACTATTCACAGAGACACGTTTCCCCCTCCCCACTATTCACAGAGACACGTTTCCCCCTCCCCACTATTCACAGAGACACGTTTCCCCCTCCCCACTATTCACAGAGACATGTTTCCCCCTCCCCATTATTCACACAGACACGTTTCCCCCTCCCCACTATTCACAGAGACACGTTTCCCCCTCCCCACTATTCACAGAGACACGTTTCCCCCTCCCCACTATTCACAGAGACATGTTTCCCCCTCCCCATTATTCACACAGACACGTTTCCCCCTCCCCACTATTCACAGAGACACGTTTCCCCCTCCCCACTATTCACACAGATACGTTTCCCCCTCCCCACTATTCACACAGACACGTTTCCCCCTCCCCACTATTCACACAGACAAGTTTCCCCCTCCCCACTATTCACAGAGACACGTTTCCCCCTCCCCACTATTCACGGAGACACGTTTCCCCCTCCCCACTATTCACAGAGACACGGTTCCCCCTCCCCACTATTCACAGAGACACGTTTCCCCCTCCCCACTCTTCACAGAGACACGTTTCCCCCTCCCCACTATTCACAGAGACACGTTTCCCCCTCCCCACTATTCACAGAGACACCTTTCCCCCTCCCCACTATTCACAGAGACAAGTTTCCCCCTCCCCACTATTCACAGAGACACGTTTCCCCCTCCCCACTATTCACAGAGACACGTTTCCCCCTCCCCACTATTCACAGAGACACGTTTCCCCCTCCCCACTATTCCCACAGACACGTTTCCCCTCCCCACTATTCACAGAGACACGTTTCCCCCTCCCCACTATTCACACAGACACGTTTCCCCCTCCCCACTATTCACACAGACACGTTTCCCCCTCCCCAGTATTCACAGAGACACGTTTCCCCCTCCCCACTATTCACAGAGACACGTTTCCCCCTCCCCACTATTCACAGAGACATGTTTCCCCCTCCCCATTATTCACACAGACACGTTTCCCCCTCCCCACTATTCACAGAGACACGTTTCCCCCTCCCCACTATTCACACAGATACGTTTCCCCCTCCCCACTATTCACACAGACACGTTTCCCCCTCCCCACTATTCACACAGACAAGTTTCCCCCTCCCCACTATTCACAGAGACACGTTTCCCCCTCCCCACTCTTCACAGAGACACGTTTCCCCCTCCCCACTATTCACAGAGACACGCTTCCCCCTCCCCACTATTCACAGAGACACGTTTCCCCCTCCCCACTATTCACAGAGACACGTTTCCCCCTCCCCACTATTCCCACAGACACGTTTCCCCTCCCCACTATTCACAGAGACACGTTTCCCCCTCCCCACTATTCACACAGACACGTTTCCCCCTCCCCACTATTCACACAGACACGTTTCCCCCTCCCCACTATTCACACAGACACGTTACCCCCTCCCCACTATTCACACAGACACGTTTCCCCCTCCCCACTATTCACACAGACACGTTTCCCCCTCCCCACTATTCACACAGACACGTTACCCCCTCCCCACTATTCAGAGAGACACGTTTCCCCCTCCCCACCATTCACAGAGACACGTTTCCCCCTCCCCACTATTCCCACAGACACGTTTCCCCTCCCCACTATTCACAGAGACACGTTTCCCCCTCCCCACTATTCACACAGACACGTTTCCCCCTCCCCACTATTCACACAGACACGTTTCCCCCTCCCCACTATTCACACAGACACGTTACCCCCTCCCCACTATTCACACAGACACGTTTCCCCCTCCCCACTATTCACACAGACACGTTACCCCCTCCCCACTATTCACACAGACACGTTTCCCCCTCCCCACTATTCACAGAGACACGTTTCCCCCTCCCCACTATTCACAGAGACACGTTTCCCCCTCCCCACTATTCACACAGACACGTTTCCCCCTCCCCACGATTCACACAGACACGTTTCCCCCTCCCCACTATTCACAGAGACACGTTTCCCCCACTACACCAATTCACAGAGACATGTTTCCCCCTCCCCACGATTCACAGAGACACGTTTCCCCCTCCCCACTATTCACAGAGACACGTTTCCCCCTCCCCACTATTCACAGAGACACGTTTCCCCCTCCCCACTATTCACAGAGACACGTTTCCCCCTCCCCACTATTCACAGAGACACGTTTCCCCCTCCCCACTATTCACAGAGACACGTTTCCCCCTCCCCACTATTCACAGAGACACGTTTCCCCCTCCCCACTATTCACAGAGACACGTTTCCCCCTCCCCACTATTCACACAGACACGTTTCCCCCTCCCCACTATTCACAGAGACACGTTTCCCCCTCCCCACTAATTCACAGAGACACGTTTCCCCCTCCCCACTATTCACAGAGACACGTTTCCCCCACTACACCAATTCACAGAGACACGTTTCCCCCTCCCCACTATTCACAGAGACACGTTTCCCCCTCCCCACTATTCACAGAGTCACGTTTCCCCCTCCCCACTATTCACAGAGACACGTTTCCCCCTCCCCACTAATTCACAGAGACACGTTTCCCCCTCCCCACTAATTCACAGAGACACGTTTCCCCCTCCCCACTAATTCACAGAGACACGTTTCCCCCTCCCCACTATTCACAGAGACACGTTTCCCCCTCCCCACTCTTCACAGAGTCACGTTTCCCCCTCCCCACTATTCACAGAGACACGTTTCCCCCTCCCCACTAATTCACACAGACACGTTTCCCCCTCCCCACTATTCACAGAGACACATTTCCCCCTCCCCACTATTCACAGAGACACGTTTCCCCCTCCCCACTATTCAGAGAGACACGTTTCCCCCACTACACCAATTCACAGAGACACGTTTCCCCCTCCCCACTATTCACAGAGACACGTTTCCCCCTCCCCACTATTCAGAGAGACACGTTTCCCCCACTACACCAATTCACAGAGACACGTTTCCCCCTCCCCACTATTCACACAGACACGTTTCCCCCTCCCCACTATTCACAAAGACACATTTCCCCCTCCCCACTATTCACAGAGACACGTTTCCCCCTCCCCACTATTCACAGGGACACGTTTACCCCTCCCCACTATTCACAGAGACACGTTTCCCCCTCCCCAGTATTCACACAGACACGTTTCCCCCTCCCCACTATTCACAGAGACACGTTTCCCCCTCCCCACTATTCACAGAGACACGTTTCCCCCTCCCCACTATTCACAGAGACACGTTTCCCCCTCCCCACTATTCACAGAGACAAGTTTCCCCCTCCCCACTATTCACAGAGACACGTTTCCCCCTCCCCACTATTCACAGAGACACGTTTCCCCCTCCCCACTATTCACAGAGACATGTTTCCCCCTCCCCATTGTTCACACAGACACGTTTCCCCCTCCCGACTATTCACAGAGACACGTTTGCCCCTCCCCACTAATTCACTGAGACACGTTTCCCCCTCCCCATTGTTCACACAGACACGTTTCCCCCTCCCCACTATTCACAGAGACACGATTCCCCCTCCCCACTATTCACAGAGACACGTTTCCCCCTCCCCACTATTCACAGAGACACGTTTCCCCCTCCCCATTGTTCACACAGACACGTTTCCCCCTCCCGACTCTTCACACAGACACGTTTCCCCCTGCCCACTATTCACAGAGACACGTTTCCCCCTCCCCACTATTCACAGAGACACGTTTCCCCATCCCCACTCTTCACACAGACACGTTTCCCCCTCCCCACTATTCACAGAGACACGTTTCCCCCTCCCCACTATTCACACAGACACGTTTCCGCCTCCCCACTATTCACAGAGACACGTTTCCCCCTCCCCACTATTCACAGAGACACGTATCCCCCTCCCCACTATTCACACAGACAAGTTTCCCCCTCCCCACTATTCACAGAGACACGTTTCCCCCTCCCCACTATTCACAGAGACACGTTTCCCCCTCCCCACTATTCACAGAGACACGTTTCCCCCTCCCCACTATTCACAGAGACACGTATCCCCCTCCCCACTATTCACAGAGACACGTTTCCCCCTCCCCACTATTCACAGAGACACGTTTACCCCTCCCCACTGTTCACACAGACACATTTCCCCCTCCCCACTATTCACACAGACACGTTTCCCGCTCCCCACTATTCACAGAGACACGTTTCCCCCTCCCCACTATTCACAGAGACACGTTTCCCCCTCCCCACTATTCACAGAGACACGTTTCCCCCTGCCCACTATTCACAGAGACACGTTTCCCCCTCCCCACTATTCACAGAGACACGTTTCCCCCTCCCCACTTTTCACAGAGACACGTTTCCGCCTCCCCACTATTCACACAGACACGTTTCCCCCTCCCCACTATTCACAGAGACACGTTTCCCCCTCCCCACTATTCACAGAGACACGTTTCCCCCTCCCCACTATTCACAGAGACACGTTTCCCCCTCCCCACTATTCACACAGACAAGTTTCCCCCTCCGCACTATTCACAGAGACACGTTTCCCCCTCCCCACTATTCACAGAGACACGTTTCCCCCTCCCCACTATTCACAGAGACACGTTTCCCCCTCCCCACTATTCACAGAGACACGTTTCCCCCTCCCCACTATTCACAGAGACACGTTTCCCCCTCCCCACTATTCACAGAGACACATTTCCCCCTCCCCACTATTCACAGGGACACGTTTCCCCCTCCCCACTATTCACAGAGACACGTTTCCCCCTCCCCACTATTCACAGAGACACCTTTCCCCCTCCCCACTATTCACAGAGACACGTTTCCCACTCCCCACTATTCACAGAGACACGTTTCCCCCTCCCCACTATTCACACAGACACGTTTCCCCCTCCCCACTTTTCACAGAGACACGTTTCCCCCTCCCCACTATTCACACAGACAAGTTTCCCCCTCCCCACTATTCACAGAGACACGTTTCCCCCTCCCCACTATTCACAGAGACACGTTTCCCCCTCCCCACTATTCACAGAGACACGTTTCCCCCTCCCCACTTTTCACAGAGACACGTTTCCCCCTCCCCACTATTCACAGAGACACGTTTCCCCCTCCCCACTATTCACAGGGACACGTTTCCCCCTCCCCACTATTCACAGAGACACGTTTCCCACTCCCCACTATTCACAGAGACACGTTTCCCCCTCCCCACTATTCACAGAGACACGTTTCCCCCTCCCCACGATTCACACAGACACGTTTCCCCCTCCCCACTATTCACAGAGACATGTTTCCCCCTCCCCACTCTTCACACAGACATGTTTCCCCCTCCCCACTATTCACAGAGACACGTTTCCCCCTCCCCACTATTCACAGAGACACGTTTCCTGCTCCCCACTATTCACAGAGACACGTTTCCCCCTCCCCACTATTCACACAGACACGTTTCCCCCTCCCCACTATTCACAGAGACACGTTTCCCCCTCCCCACTATTCACACAGACACGTTTCCCCCTCCCCACTATTCACAGAGACACGTTTCCCCCTCCCCACTATTCACAGAGACACGTTTCCCCCTCCCCACTATTCACACAGACACGTTTCCCCCTCCCCACTATTCACACAGACACGTTTCCCCGTCCCCACTATTCACGGAGACACGTTTTCCCCTCCCCACTATTCACAGAGACACGTTTCCCCCTCCCCACTATTCACAGAGACACGTTTCCCCCTCCCCACTATTCACACAGACACGTTTCCCCCTCCCCACTATTCACAGAGACACGTTTCCCCCTCCCCACTATTCACAGAGACACGTTTCCCCCTCCCCACTATTCACAGAGACACGTTTCCCCCTCCCCACTATTCACACAGACACGTTTCCCCCTCCCCACTATTCACAGAGACACGTTTCCCCCTCCCCACTATTCACAGAGACACGTTTCCCCCTCCCCACTATTCACAGAGACACGTTTCCCCCTCCCCACTATTCACAGAGACACGTTTCCCCCTCCCCACTATTCACAGAGACACGTTTCCCCCTCCCCACTATTCACACAGACACGTTTCCCCCTCCCCACTATTCACAGAGACACGTTTCCCCCTCCCCACTATTCACAGAGACACGTTTCCCCCTCCCCACTATTCACAGAGACACGTTTCGCCCTCCCCACTATTCACACAGACACGTTTCCCCCTCCCCACTATTCACAGAGACACGTTTCCCCCTCCCCACTATTCACAGAGACACGTTTCCCCCTCCCCACTATTCACAGAGACACGTTTCCCCCTCCCCACTATTCACGGAGACACGTTTCCCCCTCCCCACTATTCACAGAGACACGTTTCCCCCTCCACACTATTCACACAGACACGTTTCCCCCTCCCCACTATTCACACAGACACGTTTCCCCCTCCCCACTATTCACAGAGACACGTTTCCCCCTCCCCACTATTCAAAGAGACACGTTTCCCCCTCCCCACTATTCACAGAGACACGTTTCCCCCTCCCCACTATTCACAGAGACACGTTTCCCCCTCCCCACTATTCACAGAGACACGTTTCCCCCTCCCCACTATTCACTCAGACACGTTTCCCCCTCCCCACTATTCACAGAGACACGTTTCCCCCTCCCCACTATTCACAGAGACACGTTTCCCCCTCCCCACTATTCACACAGACACGTTTCCCCCTCCCCACTATTCACAGAGACACGTTTCCCCCTCCCCACTATTCACTCAGACACGTTTCCCCCTCCCCACTATTCACAGAGACACGTTTCCCCCTCCCCACTATTCACAGAGACACGTTTCCCCCTCCCCACTATTCACAGAGACACGTTTCCCCCTCCCCACTATTCACAGAGACATGTTTCCCCCTCCCCACTATTCACAGAGACACGTTTCCCCCTCCCCACTATTCACACAGACACGTTTCCCCCTCCCCACTATTCACAGAGACACGTTTCCCCCTCCCCACTATTCACAGAGACACGTTTCCCCCTCCCCACTATTCACAGAGACACGTTTCCCCCTCCCCACTATTCACACAGACACGTTTCCCCCTCCCCACTATTCACAGAGACACATTTCCCCCTCCCCACTATTCACAGAGACACGTTTCCCCCTCCCCACTATTCACAGAGACACATTTCCCCCTCCCCACTATTCACAGAGACACGTTTCCCCCTCCCCACTATTCACAGAGACACGTTTCCCCCTCCCCACTATTCACAGAGACACGTTTCCCCCTCCCCACTATTCACAGAGACACGTTTCCCCCTCCCCACTATTCACAGAGACACGTTTCCCCCACTACACCAATTCACAGAGACACGTTTCCCCCTCACCACTATTCCCACAGACACGTTTCCCCCTCCCCACTATTCACACAGACACGTTTCCCCCTCCCCACTATTCACAGAGACACGTTTCCCCCTCCCCACTATTCACAGGGACACGTTTGCCCCTCCCCACTATTCACAGAGACACGTTTCCCCCTCCCCACTATTCACACAGACACATTTCCCCCTCCCCACTATTCACAGAGACACGTTTCCCCCACTACACCAATTCAAAGAGACACGTTTCCCCCTCCCCACTATTCACAGAGACACGTTTCCCCCACTACACCAATTCAAAGAGACACGTTTCCCCCTCCCCACTATTCACAAAGACACGTTTCCCCCTCCCCACTATTCACAGAGACACGTTTCCCCCTCCCCACTATTCACAGAGACACGTTTCCCCCTCCCCACTATTCACAGAGACACGTTTCCCCCTCCCCACTATTCACAGAGACACGTTTCCCCCTCCCCACTATTCACAGAGACATGTTTCCCCCTCCCCACTATTCATGGAGACACGTTTCCCCCTCCCCACTATTCACAGAGACACGTTTCCCCCTCCCCACTATTCACGGAGACACGTTTCCCCCTCCCCACTATTCACAGAGACACGTTTCCCACTCCCCACTATTCACACAGACACGTTTCCCCCTCCCCACTACTCACACAGACACGTTTCCCCCTCCCCACTATTCCCACAGACACGTTTCCCCCTCCCCACTATTCACACAGACACGTTTCCCCCTCCCCACTATTCACAGAGACACGTTTCCCCCTCCCCACTATTCACACAGACACGTTTCCCCCTCCCCACTATTCACACAGACACGTTTCCCCCTCCCCACTATTCACACAGACACATTTCCCCCTCCCCACTATTCACAGAGACACGTTTCCCCCTCCCCACGATTCACAGAGACACGTTTCCCCCTCCCCACTATTCACACAGACACGTTTCCCCCTCCCCACTATTCACACAGACACGTTTCCCCCTCCCCACTATTCACAGAGACACGTTTCCCCCTCCCCACTATTCACAGAGACACGTTTCCCCCTCCCCACTATTCACACAGACACGTTTCCCCCCTCCCCACTATTCACACAGACACGTTTCCCCCTCCCCACTATTCACAGAGACACGTTTCCCCCTCCCCACTATTCACGGAGACACGTTTCCCCCTCCCCACTATTCACACAGACACGTTTCCCCCTCCCCACTATTCACAGAGACACGTTTCCCCCTCCCCACTATTCACACAGACACGTTTCCCCCTCCCCACTATTCACACAGACACGTTTCCCCCTCCCCACTATTCATAGAGACACGTTTCCCCCTCCCCACTATTCACACAGACACGTTTCCCCCTCCCCACTATTCACAGAGACACGTTTCCCCCTCCCCACTATTCACACAGACACGTTTCCCCCACTGCACCAATTCACAGAGACACGTTTCCCCCTCCCCACTATTCACAGAGACACGTTTCCCCCTCCCCACTATTCACAGAGACACGTTTCCCCCTCCCCACGATTCACAGAGACACGTTTCCCCCTCCCCACTATTCACAGAGACACGTTTCCCCCTCCCCACTATTCACACAGACACGTTTCCCCCTCCCCACTATTCACGGAGACACGTTTCCCCCTCCCCACTATTCACAGAGACACGTTTCCCCCTCCCCACTATTCACGGAGACACGTTTCCCCCTCCCCACTATTCACAGAGACACGTTTCCCCCTCCCCACTATTCACACAGACACGTTTCCCCCTCCCCACTATTCACAGAGACACGTTTCCCCCTCCCCACTATTCACAGAGACACGTTTCCCCCTCCCCACTATTCACAGAGACACGTTTCCCCCTCCCCACTATTCACAGAGACACGTTTCCCCCTCCCCACTATTCACACAGACACGTTTCCCCCTCCCCACTATTCACAGAGACACGTTTCCCCCTCCCCACTATTCACAGAGACACGTTTCCCCCTCCCCACTATTCACACAGACACGTTTCCCCCTCCCCACTATTCACAGAGACACATTTCCCCCTCCCCACTGTTCACAGAGACACGTTTCCCCCTCCACACTATTCACACAGACACGTTTCCCCCTCCCCACCATTCACACAGACACGTTTCCCCCTCCCCACTATTCACAGAGACACGTTTCCCCCTCCCCACTATTCACAGAGACATGTTTCCCCCTCCCCACTATTCACAGAGACACGTTTCCCCCTCCCCACTATTCACAGGGACACGTTTCCCCCTCCCCACTATTCACACAGACACGTTTCCCGCTCCCCACTATTCACAGAGACACGTTTCCCCCTCCCCACTATTCACAGAGACACGTTTCCCGCTCCCCACTATTCACAGAGACACGTTTCCCCCTCCCCACTATTCACAGAGACACGTTTCCCCCTCCCCACGATTCACAGAGACACGTTTCCCCCTCCCCACTATTCACACAGACACGTTTCCCCCTCCCCACTAATCACAGAGACACGTTTCCCCCTCCCCACTATTCACAGAGACACGTTTCCCCCTCCCCACTATTCACACAGACACGTTTCCCGCTCCCCACTATTCACAGAGACACGTTTCCCCCTCCCCACTATTCACAGAGACACGTTTCCCGCTCCCCACTATTCACAGAGACACGTTTCCCCCTCCCCACTATTCACAGAGACACGTTTCCCCCTCCCCACTATTCACAGAGACATGTTTCCCCCTCCCCTCTATACACAGAGACACGTTTCCCCCTCCCCACTATTCACAGAGACACGTTTCCCCCTCCCCACTATTCACACAGACACGTTTCCCCCTCCCCACTATTCACACAGACACGTTTCCCCCTCCCCACTATTCACACAGACACGTTTCCCCCTCCCCACTATTCACAGAGACACGTTTCCCCCTCCCCACTATTCACAGAGACACGTTTCCCCCTCCCCACTATTCACACAGACACGTTTCCCCCTCCCCACTATTCACACAGACACGTTTCCCCCTCCCCACTATTCACAGAGACACGTTTCCCCCTCCCCACTATTCACACAGACACGTTTCCCCCTCCCCACTATTCACAGAGACACGTTTCCCCCTCCCCACTATTCACACAGACACGTTTCCCCCTCCCCACTATTCACAGAGACACGTTTCCCCCTTCCCACTATTCACAGAGACACGTTTCCCCCTCCCCACTATTCACAGAGACACGTTTCCCCCTCCCCACTATTCACAGAGACACGTTTCCCCCTCCCCACTATTCAAACAGAGACACGTTTCCCCCTCCCCTCTATTCACAGAGACACGTTTCCCCCTCCCCACTATTCACACAGACACGTTTCCCCCTCCCCACTATTCAAACAGAGACACGTTTCCCCCTCCCCACTATTCACACAGACACGTTTCCCCCTCTCCACTATTCACAGAGACACGTTTCCCCCTCCCCACTATTCACAGAGACACGTTTCCCCCTCCCCACTATTCACAGAGACACGTTTCCCCCTCCCCACTATTCACAGAGACACGTTTCCCCCTCCCCACTATTCACGGAGACACGTTTCCCCCTCCCCACTATTCACAGAGACACGTTTCCCCCTCCCCAGTATTCACACAGACACGTTTCCCCCACGACACCAATTCACAGAGACACGTTTCCCCCTCCCCACTATTCACAGAGACACGTTTCCCCCTCCCCACTATTCACAGAGACACGTTTCCCCCTCCCCACTATTCACACAGACACGTTTCCCCCTCCCCACTATTCACAGAGACACGTTTCCCCCTCCCCACTATTCACGGAGACACGTTTCCCCCTCCCCACTATTCACAGAGACACGTTTCCCCCTCCCCAGTATTCACACAGACACGTTTCCCCCACGACACCAATTCACAGAGACACGTTTCCCCCTCCCCACTATTCACAGAGACACGTTTCCCCCTCCCCACTATTCACAGAGACACGTTTCCCCCTCCCCACTATTCACACAGACACGTTTCCCCCTCCCCACTATTCACAGAGACACGTTTCCCCCTCCCCACTATTCACAGAGTCACGTTTCCCCCTTCCCACTATTCACAGAGACACGTTTCCCCCTCCCCAGTATTCACGGAGACACGTTTCCCCCTCCCCACTATTCACAGAGACATGTTTCCCCCTCCCCACTATTCACACAGACACGTTTCCCCCTCCCCACTATTCACACAGACACGTTTCCCCCTCCCCACTATTCACGGAGACACGTTTCCCCCTCCCCACTATTCACAGAGACACGTTTCCCCCTCCCCACTATTCACAGAGGCACGTTTCCCCCTCCCCACTATTCACAGAGACACGTTTCCCCCTCCCCACTATTCACAGAGACACGTTTCCCCCTCCCCACTATTCACAGAGACACGTTTCCCCCTCCCCAGTATTCACGGAGACACGTTTCCCCCTCCCCACTATTCACAGAGACATGTTTCCCCCTCCCCACTATTCACACAGACACGTTTCCCCCTCCCCACTATTCACGGAGACACGTTTCCCCCTCCCCACTATTCACAGAGACACGTTTCCCCCTCCCCACTATTCACAGAGACACGTTTCCCCCTTCCCACGATTCACAGAGACACGTTTCCCCCTCCCCACTATTCACAGAGACACGTTTCCCCCTCCCCACTATTCACACAGACACGTTTCCCCCTCCCCACTATTCAAAGAGACACGTTTCCCCCTCCCCACTGTTCACACAGACACGTTTCCCTCTCCCCACTATTCACACAGACACGTTTCCCCCTCCCCACTATTCACACAGACACGTTTCCCCCTCCCCACTATTCACAGAGACACGTTTCCCCCTCCCCACTATTCACAGAGACACGTTTCCCCCTCCCCACTATTCACAGAGACACGTTTCCCCCTCCCCACTATTCACAGAGACACGTTTCCCCCTCCCCACTATTCACACAGACACGTTTCCCCCTCCCCACTATTCACAGAGACACGTTTCCCCCTCCCCACTATTCAAAGAGACACGTTTCCCCCTCCCCACTATTCACACAGACACGTTTCCCCCTCCCCACTATTCACACAGACACGTTTCCCCCTCCCCACTATTCACACAGACACGTTTCCCCCTCCCCACTATTCACAGAGACACGTTTCCCCCTCCCCACTATTCACACAGACACGTTTCCCCCTCCCCACTATTCACACAGACACGTTTCCCCCCTCCCCACTATTCACACAGACACGTTTCCCCCTCCCCACTATTCACACAGACACGTTTCCCCCTCCCCACTATTCACAGAGACACGTTTCCCCCTCCCCACTATTCACACAGACACGTTTCCCCCTCCCCACGATTCACACAGACACGTTTGCCCCTCCCCACGATTCACACAGACACGTTTCCCCCTCCCCACTATTCACAGAGACACGTTTCCCCCTCCCCACTATTCACACAGACACGTTTCCCCCTCCCCACTATTCACAGAGACACGTTTCCCCCTCCCCACTATTCACACAGACACGTTTCCCCCTCCCCACTATTCACAGAGACACGTTTCCCCCTCCCCACTATTCACAGAGACACGCTTCCCCCTCCCCACTATTCACACAGACACGTTTCCCCCTCCCCACTATTCACGGAGACACGTTTCCCCCTCCCCACTATTCACAGAGACATGTTTCCCCCTCCCCACTATTCACAGAGACACGTTTCCCCCTCCCCACTATTCACAGAGACACGTTTCCCCCTCCCCACTATTCACACAGACATGTTTCCCCCTCCCCACTATTCACACAGACACGTTTCCCCCTCCCCACTATTCACACAGACACGTTTCCCCCTCCCCACTATTCACAGAGACACGTTTCCCCCTCCCCACTATTCACAGAGACACGTTTCCCCCTCCGCACTATTCACACAGACACGTTTCCCCCTCCCCACTATTCACAGAGACACGTTTCCCCCTCCCCACTATTCACAGAGACACGTTTCCCCCTCCCCACTATTCACAGAGACACGTTTCCCCCTCCCCACTATTCACACAGACACGTTTCCCCCTCCCCACTATTCACACAGACATGTTTCCCCCTCCCCACTATTCACAGAGACACGTTTCCCCCTCCCCACTATTCACGGAGACACGTTTCCCCCTCCCCACTATTCACAGAGACACGTTTCCCCCTCCCCACTATTCACAGAGACACGTTTCCCCCTCCCCACTATTCACAGAGACACGTTTCCCCCTCCCCACTAATCACAGAGACACGTTTCCCCCTCCCCACTATTCACAGAGACACGTTTCCCCCTCCCCACTATTCACAGAGACACGTTTCCCCCTCCCCACTATTCACACAGACACGTTTCCCCCTCCCCACTATTCACAGAGACACGTTTCCCCCTCCCCAGTATTCACAGAGACACGTTTCCCCCTCCCCACTATTCACAGAGACACGTTTCCCCCTCCCCACTATTCACAGAGACACGTTTCCCCCTCCCCAGTATTCACAGAGACACGTTTCCCCCTCCCCACTATTCACGGAGACACGTTTCCCCCTCCCCACTATTCACAGAGACACGTTTCCCCCTCCCCACTATTCACACAGACACGTTTCCCCCTCCCCAGTATTCACAGAGACACGTTTCCCCCACTACACCAATTCACAGAGACACGTTTCCCCCTCCCCACTATTCACAGAGACACGTTTCCCCCTCCCCACTATTCACAGAGACACGTTTCCCCCTCCCCACTATTCACACAGACACGTTTCCCCCTCCCCACTATTCACACAGACACGTTTCCCCCTCCCCACTATTCACACAGACACGTTTCCCCCTCCCCACTATTCACACAGACACGTTTCCCCCTCCCCACTATTCACTCAGACACGTTTCCCCCTCCCCACTATTCACAGAGACACGTTTCCCCCTCCCCACTATTCACAGAGACACGTTTCCCCCTCCCCACTATTCACAGAGACACGTTTCCCCCTCCCCACTATTCACAGAGACACGTTTCCCCCTCCCCACTATTCACAGAGACACGTTTCCCCCTCCCCACTATTCACAGAGACACGTTTCCCCCTCCCCACTATTCACAGAGACACGTTTCCCCCTCCCCTCTATTCACAGAGACACGTTTCCCCCTCCCCACTATTCACAGAGACACGTTTCCCCCTCCCCACTATTCACACAGACACGTTTCCCCCTCCCCACTATTCACAGAGACACGTTTCCCCCTCCCCACTATTCACACAGACACATTTCCCCCTCCCCACTATTCACAGAGACACGTTTCCCCCTCCACACTATTCACACAGACACATTTCCCCCTCCCCACTATTCACAGAGACACGTTTCCCCCTCCACACTATTCACACAGACACATTTCCCCCTCCCCACTATTCACAGAGACACGTTTCCCCCTCCCCACTATTCACAGAGACACGTTTCCCCCTCCCCACTATTCACACAGACACGTTTCCCCCTCCCCGCTATTCACACAGACACGTTTCCCCCTCCCCACTATTCACAGAGACACGTTTCCCCCTCCCCACTATTCACAGAGACACGTTTCCCCCTCCCCACTATTCACACAGACACGTTTCCACCTCCCCACTATTCACAGAGACACGTTTCCCCCTCCCCACTATTCACACAGACACGTTTCCCCCTCCCCACTATTCACAGAGACACGTTTCCCCCTCCCCACGATTCACACAGACACGCTTCCCCCTCCCCACTATTCACACAGACACGTTTCCCCCTCCCCACTATTCCCACAGACACGTTACCCCCTCCCCACTATTCACAGAGACACGTTTCCCCCTCCCCACTATTCACAGAGACACGTTTCCCCCTCCCCACTATTCACAGAGACACGTTTCCCCCTCCCCACTATTCCCACAGACACGTTACCCCCTCCCCACTATTCACAGAGACACGTTTCCCCCTCCCCACTATTCACAGAGATACGTTACCCCCTCCCCACTATTCACAGAGACACGTTTCCCCCTCCCCACTATTCACAGAGACACGTTTCCCCCTCCCCAGTATTCACAGAGACACGTTTCCCCCTCCCCACTATTCACACAGACACGTTTCCCCCTCCCCACTATTCACACAGACACGTTTCCCCCTCCCCACTATTCACACAGACACGTTTCCCCCTCCCCACTATTCACAGAGACACGTTTCCCCCTCCCCACTATTCACACAGACACGTTTCCCCCTCCCCACTATTCACACAGACACGTTTCCCCCTCCCCACTATTCACACAGACACGTTTCCCCCTCCCCACTATTCACGGAGACACGTTTCCCCCTCCCCACTGTTCACAGAGACACGTTTCCCCCTCCCCACTGTTCACAGAGACACGTTTCCCCCTCCCCACTATTCACAGAGACACGTTTCCCCCTCCCCACTATTCACACAGACACGTTTCCCCCTCCCCACTATTCACAGAGACACGTTTCCCCCTCCCCACTATTCACAGAGACACGTTTCCCCCTCTCCACTATTCACAGAGACACGTTTCCCCCTCCCCACTATTCTCAGAGACACGTTTCCCCCTCCCCACTATTCACAGAGACACATTTCCCCCTCCCCACTATTCACACAGACACGTTTCCCCCTCCCCACTATTCACAGAGACACGTTTCCCCCTCCCCACTATTCACAGAGACACGTTTCCCCCTCCCCACTATTCACAGAGACACGTTTCCCCCGCTACACCAACTCATCGAGACACGTTACCCCCTCCCCACTATTCACAGAGGCACGTTTCCCCCTCCCCACTATTCACAGAGACACGTTTCCCCCTCCCCACTATTCACAGAGACACGTTTCCCCCTCCCCACTATTCACAGAGACACGTTTCCCCCTCCCCACTATTCACAAAGACACGTTTCCCCCTCCCCACTATTCACACAGACACGTTTCCCCCTCCCCACTATTCACAGAGACACGTTTCCCCCTCCCCACTATTCACACAGACACGTTTCCCCCTCCCCACGATTCACACAGACACGTTTCCCCCTCCCCACGATTCACACAGACACGTTTCCCCCTCCCCACTATTCACAGAGACACGTTTCCCCCTCCCCACTATTCACAGAGACACGTTTCCCCCTCCCCACTATTCACACAGACACGTTTCCCCCTCCCCACTATTCACAGAGACACGTTTCCCCCTCCCCACTATTCACACAGACACGTTTCCCCCTCCCCACTATTCACAGAGACACGTTTCCCCCTCCCCACTATTCACAGAGACACGCTTCCCCCTCCCCACTATTCACACAGACACGTTTCCCCCTCCCCACTATTCACGGAGACACGTTTCCCCCTCCCCACTATTCACAGAGACATGTTTCCCCCTCCCCACTATTCACAGAGACACGTTTCCCCCTCCCCACTATTCACAGAGACACGTTTCCCCCTCCCCACTATTCACACAGACATGTTTCCCCCTCCCCACTATTCACACAGACACGTTTCCCCCTCCCCACTATTCACACAGACACGTTTCCCCCTCCCCACTATTCACAGAGACACGTTTCCCCCTCCCCACTATTCACAGAGACACGTTTCCCCCTCCGCACTATTCACACAGACACGTTTCCCCCTCCCCACTATTCACAGAGACACGTTTCCCCCTCCCCACTATTCACAGAGACACGTTTCCCCCTCCCCACTATTCACAGAGACACGTTTCCCCCTCCCCACTATTCACACAGACACGTTTCCCCCTCCCCACTATTCACACAGACATGTTTCCCCCTCCCCACTATTCACAGAGACACGTTTCCCCCTCCCCACTATTCACGGAGACACGTTTCCCCCTCCCCACTATTCACAGAGACACGTTTCCCCCTCCCCACTATTCACAGAGACACGTTTCCCCCTCCCCACTATTCACAGAGACACGTTTCCCCCTCCCCACTAATCACAGAGACACGTTTCCCCCTCCCCACTATTCACAGAGACACGTTTCCCCCTCCCCACTATTCACAGAGACACGTTTCCCCCTCCCCACTATTCACACAGACACGTTTCCCCCTCCCCACTATTCACAGAGACACGTTTCCCCCTCCCCAGTATTCACAGAGACACGTTTCCCCCTCCCCACTATTCACAGAGACACGTTTCCCCCTCCCCACTATTCACACAGACACGTTTCCCCCTCCCCAGTATTCACAGAGACACGTTTCCCCCTCCCCACTATTCACGGAGACACGTTTCCCCCTCCCCACTATTCACAGAGACACGTTTCCCCCTCCCCACTATTCACACAGACACGTTTCCCCCTCCCCACTATTCACACAGACACGTTTCCCCCTCCCCACTATTCACACAGACACGTTTCCCCCTCCCCACTATTCACACAGACACGTTTCCCCCTCCCCACTATTCACAGAGACACGTTTCCCCCTCCCCAGTATTCACAGAGACACGTTTCCCCCTCCCCACTATTCACAGAGACACGTTTCCCCCTCCCCACTATTCACAGAGACACGTTTCCCCCTCCCCACTATTCACAGAGACACGTTTCCCCCACTACACCAATTCACAGAGACACGTTTCCCCCTCCCCACTATTCACAGAGACACGTTTCCCCCTCCCCACTATTCACAGAGACACGTTTCCCCCTCCCCACTATTCACACAGACACGTTTCCCCCTCCCCACTATTCACACAGACACGTTTCCCCCTCCCCACTATTCACACAGACACGTTTCCCCCTCCCCACTATTCACACAGACACGTTTCCCCCTCCCCACTATTCACTCAGACACGTTTCCCCCTCCCCACTATTCACAGAGACACGTTTCCCCCTCCCCACTATTCACAGAGACACGTTTCCCCCTCCCCACTATTCACAGAGACACGTTTCCCCCTCCCCACTATTCACAGAGACACGTTTCCCCCTCCCCACTATTCACAGAGACACGTTTCCCCCTCCCTACTATTCACAGAGACACGTTTCCCCCTCCCCACTATTCACAGAGACACGTTTCCCCCTCCCCTCTATTCACAGAGACACGTTTCCCCCTCCCCACTATTCACAGAGACACGTTTCCCCCTCCCCACTATTCACACAGACACGTTTCCCCCTCCCCACTATTCACAGAGACACGTTTCCCCCTCCCCACTATTCACACAGACACATTTCCCCCTCCCCACTATTCACAGAGACACGTTTCCCCCTCCACACTATTCACACAGACACATTTCCCCCTCCCCACTATTCACAGAGACACGTTTCCCCCTCCACACTATTCACACAGACACATTTCCCCCTCCCCACTATTCACAGAGACACGTTTCCCCCTCCCCACTATTCACAGAGACACGTTTCCCCCTCCCCACTATTCACACAGACACGTTTCCCCCTCCCCGCTATTCACACAGACACGTTTCCCCCTCCCCACTATTCACAGAGACACGTTTCCCCCTCCCCACTATTCACAGAGACACGTTTCCCCCTCCCCACTATTCACACAGACACGTTTCCACCTCCCCACTATTCACAGAGACACGTTTCCCCCTCCCCACTATTCACAGAGACACGTTTCCCCCTCCCCACGATTCACACAGACACGCTTCCCCCTCCCCACTATTCACACAGACACGTTTCCCCCTCCCCACTATTCCCACAGACACGTTACCCCCTCCCCACTATTCACAGAGACACGTTTCCCCCTCCCCACTATTCACAGAGACACGTTTCCCCCTCCCCACTATTCACAGAGACACGTTTCCCCCTCCCCACTATTCCCACAGACACGTTACCCCCTCCCCACTATTCACAGAGACACGTTTCCCCCTCCCCACTATTCACAGAGATACGTTTCCCCCTCCCCACTATTCACAGAGACACGTTTCCCCCTCCCCACTATTCACAGAGACACGTTTCCCCCTCCCCAGTATTCACAGAGACACGTTTCCCCCTCCCCACTATTCACACAGACACGTTTCCCCCTCCCCACTATTCACACAGACACGTTTCCCCCTCCCCACTATTCACACAGACACGTTTCCCCCTCCCCACTATTCACAGAGACACGTTTCCCCCTCCACACTATTCACACAGACACGTTTCCCCCTCCCCACTATTCACGGAGACACGTTTCCCCCTCCCCACTGTTCACAGAGACACGTTTCCCCCTCCCCACTGTTCACAGAGACACGTTTCCCCCTCCCCACTATTCACAGAGACACGTTTCCCCCTCCCCACTATTCACACAGACACGTTTCCCCCTCCCCACTATTCACAGAGACACGTTTCCCCCTCCCCACTATTCACAGAGACACGTTTCCCCCTCTCCACTATTCACAGAGACACGTTTCCCCCTCCCCACTATTCTCAGAGACACGTTTCCCCCTCCCCACTATTCACAGAGACACATTTCCCCCTCCCCACTATTCACACAGACACGTTTCCCCCTCCCCACTATTCACAGAGACACGTTTCCCCCTCCCCACTATTCACAGAGACACGTTTCCCCCTCCCCACTATTCACAGAGACACGTTTCCCCCTCCCCACTATTCACAGAGACACGTTTCCCCCTCCCCACTATTCACAGAGACACGTTTCCCCCTCCCCACTATTCACAAAGACACGTTTCCCCCTCCCCACTATTCACAGAGACACGTTTCCCCCTCCCCACTATTCACAGAGACACGTTTCCCCCTCCCCACTATTCACAGAGACACGTTTCCCCCTCCCCACTATTCACAAAGACACGTTTCACCCTCCCCACTATTCACAGAGACACGTTTCCCTCTCCCCACTATTCACAGAGACACGTTTCCCCCTCCCCACTATTCACAGAGACACGTTTCCCCCTCCCCACTATTCACACAGACACGTTTCCCCCTCCCCACTATTCACGGAGACACGTTTCCCCCTCCCCACTATTCACAGAGACACGTTTCCCCCTCCCCACTATTCACAGAGACACGTTTCCCCCTCCCCACTATTCACAGAGACATGTTTCCCCCTCCCCACTATTCACAGAGACACGTTTCCCCCTCCCCACTATTCACGGAGACACGTTTCCCCCTCCCCACTATTCACAGAGACACGTTTCCCCCTCCCCAGTATTCACAGAGACACGTTTCCCCCTCCCCACTATTCACGGAGACACGTTTCCCCCTCCCCACTATTCACAGAGACACGTTTCCCCCTCCCCACTATTCACAGAGACACGTTTCCCCCACTACACCAATTCACAGAGACACGTTTCCCCCTCCCCACTATTCACAGAGACACGTTTCCCCCTCCCCACTATTCACAGAGACACGTTTCCCCCTCCCCACTATTCACACAGACACGTTTCCCCCTCCCCACTATTCACACAGACACGTTTCCCCCTCCCCACTATTCACAGAGACACGTTTCCCCCTCCCCACTATTCACAGAGACACGTTTCCCCCTCCCCACTATTCACAGAGGCACGTTTCCCCCTCCCCACTATTCACAGAGACACGTTTCCCCCGCTACAACAATTCATCGAGACACGTTTCCCCCTCCCCACTATTCACAGAGACACGTTTCCCCCTCCCCACTATTCACACAGACACGTTTCCCCCTCCCCACTATTCACACAGACACGTTTCCCCCTCCCCACTATTCACAGAGACACGTTTCCCCCTCCCCACTATTCACACAGACACGTTTCCCCCTCCCCACTATTCACAGAGACACGTTTCCCCCTCCCCACTATTCACAGAGACACGTTTCCCCCTCCCCACTATTCACACAGACACGTTTCCCCCTCCCCACTATTCACAGAGACACGTTTCCCCCTCCCCACTATTCACAGAGACACGTTTCCCCCTCCCCACTATTCACAGAGACACGTTTCCCCCTCCCCACTATTCACACAGACACGTTTCCCCCTCCCCACTATTCACGGAGACACGTTTCCCCCTCCCCACTATTCACAGAGACACGTTTCCCCCTCCCCACTATTCAAAGAGACACGTTTCCCCCTCCCCACTATTCACACAGACACGTTTCCCCCTCCCCACTATTCACACAGACACGTTTCCCCCACTACACCAATTCACAGAGACACGTTTCCCCCTCCCCACTATTCACAGAGACACATTTCCCCCTCCCCACTGTTCAGACAGACACGTTTCCCCCTCCCCACTATTCACACAGACATGTTTCCCCCTCCCCACTATTCACGGAGACACGTTTCCCCCTCCCCACTATTCACAGAGACACGTTTCCCCCTCCCCACTATTCACAGAGACACGTTTCCCCCTCCCCACTATTCACACAGACACGTTTCCCCCTCCCCACTATTCACACAGACACGTTTCCCCCTCCCCACTATTCACACAGACACGTTTCCCCCTCCCCACTATTCACAGAGACACGTTTCCCCCTCCCCACTATTCACACAGACACGTTTCCCCCTCCCCACGATTCACTGAGATACGTTTCCCCCTCCCCACTATTCACAGAGACACGTTTCCCCCTCCCCACTATTCACAGAGACACGTTTCCCCCTCCCCACTATTCACACAGACACGTTTCCCCCTCCCCACGATTCACAGAGACACGTTTCCCACTCCCCACTATTCACACAGACACGTTTCCCCCTCCCCACTATTCACACAGACACGTTTCCCCCTCCCCACTATTCACGGAGACACGTTTCCCCCTCCCCACTATTCACAGAGACACGTTTCCCCCTCCCCACTATTCACAGAGACATGTTTCCCCCTCCCCACTATTCACAGAGACACGTTTCCCCCTCCCCACAATTCACAGAGACACGTTTCCCCCTCCCCACTATTCACACAGACACGTTTCCCCCTCCCCACTATTCACACAGACACGTTTCCCGCTCCCGACTATTCACAGAGACACGTTTCCCCCTCCCCACTATTCACACAGACACGTTTCCCCCTCCCCACTATTCACAGAGACACGTTTCCCCCTCCCCACTATTCACAGAGACACGTTTCCCCCTCCACACTATTCACACAGACACGTTTCCCCCTCCCCACTGTTCACAGAGACACGTTTCCCCCTCCCCACTATTCACAGAGACACGTTTCCCCCTCCCCACTATTCACACAGACACGTTTCCCCCTCCCCACTATTCACAGAGACACGTTTCCCCCTCCCCACTATTCACACAGACACGTTTCCCCCTCCCCACTATTCACACAGACACGTTTCCCCCTCCCCACTATTCACAGAGACACGTTTCCCCCTCCCCACTATTCACAGAGACACATTTCCCCCTCCCCACTATTCACACAGACACGTTTCCCCCTCCCCACTATTCACAAAGACACGTTTCCCCCTCCCCACTATTCACACAGACACGTTTCCCCCTCCCCACTATTCACAGAGACACGTTTCCCCCTCCCCACTATTCACACAGACACGTTTCCCCCTCCCCTCTATTCACAGAGACACGTTTCCCCCTCCCCACTATTCACAGAGACACGTTTCCCCCTTCCCACTATTCACAGAGACACGTTTCCCCCTCCCCACTATTCACAGAGACACGTTTCCCCCGCCCCACTATTCACAGAGACACGTTTCCCCCTCCCCACTATTCACACAGACACGTTTCCCCCTCCCCACTATTCACAGAGACACGTTTCCCCCTCCCCACTATTCACACAGACACGTTTCCCCCTCCCCACTATTCACACAGACACGTTTCCCCCTCCCCACTATTCACAGAGACACGTTTCCCCCTCCCCACTATTCACAGAGACACATTTCCCCCTCCCCACTATTCACACAGACACGTTTCCCCCTCCCCACTATTCACAAAGACACGTTTCCCCCTACCCACTATTCACACAGACACGTTTCCCCCTCCCCACTATTCACAGAGACACGTTTCCCCCTCCCCACTATTCACACAGACACGTTTCCCCCTCCCCACTATTCACAGGGACACGTTTCCCCCTCCCCACTATTCACAGAGACACGTTTCCCCCTCCCCACTATTCACAGAGACACGTTTCCCCCTTCCCACTATTCACAGAGACACGTTTCCCCCTCCCCACTATTCACAGAGACACGTTTCCCCCGCCCCACTATTCACAGAGACACGTTTCCCCCTCCCCACTATTCACAGAGACACGTTTCCCCCTCCCCACTATTCACGGAGACACGTTTCCCCCTCCCCACTATTCACGGAGACACGTTTCCCCCTCCCCACTATTCAAACAGACACGTTTCCCCCTCCCCACTATTCACACAGACACGTTTCCCCCTCCCCACTATTCACGGAGACACGTTTCCCCCTCCCCACTATTCACAGAGACACGTTTCCCCCTCCCCACTATTCACAGAGACACGTTTCCCCCTCCCCACTATTCACAGAGACACGTTTCCCCCTCCCCAGTATTCAAACAGACACGTTTCCCCCTCCCCACTATTCACAGAGACACGTTTACCCCTCCCCACTATTCAAACAGACACGTTTCCCCCTCCCCACTATTCAAACAGACACGTTTCCCCCTCCCCACTATTCACACAGACACGTTTCCCCCTCCCCACTATTCAAACAGACACGTTTCCCCCTCCCCACTATTCACAGAGACACGTTTCCCCCTCCCCACTATTCACGGAGACACGTTTCCCCCTCCCCACTATTCACAGAGACACGTTTCCCCCTCCCCACTATTCACAGAGACACGTTTCCCCCTCCCCACTATTCACAGAGACACGTTTCCCCCTCCCCACTATTCACACAGACACGTTTCCCCCTCCCCACTATTCACACAGACACGTTTCCCCCTCCCCACTATTCACAGAGACACGTTTCCCCCTCCCCACTCTTCACACAGACATGTTTCCCCCTCCCCACTATTCACACAGACACGTTTCCCCCTCCCCACTATTCACACAGACACGTTTCCCCCTCCCCACTATTCACACAGACACGTTTCCCCCTCCCCACTATTCACACAGACACGTTTCCCCCTCCCCACTATTCAGAGAGACACGTTTCCCCCTCCCCACTATTCACACAGACACGTTTCCCCCTCCCCACTATTCACACAGACACGTTTCCCCCTCCCCACTATTCACAGAGACACGTTTCCCCCTCCCCACTATTCACAGAGACACGTTTCCCCCTCCCCACTATTCACAGAGACACGTTTCCCCCTCCCCACTATTCACAGAGACACGTTTCCCCCTCCCCACTATTCACAGAGACACGTTTCCCCCTCCCCACTATTCACACAGACACGTTTCCCCCTCCCCACTATTCACACAGACACGTTTCCCCCTCCCCACTATTCACACAGACACGTTTCCCCCTCCCCACTATTCACAGAGACACGTTTCCCCCTCCCCACTATTCACAGAGACACGTTTCCCCCTCCCCACTATTCACAAAGACACGTTTCCCCCACTACACCAATTCACAGAGACACGTTTCCCCCTCCCCACTATTCACAGAGACACGTTTCCCCCTCCCCACTATTCACAGAGACACGTTTCCCCCGCTACACCAATTCACAGAGACACGTTTCCCCCTCCCCACTATTCACAGAGACACGTTTCCCCCTCCCCACTATTCACAGAGACACGTTTCCCCCTCCCCACTATTCACACAGACACGTTTCCCCCTCCCCACTATTCACACAGACACGTTTCCCCCTCCCCACTATTCACAGAGACACGTTTCCCCCTCCCCACTATTCACAGAGACACGTTTCCCCCTCCCCACTATTCACACAGACACGTTTCCCCCTCCCCACTATTCACAGAGACACGTTTCCCCCTCCCCACTATTCACAGAGACACGTTTCCCCCTCCCCACTATTCACACAGACACGTTTCCCCCTCCCCACTATTCACAGAGACACGTTTCCCCCACTACACCAATTCACAGAGACACGTTTCCCCCTCCCCTCTATTCACAGAGACACGTTTCCCCCTCCCCACTATTCACAGAGACACGTTTCCCCCTCCCCTCTATTCACAGAGACACGTTTCCCCCTCCCCACTATTCACAGAGACACGTTTCCCCCTCCCCACTATTCACAGAGACACGTTTCCCCCTCCCCACTATTCACAGAGACACGTTTCCCCCTCCCCACTATTCACAGAGACACGTTTCCCCCTCCCCACTATTCACAGAGACACGTTTCCCCCTCCCCACTATTCACAGAGACACGTTTCCCCCTCCCCACTATTCACGGAGACACGTTTCCCCCTCCCCACTATTCACGGAGACACGTTTCCCCCTCCCCACTATTCACAGAGACACGTTTCACCCTCCCCACTATTCACACAGACACGTTTCCCCCTCCCCACTATTCAAACAGACACGTTTCCCCCTCCCCACTATTCACACAGACACGTTTCCCCCTCCCCACTGTTCACGGAGACACGTTTCCCCCTCCCCACTATTCAAACAGACACGTTTCCCCCTCCGCACTATTCACAGAGACACGTTTCCCCCTCCCCACTATTCACGGAGACACGTTTCCCCCTCCCCACTATTCACACAGACACGTTTCCCCCTCCCCACTATTCACAGAGACACGTTTCCCCCTCCCCAGTATTCACACAGACACGTTTCCCCCTCCCCACTATTCACACAGACACGTTTCCCCCTCCCCACTATTCACGGAGACACGTTTCCCCCTCCCCACTATTCACAGAGACACGTTTCCCCCTCCCCACTATTCACAGAGACACGTTTCCCCCTCCCCACTATTCACAGAGACACGTTTCCCCCTCCCCACTATTCACACAGACACGTTTCCCCCTCCCCACTATTCACACAGACACGTTTCCCCCTCCCCACTATTCACACAGACACGTTTCCCCCTCCCCACTATTCACAGAGACACGTTTCCCCCTCCCCACTATTCACAGAGACACGTTTCCCCCTCCCCACTATTCACACAGACACGTTTCCCCCTCCCCACTATTCACACAGACACGTTTCCCCCTCCCCACTATTCACAGAGACACGTTTCCCCCTCCCCACTATTCACACAGACACGTTTCCCCCGCTACACCAATTCACAGAGACACGTTTCCCCCTCCCCACTATTCACACAGACACGTTTCCCCCTCCCCACTATTCACAGAGACACGTTTCCCCCTCCCCACTATTCACAGAGACACGTTTCCCCCTCCCCACTATTCACAGAGACACGTTTCCCCCTCCCCACTATTCACAAAGACACGTTTCCCCCACTGCACCAATTCACAGAGACACGTTTCCCCCTCCCCACTATTCACAGAGACACGTTTCCCCCTCCCCACTATTCACAGAGACACGTTTCCCCCTCCCCACTATTCACAGAGACACGTTTCCCCCTCCCCACTATTCACACAGACACGTTTCCCCCTCCCCACTATTCACAGAGACACGTTTCCCCCTCCCCACTATTCACAGAGACACGTTTCCCCCTCCCCACTATTCACACAGACACGTTTCCCCCTCCCCACTATTCACACAGACACGTTTCCCCCTCCCCACTATTCACAGAGACACGTTTCCCCCTCCCCACTATTCACACAGACACGTTTCCCCCTCCCCACTATTCACAGAGACACGTTTCCCCCTCCCCACTATTCACAGAGAAACGTTTCCCCCTCCCCACTATTCACACAGACACGTTTCCCCCTCCGCACTATTCACAGAGACACGTTTCCCCCTCCCCACTATTCACAGAGACACGTTTCCCCCTCCCCACTATTCACAGAGACACGTTTCCCCCTCCCCACTATTCACAGAGACACGTTTCCCCCTCCCCACTATTCACAGAGACACGTTTCCCCCTCCCCACTATTCACAGAGACACGTTTCCCCCTTCCCACTATTCACAGAGACACGTTTCCCCCTCCCCACTATTCACAGAGACACGTTTCCCCCTCCCCACTATTCACAGAGACACGTTTCCCCCTCCCCACTATTCACAGAGACACGTTTCCCCCTCCCCACTATTCACACAGACACGTTTCCTGCTCCCCACTATTCACGGAGACACGTTTCCCCCTCCCCACTATTCAAACAGACACGTTTCCCCCTCCCCACTATTCACAGAGACACGTTTCCCCCTCCCCACTATTCACAGAGACACGTTTCCCCCTCCCCACTATTCACAGAGACACATTTCCCCCTCCCCACTATTCACAGAGAGACGTTTCCCCCTCCCCACTATTCACGGAGACACGTATCCCCCTCCCCACTATTCACAGAGACACGTTTCCCCCTCCCCACTATTCACAGAGACACGTTTCCCCCTCCCCACTATTCACAGAGACACGTTTCCCCCTCCCCACTATTCACAGAGACACGTTTCCCCCTCCCCACTATTCACGGAGACACGTTTCCCCCTCCCCACTATTCACGGAGACACGTTTCCCCCTCCCCACTATTCAAACAGACACGTTTCCCCCTCCCCACTATTCACACAGACACGTTTCCCCCTCCCCACTGTTCACGGAGACACGTTTCCCCCTCCCCACTATTCAAACAGACACGTTTCCCCCTCCCCACTATTCACAGAGACACGTTTCCCCCTCCCCACTATTCACGGAGACACGTTTCCCCCCTCCCCACTCTTCACAGAGACACGTTTCCCCCTCCCCAGTATTCACACAGACACGTTTCCCCCACTACACCAATTCACAGAGACACGTTTCCCCCTCCCCACTATTCACACAGACACGTTTCCCCCTCCCCACTATTCACACAGACACGTTTCCCCCTCCCCACTATTCACACAGACACGTTTCCCCCACTACACCAATTCACAGAGACACGTTTCCCCCTCCCCACTATTCACAGAGACACGTTTCCCCCTCCCCACTATTCACAGAGACACGTTTCCCCCTCCCCACTATTCACAGAGACACGTTTCCCCCTCCCCACTATTCACACAGACACGTTTCCCCCTCCCCACTATTCACACAGACACGTTTCCCCCTCCCCACTATTCACAGAGACACGTTTCCCCCTCCCCACTATTCACAGAGACACGTTTCCCCCTCCCCACTATTCACACAGACACGTTTCCCCCTCCCCACTATTCACACAGACACGTTTCCCCCGCTACACCAATTCACAGAGACACGTTTCCCCCTCCCCACTATTGACAGAGACACGTTTCCCCCTCCCCACTATTCACAGAGACACGTTTCCCCCTCCCCACTATTCACAGAGACACGTTTCCCCCTCCCCACTATTCACAGAGACACGTTTCCCCCTCCCCACTATTCACAAAGACACGTTTCCCCCACTACACCAATTCACAGAGACACGTTTCCCCCTCCCCACTATTCACAGAGACACGTTTCCCCCTCCCCACTATTCACAGAGACACGTTTCCCCCTCCCCACTATTCACAGAGACACGTTTCCCCCTCCCCACTATTCACAGAGACACGTTTCCCCCTCCCCACTATTCACAGAGACACGTTTCCCCCTCCCCACTATTCACAGAGACACGTTTCCCCCTCCCCACTATTCACACAGACACGTTTCCCCCTCCCCACTATTCACAGAGACACGTTTCCCCCTCCCCACTATTCACAGAGACACGTTTCCCCCTCCCCACTATTCACAGAGACACGTTTCCCCCTCCCCACTATTCACAGAGACACGTTTCCCCCTCCCCACTATTCACAGAGACACGTTTCCCCCTCCCCACTATTCACAGAGACACGTTTCCCCCTCCCCACTATTCACAGAGACACGTTTCCCCCTCCCCACTATTCACACAGACACGTTTCCCCCTCCCCACTATTCACAGAGACACGTTTCCCCCTCCCCACTATTCACAGAGACACGTTTCCCCCTCCCCACTATTCACAGAGACACGTTTCCCCCTCCCCACTATTCACAGAGACACGTTTCCCCCTCCCCACTATTCACACAGACACGTTTCCTGCTCCCCACTATTCACGGAGACACGTTTCCCCCTCCCCACTATTCAAACAGACACGTTTCCCCCTCCCCACTATTCAAACAGACACGTTTCCCCCTCCCCACTATTCACAGAGACACGTTTCCCCCTCCCCAGTATTCACAGAGACACGTTTCCCCCTCCCCACTATTCACACAGACACGTTTCCCCCTCCCCACTATTCACGGAGACACGTTTCCCCCTCCCCACTATTCACAGAGACACGTTTCCCCCTCCCCAGTATTCACACAGACACGTTTCCCCCACTGCACCAATTCACAGAGACACGTTTCCCCCTCCCCACTATTCACAGAGACACGTTTCCCCCACCCCACTATTCACACAGACATGTTTCCCCCTCCCCACCATTCACACAGACACGTTTCCCCCTCCCCTCTATTCACACAGACACGTTTCCCCCTCCCCACTATTCACAGAGACACGTTTCCCCCTCCCCACTATTCACAGAGACACGTTTCCCCCTCCCCACTATTCACACAGACACGTTTCCCCCTCCCCACTATTCACAGAGACACGTTTCCCCCTCCCCACTGTTCAGGCAGACACGTTTCCCCCTCCCCACTATTCACAGAGACACGTTTCCCCCTCCCCACTGTTCAGACAGACACGTTTCCCCCTCCCCACTATTCACGGAGACACGTTTCCCCCTCCCCACTATTCACAGAGACACGTTTCCCCCTCCCCTCTCTTCACAGAGACACGTTTCCCCCTCCCCACTATTCACAGAGACACGTTTCCCCCTCCCCTCTCTTCACAGAGACACGTTTCCCCCTCCCCACTATTCACAGAGACACGTTTCCCCCTCCCCACTATTCACAGAGACACGTTTCCCCCTCCCCACTATTCACACAGACACGTTTCCCCCTCCACACTATTCACACAGACACGTTTCCCCCTCCCCACTATTCACAGAGACACGTTTCCCCCTCCCCACTATTCACAGAGACACGTTTCCCCCTCCCCACTATTCACAGAGACACGTTTCCCCCTCCCCACTATTCACACAGACACGTTTCCCCCTCCCCACTATTCACAGAGACACGTTTCCCCCTCCCCACTATTCACAGAGACACGTTTCCCCCTCCCCACTATTCACACAGACACGTTTCCCCCTCCACACTATTCACACAGACACGTTTCCCCCTCCACACTATTCACACAGACATGTTTCCCCCTCCCCACTATTCACAGAGACACGTTTCCCCCTCCCCACTATTCACAGAGACACGTTTCCCCCTCCCCACTATTCACACAGACACGTTTCCCCCTCCCCACTATTCACACAGACACGTTTCCCCCTCCCCACTATTCACACAGACACGTTTCCCCCTCCCCACTATTCACAGAGACACGTTTCCCCCTCCCCACTATTCACACAGACACGTTTCCCCCTCCACACTATTCACACAGACATGTTTCCCCCTCCCCACTATTCACAGAGACACGTTTCCCCCCCCCACTATTCACACAGACACGTTTCCCCCACTACACCAATTCACAGAGACACGTTTCCCCCTCCCCACTATTCACAGAGACACGTTTCCCCCTCCCCACTATTCACGGAGACGCGTTTCCCCCTCCCCACTATTCAGGGAGACGCGTTTCCCCCGCTACACCAATTCACGGAGACACGTTTCCCCCTCCCCACTATTCACAGAGACACGTTTCCCCCGCTGCACCAATTCACAGAGACACGTTTCCCCCTCCCCACTATTCACAGAGACACGTTTCCCCCACTGCACCAATTCACAGAGACACGTTTCCCCCTCCCCACTATTCACAGAGACACGTTTCCCCCACTACACCAATTCACAGAGACACACTTTCCCCTTCCAACTCTCCCCGTTTCACCTGGCACTTTTCTTCCCCTCTCTTCCAGTGTTCCTCAATGAGTCCATTCACTGGACTGGGTTAGAGTCAATACTGCTCTTCCAGTGTTGCTCATGGGATGTGGGTGTCGCTGGTAAGGCTGGCATTTATTGCCCATCAGAAGGTGGTCGTGCGCCACCTTTCTTGAACCACTGCAGTTCATGTGGTGACGGTTCTCCCACAGTGCCGATGCCAGGTGGTCTGTATGGTTTTATTCTTATTATGACTTTTCGTAGCTGAGATTTTACAACTGAGTGGCTTGCTCGGCCATTTCAGAATCAACCACATTGCTGTGGGTCTGGAGTCACATATAGGTCAGACCGGGTAAGGACGGCACGTTTCCTTCCCTCAAGGGTATTGGTGAACCAGATGGGTTTTCACAGCCATCATTACTGATCCTAGTATTTTAATTCCAGATTTTTATTTAATTCATTGAATTTAAATTCACCAGCTGCTGTGACGGGATTTGAATTCATGACTTATGGATTTTAGTTCAGGCCTCTGGATCACTAATCCAGTAACATAACCACTCTGCTACCGTACCCTGGACTGAGTTGGTAAGCTCCACTCTGCTCCTCCTTAGAAACATAGAAAAGAAACATAGAAAAATTTACTGCACAGAAGGAGGCCATTCAGCCCATTGTGTCTGTGCCGGTTGAAAAAGAGCTATTCAGCTTAATCCCACTTTCCAGCACTTGGTCCGTTGCCTTGTAGGTTACGGCACTTCAAGTGCACATCCAAGTCCTTTTTAAATGTGATAAGGTTTCTGCTTCTACCACCCTTTCAGGCAGTGAGTTCCAGACACCCACCACCCTCTGGGTGAAAAAATTTCTCCTCAGCTCCTTCTACCAATTACTTTAAATCTATGCCCCCTGGTTATTGACCTCTTTGCTAAGGGAAACAAGTCCTTCCTGTCCACTCTATCTAATTTTGTACACCTCAATTAAATCACCCCTCAGTCTCCTCTGTTCCAAAGAAAACAACCTCAGCCTATCCAATCTTTCCTCATAGCTAAAATTCTCCAGTCCTGGCAACATCCTCGTAAATCTCCTCTCTACCCTCTCTAGTGCAATCACATCTCTCCTGTAATGCGGTGACTAGAACTGTACTCAGTACTCAAGCTGTGGCCTAACTAGAGTTTTATACAGTTCTAGCATAATCTCTCTGCTCTCGGCTAATAAAGGAAAAATCCCATATGCCTTCTTAACCACGTAATCTACCTGTCCTGCTACCTTCAGGGATCTGTGGACATGCACTCCAAGGTCCCTTTGTTCCTCTACACCTCTCAGTATCCTCCCACTTACTGTGTATTTCCTTGCCTTGTTTGCCCTCCCCAAATGCATTACCTCACACTTCTCCGGATTGAATTCCACTTTTCTGCCCACCTGACCAGTCCATTGATATCTTCCTGCAGTCTACAGCTTTCCTCCTCACTATCAACCACACGGCCAATTTTTGTATCATCTGCAAACTTCTTAATCACGCCCCCTATATTTAAGTCTAAATCATTGATATATACCACAAAAAGCAAGGGACCTGGTACTGAGCCCTGTGGAACCCCACTGGAAACAGCCTTCCAGACACAATAACACCTGTCGACATTTACCCTTTGCTTCCTGCCACTGAGCCAATTCTGGATTCAACTAGCCACTTTCACTTGGATCCCATGGGCTTGTACTTTTTTGACCAGTCTGCCATGTGGGACCTTATCAAAAGCCTTGCTAAAATCCATGTAGACTACATCAAACGCACTACTCTCATCGACCCTCCTTGTTGCCTCCTCAAAAAATTAAATCAAGTTCGTCAGACATGACCTTCCCTTAACAAACCCATGTTGACTGTCCTTGATAACTCTGTACCTTTCTAAATTACGGTTTATTCTGTCCCTCAGAATTGTTTCCAATAATTTGCCTGAGGTTAGACTGATTGGCCTGTAATTACTCAGTCTGTCCCTTTCTCCCTTCTTAAACAATGGTACAATGTTAGCAGTCCTTCAATCCTCTGGCACCACGCCTGTAACACTCCAGTGTTACGTAATAAGACTATTAACTGGAATGGGTTAGATGCTTCCTGCTGCCTCCTCATTCTCGTATTCTTATTGAGTAAGAGTGTGCTGGGATGGGTTAATAAAAGATATGACTGTCCATTCTTCCTTTATTGTCAGTAGCAGTAGAAGGACAAGAGCAGCAGGCACATGGGAACAACACCACCTGCACGTTCCCCTCCAAGTCACACACCATCCCGACTTGGAAATATATCGCCGTTCCTTCATCGTCGCTGGGTCAAAATCCTGGAACTCCCTTCCTAACAGCACTGTGGGAGAACCTCCACCACATGGACCGCAGCGGTTCAAGAAGGCGGCTCACCACCACCTTCTCGAGGGCAATTAGGGATGGGCAATAAATGCTGGCCTTGCCAGCGATGCCCACATCCCATGAACGAATAAAAAAAAGAATGGCCTCCTTCTGTGCCGTAACTTTCTATGATACTATGATAAACAACAAGTCAGTGTGATGCTAAACTGGTTGTTCTGGTAATCATTAGTTAGTGTGGGGGCGGAGAGCAGGCAGCAGAGTTGGAAGGAGGGAGGTACTGGCTGTTTATACTTTAACCTCCCAGTCAAGGAGACAGATAAAGGGAGAGAGACGTAGGTTAGTTTCTTGGATTTCTGAGGGAGGGAGGGAGAGAGAGAGAGGCATGAGACGGTACAGGAAATAATCCTTTCACTTCCAACTACTCAGCTCTTCCAGTTAATGACAAAAGAGTTTGATTTCGGAGGTCTATCGACTGGGAAAAGGGAGAACCGATTGCAACTGTACTTCACGTATTCTGCTTCATTTCCAGGAGTGCTGTTGCCAGAGGGACGGACGGCCGAGAGTTTCTCCTGCCTCCTCCAAGGATGCACAGGGCAATGCGCAAGAGCCAACAGGCTTCACTCAAGAGAGTGGGGAGCCTCTCCAACCCCAAGAGTTTCAATGACCAGGACTACGGCTCCCTGCTGAAGATCTGCCTACAAAGGTGCTGCTGGTTTGAGGACCCAACCTTCCTCGCCGACTGGACGTCCATAGGAGACAGCAATGTCCAAACGGCACACTGGAAGAGACCCCATGTGAGTAGTGACTTTGGGGGCATTGTCCACCGCCCAGACTTTCCTCTAACTGTTGTCCACCGCCCAGACTTTCCTCTAACTGTTGACCACCCCCCAGACTTTCCTCTAACTGTTGACCACCGCCCAGACTTTCCTCTAACTGTTGACCACCGCCCAGACTTTCCTCTAACTGTTGACCACCCCCCAGACTTTCCTCTAACTGTTGACCACCGCCCAGACTTTCCTCTAACTGTTGTCCACCCCCCAGACTTTCCTCTAACTGTTGTCCACCGCCCAGACTTTCCTCTAACTGTTGTCCACCGCCCAGACTTTCCTCTAACTGTTGTCTACCCCCCAGACTTTCCTCTAACTGTTGACCACCCCCCAGACTTTCCTCCAACGGTTGTCCGCCGCCCAGACTTTCCTCTAACGGTTGTCCACCGCCCAGACTTTCCTCTAACTGTTGTCCACCGCCCAGACTTTCCTCTAACTGTTGTCCACCGCCCAGACTTTCCTCTAACTGTTGTCCACCCCCCAGACTTTCCTCTAACTGTTGTCCACCGCCCAGACTTTCCTCTAACTGTTGTCCACCGCCCAGACTTTCCTCTAACGGTTGTCCACCGCCCAGACTTTCCTCTAACTGTTGTCCACCGCCCAGACTTTCCTCTAACGGTTGTCCACCGCCCAGACTTTCCTCTAACTGTTGTCCACCGCCCAGACTTTCCTCTAACTGTTGACCACCGCCCAGACTTTCCTCTAACTGTTGTCTACCGCCCAGACTTTCCTCTAACTGTTGACCACCGCCCAGACTTTCCTCTAACTGTTGTCCACCGCCCAGACATTCCTCTAACTGTTGTCCACCGCCCAGACTTTCCTCTAACTGTTGACCACCGCCCAGACTTTCCTCCAACGGTTGTCCGCCGCCCAGACTTTCCTCTAACGGTTGTCCACCGCCCAGACTTTCCTCTAACTGTTGACCACCGCCCAGACTTTCCTCTAACTGTTGACCACCCCCCAGACTTTCCTCCAACGGTTGTCCACCGCCCAGACTTTCCTCTAACTGTTGTCCACCGCCCAGACTTTCCTCTAACTGTTGACCACCCCCCAGACTTTCCTCTAACTGTTGACCACCCCCCAGACTTTCCTCTAACTGTTGTCCACCGCCCAGACTTTCCTCTAACTGTTGTCCACCGCCCAGACTTTCCTCTAACTGTTGTCCACCGCCCAGACTTTCCTCTAACTGTTGTCCACCGCCCAGACTTTCCTCTAACGGTTGTCCACCGCCCAGACTTTCCTCTAACGGTTGACCACCGCCCAGACTTTCCTCTAACTGTTGTCCACCCCCCAGACTTTCCTCTAACTGTTGACCACCGCCCAGACTTTCCTCTAACTGTTGTCCACCGCCCAGACTTTCCTCTAACTGTTGTCCACCCCCCAGACTTTCCTCTAACTGTTGACCACCCCCCAGACTTTCCTCTAACTGTTGACCACCGCCCAGACTTTCCTCTAACTGTTGTCCACCGCCCAGACTTTCCTCTAACTGTTGTCTACCCCCCAGACTTTCCTCTAACTGTTGACCACCGCCCAGACTTTCCTCTAACGGTTGTCCACCGCCCAGACTTTCCTCTAACTGTTGTCCACCGCCCAGACTTTCCTCTAACTGTTGTCCACCGCCCAGACTTTCCTCTAACTGTTGTCCACCGCCCAGACTTTCCTCTAACTGTTGTCCACCCCCCAGACTTTCCTCTAACTGTTGTCCACCCCCCAGACTTTCCTCTAACTGTTGACCACCCCCCAGACTTTCCTCTAACTGTTGTCCACCCCCCAGACTTTCCTCTAACTGTTGTCCACCGCCCAGACTTTCCTCTAACTGTTGTCCACCCCCCAGACTTTCCTCTAACTGTTGTCCACCCCCCAGACTTTCCTCTAACTGTTGTCCACCCCCCAGACTTTCCTCTAACTGTTGACCACCCCCCAGACTTTCCTCTAACTGTTGTCCACCACCCAGACTTTCCTCTAACTGTTGTCCACCCCCCAGACTTTCCTCTAACTGTTGACCACCCCCCAGACTTTCCTCTAACTGTTGTCCACCCCCCAGACTTTCCTCTAACTGTTGTCCACCGCCCAGACTTTCCTCTAACTGTTGTCCACCCCCCAGACTTTCCTCTAACTGTTGTCCACCCCCCAGACTTTCCTCTAACTGTTGTCCACCCCCCAGACTTTCCTCTAACTGTTGTCCACCCCCCAGACTTTCCTCTAACTGTTGACCACCGCCCAGACTTTCCTCTAACTGTTGTCCACCACCCAGACTTTCCTCCAACGGTTGTCCACCGCCCAGACTTTCCTCTAACTGTTGACCACCGCCCAGACTTTCCTCTAACTGTTGACCACCCCCCAGACTTTCCTCTAACTGTTGTCCACCGCCCAGACTTTCCTCTAACTGTTGTCCACCCCCCAGACTTTCCTCTAACTGTTGTCCACCGCCCAGACTTTCCTCTAACTGTTGTCCACCCCCCAGACTTTCCTCTAACGGTTGTCCACCGCCCAGACTTTCCTCTAACTGTTGACCACCGCCCAGACTTTCCTCTAACTGTTGTCCACCGCCCAGACTTTCCTCTAACTGTTGACCACCCCCCAGACTTTCCTCTAACTGTTGTCCACCGCCCAGACTTTCCTCTAACTGTTGACCACCGCCCAGACTTTCCTCTAACGGTTGTCCACCGCCCAGACTTTCCTCTAACTGTTGACCACCGCCCAGACTTTCCTCTAACTGTTGTCCACCGCCCAGACTTTCCTCTAACGGTTGTCCACCGCCCAGACTTTCCTCTAACTGTTGTCTACCCCCCAGACTTTCCTCTAACTGTTGACCACCGCCCAGACTTTCCTCTAACTGTTGTCTACCCCCCAGACTTTCCTCTAACTGTTGACCACCGCCCAGACTTTCCTCTAACTGTTGTCTACCCCCCAGACTTTCCTCTAACTGTTGTCCACCGCCCAGACTTTCCTCTAACTGTTGTCCACCCCCCAGACTTTCCTCTAACTGTTGTCCACCGCCCAGACTTTCCTCTAACTGTTGTCTACCCCCCAGACTTTCCTCTAACTGTTGACCACCGCCCAGACTTTCCTCTAACTGTTGTCCACCGCCCAGACTTTCCTCTAACTGTTGACCACCCCCCAGACTTTCCTCTAACTGTTGTCCACCGCCCAGACTTTCCTCTAACTGTTGTCCACCGCCCAGACTTTCCTCTAACGGTTGTCCACCCCCCAGACTTTCCTCTAACTGTTGACCACCGCCCAGACTTTCCTCTAACTGTTGACCACCGCCCAGACTTTCCTCTAACTGTTGTCTACCCCCCAGACTTTCCTCTAACTGTTGTCTACCCCCCAGACTTTCCTCTAACTGTTGACCACCCCCCAGACTTTCCTCTAACTGTTGACCACCCCCCAGACTTTCCTCTAACTGTTGTCCACCGCCCAGACTTTCCTCTAACTGTTGACCACCGCCCAGACTTTCCTCTAACTGTTGACCACCGCCCAGACTTTCCTCTAACTGTTGTCCACCGCCCAGACTTTCCTCTAACTGTTGACCACCCCCCAGACTTTCCTCTAACTGTTGTCCACCGCCCAGACTTTCCTCTAACTGTTGTCTACCGCCCAGACTTTCCTCTAACTGTTGTCCACCGCCCAGACTTTCCTCTAACTGTTGTCCACCGCCCAGACTTTCCTCTAACTGTTGTCCACCGCCCAGACTTTCCTCTAACTGTTGACCACCGCCCAGACTTTCCTCTAACTGTTGTCCACCCCCCAGACTTTCCTCTAACTGTTGTCCACCCCCCAGACTTTCCTCTAACTGTTGTCCACCCCCCAGACTTTCCTCTAACTGTTGTCCACCGCCCAGACTTTCCTCTAACTGTTGACCACCCCCCAGACTTTCCTCTAACTGTTGACCACCGCCCAGACTTTCCTCTAACTGTTGTCTACCGCCCAGACTTTCCTCTAACTGTTGTCCACCGCCCAGACTTTCCTCTAACTGTTGACCACCCCCCAGACTTTCCTCCAACGGTTGTCCACCGCCCAGACTTTCCTCTAACTGTTGACCACCCCCCAGACTTTCCTCTAACTGTTGAACACCGCCCAGACTTTCCTCTAACTGTTGACCACCCCCCAGACTTTCCTCTAACTGTTGAACACCGCCCAGACTTTCCTCTAACTGTTGACCACCCCCCAGACTTTCCTCTAACTGTTGAACACCGCCCAGACTTTCCTCTAACTGTTGTCCACCGCCCAGACTTTCCTCTAACTGTTGACCACCCCCCAGACTTTCCTCCAACGGTTGTCCACCGCCCAGACTTTCCTCTAACTGTTGACCACCCCCCAGACTTTCCTCTAACTGTTGAACACCGCCCAGACTTTCCTCTAACTGTTGAACACCCCCCAGACTTTCCTCTAACTGTTGTCCACCGCCCAGACTTTCCTCTAACTGTTGACCACCGCCCAGACTTTCCTCTAACTGTTGACCACCCCCCAGACTTTCCTCTAACTGTTGACCACCCCCCAGACTTTCCTCTAACTGTTGACCACCGCCCAGACTTTCCTCTAACTGTTGACCACCCCCCAGACTTTCCTCTAACTGTTGACCACCGCCCAGACTTTCCTCTAACGGTTGTCCACCGCCCAGACTTTCCTCTAACGGTTGTCTACCCCCCAGACTTTCCTCTAACTGTTGACCACCCCCCAGACTTTCCTCCAACGGTTGTCCACCCCCCAGACTTTCCTCTAACTGTTGACCACCGCCCAGACTTTCCTCTAACTGTTGTCCACCGCCCAGACTTTCCTCTAACTGTTGTCCACCCCCCAGACTTTCCTCTAACTGTTGACCACCCCCCAGACTTTCCTCTAACTGTTGTCCACCCCCCAGACTTTCCTCTAACTGTTGTCCACCCCCCAGACTTTCCTCTAACTGTTGACCACCGCCCAGACTTTCCTCTAACTGTTGTCCACCGCCCAGACTTTCCTCTAACTGTTGACCACCGCCCAGACTTTCCTCCAACTGTTGACCACCACCCAGACTTTCCTCTAACTGTTGTCCACCGCCCAGACTTTCCTCTAACTGTTGACCACCGCCCAGACTTTCCTCCAACTGTTGACCACCACCCAGACTTTCCTCCAACTGTTGACCACCGCCCAGACTTTCCTCTAACTGTTGTCCACCGCCCAGACTTTCCTCTAACTGTTGACCACCGCCCAGACTTTCCTCCAACTGTTGACCACCACCCAGACTTTCCTCTAACTGTTGACCACCGCCCAGACTTTCCTCCAACTGTTGACCACCCCCCAGACTTTCCTCTAACTGTTGTCCACCCCCCAGACTTTCCTCTAACTGTTGACCACCGCCCAGACTTTCCTCTAACTGTTGTCCACCGCCCAGACTTTCCTCTAACTGTTGACCACCGCCCAGACTTTCCTCTAACTGTTGTCCACCGCCCAGACTTTCCTCTAACTGTTGTCCACCGCCCAGACTTTCCTCTAACTGTTGACCACCGCCCAGACTTTCCTCTAACTGTTGTCTACCCCCCAGACTTTCCTCTAACTGTTGTCCACCGCCCAGACTTTCCTCTAACTGTTGTCCACCGCCCAGACTTTCCTCTAACTGTTGTCCACCGCCCAGACTTTCCTCTAACTGTTGTCCACCGCCCAGACTTTCCTCTAACGGTTGTCCACCGCCCAGACTTTCCTCTAACTGTTGTCCACCCCCCAGACTTTCCTCTAACTGTTGTCCACCGCCCAGACTTTCCTCTAACTGTTGACCACCGCCCAGACTTTCCTCTAACGGTTGTCCACCGCCCAGACTTTCCTCTAACTGTTGACCACCGCCCAGACTTTCCTCTAACTGTTGACCACCGCCCAGACTTTCCTCTAACTGTTGTCCACTCCCCAGACTTTCCTCTAACTGTTGTCCACCGCCCAGACTTTCCTCTAACTGTTGACCACCGCCCAGACTTTCCTCTAACTGTTGTCCACCCCCCAGACTTTCCTCTAACTGTTGACCACCCCCCAGACTTTCCTCTAACTGTTGTCCACCCCCCAGACTTTCCTCTAACTGTTGACCACCGCCCAGACTTTCCTCTAACTGTTGTCCACCCCCCAGACTTTCCTCTAACTGTTGACCACCGCCCAGACTTTCCTCTAACTGTTGTCCACCCCCCAGACTTTCCTCTAACTGTTGACCACCCCCCAGACTTTCCTCTAACTGTTGTCCACCGCCCAGACTTTCCTCTAACTGTTGTCCACCGCCCAGACTTTCCTCTAACTGTTGACCACCGCCCAGACTTTCCTCTAACTGTTGACCACCGCCCAGACTTTCCTCTAACTGTTGACCACCGCCCAGACTTTCCTCTAACTGTTGACCACCGCCCAGACTTTCCTCTAACTGTTGTCCACCCCCCAGACTTTCCTCTAACTGTTGTCCACCCCCCAGACTTTCCTCTAACTGTTGTCCACCGCCCAGACTTTCCTCTAACTGTTGTCCACCCCCCAGACTTTCCTCTAACTGTTGACCACCCCCCAGACATTCCTCTAACTGTTGTCTACCGCCCAGACTTTCCTCTAACTGTTGACCACCCCCCAGACATTCCTCTAACTGTTGACCACCGCCCAGACTTTCCTCTAACTGTTGTCCACCCCCCAGACTTTCCTCTAACTGTTGTCCACCCCCCAGACTTTCCTCTAACTGTTGACCACCGCCCAGACTTTCCTCTAACTGTTGTCCACCCCCCAGACTTTCCTCTAACTGTTGACCACCGCCCAGACTTTCCTCTAACTGTTGTCCACCCCCCAGACTTTCCTCTAACGGTTGTCTACCCCCCAGACTTTCCTCTAACTGTTGTCCACCGCCCAGACTTTCCTCTAACTGTTGTCCACCGCCCAGACTTTCCTCTAACTGTTGACCACCCCCCAGACTTTCCTCTAACTGTTGACCACCCCCCAGACTTTCCTCTAACTGTTGTCCACCCCCCAGACTTTCCTCTAACTGTTGTCCACCGCCCAGACTTTCCTCTAACTGTTGTCCACCCCCCAGACTTTCCTCTAACTGTTGTCCACCGCCCAGACTTTCCTCTAACTGTTGACCACCGCCCAGACTTTCCTCTAACTGTTGTCCACCCCCCAGACTTTCCTCTAACTGTTGACCACCGCCCAGACTTTCCTCTAACTGTTGTCCACCGCCCAGACTTTCCTCTAACGGTTGTCTACCCCCCAGACTTTCCTCTAACTGTTGTCCACCCCCCAGACTTTCCTCTAACTGTTGTCCACCGCCCAGACTTTCCTCTAACTGTTGTCCACCCCCCAGACTTTCCTCTAACTGTTGTCCACCCCCCAGACTTTCCTCTAACTGTTGACCACCGCCCAGACTTTCCTCTAACTGTTGTCCACCCCCCAGACTTTCCTCTAACTGTTGACCACCGCCCAGACTTTCCTCTAACTGTTGACCACCGCCCAGACTTTCCTCTAACTGTTGACCACCGCCCAGACTTTCCTCTAACTGTTGTCCACCGCCCAGACTTTCCTCTAACGGTTGTCTACCCCCCAGACTTTCCTCTAACTGTTGACCACCGCCCAGACTTTCCTCTAACGGTTGTCCACCGCCCAGACTTTCCTCTAACTGTTGTCCACCCCCCAGACTTTCCTCTAACTGTTGTCCACCCCCCAGACTTTCCTCTAACTGTTGACCACCGCCCAGACTTTCCTCCAACTGTTGTCCACCCCCCAGACTTTCCTCTAACTGTTGTCCACCCCCCAGACTTTCCTCTAACTGTTGACCACCCCCCAGACTTTCCTCTAACTGTTGTCCACCCCCCAGACTTTCCTCTAACTGTTGACCACCCCCCAGACTTTCCTCTAACTGTTGTCCACCGCCCAGACTTTCCTCTAACTGTTGACCACCCCCCAGACTTTCCTCTAACTGTTGTCCACCGCCCAGACTTTCCTCTAACTGTTGTCCACCCCCCAGACTTTCCTCCAACGGTTGTCCACCGCCCAGACTTTCCTCTAACTGTTGTCCACCCCCCAGACTTTCCTCTAACTGTTGACCACCCCCCAGACTTTCCTCCAACGGTTGTCCACCGCCCAGACTTTCCTCTAACTGTTGTCCACCGCCCAGACTTTCCTCCAACGGTTGTCCACCGCCCAGACTTTCCTCTAACTGTTGTCCACCGCCCAGACTTTCCTCTAACTGTTGTCCACCGCCCAGACTTTCCTCTAACTGTTGACCACCGCCCAGACTTTCCTCTAACTGTTGACCACCGCCCAGACTTTCCTCTAACTGTTGTCCACCCCCCAGACTTTCCTCTAACTGTTGACCACCCCCCAGACTTTCCTCTAACTGTTGTCCACCCCCCAGACTTTCCTCTAACTGTTGACCACCGCCCAGACTTTCCTCTAACGGTTGTCCACCGCCCAGACTTTCCTCTAACTGTTGTCCACCCCCCAGACTTTCCTCTAACGGTTGTCCACCGCCCAGACTTTCCTCTAACTGTTGACCACCGCCCAGACTTTCCTCTAACTGTTGTCCACCCCCCAGACTTTCCTCTAACTGTTGTCCACCGCCCAGACTTTCCTCTAACTGTTGTCCACCGCCCAGACTTTCCTCTAACTGTTGTCCACCGCCCAGACTTTCCTCTAACTGTTGTCCACCGCCCAGACTTTCCTCTAACTGTTGTCCACCCCCCAGACTTTCCTCTAACTGTTGTCCACCCCCCAGACTTTCCTCTAACTGTTGTCCACCGCCCAGACTTTCCTCTAACTGTTGTCCACCGCCCAGACTTTCCTCTAACTGTTGTCCACCGCCCAGACTTTCCTCTAACTGTTGTCCACCGCCCAGACTTTCCTCTAACTGTTGTCCACCGCCCAGACTTTCCTCCAACGGTTGTCCACCGCCCAGACTTTCCTCTAACTGTTGTCCACCGCCCAGACTTTCCTCTAACTGTTGTCCACCGCCCAGACTTTCCTCTAACTGTTGTCCACCGCCCAGACTTTCCTCCAACGGTTGTCCACCCCCCAGACTTTCCTCTAACTGTTGTCCACCCCCCAGACTTTCCTCTAACTGTTGTCCACCCCCCAGACTTTCCTCTAACTGTTGACCACCGCCCAGACTTTCCTCTAACTGTTGACCACCGCCCAGACTTTCCTCTAACTGTTGTCCACCCCCCAGACTTTCCTCTAACTGTTGACCACCGCCCAGACTTTCCTCTAACTGTTGTCCACCGCCCAGACTTTCCTCTAACTGTTGTCCACCGCCCAGACTTTCCTCTAACTGTTGTCCACCCCCCAGACTTTCCTCTAACGGTTGTCCACCGTCCAGACTTTCCTCTAACTGTTGTCCACCCCCCAGACTTTCCTCTAACTGTTGACCACCCCCCAGACTTTCCTCTAACTGTTGTCTACCGCCCAGACTTTCCTCTAACTGTTGTCCACCGCCCAGACTTTCCTCTAACGGTTGTCTACCCCCCAGACTTTCCTCTAACTGTTGTCCACCGCCCAGACTTTCCTCTAACTGTTGTCCACCCCCCAGACTTTCCTCTAACTGTTGTCTACCGCCCAGACTTTCCTCTAACTGTTGTCCACCGCCCAGACTTTCCTCTAACTGTTGACCACCCCCCAGACTTTCCTCTAACTGTTGTCCACCCCCCAGACTTTCCTCTAACTGTTGTCCACCGCCCAGACTTTCCTCTAACTGTTGACCACCGCCCAGACTTTCCTCCAACTGTTGTCCACCGCCCAGACTTTCCTCTAACTGTTGTCCACCGCCCAGACTTTCCTCTAACTGTTGTCCACCGCCCAGACTTTCCTCTAACTGTTGTCCACCGCCCAGACTTTCCTCTAACTGTTGACCACCCCCCAGACTTTCCTCTAACTGTTGTCCACCGCCCAGACTTTCCTCTAACGGTTGTCCACCGCCCAGACTTTCCTCTAACTGTTGTCCACCGCCCAGACTTTCCTCTAACTGTTGACCACCGCCCAGACTTTCCTCTAACTGTTGTCTACCCCCCAGACTTTCCTCCAACGGTTGTCCACCGCCCAGACTTTCCTCTAACTGTTGTCCACCGCCCAGACTTTCCTCCAACGGTTGTCCACCGCCCAGACTTTCCTCTAACTGTTGTCCACCGCCCAGACTTTCCTCCAACGGTTGTCCACCGCCCAGACTTTCCTCCAACGGTTGTCCACCGCCCAGACTTTCCTCTAACGGTTGTCCACCGCCCAGACTTTCCTCTAACTGTTGTCCACCGCCCAGACTTTCCTCTAACTGTTGTCCACCCCCCAGACTTTCCTCTAACTGTTGTCTACCCCCCAGACTTTCCTCTAACTGTTGTCCACCGCCCAGACTTTCCTCTAACTGTTGTCTACCGCCCAGACTTTCCTCTAACTGTTGTCTACCGCCCAGACTTTCCTCTAACTGTTGTCCACCGCCCAGACTTTCCTCTAACTGTTGTCCACCGCCCAGACTTTCCTCTAACTGTTGACCACCGCCCAGACTTTCCTCTAACTGTTGACCACCGCCCAGACTTTCCTCTAACTGTTGTCCACCGCCCAGACTTTCCTCTAACTGTTGTCCACCGCCCAGACTTTCCTCTAACTGTTGTCCACCGCCCAGACTTTCCTCTAACTGTTGACCACCGCCCAGACTTTCCTCTAACTGTTGACCACCGCCCAGACTTTCCTCTAACTGTTGTCCACCCCCCAGACTTTCCTCTAACTGTTGACCACCGCCCAGACTTTCCTCTAACTGTTGACCACCGCCCAGACTTTCCTCTAACTGTTGTCCACCGCCCAGACTTTCCTCTAACTGTTGTCCACCGCCCAGACTTTCCTCTAACTGTTGTCCACCGCCCAGACTTTCCTCTAACTGTTGTCCACCCCCCAGACTTTCCTCTAACTGTTGTCCACCCCCCAGACTTTCCTCTAACTGTTGTCCACCGCCCAGACTTTCCTCTAACTGTTGTCCACCGCCCAGACTTTCCTCTAACTGTTGTCCACCGCCCAGACTTTCCTCTAACTGTTGTCCACCGCCCAGACTTTCCTCCAACGGTTGTCCACCGCCCAGACTTTCCTCTAACTGTTGTCCACCCCCCAGACTTTCCTCTAACTGTTGTCCACCGCCCAGACTTTCCTCTAACTGTTGTCCACCGCCCAGACTTTCCTCTAACTGTTGTCCACCGCCCAGACTTTCCTCTAACTGTTGTCCACCCCCCAGACTTTCCTCTAACTGTTGTCCACCCCCCAGACTTTCCTCTAACTGTTGTCCACCGCCCAGACTTTCCTCTAACTGTTGTCCACCCCCCAGACTTTCCTCTAACTGTTGACCACCGCCCAGACTTTCCTCTAACTGTTGTCCACCGCCCAGACTTTCCTCTAACTGTTGTCCACCCCCCAGACTTTCCTCTAACGGTTGTCCACCGTCCAGACTTTCCTCTAACTGTTGTCCACCCCCCAGACTTTCCTCTAACTGTTGACCACCCCCCAGACTTTCCTCTAACTGTTGTCTACCGCCCAGACTTTCCTCTAACTGTTGTCCACCGCCCAGACTTTCCTCTAACGGTTGTCTACCCCCCAGACTTTCCTCTAACTGTTGTCCACCGCCCAGACTTTCCTCTAACTGTTGTCCACCCCCCAGACTTTCCTCTAACTGTTGTCTACCGCCCAGACTTTCCTCTAACTGTTGTCCACCGCCCAGACTTTCCTCTAACTGTTGACCACCCCCCAGACTTTCCTCTAACTGTTGTCCACCCCCCAGACTTTCCTCTAACTGTTGTCCACCGCCCAGACTTTCCTCCAACTGTTGTCCACCGCCCAGACTTTCCTCTAACTGTTGTCCACCGCCCAGACTTTCCTCTAACTGTTGTCCACCGCCCAGACTTTCCTCTAACTGTTGTCCACCGCCCAGACTTTCCTCTAACTGTTGACCACCCCCCAGACTTTCCTCTAACTGTTGTCCACCGCCCAGACTTTCCTCTAACGGTTGTCCACCCCCCAGACTTTCCTCTAACTGTTGTCCACCGCCCAGACTTTCCTCTAACTGTTGTCCACCGCCCAGACTTTCCTCCAACGGTTGTCCACCGCCCAGACTTTCCTCTAACTGTTGTCCACCGCCCAGACTTTCCTCCAACGGTTGTCCACCGCCCAGACTTTCCTCTAACTGTTGTCCACCGCCCAGACTTTCCTCCAACGGTTGTCCACCGCCCAGACTTTCCTCCAACGGTTGTCCACCGCCCAGACTTTCCTCTAACGGTTGTCCACCGCCCAGACTTTCCTCTAACTGTTGTCCACCGCCCAGACTTTCCTCTAACTGTTGTCCACCGCCCAGACTTTCCTCTAACTGTTGTCCACCCCCCAGACTTTCCTCTAACTGTTGTCCACCGCCCAGACTTTCCTCCAACTGTTGTCCACCGCCCAGACTTTCCTCTAACTGTTGACCACCGCCCAGACTTTCCTCTAACTGTTGTCCACCCCCCAGACTTTCCTCTAACTGTTGTCTACCCCCCAGACTTTCCTCTAACTGTTGTCCACCGCCCAGACTTTCCTCTAACTGTTGTCTACCGCCCAGACTTTCCTCTAACTGTTGTCTACCGCCCAGACTTTCCTCTAACTGTTGTCCACCGCCCAGACTTTCCTCTAACTGTTGTCCACCGCCCAGACTTTCCTCTAACTGTTGACCACCGCCCAGACTTTCCTCTAACTGTTGACCACCGCCCAGACTTTCCTCTAACTGTTGTCCACCGCCCAGACTTTCCTCTAACTGTTGTCCACCGCCCAGACTTTCCTCTAACTGTTGTCCACCGCCCAGACTTTCCTCTAACTGTTGTCCACCCCCCAGACTTTCCTCTAACTGTTGACCACCGCCCAGACTTTCCTCTAACTGTTGACCACCGCCCAGACTTTCCTCTAACTGTTGTCCACCCCCCAGACTTTCCTCTAACTGTTGACCACCGCCCAGACTTTCCTCTAACTGTTGACCACCGCCCAGACTTTCCTCTAACTGTTGTCCACCGCCCAGACTTTCCTCTAACTGTTGTCCACCCCCCAGACTTTCCTCTAACTGTTGTCCACCGCCCAGACTTTCCTCTAACTGTTGACCACCGCCCAGACTTTCCTCTAACTGTTGTCCACCCCCCAGACTTTCCTCTAACTGTTGTCCACCCCCCAGACTTTCCTCTAACTGTTGACCACCCCCCAGACTTTCCTCTAACTGTTGACCACCCCCCAGACTTTCCTCTAACTGTTGTCCACCCCCCAGACTTTCCTCTAACGGTTGACCACCGCCCAGACTTTCCTCTAACTGTTGTCCACCCCCCAGACTTTCCTCTAACTGTTGTCTACCGCCCAGACTTTCCTCTAACTGTTGTCTACCGCCCAGACTTTCCTCTAACTGTTGTCTACCGCCCAGACTTTCCTCTAACTGTTGTCTACCCCCCAGACTTTCCTCTAACTGTTGACCATTGCCCAGGAGAGTCAACATGGTTTTATGAAGGGGAAATCATGTCTGACAAATTTATTAGAGTTCTTTGAGGAAGTAACGGGCAGGGTGGATAAAGGGGAACCAATGAATGCAGTATATTTGGATTTCCAAAAGGCATTCGATAAGGTGCCACATAAAAGATTACTGCACAAGATAAGAGCTCATGGTGTTGGGGGTAATATACTGGCATGGATAGAGGATTGGCTAACTAACAGAAAACAAAGAGTCGGGATAAAAGGGTCATTTTCAAAACGGCAATCTGTAACTAGTGGGGTGCCGCAGGGCTCAGTGCTGGGGCCTCAACTATTTACAATATATATCAATGACTTGGATGAAGGAACAGGGTGTCTTGTGGCCAAATTTGCTGATGATACAAAGATAGGTGGAAAAGCAAGTTGCGATGAGGACACAAAGTGTCTGCAAAGGGATATTGACAGGTTAAGCGAATCGGTAAAAATTTGGCAGATGGAATATAATGTGGGAAAATGTGAAGTCATCCACTTTGGGAAGAAAAATAAAAAAGCAAAATATTATTTGAATGGAGAAATACTACAAAACAGTTGCGGTACAGAGGGATCTGGGTGTCCTCGTACATGAAACACAAAAAGTCAACATACAGGTGCAGCAGGTAATCCGGAAGGCAAACGGAATATTGGCCTTTATTTCTAGGGGAATTTTTGCCGATTCGCTTAACCTGTCAATATCCCTTTGCAGACACTTTGCGTCCTCTTCGCAGCTTGCTTTTCCACCTATCTTTGTATCATCAGCAAATTTGGCCACAAGACACCCTGTTCCTTCATCCAAGTCATTGATATATATTGTAAATAGTTGAGGCCCCAGCACTGAGCCCTGCGGCACCCCACTAGTTACAGATTGACATTTTGAAAATGACCCTTTTATCCCGACTCTTTGTTTTCTGTTAGTTAGCCAATCCTCTATCCATGCCAGTATATTACCCCCAACACCATGAGCTCTTATCTTGTGCAGTAATCTTTTATGTGGCACCTTATCGAATGGCTTTTGGAAATCCAAATATACTGCATCCATTGGTTCCCCTTTATCCACCCTGCCCATTACTTCCCCAAAGAACTCTAATAAATTTGTCAGACACGATTTCCCCTTCATAAAACCACATTGACTCTCCTTGATTGTATTATGAGTCTCCAAATGTCCTGTTACTACTTCCTTAATAATGGATTCTAGCATTTTCCCAATGACAGATGTTAGGCTAACTGGTCTATAGTTACCTGCTTTCTGTCTCACTCCCTTATTGAATAGGGGTGTTACGTTTGCGGTTTTCCAATCCGCTGGGACCTTTCCAGAATCTAGTGAATTCTGGAAGATTATTAATATGGCAGCATGGGTAGGAAGTTGGCTAAACAGATAGTCGTGGTTAATGGGTGTTTTTTGGACAGGAGGGATGTAAAGAGTGGTCTCCCCAGGGGGTCTGTGTTGGAGCCATTGCTCTTCTCAATACATAAACGATCTGGACTCGGGGATGGGGCACAATATCAAAATTGGCAGATGACACAAAAATAGAAGTGTTAACTATGAAGAGGACTGTAAGTTACTTCAGGAGGACATAGAATGAGGTTATAGAGGCTTTAGTTATGAGGAGAGACTAGAGAAACTGGGGCCCTTTTCATTACAGTGAAGGCTAAGAGAAGATCTGATCTGTGTACAGTTCTGGTCACCCTATTATAGAAAGGATATTATTAAACTAGAAAGAATGCAGAAAAGATTTACTCGGATGCTACCGGGACTTGATGGTTTGACTTATAGGGAGGGGTCAGATAGACTGGGACTTTTTTCCCTGGAGAGTAGGATGTTTAGGGGTGATCTTATAGAAGTCTATAAAATAATGAGGGGCATAGATAAGGTAGATAGTCAAAATCTTTTCCCAAAGGTAGGGGAGTCTATAACAAGGGGGCATAGATTTAAGGTGAGAGGGGAGAGATACAAAAGGGTCCAGAGGGGCAATTTTTTCACTCAAAGGGTGGTGAGTGTCTGGAACGAGCTGCCAGAGGCAGTAGTAGAGGCGGGTACAATTTTGTCTTTTAAAAAGTATTTGGACAGTTACATGGATAAGATGGGTATAGAGGGATATGGGCCAAGTGCAGGCAATTGGGACTAGCTTAGTGGTATAAACTGGGCGACATGGACATGTTGGGCCGAAGGGCCTGTTTCCATGTTGTAAACTTCTCTGATTCTATGATTCTAAGATGTTCAAAAGAGGTTTTGATGAGATAAAGAGGGAAAAACTGTTTCCACTTGTCAATGAGTTGGTAAATTTAAGATCACCAATAGAACAAAGGGAATGGTTAAGAGGATTGTTCTGTTCCCATTCTTAACTCACTCACTCCACCTTGCAGAGTGATCCAAGTATTAAATGCTCCACATTTTTCCAACTTGCTTTGTATTTACTGGGTGCCCGTGTCAGGTTCCACGTTGAGACAACGGCCCAGGTTTAGAAACATGCTTGATTTCGGTTTGAGGTGTAACTTTACCCTTTTGCTTTTGTTGAGATCAAATTGCTGTTTGAATAACTTGCAAAAAAAAAATGATTCTCCCGCTGGGAAGTAACCGCTTGGGGAATGGTGGAATTCTTTGCTCCTGTTGTGCTGTTTCCTGATGCGGTACTGACGGTTTACCGGATTTTAATTTCCGTTTCTGAACTGAGGCTAAGCTAATAGAATCCAGAGACGCTGGGATATTCTGGTAGATCGAGGTCTCTGGGTATAGAATACAATAAGAAACAAATCTTCATTATAAACAACTGAGTTTCAGAGAAACAACAACTTGCATTTATATAGCATCTTTATATCGTAGTAAAACGTCCCAAGGTGCGTCACAGGAGCGTTATCAAACAAAATTTGACACCGAGTCACGTAAGAAGATATTAGGTCACGTGACCAACGGTTTTAAGGATCATCTTAAAGGAGGAGATAGAGGTAGAGAGACAAAGAGGTTTAGGGAGGGATTTCCAGAGTTTAGGGCCTAGGCAGCTGAAGGCACGGCCGCCAATGGAGAAGCGAAGGAAGTGGGGGATGCGCAAGAGGCCAGAATTGGAGCAAGCCAGAGATTTCAGAGGGTTGTAGGGCTGGAGGAGGTTCAATGTCGAGAGAGGGAGGGGTGAGGCCACGGAGGAAAAAAAAACAGGAAAAAGAAAAGACCACAGAAAGCTGCTGGATTAAACCCCAACTGGTTCACAAACGCCCATCAGGGAAGGGAACACCCTGCCCCTCCCCAGTCTGGGCCTACTCGCGACTCCAACTGTCGCTTAAGCCGGGATATCATCCTCGGAACTGCTCCCGCTCTGTCACTTTTTCGAAAGTGCAGGGGAAATCCCCGTTTCCGATGGTAAATGGGGTCTCCACCACACTTGCGCCAAAGTTATGGCGGAGGAGTGGGGGCATTTCCGAGGAAATTCCCAGCCTAAGTGTCCTCAGGGCAGTTTGGGATAGACAATAACTGCGGCCTTGTCAATGTCACCCACATCCCACAAACAGATGAATGAAGAAACCAAAACACCCACACTGGGCATCCTGGCAATAACTTTCTCGTTACTAGAGTTTCAAGATGTGTACTGAAATAATACAATGACCGTATTTTTGACAAAATGATTTAATGCCCAACAATGAATCAGCAGCGTAAGGAACAATAGCAAACCCAAACTGTTTGACTTCAGAAACAAATGACAATGTCATTAATAAGGAGGGGCAAATCCCAGCTACTTTGGGTCAAATCAAATCTATATGTGCACGGTAGCAAAGTGATTGTGTTACTGGACTAATAATCCAGAGAACGTGAGTTTAAATCCCATCAGTTTGACAATTTGAATTCAGTTTTAAAAACAATCTGGAAATAAAAAGTTGGTATTGGTAAAAGTGACCATGAAGCTGTTGGATTGTGTCCTTCAGGGAAGGAAACCTGTCGTCCTCACCCGGTCTGGGCCTATATGTGACTCCAGTCCCCACACCAACGTGGTTGACTCTTAACTGCCCTCTGAAGTGGCCTAACAAGTCACTCAGTTGTATCAAACTGCTATTCAATGGTTCAAGAAGGCCCACCACCACCTTCTTGGAGCAAGTAGGGATGAGCAATAAATGCCGGCCTTGGCAGTGACGCCCACATCTCATCAATTAATAATAAAAACATTAATTTAAAAAAATGCTTGTCTTTTGGAAGTCAATGAATTGCAGACAATTTACATGGACACCGAGTAATAAATCGTCATAGGAACAGGAGTAGGCCATTCAGCCCCTCGAGCCTGCTCCACCATTCAATTAGATCATGGCTGATCTGTATCTTAACTCCATCTACCCGCCTTGGCTCTGTAACCCTTAATACCCTTACCTACAAAAATCTATCAATCTCAGTTTTCAAATTTTCAATTGACCCCCAGTCTCAGCTTTTTCGAGGAAGAGAGTTCCAGATTTCCACTGCCTTTTTTGTGTAGAAGTGCTTTCTGACATCACCCCTGAATGGCCTAGCTCTAATTTTAAGGGTATTCCCCCTTGTTCTGGACTCTCCCACCAGAGGAAATAGTTTCTTTCTATCTAACCTATCAAATGCATTAATCATCTTAAACACCTCAATTAGATCACCCCTTAATCTTCTATATTTAAGGGAATACAAGCCTAGTCTATGCAACCTGGCCTCATAATTTAACCCTTTTAGCCCTGGTATCATTCTGGTCAATCTGCGCTGCACCCCCTCCAAGGCCAATCTATCCTTCCTGAGGTGCGGTGCCCAGAACTGAACACAGTCTCCAGATGGGGTCTAACCAGAGCTTTATATAACAGTAATATAACTTCCTCCCCTTTGTATTCCAGCCCCCTTGAGATAAAGATTCCATTTGCATTTTAAATTATTTTTTGTAACTGTCCACTAGCTTTTAGTGATTTCTGTACTTGGACCTCAATCTCTCTGCTCCTCCACAGTTTTTAGCTTCTCACCATTTAGAAAATACTCCGATCTTTCTTCGGTCCAAAGTGGATGACCTCACACTTTCCCACATTGAACTCCATCTGCCACAGTTTTGCCCACTCACCTAATCTATCAATGTCCCTTTGCAACTTTCTGCTCCCAACTACACTATTTATTGTGCCACCTAACTCAGTGTCGTCAGCAAACTTGGATATACGGCTCTCTATTCCTTCATCTAAGTCATTAATAAATATAGTGAAAAGCTGGGGCCCCAGTACAGATCCCTGGGGGACACCGCTAGTCACATCCTGCCAATTGGAGTACATATCCATTATGCCTACTCTCAGTCTCCTACCTCCTAACCAATTCCCTATTCATGTCAATAGGTTGGCTCCAATTCCGTATTTGTTAACAGTCTGTTAAGTGAAACCTTACTGATTGCTTTCTGGAAATCCATATAAATAACATCCGTTGACACTCCGTTATCTACCACGTTAGTTACCTCCTCAAAAAATGCAACTAGGTTAGTTAGACATGACTTACCCTTTACAAATCCATGCTGGCTCATGTTGACAGAACTGAGACAAGACGGCTCCAATACTTTGGGGGTGTTCAACGAATGGCCACAGATAGATTCCCTCTAGGTGAAATGAACACTTGCGTTGGTGGCACTGGAAGGGTGCAATTGTTTTTGATTGATTTCATTCTCGGGATGTGGGTGTCACTGGCAAGGCCGGCATTTATTACCCATCCCTAGTTGCCCTGAGAAGGTGATGGTGGGTCTTCTCCAACTGAATGGCTTGCTAGGCCATTTCAGAGGGCAGTTAAGAGTCAACCATGTTGTTGTGGGGACTGGAGTCACATATAGGCCCAGACCGGGTAAGGATGGCAGGTTTCCTTCCTTAAAGGGCATTAATGAACCAGTTGGGTTTTATGACAATCTGACAGCTTCATGGTCACTTTTTACTGAATTCAAATTCTCAGACTCCCAAGGGGGGATTTGAACTCATGTTCTCCAGATTATTAGTCCAGGCCCTTGGATTACTAGAGTCCAGTAACATAACCATATATTTGGGCCGCCCCAATTTTTAAAAAAAAAGTTATTGCGGCCGTGGAAAAGGTGCAATGCAGATTGACTGAGGATGAGAGTTTATAGGTGTGACGCCGAACTTGTCTCAGAGGTGGTGATGAACTCTACAGGTGAACTTCTGTTCACCAGGGCCAAAGATCCAGACAACAGCTGCCCGGAACAAAAAGTGAAATCAAACCATCAACATTAGTGAATTTATCACTGAAAATGGGCCTGAAGTAAAGTGAACTGTTTTTTTTTCTAATTGTAGGTGGATTATGATGAGGGATTGCAATGTGTCAGGGAGAGTTGTCTGGAAACATAGGAACAGGAGGAGGCCATTCAGCCCCTGGCGCCTGTTCTGCCATTCAATTAGATCATGGCTGATCTGTTTTCATAACAGGATTCCCAGATCCTGGGAGATCCTTGAAATTGCCAGACTTCTACCCATCAGCTGGCACTGATTTATGGAATTTAGAATAAAGTGGGGGTTAATATTGGCGGGTGGGGGGCTGTCTCTGGATACATGTCAATATTAGGAGGGGATCTTTGGGAGCGTGTCGATAGTGGCATATGGTCTCTGGGAGCATATCAATATTCACAGGGGATGTGCCAATATTGGCAGGGGTCTCCCACACCAGAACAGTTTGAAAGCCGTTGGAGTAAGCCATCCTCACCATGTCTGTTGATTTGTGTGACTTTGATTCCTGAATCCGAGACCCTTCAGTCTACATCCCAAGTTCAGTCATACTCGGATTTTTGGGTGTTGCTTCTCACCCATCCATGGCGTTGACCTCTGAGAGTATAATCTTCTGAAGAACCAGTTCCCTTCATTTCACAAAATACTGATGCAATATGTTTGCGGTGGGTGTTAACTTTTGAGACCCAAGTGGCCGCACATCTGTTAACAGCGTCTAGCGTGTTTACCAACTATTCATGGCTATACACACAGAACTGCGCTACCCAACAATGGAGAATGTTTGCATAGCTCGGTTTTGTGTCAGTCAATATTTGGACATCTTCCATGCAACACTACATGTCCTGTAGATTCTGGCTGAGCTTTCATTTTTTCAAGTATCTTTGTGACAAGGGGTAGAATTGTTGTCTTATTAGGTGTGTGCGTGCGTTTGTTTGAAAACCATGGGGCTCTGATGTAAAATGGATGCTGTTGTTTTCTTGAGTTTAAAATGGAGCACCGTAGATGGTCCAGCTACAAAAATACAGAATGAACTGAGCAAAGGACTTTGAGGTGGAGATGCCTAGTTCTGTAGCTGGTCAGATCTTCGAAACAATGTTGTGACAAAGTCAACTTGAATGTTATTAACACCACGGCTACTGAAAAGGCGATTTAATTAACAGGTCTTTTGGATTTCATTGTATTATAGTAAGTATAGCTTAGGAAGAGGCCATTTGGCCCATTGTGCCTGTACCGGCTCTTTGAAAGAGCTATCCAATTAGTTCCATTCCCCTGCTCTTTCCCCGTAACCCTGTAAATTTATTTCTCTTCAAGCATTTATCCAATTCCCTTTTGAAAGTTACTATTGAATCTGCTTCCATCCACCCTTTCAGGCAGTGCATTCCAGATCATTACAATTCATTGCGTAAAAAAATGTTTCCTCATCTCGCCTCTGGCACTTTTGCCGATCACCTTAAATCTGCATCCTTTGGTTACCGACAATTCTGCCACTGGAAACAGTTTCTCCTTATTTACTCTATCAAAAACATTCATAATTTTGAACACCTCTATCAAATCTCCCCCTAACCTTCTCTGCTCTAAGGAGAACAATCCTAGCTTCTCCAGTCTCTCCACATAACTGAAGTCCCTCAACCCTGGCACCATTCTAGTAAATCTCCTCTGCACCCTCTCCAAGGCCTTGACATCCTTCCTAAAGTGTGGTGCCCAGAATTGAACACAATACTCCAGCTGGGGCCTAACCAGGGTTTTATAAAGGTTTAGCATAACTTCCTTGCTTTTGTACTCTATGCCTCTATTAATAAAGATGATGTGGAGATGCCAGTGATGGACTGGGGTGGACAAATGTAAGGAATCTTACAACACCAGGTTATAGTCCAACAGTTTTATTTTAAAATCACCTGACGAAGGGGATAATCTCCGAAAGCTTGTGATTTTAAAATAAAATTGTTGGACTATAACCTGGTGTTGTAAGATTCCTTCTATTAATAAAGCCCAGGATTCCATATGCTTTTTTAACAGCCTTCTCAACTTGTCCTGCCACTTTCAAAGATTTGTGTATCTGCACCCCCGGGTCTCTCTGTTCCTGCACCCCATTTAAAATTGTACCATTTAGTTGATATTGCCTCTCCTCATTCTTCCCACCAAAATGCATCACTTCACACTTCACTGCATTAAATTTCATCTGCCATGTGTCTGCCCATTTCACCAGTCTGTCTTTATCCTCCTAAAGTCTGTTACTATCCTGACACATTCATAGAATCATAGAATCATAGAAGTTTACAACATGGAAACAGGCCCTTCGGCCCAACATGTCCATGTCGCCCAGTTTATACCACTAAGCTAGTCCCAATTGCCTGCACTTGGCCCATATCCCTCTATACCCATCTTACCCATGTAACTGTCCAAATACTTTTTAAAAGACAAAATTGTACCCGCCTCTACTACTGCCTCTGGCAGCTCGTTCCAGACACTCACCACCCTTTGAGTGAAAAAATTGCCCCTCTGGACCCTTTTGTATCTCTCCCCTCTCACCTTAAATCTATGCCCCCTCGTTATAGACTCCCCTACCTTTGGGAAAAGATTTTGACTATCTACCTTATCTATGCCCCTCATTATTTTAAAGACTTCTATAAGATCACCCCGAAACCTCCTACTCTCCAGGGAAAAAAGTCTCAGTCTATCCAACCTCTCCCTATACGTCAAACCATCAAGTCCCAGTAGCATCCTAGTAAATCTTTTCTGCACTCTTTCTAGTTTAATAATATCCTTTCTATAATAGGGTGACCAGAACTGTACACAGTATTCCAAGTGTGGCCTTACTAATGTCTTGTACAACTTCAACAAGACATCCCAACTCCTGTATTCAATGTTCTGACCAATGAAACCAAGCATGCTGAATGCCTTCTTCACCACCCTATCCACCTGTGACTCCACTTTCAAGGAGCTATGAACCTGTACTCCTAGATCTCTTTGTTCTATAACTCTCCCCAACGCCCTACCATTAACGGAGTAGGTCCTGGCCCGATTCGAGCTACCAAAATGCATCACCTCACATTTATCTAAATTAAACTCCATCTGCCATTCTTCGGCCCACTGGCCCAATTTATCAAGATCCCGTTGCAATCCTAGATAACCTTCTTCACTGTCCACAATGCCACCAATCTTGGTGTCATCTGCAAACTTACTAACCATGCCTCCTAAATTCTCATCCAAATCATTAATATAAATAACAAATAACAGCGGACCCAGCACCGATCCCTGAGGCACACCGCTGGTCACAGGCCTCCAGTTTGAAAAACAACCCTCTACAACCACCCTCTGTCTTCTGTCGTCAATCCAATTTTGTATCCAATTGGCTACCTCACCTTGGATCCCGTGAGATTTAACCTTATATAACAACCTACCATGCGTTACCTTGTCAAAGGCTTTGCTAAAGTCCATGTAGACCACGTCTACTGCACAGCCCTCATCTATCTTCTTGGTTACCCCTTCAAAAAACTCAATCAAATTCGTGAGACATGATTTTCCTCTCACAAAACCATGCTGACTGTTCCTAATCAGTCCCTGCCTCTCCAAATGCCTGTAGATCCTGTCTCTCAGAATACCCTCTAACAACTTACCCACTACAGATGTCAGGCTCACCGGTCTGTAGTTCCCAGGCTTTTCCCTGCCGCCCTTCTTAAACAAAGGCACAACATTTGCTACCCTCCAATCTTCAGGCACCTCACCTGTAGCTGTCGATGATTCAAATATCTCTGCTAGGGGACCCGCAATTTCCTCCCTAACCTCCCATAACGTCCTGGGATACATTTCATCAGGTCCCGGAGATTTATCTACCTTGATGCGCGTTAAGACTTCCAGCACCTCCCTCTCTGTAATATGTACACTCCTCAAGACATCACTATTTATTTCCCCAAGTTCCCTAACATCCATGCCTTTCTCAACCGTAAATACCGATGTGAAATATTCATTCAGGATCTCACCCATCTCTTGTGGTTCCGCACATAGATGACCTTGTTGATCCTTAAGAGGCCCTACTCTCTCCCTAGTTACTCTTTTGCCCTTTATGTATTTGTAGAAGCTCTTTGGATTCTCCTTTGCCTTATCTGCCAAAGCAATCTCATGTCCCCTTTTTGCCCTCCTGATTTCTCTCTTAACTCTACTCCGGCAATCTCTATACTCTTCAAGGGATCCACTTGATCCCAGCTGCCAATGCATGTCATATGCCTCCTTCTTCTTTTTGACTAGGGCCTCAATCTCCCAAGTCATCCAAGGTTCCCTACTTCTACCAGCCTTGCCCTTCACTTTATAAGGAATGTGCTTACCCTGAACCCTGGTTAACACACTTTTGAAAGCCTCCCACTTACCAGACGTCCCTTTGCCTGCCAACAGACTCTCCCAATCAACTTCTGCAAGTTCCTGTCTAATACTATCAAAATTGGCCTTTCCCCAATTTAGAATTTTAACTTTTGGGCCAGACCTATCATTCTCCATAGCTATCTTAAAACTAATGGAATTATGATCACTGGTCCCAAAGTGATCCCTCACTAACACTTCTGTCACCTGCCCTTCCTTATTTCCCAAGAGGAGGTCAAGTTTTGCCCCCTCTCTAGTCGGGCCATCCACATACTGAATGAGAAATTCCTCCTGAATACACTCAACAAATTTCTCTCCATCCAAGCCCCTAATGCTATGGCTGTCCCAGTCAATGTTGGGAAAGTTAAAGTCCCCTACTATTACCACCCTATTTTTCTTGCAGCTGTCTGTAATCTCCTTACACATTGTTTAATACATTTCCGAGTTTTGTGTCATCTGCAAATTTTGAAATTATACCCTCTGTACCCAAGTCCAGGTCATTAATATATATCAAAAAAAGCAGTGGTTCTGATGCCGACCCCTGGGGAACACCACTGTATACTTCCCTCCAGTCTGAAAAACAACCGTTCACCACGACTCTCTGCTTTCTGTCCCATGGCCAATTTTGTTTCCACACTGCCATGGGCTTTAATTTAGCTACAACTCTATTATATGGTATTTTATCAAATGTCTTTTGAAGTCCATATACACAACATCAACCGTACTACCCTCATCAACCCTCTCCATTATTTCATCAAAGAATTCAATCAAGTTAGTCAAACACGATTTTCCTTTAACAAATCCGTGCTGACTTTCATTTATTATCCCAGACTTTTCCAAGTGTCAATTAATTTTGTCCCGGATTATTGTCTCTAAAAGTTTCCCCACCACTGACATTAGGCTGAGTGGCCTATAATTGCCAGGTTTATCTCTCTCCCCTTTTTTGAACAGGGGTGCAACATTTGCAATCCTCCAGTCCTCCGACACCATCTCCATATCTAAGGATAGAAGATTGTGGCCAGAGCCTCCATAATTTCCATCCTTACTTCCCTCAGTAACCTAGGATGCATCCTATCTGGTCTGGGTGACTTTTCTACTTTGAGTACTGCCAATCTTTTAAGTCATAGAATCATAGAATCATAGAAAGGTTACAGCATGGAAGGAGGCCATTCGGCCCATCTAGACCACACCAGCTCCATGCAAGAGCAATCCAGCTCGTCCCACTTCCCCGCCCTATCCCCGTAGCCCTGCAAATTTTTTACTTTCAAATACTTATTCAGTTCCCTTTTGAAGGCCATGATTGAATCTGCCTCCACCACCCCCTCAGGCAGTGCATTCCAGATCCTAACCACTCGCTGTGTAAAAAAGTTTTTCCTCATATCACCTTTGGTACCTCCTCTTTATCTATTTTTATCCTATCCAAAATCGCTACTACCTCCTCCTTTACTGCCACAGTGAAGACGGATGTGAAGTATTCATTTAGTGCCTCAGCCATGCCCTCTGGCTCCACAAGAAGATCTCTTTTTTTGTCCCTCATCGGTCCCACGCTTCCCTTGACTACCCTTTTATTATTTATGTTTATAAAAGACTTTTGGGCTCCCTTTTATGTTAGCCGCTAATTTATTGAAACATATAAGATTGTGAAGGGGCTTGATCGGGTGGATGCGGTAAGGATGTTCCCAAGGATGGGTGAAACTAGAACTAGGGGGCATAATCTTAGAATAAGGGGCTGCTCTTTCAAAACTGAGATGAGGAGAAACTTCTTCACTCAGAGGGTAGAAGTTCTGTGGAATTTGCTGCCCCAGGAAGCTGTGGAAGCTACATCATTAAATAAATTTAAAACAGAAATAGACAGTTTCCTAGAAGTAAAGGGAATTAGGGGTTATGGGGAGCGGGCAGGAAATTGGACATGAAGCTGAGTTCGGATTGGTCAATGCCCTGTGGGTGGCGGAGAGGGCCCAGGGGCTGAGTGGCCGGGTCCTGCTCCAACTTCTTGTGTTCTTTAGATTTGAGGTTAGGATCAGATCAGCCATGATCTTATTGAATGGCGGAGCAGGCTCGAGGGGCCGATTGGCCTACTCCTGCTCCTATTTCTTATGTTCTTATTCTCATACTTCCTGTTTGCTCCTCTTATTCCCTTTTTTAGATCTCCTCTGTACTTTCTGCATTCAGCCTGGTTCTCTACTGTGGACCTTACATTCAGCCTCCTTTTTCTGTTTCATTTTGATCTCCATCTCTTTAATCATCCAGGGAGCTCCTGCTTTGGATGCCCTTCCTTTCCCCCTCGTAGGGATGTGTCCACTCTGTGCCCGAACCAACTCCCCCTTGAAGGCCTCCCATTTTTCAATTACTGTTTTGCCTACCAATTTTTGATTCCAATCCACCTGGACAAGATCCCTTTTTAACTCACTGAAATTTGCCCTCCTCTATTTAAGCATTTTCACATTTGATTGTTCCTTGTTCTTTTCTATTCTAAACCTAATGATATTGTGATCACTGTTTCCCAAATGCTCTCCCACTGAAACATGCTCCACTTGCCCCATTTCATTCCCCAGAACTAGATCCAGCACCGTTTCCTTCCTCGTTTGGCTAGAAACACATTGTTCCAGAAAGTTCTCTTGAACATATTTCAGGAATTCCTCCCCCTCTTTGCCCTTTACACTGTTACTGTCCCAGTTTATATTGGGATAATAGAAGTCCCCCATTATCACTACTCTATAGTTCTTGCATCTTTCTGTAATTTGCCTGCAAATTTGCTCCTCTATTTCCTTCCAACTATTTGTGATCTGTAGTGTACACCCAGTAGTGTAAACCTCCTCTATTGTTCCTTAATTCTAACCAAATAGATTGTGTCTTTAACCCATCAACTACATCATCCCTTTCCTGTGCTGTAATAGTTTCTTTGATCAATACTGCCACCCCCCTCCCTTTCATTCCTTTCCTATCTTTCCTGAATACCTTGTAGCCCAGACTATTGAGTACCCAATCCTGCCCTTCTTTGAGCCGAGTCTCTGTTATTGCCACTATATTATAGTCCCATGTGGGGACTTGAGTCTGCAGCTCACCAACCTTATTTACCACACTACGTTCATTTACGCACATGCACTGCAATCTCACTTTAGACTGCCTCCCATTTGCCCCCTGTCTGATCCCTCCTATTTCTGAATTATTCTTTACTCTAGTGCTACTTGTCCCTCCCAGTCCTCTGTACACCTTGTTTCTCCTCTCTAATGTTTCATCCCAGTACCCATCCCCCTGCCAAATTAGTTTAATCCTTTCCCCACAGCACTAGTGAACCTCCCTGCGAGGACATTGGTCCCAGCTCTGTTGAGGTGCAACTGTCCATCTTGAACAGATCCCTCCTGCCCCAGATCTGGTCCCAATGCCCCAGGAATCTGAAGCCCCCACTCTTGCACCATTGCTCCAGCCACGCATTAACCTGTCTTGTCCTACTCTTCCTATACTCACTAGCACGTGACACTGAGAGTAATCCAGAGATTACTACCTTTGAGGTCCTGTTTTTTAACTTCCTTCCTTAGCTCCTGGAACTCTGATTGTAGGACCACAACCCTTTTCCTTCCTATGTCATGAATTGTTGCCTTTAGGCCATGGAATTCTTTAAACATTTGGGAGATAGCTGAATGCTTGGCCATTTGGTTCAGTGGTGTGGGCTTTCTGTGATATTAGGGGGGATTTCCCTGGGTCTGTGCCCAGGCACACTGGATTTCCTGGGCCTGGTGAATATTGGAAAACCAGACGAGTTGTTTTACAGGCCTGATCTTCGACCCGAGCGATTCTCTGATATTTGTTACGTCAAGGTGAACCAGGTGGCTGGGTGCCAACCCAGGAAGATCACTCCTGTTTGTATTTTAATCATAGTGAAATAAAGGAGAATCTGTGCTGTAGTCTCCTGTGAAAATTATGTTGTTATGTTGATATTCAATTTAATCAGGCTTGATTGGGAATCCTAACTTCAATGGGAAAAGTGACCTTACAGCAGGGCTGGGCCCTCAGTTAATCCTCAAACTGGGCACATCAGAAAGATGATTCCATATTCTAGGGTTGGTGTTATTTTTTCCAGGAGTGGCGATTTTAAGAATGTCACTTCTGGATCAGAGTTTATTAAACTCTTTGTCATTAAAACAACAGAAGGCATTTTATTAACCCAAGAAAATCTGAGCGAGCTAAGGGCTTTTTAAGAGGATCTCTCCATGCTTTGTACACATGGTAGTATTGTTTTGTGCTGAGAGCTCCTTTGCCTGGTTCCTAAAATTCTGTATATATCCTTTTAAGTATTAAAAAATACTGAAGTGACTTTAGCCTGTAAAGAAATCTGCTCTAAATAGGCCGATGACTCAGTGTGAATCCTATATAAATTCCAGAACGCTATTTACCCTAATTAGAGTTAATTGGTAGACCTGGGCTACATTATCTCTGGAAATCTCTTAACAATTAATTAAAAGAGCACTTCCTGATTGTGGAGCAGCCTGGCTAGCTCAGTCGGTAGGGCATGAGACTCTTAATCTCAGATTGTGGGTTCAGACCCTACATTGGGTGGTATGTGTTTCTGGCACAGGCACGATGGGCTGAATGGCCTCCTTCTGTGCTGCAGGATTCTATGTGTTCCTCTCACAGGGTGTAAAGAGGAAGGTGTTTTAGAAACCTGAAACTTCACATCCCGTTGAACTGTATTTGGAGTGATGGGTGTCAGTGTTGGGAAATTGAATGTTTTCCCACTTTTTATTTTCAGTGTTGGTATCATGTTTAAGCCCAGACCAGAATAAAGGGGTAATATTCCGATTTTGTGACCCCAGAGGGAGCCTCGTCCACCAGGGGAGTGTATATTGGAAACTCAGCCACGTGTGGCACGTGGTTTGCTGGCCATTAATTCAAATGGTCAAAAAGAAAATCATGGCCAGTGGGAGAATGACTCCACATAATATAAAGCTTCCTCTACTCTGTTCCAACAATGTGCCCCAGCCCCAGCCCCAGCCCCAGCTGAGCACCTTATTGTGTGGGATCTCTCTTTTCTAATCCAGCCATTCTCATGGGCATGAGTGCCAATTAATGGTGCTTGGTGGGTAGTTTTCTGCCATGGAATCTCACACACTGGGAATTGCGTTGAGACTGGCCAAGCTCATGTCGTTTGGGATCCTTTTAACTGGCAGGGCAAGGAGACTTTCATTTTTTCGTTTTTGGGTCAGCTCAGCGTCCCAGAGACCGCATGCTTAAATCAGCTGCTCGATTCTCTTTATCGTTGGCTGAAGTTGCTTGCTCACCAGTAACACAGGGCCATTATCACATCCGACAGCGGACACAAACCCAGTCTCTAATAGTCTCCATTGACTTTGACTGATGGTGGTCGGGTCCATTATGTTAAGCGTGAAGTTCATGGTGGGAGTGTCACATTTCCACCGCCAGCTGCAGGTGTTTCGTGTAAAAGTACTGTACCGTAAATCTTGCCTCATCAACTTATGTTGTTCCTGACTCGGGAAAGAAAGACTTGCATTTCTATAGCGCCTTTCACAACCTCAGGAAGTCCCAAAGTGCTTTACAGCCAATGAAGTACTTTTGAAATGTAGTCACCGTTGTAATGTAGGAAACGTGACAGCCAATTTGTGCACAGCAAGATCCCACAAACAGCAATGTGATAATGACCAGATAATCTGTTTTTAGTGATGTTGGTTGAGGGATAAATATTGGCCAGGATACTGGGGAGAACTCCCCTGCTCTTCTTTGAAATAGTGCCATGAAATCTTTTACGCCCACCTGAGAGGCATACGAGACCTCGGTTTAACATCTCATCCGAAAGACGGCACCTCCGACAGTACAGTATTCCCTCGGTACTGCACTGGAGTGTCAGCCTGGATTTTGTGCTCAAGGATCTGGGATGGGGCTTGAACCCACGACCTTCTGACTCAGAGGTGAGAGTGCTGCCCACTGGAGAGTGAGTTCCATTTGTCACTCTCACCCTTTTATCTTCATCGTCAAAGGCTGCTCTTTGGAGGCCTGTTGGGCTCTGCCGTGTATCATGGAAATCCGATTGTAGGTGATTGCAGACGTGTGGGACACACTCAACATGTGTAGTTAACGACAACAGTGGGCTTTAACCAGAAACCAGATTAGCAGATTTACATATATCTACAACATTGTTGGTTCTCTGCAAGATGGGTCGTTTGTTCTTAGTGGTTTAGCCTTTGTCAACAAACAAACACCACATTTCCTCTCCTGGCAAATTAGTTTACATCAAGCTGATTGCCGAACTGATACATTGCCGGATGCTGATTGTTAAGGGAATGTCTCTAAATTGCGTAGTGAAACTGAAGTGAAACAAGGGAACATCTATCAGCACTGATACTATCTCTGGAAGTTTCCTTGGGGCTACTCCCGCTGTAACTTTGGCGGAAACTTGCATGGAGCAGGAGAAGCCCCGAGGAAGTTCCCAGTGTACATTATGGAAGCAGAATTGCCAATCTTCCGTTGGGCCTTGTGTATAAGCACCTTTAAGAAAAGAACCATCACATTGTCAGATTGGCGCTCTTCTGTGAAGAGCCAGGGTGCGATCTCTTTGTCAAGGGCAGGGTGGGACACAGATGAGCATCACTAGACCTGTGATTTATTCTGCACTGGGAATTTTCCAAGATTTAGTATATACACCGTTGGCGAACTGGTGCTGATCAGTGGGAGGGATGCTGCAGGCACTGAGGCATGCAAGCTGAGTGAAGCCAGAGACAACATTTCCCAAATTAATTTAGATTGTAGGCTCGTTAATAAAACAGTCGCTAGCGGCACCTTCCAGACAGTGAGGTAAATCTTCTACCTTCAGCAACCTTGGTATAATGGGAAAGGTAGATCAGGAGCTCGACTTTGAAGTCAACTGGGACAAAAGAGATGCAGGTTCAACCTGCTGCAAGGCGACATTGGGACTGATGACACCAAGTTCTTTGCACAAAGACTGATCGATATATGGAACGGATGTCCGGAACCATTTAAAAAACTGTGATAGTGGGACTGACGGATCATTCTGGGTGGGTGGGCTAAGGCGGAGCAAAGATAGCAGGCGCAAAGAGATTGTAGTGGCAGGGGATTCTTCGCTCAGGAAATTGGACGGCCACATGTGTGGTGGGCAGCAATGGCGAGCTGTCTACCTGGAGCTGTAGTTGTACGTGAGGCGAGGTTAGAAGGGATACTGACGGGCACAGATCGGGATTCAGTGGTAGTAGTTGTGTAGGGGAAAACACAGAGGCCACAAAAATCAGAATTGGCTCGAAACTCAAAGACGGGGTGTGCAAATAAGGAGGACTGAGAATCTGTCGAGTATGGTGCATCCCGGCATGAGTGCTGGGGTGTGTCGACCAGAGACCTCAGCTCTGACTCTGCATGGGGTCAGGAGAGGGCCCTCAATCTCCATCTCCATGGCGGGTGTCTATGCCACAAGAAGTGCATCAAGGCTGCCCACCTTGTCCCAGAGGCCGCTTACCATGGTACATGGCCGGGGTTGGGGTGGGGGGAGAGATTGTTGGGCTCCAACCCCCCCCCACCCCCCCAGAAAGAAAGCATGTTGCCTCCCCCCTTTCTGAGGGGGCTGTATTTAAATCATTTTTCAATCATTTAATTATTTGGCCTAAGCCAGGGCCCCAGCCTGGATCCCAAGGTGAGGTCCACATGTGGGGTTTGGTGGCTCTGCCGTGTATCACGGAAATCCGATTGTAGGTGATTGCAGACGTGTGGGACACACTCAACATGTGTAGTTAACGACAACAGTGGGCTTTAACCAGAAACCAGATTAGCAGATTTACATATATCTACAACATTGTTGGTTCTCTGCAAGATGGGTCGTTTGTTCTTAGTGGTTTAGCCTTTGTCAACAAACAAACACCACATTTCCTCTCCTGGCAAATTAGTTTACATCAAGCTGATTGCCGAACTGATACATTGCCGGATGCTGATTGTTAAGGGAATGTCTCTAAATTGCGTAGTGAAACTGAAGTGAAACAAGGGAACATCTATCAGCACTGATACTATCTCTGGAAGTTTCCTTGGGGCTACTCCCGCTGTAACTTTGGCGGAAACTTGCATGGAGCAGGAGAAGCCCCGAGGAAGTTCCCAGTGTACATTATGGAAGCAGAATTGCCAATCTTCCGTTGGGCCTTGTGTATAAGCACCTTTAAGAAAAGAACCATCACATTGTCAGATTGGCGCTCTTCTGTGAAGAGCCAGGGTGCGATCTCTTTGTCAAGGGCAGGGTGGGACACAGATGAGCATCACTAGACCTGTGATTTATTCTGCACTGGGAATTTTCCAAGATTTAGTATATACACCGTTGGCGAACTGGTGCTGATCAGTGGGAGGGATGCTGCAGGCACTGAGGCATGCAAGCTGAGTGAAGCCAGAGACAACATTTCCCAAATTAATTTAGATTGTAGGCTCGTTAATAAAACAGTCGCTAGCGGCACCTTCCAGACAGTGAGGTAAATCTTCTACCTTCAGCAACCTTGGTATAATGGGAAAGGTAGATCAGGAGCTCGACTTTGAAGTCAACTGGGACAAAAGAGATGCAGGTTCAACCTGCTGCAAGGCGACATTGGGACTGATGACACCAAGTTCTTTGCACAAAGACTGATCGATACATGGAACGGATGTCCGGAACCATTTAAAAAACTGTGATAGTGGGACTGACGGATCATTCTGGGTGGGTGGGCTAAGGCGGAGCAAAGATAGCAGGCGCAAAGAGATTGTAGTGGCAGGGGATTCTTCGCTCAGGAAATTGGACGGCCACATGTGTGGTGGGCAGCAATGGCGAGCTGTCTACCTGGAGCTGTAGTTGTACGTGAGGCGAGGTTAGAAGGGATACTGACGGGCACAGATCGGGATTCAGTGGTAGTAGTTGTGTAGGGGAAAACACAGAGGCCACAAAAATCAGAATTGGCTCGAAACTCAAAGACGGGGTGTGCAAATAAGGAGGACTGAGAATCTGTCGAGTATGGTGCATCCCGGCATGAGTGCTGGGGTGTGTCGACCAGAGACCTCAGCTCTGACTCTGCATGGGGTCAGGAGAGGGCCCTCAATCTCCATCTCCATGGCGGGTGTCTATGCCACAAGAGGTGCATCAAGGCTGCCCACCTTGTCCCAGAGGCCGCTTACCATGGTACATGGCCGGGGTTGGGGTGGGGGGAGAGATTGTTGGGCTCCAACCCCCCCCCACCCCCCCAGAAAGAAAGCATGTTGCCTCCCCCCTTTCTGAGGGGGCTGTATTTAAATCATTTTTCAATCATTTAATTATTTGGCCTAAGCCAGGGCCCCAGCCTGGATCCCAAGGTGAGGTCCACATGTGGGGTTTGGTGGCCCGGAGATCAGGTTTACCTTGACCAACAATGTGCCCACTGAGAGTATCGGTAATCCCCATCCCACCCCTGGCCTTGCTCCCTCCCAACCCGCTGACCTGATCTGGGGTGAGCGGAGGCCATGTGGAATTCCTAACGCTATAACCTGGTTAACAGTCGTCAGTATGGATTCAGAAGGGGATAGATCCCACCTGACCAACCTCCTCAACATGAAGAATCATAGAATGGTTGCAGCACAGGAGGAGGCCATTCGAGTCCATGCCAGCTCTTTGTAAGAGCAATCCAGTTAGTCCCATACTCCTGATCTTTCCCCGTAGCCCTGCAAATTTTTTCCCTTCAAGTATTTATCCAATTCCTTTTTGAAAGCCAAGATTGAATCTGCCTCCACCACCCTTTCAGGCAGAGCATTCCAGATCATAACCACTCGCTGTGTAAAAAAGTTTTTCCTCATGTCACCTTTAGTTCTTTTGCCAATCACCTTAAATCTGTGTCCTCTGGTTCTCGACCCTTCCGCCAATGGGAGCAGTTTCTCTTTATTTACTTTACCTAAACCCTTCATGATTTTGAACACTTTGATCAAATCTCCTCTCAACCTTCTCTGCTCTGAGGAGAACAATCCCAACAAGTGGATTGTGGGAAGCCCTATGACGTTGTGATCCTCGACTTCCAAACGGCTTTTGATAAAGTTCCGCACGAAAGGCTATTAATTAAATTGAAAGCTGTGGGGATTCAGGGTAAACCCTGGAAATGGATGAGAAATTGGATGAAGGGTAGGTGGGAAACAACGAGTACTCATTAGAATAGTTATGTTGTAGTGGGGGCAGTTATGTTGGACTGGTGGGGTGGCCCAGGGCTCGGTGCTGGACCACTACTGTTTCTAATTTACAGCAATGATCTAAATTCAGAAACAAAATACAAAGTGGTCAGATTTACAGTTGATGCCAAACTAGGAGGGGGAGTGAAATTGGTTCAAATTACAGACAAAATATGTGAGTGGGCAGAACAGTGGCAGATGAAACTTAACCTCAATAAACGCAAAGTACTGCACACAGGAAGGAAAAATAAACACCACACTTACTCCAGGAGTGATGCTGAAATATTTATGGATGAAGTGGAAAGAGATTGAGGAGTCTTAGTGAACTCGACACTGAACATGTCCAACCAGTGAAGAGCAGAAATAAAAACAGAAAATGCTGGAGAAGCTCAGCGAGTCGGGCATCGTCTGTGGAGAAAGAAACAGAGTTAACGGTTCAGGTCAGACCTTGCGTCAGAACAGTGAAGAGCAGAGGTCAACAAGGCCAATAGGATGATGAACTAGAGCTAAAACAGTAGAGTACAAGTCAGAGGATGCGGTGATCACACTGTACATTGCTCGGGTCAGACCACCCCTCGAATACCATGTCCAGTTCTGGTCATCAAGAAACGAGAGAGAGAGACGTTCAAACAATGGAGGCAGCGCAGAATCACAAGGCTGATCCCCAATGTCAGGGGGCTGAGTTACGAGGAAAGGCTGGAGAGAATTGGGGCTCTTCAGCCTGGAAAGGAGGCGTCTGATAGGGTTATAAGAGTACAGAGAAAGTTAAACATGAAATATTGCTTTAAATAAATTGAAGGAATCGAACAAGATTGAAACCACTAAATGGTAATTTTAGCACTTTATCAGGAAATTCTTCTTCCCACAAAGAGTGATCAACACATGGAATAAATGTCCAGGAAGAGCAGTAGAGGTGAAAACCCTGGATGATTGAAGAAACAAGTGAATGCTGCAATGGGAGGGCGTTAGGATCTCTGGATGGATGAATTAATGACCTTGTCATTTGTAATCATCTTGTAAAGGCACCACCCATTGTACTAATAAACCATGCAAGTTGGAAGGTCAGATTCCCTGCTGCTGCTGAGTCAGCTCATCTCAGCTGAGACTAGACACCTGGCCTCATTGCTCTGGGCTAGGAAGGAGGATCACAAACAGGGTTAGGAACATAGGGACAGGAGTAGGCCATTCAGCCCCTCAGGCCTATTCCGCCATTCAATTAGCTCATGGCTGATCTGTATCTGAACTCCATTTTACTTGCAGTTCCTATAACTGGTGACAAGCTTAAGGCAGTTGAGCTCTGAGAAGAGGTTGGAGTCTGGGATTGTTTACTCTGGAGAGGAGATGACTCGGTGGTTTGGGGGGGAGGAGGGGAGATTATTGAAGTGTTCAAGAGCCTGAACAATGATAAGATGTTCGAGATTGCCCCTAACTCTAGGACCAGGGGACACAGACCCAAGCTTGGAAGGGGGAAGGCGCACGGGCAGTTTAGATTAAACTACTTTCACATAGAGGATGGTGAATATGTGGAACAGAGTGACCCGAGAGCCAGCCAGGGCAGATGTCAAGGGCAGTCACTCTCACCTGGAAAGATTTAAAGGAGAGCTGGATAGATATGTGAGGGTGTGGGCCGTTATGGTGAATTCGTTTTTGTGCTTTTCCGTGCCCCGATGTTCCTGCTCCTAATTGCTACCCAGTAACTCCACCTGGGCATAGGGTGAGGACAGGACCAGACTTGGTTATTCTGCCTTCCACAGTTGAATAACCTGTCGAGGCCCAGTGTCTAGAGACTCAGGTGTGGGGCACCAACACCTGTCCCAAGTGTGCACCAGGAAAAGCCCAGATCTTCACAGAGGAGAAGGAGAAACAAACGTGTTTCTCATGCTGTTTGTTAATTCTAAAGGTATTTAAATGTACAACGTATCCTGACCTTTGAACTGTACACTCCTGGATTTAAATCAATGTTTCCTGACCTTTGAACTGTACACTCCTGGATTTAAACCAATGTTTCCTGACCTTTGAACTGTACACTCCTGGATTTAAACCAATGTTTCCTGACCTTTGAACTGTGCACTCCTGGATTTAAATCAATGTTCTTTTTCTAGCAAATTCATCGGAATCCCCAGTTTTTTGTGGAAGGAGTCAGTCGGTTCGACCTGTGCCAAGGGACTGTGGGTAAGGTCCTGTCATCTGTATTCTGTGTCTGCGCGTGTACCCAGTACGTTATAACCTAGACCATCCTCTAGGTTATAACTTAGAGCTCCCCCTACATTATACTTAGAGCTCCCCTACGTTATAACATGGAGCTCCCCCTACATTATAACTTAGAGCTCCCCTACGTTATAACATAGAGCTCCCCTATGTTATAACTTAGAGCTCCCTTACACTATAACTTAGAGCTCCTGCTATGTTATGATCCAGAGCTGCCCCTACGTTATGACCCAGAGCTCCCCCTATGTTATGACCCAGAGCTCCCCCTATGTTATGACCCGGAGCTCCCCCTACGTTATGATCCAGAGCTGCCCCTACGTTATGACCCAGAGCTCCCCCTATGTTATGACCCAGAGCTCCCCCTATGTTATGACTCAGAGCTCCCCCTACGTTATGACTCAGAGCTCCCCCTATGTTATGACTCAGAGCTCCCCCTATGTTATGACTCAGAGCTCCCCCTACGTTATGACTCAGAGCTCCCCCTATGTTATGACTCAGAGCTCCCCCTACGCTATGACCCGGAGCTCCCCCTACGTTATGACCCAGAGCTCCCCCTACGTTATGACCCGGAGCTCCCCCTATGTTATGACTCAGAGCTCCCCCTATGTTATGACCCAGAGCTCCCCCTACGTTATGACCCGGAGCTCCCCCTACGTTATGACCCAGAGCTCCCCCTACGCGATGACCCAGAACTCCCCCTACGTTATGACCCGGAGCTCCCCCTACGATTATGACCCGGAGCTCCCCCTACGATTATGACCTGGAGCTCCCGCTACATTATGACCTGGAGCTCTCCCTACGTTACGAACTGGAGCTCCCTCCACGTTGTAACCCGGAGCTCCCTCTACGTTGTGACCTGGAGCTCCAGCTATGTTATGACATGGAGCTCCTCCACAATTATTACCCAGAAGTGAGGTGAGAGTGACTGCCCTTGACATCAAGGCTGCATTTGACCGAGTGTGGCACCAAGGAGCCCTAGTAAAATTGAAGTCAATGGGAATAAGGGGGAAAACTCTCCGGTGGCTGGAGTCATACCTAGCACAAAGGAAGATGGTAGCGGTTGTTGGAGGCCAATCATCTCAGCCCCAGGGCATGGCTGTAGGAGTTCCTCAGGGCAGTGTCCTCGGCCCAACCATCTTCAGCTGCTTCATCAATGACCTTCCCTCCATCATAAGGTCAAAAATAGGGATGTTCGCTGATGATTGCACAGTGTTCAGTTCCATTCGCAACCCCTCAGATAATGAAGCAGTCCATGCCCGCATGCAGCAAGACCTGGACAACATCCAGGCTTGGGCTGATAAGTGGCAAGTAACATTCGCGTCAGACAAGTGCCAGGCAATGACCATCTCCAACAAGAGAGTGTCTAACCACCTCCCCTTGACATTCAACGGCATTACCATCACCAAATCCCCCACCATCAATATCCTGGGGTCACCATTGACTAGAAACCAACCTGGACCAGCCACATAAATACTGTGGCTACAAGAGCAGGTCAGAGGCTGGGTATTCTGCGGTGAGTGATTCACCTCCTGACTCCCCAAAGCCTTTCCACCATCAACAAGGCACAAGTCAGGAGTGTGATGGAATACTCTCTACTTGCCTGGATGAGTGCAGCTCCAACACCACTCGAGGAGCTCGACACCATCCAGGACAAAGCAGCCCGCTTGATTGGCACCCCATCCACCACCCTAAACATTCACTCCCTTCACCACCGGCGCACCATGACTGCAGTGTGTACCATTTACAGGATGCGCTGCAGCAACTCGCCAAGGCTTCTTCGACAGCACCTCCCAAACCCGCGACCTCTACCACCTAGAAGGACAAGGGCAGCAGGCACATGGGAACAACACCACCTGCATGTTCCTCTCCAAGTCACACACCATCCTGACTTGGAAATATATCGCCGTTCCTTCATCATCGCTGGGTCAAAATCCTGGAACTCCCTTCCTAACAGCACTGTGGGAGAACCGTCACCACACGGACTGCAGCGGTTCAAGAAGGCGGCTCACCACCACCTTCTCAAGGGCAATTAGGGATGGGCAATAAATGCCGGCCTCGCCTTGAATGAATAATAAAAAAAAAGTTCCCCTGACGTCATGATTTAGAACTCCCACTATGTTATGACTTAGAGCTCCCCCTATGTTGTAACCTATCTATTTGCACACAGCAAGATCCTACAAACAGCAATGAAATTAAGTGACAACCTGGACTATGGGCTGAAGCAGGAGTGGGGCTTGAAACCACCACCCCTGCTCCTAGAGGCAAGAGTGCTACCAACCGAGCCAAGCTGGCACTTGAAACAGGGGAATTCTCCCACCTGTAACTGAAATGTTGTCTTTACCTCAGCAGTATGGTGTTAACACATTTTTAAATCATTTAAAAAAAAATGTTTTTAACCCTTTCGATGAATTCTGCTTAGTATTTGGGAGAGGGGAGTTGACAGCGTTGTGCTGTGTGCCTCCCACTGTATCTCATTAAAAACCCTGTTTCCAGCACTTATGAGGTTTCCACGTTCATTTTTCTAGGCGTCTTAAAAAAAACGTCTTCCGCTAAAATCTCTGTGTCTGTACTGCTCACTCCTGCCCCAGGACTGGTTCCGGAATGCCCCAGGGATCTGAACCCGTCTTTTCCACACCCTGCTCCTACCTCCCTGAACTGGCTGCTCCTCTATTGGCCAGTGTGTGGGCGGGCACTTGTCGAAACTCTGAGGCTGGGCACTTTAGAGGTCCTGCGTCTTAATCTACTTCTTAAGACTCTCTTTGCAGGATCTTAACCCCGATCTTCCCAACGCTGTCGATTCCAGCACGAGCCTGCACTCCCAGCCGATCCCGCTCCCTTTCCAAGAGTATTCTGTCACGTTCCTCACCCCGGTAACACACCAGTCAGGGCTCGCTAGGCCGCTTACAGCAGGTCAACGCAGCACCTCTGACAATGCTGCAGTCCCCTCACCTGCTGCACTGGAGCCTAGATCATACCTTCCAACCCTGGAGTTGGGCTTCGAACCAACTGCCCACACAACCTGCTCAGTCCAGAGTGCTGCCAACTGAGCCAAGCTGACACACGTAGGATTGTGCATCACGTCCTTTCCAAGAGTTCAGTATCTCATATCTTTGCCCCGCTATAGGGTTAACATAGTTACAGAAATGGTGCTCTCTATTTATAGACACTCCCGCTGCAATTCTCCCCACCCTCATCCCTCACCTCCCCACTCCCCAGTTTAAGGAGGCAGTGTGTTGGTTGCTGGGAGAAAGAAGGACTTGCAGTTCTATCGTACCTTTCATGACTTCAGGACGCGCTTTACAGCCAATGAAGTATTTTTTGAAGTGTAGTCACTGTTGTAATGTAGGAAACGCGGCAGCCGATTTGCGCACAGCAAGATCCCACAAACAGCAATGTGATAATGCTCCGATAATCTGTTTTTACTTTAACGATGTTGGATGAGGGATACTGATGGAGCAGCTGTGCATCGTTGAGACAGTTCATTGCTGATCCGTCCTGTGACAGTGTTCAGCAAAGTAGCAAACGGTATTTGTCAAGCCCTTTCTCACGAGGTGCTTTCATGCTCGCTGTTTTTAAAAAATATCTATATTTTGCTCCTCTTCTCGGGACAGAGAGCCGTGCGCTCTCGCTCTCCCCCTTTAACATTCTGCGGACCGCAGATCACCCTTGGCCTGCTGGGCCTCCGCTCTCCAACACGAAGAACAAGGCAGGAAATGGGCGGTTAGACTCTCCCTGCGGTTACATTACTCCAAGTGATTCGGAGACACAACTTCCTGCGGCTCCACGGGACCATCTGTTCTTGGATTGTGGGGTCGATCGCACCATGGAGTACAGGCGACGGGAGGGACAAATCCTTCGTCTGCAGTCTGCTGCACTCCTGCAGTGTGAAAGCTCTGGAGAGCTGGTGAGAGCCCCTATAAACGGTACAGACTGAACACATTGTCAGACCTGCTGATGGGTAACACTGATCGAGTTGTTTTTATCCCTCCAGGAGACTGCTGGTTTCTGGCTGCTTTAACGTCTCTGACTATGCAGCAGGATCTCTTTGCTCATGTTGTGCCCAACAATCAAGATTTTCAAAGAAATTATTGTGGCATTTTCCATTTCCGGGTCAGTATTAAAGCTGATGTGTTTGCTGTTATCTGTACCCCACTGTTGCTATGATAATCTGTCTGCTGTTCCCTGTAATCCATTGTTGCTATGGTAATCTGTCTGCTGTTCCCTGTAATCCATTGTTGCTATGGTAATCTGTCTGCTGTTCCCTGTAATCCATTGTTGCTATGGTAATCTGTCTGCTGTTCCCTGTAACCCACTGTTGCTATGGTAATCTGTCTGCTATTCTCCATATCCCACTGTTGCTATGGTAAAATGTCTGCTCTTCTCTGTATCCTGTTGTTGCTATGGTAATGTTCCTGCTGTTCTCTGTAATCCAATGTTGCTATGGTAATCTGTCTGCGGTGCTCTGAATCTCACTGTTGCTACGGGGTAATGTGTCTGCCGTTCTGTATATCCCATTGTTGCAGCTAAATGTGCTGCATATACCTCGGGGATACAAAAAGAAGCAGAGGAAGTGGGGCAGGGATGGAATCGATGTAACTGTTCAACTTACAATGTGGGTATAAGTTGAGGTTCATCACTCAGTCTCTGTGCCAGTGAAGCAACCTGTGCTAAAGAAGAGCGAAATATTGCAGGCTATAAGGTCTTTAGCAAGAACAGGGAAATTGGGAAAGGAGGTGGTGTAGCAATTTTGATAAAAGACACGATTACAGCAACTGAAAGAAGGGGTATCGGTAAGGGTATGCGGGCAGTGGAAACACTTTGGGTAGAATTAAGAAACAGCAAAGGATGCAAGACTCTGGTGGGAGTTGTCTACAGACCTCCTGATAGTAGTGATGTAGTAGTGGAATGCATAAATACGGAAATCAGGGAAGATTTTTCCAAAAAACAGAGTGGTAATAAAGGGAGATTTTAGTTTTCACATCGGCTGGGAGATGCAAAACAACTCAAGTCGTAAAGGCAGTGAATTTCTAGAGTGTAATCGGGACAGTTTTCTGAAACAATATGTTGTAGAACCGACAAGGGAACAGGCCATACTGGATATGGTGATGAGTATCAAACCAGAACTAGTTAACAGTGTGATGGCAAGTCGTGACCATAACATGATTGAATTTGACGTTAAGTTTGAGAGGGAGAAGGCAGAGTCACTCACTAAGATTTTAAACTTAAGTAAGGCAGACTTTGAAGGGATGAGACATAAACTGATCACAGTAAACTGGGCTGAATTGTTAACGGGTAAACCTACTGACGAATAGTGGGAAGTATTCAAAGAAGTATTTGGTACAATACAAGACCAGTACATAACCCCAAAAGACAAAAGCTCCACTTGTGTAGTTAGGTAACCATGGTCAACAAATGACGTAAGGTCCAGTGTAAAGCTAAAAGGAAAGGCTGACACAAATGCAAAAAAAAGCAGAAATCCAGCAGACTAGGTGGACTATAAGATACAACAAAGGGATGCAAAGAAAGTATTAAGAGCTGCAGAAAGGGAATACGAATAAAAACTTGCAAGGGATATCAGGCTAACAAAAGTTTTAATAAATAAAAGTTCTAATAAAAGTTCTAATAATAAACATTTACCTGAGGAAGGAGAAAATCTCCGAAAGCTTGTGAATTTAAAATAAAATTGCTGGACTATAACTTGGTGTTGTAAAATTGTTTACAATTAATAAATATATTAAGAGAAAGGAAATGGCTAAGAGAAATGTGGGCCCATTAAAGACAGACGCAGGTGATACTGTAATCAATAATAAGGAAATGGCAGACTTGTTAAATGAATACTTTGGAGCCACCTTCACAGTAGAGGAAGAGAGCAAAATACCGACGGTACCAGGGAAACTAAAAATAAATCAAGGGCAGGAAGTTATTGGATTTAATATAAGTAAACAAATGGTAAGAGAGAAAATAATGGAACTTCTCCAGGACCTGATGGTTCCCACCCAGGGTCTTAAAAGAAGTCAGTGAGGAAGTCTCTCTTTAACCTTCTCTGCTCTGAGGAGAACAATCCCAGCTTCTCCAATCTCTCCACATCACTGAAGTCCCTCATCCCTGGCACCATTCTAATAATATCCTCTGCACCCTCCCTAAGGCCTTGACATCATTCCTAAAATGTGGTGCCCAGAATTGAACACAATACTCCAGCTGGGGCTGAACCAGTGTTTTATAAAGGATTAGCATAGCTTCCTTGCTTTTGTATTCTATACCTCTATTAATAAAGTCCGAGATCCCATATCATGGAACCAACCAGGAAAAAGGCTATTTTAGGTCTTGTATTGTATATTGAGACAGGGTTAATTAGTAATATCATAGTAAAGGATCCTCTGGGGAAGAGTGATCATAATATGATAGAATTTCACATTGAGTTTGAGAGTGACGTACTTAAGTTTGAAACTAGAGTCTTAAACTTAAATAAAGCCAATTATATAGGTATGAGGGGCGAGTTGGCTAAGGTAGATTGGGAAATCAAATTAAAGGGTTTGATGGTTGAAAAGCAATGGCAAACATTTAAAGAAATATTTCAATATTCTTAACAAATATATATTCCATTGAGAAATAAAAACTCCACGGGAAAAGTGATCCACCCGTGCGAACTAAAGAAGTTAAGGAGAGTATTAGATTAAAAGAAGAGACCGACAATGTTGTGAAGAAGAGTAGTGAGCCTGAGGATTGTGAGAGTTTTAGAAACCAGCAAAGGATGACCAGAAAATTGATAAAAAGGGAGAAAATAGAATATGAAAGTAAACTAGCAAGAAATATAAAAACAGATTGTAAAAGCTTCTACAAGTACGTGAAAAGGAAGAGAGTAGTGAAAGTAAATGTTGGTCCCTTAGAGGCTGAGACAGGAGAAATTATAATGGGAAATAAGGAAATGGCAGAGACGTTAAACAAATATTTTGTATCTGTCTTCACAATAGAAGACACAAAAAACATACCAGAAATAATGGGGAACCAATGGGCCAATGAGAGTGAGGAACTTAAAGTAATTATTATCAGTAGAGAAAAAGTACTTGAGAAACTAATGGGACTAAAAGCCAATAAATCCCCTGGACCTGATGGCCGACATCCGAGTGTTCAAAAAGAGGTGGCTGTAGTGATAGTGGATGCATTGGTTGTGATCTTCGAAAATTCCCCAGATTCTAGAACGGTCCCAGTGGATTGGAAGGTAGCACATGTAACCCCGCTATTCAAGAAAGGAGGGAGAGGGAAAACAGGAAACTACAGGCCAGTTAGCATGTCATCAGTCATCAGGATAATGCTGGAATCCATTATTAAGGACGTGGTAACAGGGCACTTAGAACATCATAATATGATTAGACAGAGTCTACATGGTTTTATGAAAGGGAAATCGTGTTTGACAAATTTATTAGCGTTTTTTGAGGATGTAACTAGCAGAGTAGATAGAAACATAGAAAAAAGAAGCAGGAGTAGGCCATTCGCCCCTTCAAGTGTGCTCCGCCATTCAATATGGTCATGGCTGATCCTCTATCTCAATACCATATTCCTGCTCTCTCCACATACCCCTTTTGTGTCTAGAAATCTATCGAGCTCCTTCTTAAATATATTCAGTGACTTGGCCTCCACGGCCTTCTGTGGTAGAGAATTCCACAGGTTCACCACCCTCTGAGTGAAGAAATTTCTCCTCATCTCAGTCCTAAATGTCCTACCCTGTATCCTGAGACTGTGATCCCTCGTTCTGGACCCCCCCAGCCAGGGGAAACATCCTCCCTGCATGCAGTCTGTCTAGCCCTGTCAGAATTTTATACATTTCAATGAGATCCCCTCTCATTCTTCTAAACTCGAGTGAATACAGGCCGAGTCGACCCAATCTCTCCTCATACAACAGTCCTGCCATCCCAGGAATCAGTCTGGTGAACCTTTGCTGCACTCCCTCTATGGCAAGTATATCCTTTCTTAGGTAAGGAGACTGAAACTGCACACAATACTCCAGGTGTGGTCTCACCAAGGCCCTGTATAATTGCATTAAGACATCCTTGCTCCTGTACTTAAATCCTCTTGCAATGAAGGCCAACATACCATTTGCCTTCCTAACTGCTTGCTGCACCTGCATGTTTTCTTTCAGTGACTGGTGTACAAGGACACTCAGGTCCCTTTGTACATCAACATTTCCCAATCTATCACCATTTAAATAATACTCTACCTTTCAGTTTTTCTTCCGAAGTGGATAACTTCACATTTATCCACATTATACTGCATCTGCCATGTATTTGCCCACTCACTCAACTTGTCTAAATCGCCCTGAAGCCTCTTTGCATCCTCCTCACAACTCACGATTCCAGCTAGTTTTGAGTCGTCAGCAAACTTGGAAATATTACATTTGGTTCCCTCATCCAAATCATTGATATATATTGTGAATAGCTGGGGCCCAAGCACTGATCCCTGCGGTACCCCACTAGTCACTGCCTGCCACCCCGAAAAAGACCCATTTATTCCTACTCTCTGTTTCCTGTCTGTTAACCAATTTTCAATCCATGCCAGTATATTACCACCAATCCCATGTGCTTTAATTTTGCACACTAACCTCTTATGTGGGACTTTATCAAAGGCCTTCTGAAAATCCAAATAAACCACATCCACTGGTTCTCCCTTATCTATAAAGGGGAACCAGTGAATGTAGTATATTTTGATTTTCAAAAGGCTTTCGATTAGGTGCCACATAAAAGCTTGTTTTGCAAGATAAGGGCTCATGGGGTTGGAGGTAACATAATAGCATGGATAGAGGATTGGTTAACAGACAGAAAACGGACAGAGAGTAGGGATAAACAGGTCATTTTCAGTTTGGCAGGCTGTAACTAGTGGGGTATCACAAGGATCGGTGCTTGGGCCTCAGCTATTTGCAATCTATAATAATGATTGGATGAAGGGACCGAGTGTAATGTATCCAAGTTTGCTGACAAAGCTCGGTGGGAAAGTAAGCTATGAAGAGGACACAAAGAGTCTGTAAAGGGATATAGATCGGTTAAGTGAGTGGGCAAGAAGGTGGCAGATGGAGTATAATGTGGGGAAATGTGAGGTTTGGTAGGAAGAATAGAAAAACAGTATATTTTTTAAATGGTGAGAAACTATTAAATGTTGGTGTCCAGAGGGATTTGGGTGTCCTGGTACAAGAAACACAGAAAGTTAGCATGCAGGTACAGCAAGCAATTAGGAAGGCAAATGGCATGTTGGCCTTTATTGCAAGGGGGTTGGAATACAAGAATAAGGCAGTCTTACTACAATGGTACAGGGCTTTGGTGAGACCTCCCCTGGAGTACTGCATACAGTATTGGTCTCCTTATCTAAGGAAGCATATACTTGCCTTAGAGGTGGTGCAATGAAGGTTCACTAGATTAATTCCTGGAATGAGAGGTTGAGTAGAATGGGCCTATACTCTTGAGTTTAGAAGAATGAGAGGTGATCTCATTGAAACATAAAAGATTCTGAGGGGGCTTCACAGGGTAGAGGCTGAGAGGTTGTTTCCCTAGCTGGAGAGTCTAGGACTAGAAGGCATAGTCGCAGGATAAGGTGTCGGCCATTTAAGTCCGAGATGAGGAGGAATTTCTTCACACAGAGGGTTGTGAATCTTTGGAATTCTCTACCCCAGAGGGCTGTGGATGCTGAGTCATTGAGTATATTTAAGGCTGAGATCGACAGATTTTTGGACTCTTGGTGAATCAAGGGATATGGGGATTGGGAGTTGAGGTCAAAGATCAGCCATGGTCTTATTGAATGGCGGAGCAGGCTCGAGGGGCCATATGGCCTACTCCTGCTCCTATTTCTTATGTTCCCATGTTCTCATGTTCTTTTAACAGCCTTCTCCTGCCACCTTCAAAAATTTGTGTATGTGCACCTCCTGGCCTCCCTGTTGCTGCATCCCCTTTAAAATTGTACCATTTAGTTTATTCTTCCTACCACAATGAATCACTTCACACTTCTCTGCATTAAATTTCATCTGCCATGTGTCTGCCCATTTCACCAGTCTGTCTGTGTCCTTCTGAAGTCTGTTACTATCCTCCACATTATTTACTGCATTTCCGAGTTTTGTGTCATCGGCAAACTTTGAAATTATACCCTCTATACCCAAGTCCAGGCCATTAATTTATATCAAAGAAAAGATAGGTACAAAAAGCAATCAAAAAGGCTAATGGAATATTAGCTTTTATTTCATATATAGCAGGGCTGGAATACAAAGGGGAGGAAATTATTCTTCATAGAACCATAGAAAAGGTACAGCACAGAAGGGGGCCATTCGGCTCATCGTGTCCGTGCTGGCTCAAAGAGCAACCAGGTGCCCATTCTAATCCCACCTTCAAACACCCGGTCTGTAGCCCTGCAGCTCACAGCACTTTAGGTTCTGGTCCAGGTACTTTTTAAAAGAGTTGAGGGTACTTGCCTCTACCACCAATTCGGGCAGCGAATGCCGTACACCCACCACCCTCTGGGTAAAAAAGGTTTTTCCTCATGTCCCCTCTAATCCTTCCGCCAATCAGCTTAAATCTATGTCCTCTTGTTCTTGAACTCTCCGCTAGGGGAAACAGGTACTTCCTGTCTACTCTATCTGGGCCCCTCATAATTTTGTACACCTCAATCGAGTCTCTCCTCAGCCTCCTCTGCTCCAAGGAAAACAACCCCAGCCTATCCAATCTCTCCTCGTAGCTGCAATTTTCAAGCCCTGGCAACATTCTTGTAAATCTTCTCTGCACTCTCTCCAGAGCAATTACATCCTTCCTGTAATGTGGTGACCAGAACTGCGCACAATACTCCAGCTGTGGCCTTACCAGCGTTTTATACAGTTCCATCATTACATCCCTGCTTTTGTATTCTATACCTCGGCTAATAACGGAGAGCGTTCCGTATGCCTTCTTCACAACCTTATCTACCTGTACTGCCACCTTCAGGGACCTGTGCACATGCACTCCAAGGTCTCTCACTTCCTCTATTCCTCTCAATATATTCCCGTTTACTGTGTATTTCCTTTTACTGTTTGCCCTCCCGAAGTGCATTACCTCACACTTCTCCGGGTTGAACTCCATTTGACATTTTTCCACCCACTCCACCAACCCACTGATATCCTCTTGGAGTCTACAGCTATCCTCTTCACTATCAACTACACGGCCAATTTTTGTGCCGTCTGCAAATTTGCCAATCATGCCCCCTACATTCAAGTCCAAATCATTAATATATACCACAAACAGCAAGGGACCCAACACTGAGCCCTGTGGCACACCACTGGAAACGGATTTCCATTCACAAAGACATCCATCGACTTTTACCCTTTGTTTCCTGTTACTGTGACAATTTTGGATCCAATTCGCCACATTTCCCTGTATCCCATGGGCTTTTACCTTTCTGACCAGACTGCCATGTGGGACCTCGTCAAATGCCTTACTAAAATCCATGTAGACAACATCCACTGCACTACCCTCACCAATCCTCCTTGTCACTTCCTCAAAGAATTCAATCACATTTGTAAGGCATGACCTCCCCGGAACAAATCCATGCTGACTTTCCCTGATTAAACCATGCCTTTCCAAGTGACAGTTTATCCTGTCTCTCAGTATTGATTCTAATAGTTTGTCCACCACCGAGGTAAGACTGACCGGCCTATAATTGTTCGGCCTTTCCCTCGTACCATTTTTAAACAATGGTACTACGTTTGCAGTCTTCCAGTCCTCCGGTACCACCCCTGTATCTAGTGAGGATTGGAAAATGATCCTCAGAGCATCCGCTATTTCCTCCCTGGCTTCCTTCAATAGCCCAGGAAAAAATCCATCCGGCCCTGGTGACTTATCAACTTTCAAGGATTCCAGTCCCTCTCGTACTTCCTCTCTCGTTATGTTTACCTTATCCAATATTTCACACCTCTCCTCTTTAACTACTACATCTGGATCATCCATTTCCTTTGTGAATATGGAGAGAAAATATTCATTTAAAGCCCTACCCACATCCTCTGCTTCTACACCCAAGTTACCCTTATCATCCCTGATAGGTCCCACCTTTTCCTTTGCTAGCCTCTTGTTCTTAATGTACTGATAAAACATCTTTGGGTTTTCTTTAATCTTGCTAGCTAATATTTTTTCATGTCCTCTCTTTGCTTTCCTTATTTCCGTTTTTACATCATCCCTGTACTTTCTATACTCCTCTAGGCTTTCTGCAGTATTTTGTTTTCTGTGACAGTCATAAGCTTTCTTTTTCTGCTTTATCTTGCCCCGTATACTTCTAGACGACCAGGGGGCTCTAAATTTGGCAGGGGCATCCTTTTTCTTTGAGGGGATGTGTCTGTAGAATTTCACTTTTTAGTGCCTCCCACTGGCTTGCCACTGATTTCTCCTCAAGTAGTTGTGTCCAGTCCACTTCTGCCAAATCACCTCTTAGTTCTGTAAAATTTGCCTTCCCCCAATTTAAAACGTTGAAGTCTTCAGTTGTACAGAGTCTTGGTCAGACCCCATCTAGAGAACTGCGTTCTGGGCACCACGCCTCAGGAAGCATATATTGGCCTTGCAGAGATTCCAAGATTCACCAGAATGATGCCGGAGCTAAAGGGGTTAAATTATGAGGACAGGTTGCATAGACTTGGCTTGTATTCCCTTGAGTATAAAAGATTGAGTGTTGATCTAATCGAGATGTTTAAAAGAATAAAAGGATTTGATAGATTAGATATAGAGAAACTATTTCCTCTGGTGGGGGGTGTCCAGAGCACGGGGGTAAAATCTTAAAATTAGAGCTAGGCCCTTCAGGAGTGAAATCAGGAAGCACTTTTTCACACAAAGGGTCATCTGAGGAAATCTGAAATGTTCTCCTCCAAAAGTCAGTGGATACTGAGACAATTGAAATTTTCATGACTGAGATCGACAGATTTTTATTAGGTCAGGGTATCAAGGAATATGGACCAAAGGTGGGTAAATGGAGTTAAGATACAGATCAGCCATGATCTTATTGAATGGTGGAGAAGGCTCAAGGGGCTGAGTGGCCTCCTCCTGGTTCTATGATTTTGAAGGAATATTCGTGCGTCGAATAAAAGCTATTTCGAGTTTGGCATTCATTCCCTTTACAGAGGTGGGTTGGGTGAACTTGGCAACTTGTTGAAAGCAAATAGACATGTCGGCCTGATTTTGTCATGGTTTGCAGTCACGAATGGATTAAATCTGTGGTTCAAAGCAAACAATTGTGTTGAGGACAATCACTCTGCTGCTTTGTAATGTACTCATGTCAATCAGTGGGCTATTAGCCACACCTTTAACAGAAGATGAAAAGGTGATGAACTTATGTTGGTTGTTATGGATATGGTTATTTTAAAATTGAAAGACCCAGACTGTGGTCCAAGATCCACCGTGCTGTACACCCGAGGGAGGAGGGAGGAGGAGAGAGGACGGAGGAAGGGAGGAGAGAGGGAGGAGGAGGATGAGGAGGGAAACCAGGAGGTGTGATTCCAAGCTCAGGTTTTAAAAGCTTGTGGATTGTAGGACGAAGGGAAGCCTGAGAGAAATCAGAAGGTCCTGGGAATGAATGAATCAGAGACTGGTGCGATGGGTCTTGATTCCAAGACTCAGGTGGGGTTGTAGAGAAGAAGAGGAACAGCATGTAGGGCAATGTCAACGGAGCTCTGAAAGAACAGGAGAGGAAAGCTGAGAGGAGCAGTGGCCACAGTACTATCGATTCGAATACAGAGAGACAAGGGGACAGATTTTCATCTTCATCCATTAAAAATGAGATGCGTTCAATAAAGGATGTGTGAGCCTTCCCACCAGATAACCACCCAGGCGGTGAAGGAACTTTGTGCCTGGGCAGAGGTTAGAGGCGAGAGAGGAATTGTCCAACAGTCTTTTCTGTACGTGGATGTTGAGGGAAGGTTTCAAGTGCCTTTCATGACCTCAAAGTACTTTACAGCCAATGCAGTGTAGTCACTGTTGTAATGTAGGAAATGCAGCAGCCAATTTACACACAGCAAGGTCCCACAAACAGCAATGTGATAATGACCTGATAATCTGTTTTTTTTAAGTGATGTTGGTTGAGGGATAAATATTGGCCAGGACACAGTGGAGAAACTCTTTCTGTGAATAGGGCCTCAGTTTAATCTCTCATCTGAAAGACAGCACCACCATCAGTACAATACTCTCTCCATACTGCACTAGGGAGTGTCAGCTGGGATTGTGTACTCAAACCTCTGGAGTGGGACTTGAACCCACAACTATGTGATTCAGAGGTAAGAGAAGGACTCACTGAGCCACGGCTGACACCTACCTTAACACAGCCTCAGGACGTCAAGTAGTAGTTGAGTCTAAGATGTTCTTGGGTTTTTTAAGAGATTTGAGGGGATGAGTACATGAGGGAGAAAGGAGTAGAAGGCCATGCAGATAGAGTGAGATGAACAAAGGTGGAATGAGGCTCGTGTGGAGCATAAACTCCGGCATAGACCAGTTGGGCCAAATGTGCTGTAAATTCTATGTAATTATATGCAATATACATGAAAGAGGAGGGATTTTTCAATGGCCTAAATGGAAAGTGTGTTCCTCTCTAATTTCAGTTCTGGCATTTTGGTGACTGGGTTGATGTTGTAGTTGACGACCGCCTCCCTACCGATGAAAGGGGTCAGCTGATTTTCGTTCGGTCATGTGACAAGAATGAGTTCTGGTGCGCTCTGCTGGAGAAGGCCTACGCCAAGTAAGAGATCTTCCAATAGAAGGGGAGGCACTGGGCAGCGAGAGGCACAGAATCGTAACACAAGTGTCGTGCACGGAGAGAGTCCTTCTGGACATGGATGTGAGGGAGTGACAATCCCTGAGAAAAGGAATACCTCGGGCTTCTAACCTGACTCACTGTATTTAATAGACATCCAGCAGTTATAGTCATTCATTTATTCAAATCCAAATTAGATTGATTTCTTCCAGAAAAATAACACTTTGGGATACTGTATGTGAGTAATTTGAGACATAAGAACATAAGAACATAAGAAATTGGAGCAGGAGTAGGCCAATCGGCCCCTCGAGCCTGCTCCGCCATTCAATAAGATCATGGCTGATCTGATCCCAACCACAAATCTAAAGAACACAAGAAGTCGGAGCAGGACCCGGCCACATAGCCCCTGGGCCCTCTCCGCCACCCACAGGGCATTGACCGATCCGAACTCAGCTTCATGTCCAATTTCCTGCCCGCTCCCCATAACCCCTAATTCCCTTTACTTCTAGGAAACTGTCTATTTCTGTTTTAAATTTATCTAATGATGTAGCTTCCACAGCTTCCTGGGGCAGCAAATTCCACAGACCGACCACCCTCTGAGTGAAGAAGTTTCTCCTCATCTCAGTTTTGAAAGAGCAGCCCCTTATTCTAAGATTATGCCCCCTAGTTCTAGTTTCACCCATCTTTGGGAACATCCTTACTGCATCCACCCGATCAAGACCCTTCACAATCTTATATGTTTCAATAAGATCGCCTCTCATTCTTCTGAACTCCAATGAGTAGAGTCCCAATCTACTCAACCTCTCCTCATATGTCCGCCCCCTCATCCCCGGGATTAACCGAGTGAACCTTCTTTGTACTGCCTCGAGAGCAAGTATGTCTTTTCTTAAGTATGGAGACCAAAACTGTATGCAGTATTCCAGGTGCGGTCTCACCAATACCTTATATAACTGCAGCAATACCTCCTTGTTTTTATATTCTATCCCCCTAGCAATAAAAGCCAACATTCCGTTGGCTTTCTTGATCACCTGCTGCACCTGCATACCAACTTTTTGATTTTCTTGCACTAGGACCCCCAGATCCCTTTGTACTGCAGTACTTTCCAGTCTCTCGCCATTAAGAAAATAACTTGCTCTCTGATTTTTCCTGCCAAAGTGCATAACCTCACATTTTCCAATATTATATTGCATCTGCCAAATCTCCGCCCACTCACCCAGCCTGTCTATATCCCCTTGCAGGTTTTTTATGTCCTCCTCACTCTCTACTTTCCCTCCCATCTTTGTATCATCTGCAAATTTTGATATGTTGCACTCGGTCCCCTCCTCCAAATCGTTAATATAGATTGTAAAGAGTTGGGGACCCAGCACCGACCCCTGTGGAACACCACTGGTTACTGGTTGCCAGTCCGAAAATGAACCATTTATCCCAACTCTCTGCTTCCTGTTCGATAACCAATCCTCCACCCATGCCAGAATATTACCCCCAATCCCGTGATTTTTTATCTTAAGTAATAATCTTTTATGTGGCACCTTGTCGAATGCCTTCTGGAAGTCTAAATACACTACGTCCACTGGTTCCCCTTTATCCACCCTATACGTTATATCCTCGAAGAACTCAAGCAAATTTGTCAGACATGACTTCCCCTTCATAAAGCCATGCTGACTTTGTCCTATTAAATTATGCTTATCTAAATGTTCCGTTACTGTCTCCTTAATAATAGACTCCAAAATTTTACCCACCACAGATGTTAAGCTAACTGGCCTATAATTTCCAGCCTTCTGCCTACTACCCTTTTTAAATAACGGTGTTACATTAGCAGTTTTCCAATCTGCCGGGACCTCTCCTGAGTCCAGGGAATTTTGGAAAACTATCACCAAAGCATCCACAATCCCTACTGCCACTTCCCTCAAGACCCTAGGATGGAAGCCATCAGGTCCAGGGGATTTATCCGCCTTGAGTCCCATTATTTTACTGAGTACCATCTCCTGAGTGATTTTAATCGTATTTAGCTCCTCCCCCCCGAGAGTCCCCTGTTTGTCCAGTGTTGGGATATTCTTAGTGCCCTCTACTGTAAAGACTGAAACAAAATATTTGTTCAGCATTTTTGCCATCTCCATGTTTCCCACCATTAATTTCCCGGTCTCATCCTCTAAGGGACCTATGTTTGCCTTAGCCACCCTTTTTCTTTTTATATAACTATAGAAACTCTTGCTATCTGTTTTTATATTTTTTGCTAATTTCTTTTCATAATCTAACTTCCCTTTCTTAATCAATCCTTTAGTTACTTTTTGCTGTCTTTTGAAGAATTCCCAATCTTCTATCCTCCCACTAAGTTTGGCTACCTTATATGTCCTTGTTTTTAGTCGGATACTATCCTTGATTTCTTTACTTAGCCACGGATGGCTGTCATTTCTTTTACACCCTTTTTTCCTCAGTGGAATATATTTATTTTGAAAGTTGTAAAATAACTCCCTAAATGAACACCACTGCTCATGTACCGTCTTACCCTTTAATCTATTTTCCCAGTCCACTTTAATCAATTCCGCTCTCATACCATCATAGTCTCCTTTATTCAAGCTCAGTACGCTTGTTTGAGAATCAACCTTCTCACCCTCTAATTGGATATGGAATTCAACCATGTTGTGGTCGCTCGTTCCAAGGGGATCCTTAACTAGGACATTATTAATTAATCCTGACTCATTACACAGGACCAGGTCCAAGGTTGCCTGCCCCCTTGTAGGTTCAGTTACATACTGCTCAAGAAATCCATCCCTGATGCACTCAATGAACTCGTCCTCAAGGCTGCTCTGCCCAATTTGATTTGTCCAGTTAATATGATAATTAAAATCCCCCATAATTATGGCTGTTCCCTTATTACATGCCCCGACTATCTCCTGATTAATACTTCTTCCAGCAGAGTTGCAACTATTAGGAGGCCTATATACTACGCCCACTAATGTTTTTTTTCCCTTATTATTCCTTATCTCCACCCAAACTGTTTCATTATCTTGATGCTTTGTCCCAATATCATTTCTCTGTATTACAGTGATTCCTTCCTTTATTAACATAGCCACCCCACCTCCCCTTCCTTCCTGCCTGTCCTTCCTGATTGTTAAATACCCTGGCATATTTAATTCCCAGTCGTTGTCACCCTGCAGCCATGTTTCTGTAATGGCCACAAGATCATACCCATACGTAGTTATTTGTGCCGTTAACTCGTCCATTTTATTACGAATGCTACGTGCATTCAGATAAAGAACTTTCAAATCTGTTTTGTGACGCTTAGTTCCTGCTTTTTCCTTTTTTAACACTTTACCTATTACTCCATACCTTCTGTCCCTTCCTGTTACGCTTTCCTCTCTCTCCCTGCTCAGGTTCCCAAACCCCTGCCACTTTAGTTTAAACCCTCCCCAACAGCACTAGCAAACACTCCTCCTAGGACAGCGGTCCCGGCCCTGCCCAGGTGCAGACCATCCGGTTTGTACTGGTCCCACCTCCCCCAGAACCGTTTCCAGTATCCCAGGAATTTGAATCCCTCCCCCTTGCACCATTCCTCTAGCCACGTATTCATTTGAAATATCCTCCTATTTCTACTCTGACTAGCACGTGGCACTGGCAGCAATCCTGAGATTACTACCTTTGAGGTCCTATTTTTTAATTTACCTCCTAACTCCCTATATTCTGCTTTTAGGACCTCATCCCCTTTTTTACCTATATCGTTGGTGCCTATGTGCACCACGACAGCTGGCTGTTCGCCCTCCCTCTCCAAAATGTTCTGTAGCCGCTCCGAGACATCCTTGATCCTTGCACCAGGGAGGCAACACACCATCCTGGAGTCTCGGTTGCGGCCGCAGAAACGCCTGTCTATTCCCCTTACAATTGAGTCCCCTATCACTATAGCTCTGCCACTCTTTTTCCTCCCAGCCTGTGCAGCAGAGCTACCCGTGGTGCCAGGAAGTTGGCTGCTGCTGCCTTCCCCTGATAAGTCATCCCCCCCAACAGCATCCAAAGTGGCATATCTGTTTGAGAGGGGGATGGCCACAGGGGACCCCTGCACTACCTGCCTGCATCTCTTACTCTTCCTGGTGGTCACCCATTCACTTCCTGCCTGTATACCCTTTACCTGCGGTGTGACCAACTCGCTAAACGTGCTATCCACGAGTTTCTCTGCATCGCGAATGCTCCACAGTGAGTCCACCCGCAGCTCCAGCTCCGAGATACGATCGGTCAGTAGCTGCAGGTGGACACACTTCCCGCACACATGGTTGGCAGGGACACTCGTAGTGTCCATGACTTCCCACATCTTGCAGGAGGAGCATATCACATGGTGTAAGTGTAAGATGTTTGGGAGGAACAGGTGACTTTGGACCTATGGGGCACAATTTTAATATGCCAGCGGGAAGAGTCCGGTGGGGGGGGGGGGAGGGGTGATTTGCGGGCGCCAAACCCAGAAGGGAAGTAGGCGGGTGCAATGGCAACCCTATTGAGGCCAATCAAAGCCTCTTCACGGTTTTGCGCCCGGCGATAGAAGTTAAAATTTACCCCCCACGGTAACATTTTGGGCGTAGACCCTCGATCAGAGTTCCTGCACCGGGTTACTTCGGAAACATTATCTGGTCTTTTCTCTTTACCTTGACTGACCCCCTGTGTATCTGTCATTCAAAAAAAACATAAAGGGGCCTGAGATTCTAGGGGTTCCGCTGGTGCAATTCCGGTGGCACGGAATCCTCCTCCCCCTCATTCACCGGGAGTGCAAGTCCGATTCCGATTGTGGATCTGGACCCTGAATAGGTGCTTCAGCAGTGCTCGTCCTGATCTTAAGGAAAGATGGAGAGATACCACAGCCCGCTGTGCCAGAGGTGCCCTAGGCCTGGCCCAGGCTGAGGAGAAACAAAACTCATCAACACCACCTTCAGCCCCAACAGGAGACAGGATTCTTTCAACAGAGAGTAATGGACCCCCTCGGGAATAGATTTACCTCTGCCTCCCAAAGGTCTGGGGCCTTTCCGGAGGCCGCATAAGAACTCGAGCCAACTTCCAGCTGCCGAGAGTTCTCTTGAGGGGAATAGACAGTGTTCCTGGCATGGACCCCAGACATGTCCCCTTGAAGTGGGATTGGGGTGGGGGAAGATCAGCCCACAGCTTCCTCTTCCCCCCAACCCGTCCGCCCATTGCTGGACACAAAACCCAAGGCGGGTTCCCAGTGGAACTGATCTGCCCTAAATTCCAGCCACAGGCAGGCCATTTCCTCACTGCCCACCCCCACCCCCGCCCCCACCCTCCCCCACTCTCTGTCCTTGGTGCCCCTCCAGAATTTCTGGCCCAAAGTGTCTCGGAGCCTAGATGCCCAGACACTAGAGCTCACGTGGTGTCCGTGTTGTGTTGAACATAGGCTGCCCGTGATTCTAGCTGGTTCCGTTTATTAATATCCTACCGTGGTAGGATGTGTAACCATGACAACGATGGATGATAACCAGATATAACTTGTGTGTGACAGGCTGTATGGATCATACGGAGATTTGCATATGGGACAAATTTCTGAGGCCTTGGTGGACTTCACGGGTGGGATTAAGTCCCTGGTCTCGCTGAAGAATCCACCTTCGGACCTGTGGAAGATGCTGAAAAGGGCCGTCGAGCTCGGGTCCTTCATGGGCTGTCACACCCCCTCCTTGGTAAGAGGCCTATCTTTACCTTCCCTGCCCTTCTGTGTGAACTCTACCCTAAAAAAAAACACATGATCCTCCAGTACAAGTAATCTTCATTGTGGTAAACGACTGGAAAGTTTAGAAAATGATGGACTGGGAGCGTGAGGTGGGTGGGTGGGTGGGGAGGGGTGGGGCTGGTGGGGGGGAGGGTAAATATCTTCCGTGAGAGGAGGCTTCCTCACAGTAATCGACTGGGACATTTGGAAGGGAACAGGAGGTGCATCTAATGCAGAGCTGCATGGTCCTTCGAAATGCTCAGTTGAGAAAGGTAACTAGTCCCAGTGTGGAAGTGTGGGATGTAAATTAGGAAAGTGGGTACGGTAACGTAGTGTGTGTGGGGGTCGGGGGGCGATCCTGGAAATCCCGGGAACGCGGAGGTCCCGCTGAATTTAACAGCAAGACCTCATTATCATTTTTTTAAATTCCCTTTCTCGCCCGGCAGCCAGACGGATTGACAGGACGGGAAAGCCAGCGGTAGATCCCCGGGCAATTGGAAAAGATCAGGGCACGGTGCGAGGGGCCTCGGAGAGTGGCAGCGAGGAGGGGAGGGAGTGAGGTAAAGATCGTGAGGAGGGCGGGTTGGGTGGGGTCGGCCGATCGTGGCAGTGAGGAGGGGCCGCGATCTGCTGAAGGCTTGCTGGAGGGGCTGGGGTGGGCGATGCAGCCCTGCTCCTCCTCCCTCACAAGCAGTGCTTATAAAAAGCACTTACCTGCTGGATCCGGCTGCTCCTGTCTCCGTTTAGCGGCCGGGTTTCCCGAGCCGTGTACTGTGGGAGCCTGATTTAAATATTATAATGAGGTGTCCCGCTACTCGAGAGCGGGACAGAGACACAGCAATTATATCCTCTCTCAACCTTCTCTGTTCCACTGAGAACCTGCCCAATTTACGTACTCGCCCCTCATAGTCCAATCCCTCAATCGTAGGACTTGTAAGGTTAGTCTGATGGGCCGTGTTGTGGCAGACTCCTGCTCTAAGTGTGGTGGGAGCGCGTCAGAACGGCCGCAGAGGATACTCTGCAGTTTTCAGGATGACCTTGTAGGGGGTGGAGCTACTGCCCGCCTGAAGAGAGGGGGGAGAGGGGAGGACGAACCCGGCACTCCCTCAGGATGGCAAACTACCGCTGGAGTTTCCGGGGTCTTCAGTGGAAGGAGGATGGGCGGGGGAATCACCACAGACGTGCCCCCAATCTGCTGAAGGCCTCGTTGTGAAGGCCCCTCCCCCACCCTGTGAACTTTGGCGGGGTTAATGAGGGAGTTCTGCAGAGGTCGTGAACCCAGTGTGATTGTCCACGCCCCGTGGAGTTTCTGGGCCACAGGCTCTGGACCAGTGGCATGTTCTCCCTGGGTAACGCTATAACTGGTGAAAAATGTAAGTCCCTGGAATTGCACTGTGCGATATTCGTAACGGCTTTAGCGCAATCACGTCAAGTCGCTCTGTCTGCCATTTTAACCAAGAAGTTAATCCACTTAAAGGGTTTTTCAAAATGTGTTGGACCAGCGTTCTTTTTTTTTGATTGCCAAACAGTTAAGGGACTCTTCACTGAAGCATCACCTCAGTACAGGCCTTCACCCCATCAAAGGGTCGCACTCTGCGCCTGCTCCCCTCCCCCTGATGGAGACAGTTTCCCAGAAGTTTGCACCGAGTACCTTCCATGGCTGAGGACACAGTGCGTTAGAGCTGATCCCAGTCTTGGGGCCAATGTCATGCTGGAAACATGCGAGAGTGATGCTGGGTGACTCTCCGGAGATTCGTGCTGGGGACAAAATGCCCGTTGGGTGAATTGCCGTTGGACCAGGCGAGCGATGCTTGCTCTGCTTCTCATTTTGTCCATCCAAGATGGGCGAAGGCCTACGCAGTCTCCCCCTCCCCCCGGGATTCAAACCCGGTTTCTCCTGAGTCCAGGACTCGGGCTGAGCTTACATCAATGAGAGGAGCATCTGCTTGGACAATATCCACACTAACATGCTAGAGCCCTGGTGTTAATTGTATCCATGCGATTTATATCAATTAATGTTAATTGTATTCAGATGGTGCGTATCAATTGGGAACTCTCTTGCATCCATTTAAAGAGAGCTGATAATGTGGAGCTCTGTGAATAAAGGCTTGGAAGCAACTGATGATCAGGCTCTAGGGTTCTATCCTTCACCACTGGGCTATCCAGTTTAGAACACTGGTACTCACCCTGTGGGAATTGTAGCTGCATGTCTGTGTGGTACAGAGGATTGGAATTCCCAATATCACATCGCCAGTTGGAGCACAATTTTACTGCAGGTAAAGAGTGATTAAATGTTATCTTCCAGTGATTTTATGCTTTTTGTTTTGATAACCAGAAAGGCAGAGAGCAGGTGTTGGCGAATGGATTGGTGCTGACTCATGCCTATTCAGTAACCGGTGTTGAAGAGGTAACATCTTCAGATTGTCCTTGTTCAAGAATTGCCCCTAAATGTTAGAGAGGCTGGAAGATGTCCGGGTGACACAAGCTGGGGGTGGGGGCAATGAAATATTCCAACTCATGCAGAGAGGACAGGCCAGTCCTTCAGAATGTGTGAAGCTGACACATTGGATCGTACTGAGCCGGACAAGATAGGCCAGAGACTGAGATCAGGCTGTTGACACCAAGCTCACAACCTGACTTGTCTCTCTCTATTTTATCAACACTATGGTCAGTGCTCCTCCAAACTTGCCTCTGTTGTCTCTCCTAAGCTGTAAGTAGACTGTGCTTCATCTCTCCTCCTCCCTGTGTCGAAGTCGAGAGTCTTTGCACCATCTCCTCTTTGACCACGCGTTTGGTCACCTGTTCTAATATCTCCTCCTTTGGCTCAGTGTCAAATATCGTGTGATTACATGTCGGTGAAGCTCCTTGGGACGTTCTGCTACGTTAAAGGCACAAGTTGTTGTTGTCTCCTAGTCTAACTCATTCATTCCCAGGACCTCAATACAGAGGAACGCCTCACGTCCCTCAGTCTTCCCTCCCTCCTATGATCAACAGGTTTCTAAAGCCTAGATTTGCTGTCACTCCTTGATTTACCTCCTCTTCTCTTTTACAGTTTCCACCCTGGTGGTGTCCCACACAGTGGGCTCCGAGTTTCTCTACAAATAACACAAGTGAACAGGGTTTTACTGGCAAAATGAGCATTGGTTTTATTTAATCCTCATGGATTATTTTTCACTAAAGAAAGAATGTTTTCATAATGTGTACCATCCACAGGATGCACTGCAGAAACTTGCCAAGGCTTCTTCAACAGCACCTCCCAAACCCGCGACCTCTACCACCTGCATGTTCCCCTCCAAGTCACACCCCATCCCGAGGGGGAGGGGAGAGGAGTGCGGGAGAGGGGAGGGGAACATAAGAACATAAGAAATAGAAACCGGAGTAGGCCATACGGCCCTTCGAGCCTGCTCCGCCATTCAATAAGATAATAACTGATCTTTGACCTCAACTCCACTTTCCCGCCCTATCCCCATATCCCTCGATTCCCTTAGAGTCCAAAAATCTATCTGTCTCAGCCTTGAATATACTCGACGACTGAGCAACCACAGCCCTCTGGGGTAGCGAATTCCAAAGATTCACAACCCTCTGTGTGAAGAAATTCCTCCTCATCTCAGTCTTAAATGGCCGACCCCTTATCCTGAGACTATGACCCCTAGTTCTAGACTCACCAGCCAGGAGAAACAGTCTCTCAGCATCTACCCTGTCAAGCCCGCTCAGAATCTTGTATGTTTCAATGAGATCACCTCTCATTCTTCTCAACTCCAGAGGGGCCTAGATAGAGTAGACAGGAAGTACCTGTTTCCCCTAGCGGAGAATTCAAGAACTAGAGGAAATAAATTTAAGCTGATTGGTGGAAGGATTAGAGGGGACACGAGGATAAACTTTTTTACCCAGAGGGTGGTGGGTGTATGGAATTCACTGACAGAATTGGTGGTAGAGGCAAGTACCCTCAACTCTTATAAAATTACTTGGACCTGCACCTAAAGTGCTGTAAGCTGCAGGGCTACGGATCGGGTGCTGGAAGGTGGGATTAGAATGGGCACCTGGTTGTTCTTCGAGCCGGCACAGACACGATGGGCCGAATGGCCCCCCTCTGTGCTGTATCTTTTCTATGGTTCGATGGTTCTAAGAGAGTATAGACCCATTCTACTCAATCTCTCCTCATAGGATAACCCTCTCATCCCAGATATTAATCTAGTGAACCTTCATTGCACCACCTCTAAGGCAAGTATATCCTTTCTTAGATAAGGAGACCAAAACTGTACACAGTACTCCAGGTGAAGTCTCACTAAAGCCCTATACAATTGTAGTAAGACTTCCTTACTCTTGTACTCCAACCCCCTTGCAATAAAGGCCAACATGTCATTTGCTTTCCTTATTGTTTGCTGTACCTGCATGTTAACTTTCTGTTTTTTCTTGTACCAGGACACCCAAATCTCTCTGAACACCAACATTTAACAGTTTCTCACCATTTAAAAAATATTCTGTTTTTCTATTCTTCCTACCAAAGTGAATAACCTCACATTTCCCCACATTATACTCCATCTGCCACCTTCTTGCCCACTCATTTAACCTGTCTGTATCCCTATGCAGACTCTGTGTCCTCCTCATAGCTTACTTTCCCACCTAGCTTTGTATCATCAGTAAACTTGGATACATTACACTCGGTCCCCTCATCTAAATCATTAATATAGATTGTAAATAGCTGAGGCCCAAGCACTGATCCTTGTGGCACCCCACTAATTACAGCCTGCCAACCCGAAAATGACCCGTTTATTCCTACTCTCTTTTCTGTCCGTTAACCAATCCTCTATCTATGCTAATATGTTACCCCCAACCCCATGAGCCCTTATCTTGCACAATAACCTTTGGTGTGGCACCTTATCGAATGCCTTTTGAAAATCAAAATATACTGCATCCTATTTATCTACCATGCTAGTTAAATCCTCAAAAAATTCTATTAAATTTGTCAAACACTATTTCCCTTTCATAAAACCATGTTGACTCTGCCTAATCATATTATGATTTTCTAAGTGCTCTGTGACTAAGTCCTTAACAATAGAGTCTAGCATTTTCCCGATGACTGATGATAGGCTAACTGGCCTGTAGTTCCCTGTTTTCTCTCTCCCTCCTTTCTTGAATAGCGGGGTTACATTTACTACCTTCCAATCTACTGGGACCATTCTAGCATCGAGGGAATTCTGGAAGATCATAACCAATGCATCCACTATCTCTGCAGTCACCTCTTTTAGAATCCTCGGATGTAGGCCATCAGGTCCAGGGGTTTTATCGGCTTTTAGTCCCATTAGTTTCTCAACTACTTTTTCTCTACTGATAAGTTCCTCACTCTCATTAGACCCTTGGTTCCCCACTATTTCTGGTATGTTTTTTGTGTCTTCTACTGTGAAGACAGATAAAAAATATTTGTTTAATATCTCTTCCATTTCCTTATTCCCCATTATAATTTCTCCTGTCTCAGCCTCTAAGAGACCAACGTTTACTTTTGCTACTCTCTTCCTTTTTACACACTTGGAGAAGCTCTTACAATCTGTTTTTATATTTCTTACTAGTTTACTCTCATATTCAATTTTCTCCTTCTTTATCAATTTTTTGGTCATCCTTTGCTGGTTTCTAAAACTCTCCCAATCCTCAGGCTTACTACTCTTCTTCACAACATTGTAAGCCTCTTCTTTTAATCTAATACTATCCTTCATTTCTTTAGTTAGCCATGGATGAATCACTTTTCCCGTGGAGTTTTTATTTCTCAATGCAATGAATATTCGTCGAGAATTTTGAAATATTTGTTTAAATGTTTGCATTACTTATTTACTGTCATATCTTTTGATCTAATTTCCCAATTTACCTTAGCCAACTCACCCCTCATACCTATATAATTGGCTTTATTTAAGTTTAAGACTCTAGTTTCGGAATTAAGTACATCACTCTCAAACTCAATGTGAAATTCCATCATATTATGATCACTCTTCCCCAGAGGATCCTTTACTGTGAGATTACTAATTAACCCTGTCTCATTACACAATACAAGATCTAAAATAACTTGTTCTCTGGTTGGTTCCATGACGTACTGTTCTAGGAAACTGTCTCGAATCCATTCCATGAATCCATCCTCCAGACTGCCTTTGCCAATTTGATTTGCCCAGTCTTTTTTGAAGATTAAAGCCCCGCAGGATTATTGCATTACCTTTGTTACAAGCTCCTATTATTTCTTGATTTATACCATGTCCAATGGTATAGCTACTGTTAGCGGGCCTATGAAGTGCTCCCGCCAGTGTTTTCTGCCCCTTGTTATTTCTTATTTCCACCCATACTGATTCTACTTCCTGATCTTCCGAGCCAAGATCCTTTCTCACCACTGTCCTTGTGTCATCCTTTCTTATCAGGGCTACACCCCCTCCTTTTCCATTCTGCCTGTAAGGGAAGGGGAGGGCGTGGGAGGGGAGGAGAGGGCAAGGGAGGGGAGGAGAAGGAGGGGGAGGGGTGGAGTGCAGGGGAGGGGAGGGCCACTCATGACGTTATTGGATGCATCAGATTTAGCCGCAGCGATATCAGCCACATCACATGCTGGAGGTCAGAAGCCAATGGTAGGGGGCGACTAGTAGTACAGTTACGCGGAGAATATATACATTGGCCAATGTCTCCGGCCCCTGTGTTTGTCCCGTCTCCGGCCCCTGTGTTTGTCCCGTCTCCGGCCCCTGTGTTTGTCCCGTCTCCGGCCCCTGTGTTTGTCCCGTCTCCGGCCCCTGTGTTTGTCCCGTCTCCGGCCCCTGTGTTTGTCCCGTCTCCGGCCCCTGTGTTTGTCCCGTCTCCGGCCCCTGTGTTTGTCCCGTCTCCGGCCCCTGTGTTTGTCCCGTCTCCGGCCCCTGTGTTTGTCCCGTCTCCGGCCCCTGTGTTTGTCCCGTCTCCGGCCCCTGTGTTTGTCCCGTCTCCGGCCCCTGTGTTTGTCCCGTCTCCGGCCCCTGTGTTTATCCTCTTTCTCTCATATATCTGTAAACCATGACAATCCTAAATTGTTATTTGCTTTGTTTTGGGTCAGGTGTTGTATAAAAACCGGACGGAGGAGCTAGTGCGAGTGAGGAATCCATGGGGGGGCAAGACCGAGTGGAACGGACGTTGGAGCGATCAGTGAGTTCAGCAGTTACTATGACAACTGATTATTAAGAGCTGTGTTCATCCAAACTCTCTTCAGAACAGCCCTTCCCCTGGTCTCACTGAATCTCTTCTACAATCAGTGCCTGAGATTGGAACTTGATCTCTCTGAGAACAACAATTCCTTTACTGCTCCCATGTGCTTGTGGTAATGAGGTTTGAATGTGCACCGAAAATCACAGTAATTAGCACAAACGCAACGAGCTTCACACAAGACTAGGAATTAATGTAGGGGGCGGGATTTTAACTGTCAGCGGGTTTCCTGTGAGGACCCACTGGTTACAGTTAGATTCCTGCCCGTGGCATCTAACATTTGCTACCTTCCAGTCCTCTGGGACTGTTCCACAATCTAGAGAATTTTGGAAGATCATAACCACTGCATCCACTATCTCTGTAGCCACCTCTTTTAGATCCCTAGGATGTAGACCATCAGGTCCAGGGGATTTGTCGGCTTTTAGTCTCATTAGTTTGTCCAGTACTTTTTCTCTAGTGATATGAATCGTTCTAGGTTCCTCACTCTCATTTACTCGAGTGGTTCCCCACAATTTCCAGGATGCTTTTTGTGTCTTCTACTGTGAAGACAGATACAAAATATTTGTTTAATGCATCTGCCATTTCCTTATTCCCCATTATAATTTCTCCTGTCTCAGCCTCTAAGAGACCAACATTTACTTTTGCTACTCTCTTCCTTTTTACACACTCCTAGAAGCTCCTACAATCCGTTTTTATATTTCTTGCTAGTTTACTCTCATATTCTATTTTCTCCCTTTTTATCAATTTTCTGGTCATCCTTTGCTGGTTTCTAAAACTCCCATTCCTCAGGCTCATTACTCTTCTTCACAACATTATAGGTCTCTTCTTTCAATCTAATACTCTCCTTAACTTCTTTAGTTAGCCATGTGGATTTTTATTTCTCAATGGAATGTATATTTGTTGAGAATATTGAAATATTTCTTTAAATGTTTGCCATTTCTTTTCAACCATCATACCCTTTAATTTAATTTCCCAATTTACCTTTGACAACTCGCCCCTCATACCTATATAATTGGCTTTATTTAAGTTTAAGACTCCAGTTTCTGACTTAAGTACGTTACTTTCAAACTCAATGTGAAATTCTATCATATTATGATTACTCTTCCCCAGAGGTTCTTTTACTGTGAGATTACTAATTAACCCTATCTCATTACATAATACAAGATCTAAAATAACCTTTTCCCTGGTTGGTTCCATGATGTGTTGCTCTAGAAAACCACCTTGAATACATTCCATGAACTCGTCTTTGAAACTACCTTTGCCAATTTGATTTGCCCAGTCTATATGCAGATTAAAGTTCCCCACGATTACTGCATTACCTTTGTTACAAGCTCCTCTTATTTCATGATCGATACTCTGTCCAACGGTATTGCTACTATTAGGGGGCCTATAAACTACTCCCACCAGTCTTTTCTGCCCCTTGATATTTCCAATTTCCACCCATATTGATTCTACTTTCTGATCTTCCGAGCTGACCTGTTTGTCCCTTTGCCAATTTGCACGTGGCTCTGGTAGTAATCCAGAGATTATTATCTTTGAGGTTCTGCTTATTAATTTAGACCCTAGCTCCTCAAACTTCCTCAGCAGAAGCTCATTCTTAGTTCTACCTATGTCGTTGGTTCCTATATGGACCATGACAACTGGATCTTGCCCCTCATGCTCCAAGTTCTTCTCCAGCCACGAGGAGATGTCCTTAGCCCTGGCACCAGGGAGGTAACACAACCTTTGGGACTCCCAATCGCGACTGCAGAGAACAGTATCTATCCCCTTGACTATACTACCCCCTGCTACTACCACATTCCTTTTTACTCCCCCCACTTGAATGGCCTCCTGTACCACGGTGCCGTGGTCAGTTTGCCCATCCTCCCTCCAGTCCTTGCTCTCATCCACACAGGTAGCAAGTACCTCGTACCTGTTGGACAAGGTCAAAGGCTGAGGCTCCTCCATCACTGTATCCTGGGACCCCATACCTGCCTGACTCGCAGTCACATCCTCCTGTCCATGACCACTGACCAAATCTAAACCACTACCCAACCTAAGGGATGTGACTACCTCCTGGATCAAAGTGTCCAGGTAACTCTTCCCCCTCCCTGATGCATCGTAATGTCTGCAGCTCGGACTCCAGCTCAACAACTCTGAGCCGAAGTTCCTCGAGTTGCAGACACTTACTGCAGATGTGATTGCCGGGAATCACGCTGCTCTCCACAAACTCCCACACGACACACCACCTGCTCTGTCGGATAGAACAGGAGTTAAAGTTCTCCATTGTGGAAAGGCCAATTTTACTCAGCTGAGAAGTGATTTAGCAAAAGTGGATTAGAAACAGCTGCTTGAAGGTAAATCAATGTCAGAGCAGTGGGAGGCGTTCAAGGGGGAGATTGAAGGGGTTCAGAGTAAACATGTTCCCACAAAGGGAAAGGGTGGGACTGCCAAGTCTAGAGCCCCCTGGATGACCAGGAGCATATAGGGTAAGATAAGGCAGAAAAGGGAAGCTTATTTCAGATACCAAGAGCTCAAAACTGCACAAAGCCTAGAGAAGGAGAGAAAGTGCAGGGGTAAAATTAAAAAGGAAATTAGGATCGCAAAGAGAGGGCATGAAAAAATACTGGCAAGTAAAATCAAGGAAAACCCAAAGATATTTTATAAATACATTAAGAGCAAGAGGATAACTAAGGAAAGAGTGGGGCCTATTAGAGACCAAAAAGGTAACCTATGTGTGGAGGCGGAAGATGTGGGTTTGGTTCTTAATGAATACTTTGCATCTGTCTTCACAAAAGACAACGATGCAGAGATTGTAGTTAAGGAGGAGGAGTGTGAAATATTGGATGGATAAACATAGTGAAGGAGGAAAGGTTAAGGGGATTAGCATTTTTGAAAGTAGATAAATCGCCAGGCCCGGATGAAATGTATCCCAGACTGTTAAAAGAAGCAAGGGAGGAAATAGCGGAGGCTCTGACCATCATATTCCGATCCTCCCTGGATACAGGCATGGTGCCAGAGGATTGGAGGACTGCTAACGTTGTACCATTGTTTAAAAAGGGAGCGAGGGATAGACCGAGTAATTATAGGCCAGTCAGCCTAACCTCGGGCAAATTATTGGAAACAATTCTGAGGGACAGAATAAACCGTAATTTAGAAAGGCACTGAGTAATCAAGGACAGTCAGCGTGGATTTGTTAAGGGAAGGTCGTGTCTGACTAACCTGATTGAATTTTTTGAGGAGGTCACAAGGAGGGTCGATGAGGGTAGTGCGTTTGAGGCAGTCCACATGGATTTTAGCAAGGCTTATGACAAGGTCCCACATGGCAGACTGGTCAAAAAAAGTACAAGCCCATGGGATCCAAGGGAAAGTGGCTAGTTGAATCCAGAATTGGCTCAGTGGCAGAAAGCAAAAGGTAATGGTCAACGGATGTTTTTGTGACTGGAAGGCTGTTCCCAGTGGGGTTCTGCAAGGCTCAGTACTAGGTCCCTTGCTTTTTGTGGTTTATATCAATGATTTAGACTTAAATGTAGGGGGGCATGATTAAGAAGTTTGCAGATGATACAAAAATTGGCCGTGTGGTTGATAGTGAGGAGGAAAGCTGTAGACTGCAGGAAGATGAAAATGGACTGGTCAGGTGGGCAGAAAAGTGGCAAAAAAGTGGCAAATTCAATCCGGAGAAGTGTGAGGTAATGCATTTGGGGAGGGCAAACAAGGCAAGAGAGTACACAATAAATGGGAGGATACTGAGAGGTGTAGAGGAAGTGAGGGACCTTGGAATGCATGTCCACAGATCCCTGAAGGTAGCAGTACAGGCAGATAAGGTGATTAAGAAGATATATGGGATATGGGGGATACGGTCGCATAGTGGTTATGTTACTGGACTAGTCATTAAGAGGCCTGGACTAATAATCTGGAGCTATGAGTTCAAATCCTGCCACGGCAACTGGGGAATTTAAATTCAGTAATTAAATAAAAAGCTAATATCAGTAATGGTAATCATATATCTATCGGATTGTTGTAAAACCCATCTGGTTCACTAATGTCCTTACCCAGTCTGACCTGTATGTGACTCCAGCAATGTGGTTGATTCTTAACTGCCCTCTGAAATGGCCCAGCAAGCCACTCAGTTGTACAATCCTGCTACAAAAAGTCATAATAAGAATAAAACCAGATGGACCACCCAGCATTGGCCCTACCTAAGAGCACTGTGGGAGAACCTTCACCACACAGACTGCAGCAGTTCAAGAAGGTGACTCACCACCACTTTCTCAAGGGCAATAAATGCTGGCTTCGCCAGCGATGCCTGCATCCCATGAATGAATAAAAAAAAGCTCCTTTATTAGCCGAGGCATAGTTTCAGAGCAGGGAGGTTATGCTAGAACTGTATAGAACACTGGTTAGGCCACAGTTAGAATACACCGTACAGTTCTGGTCACCACATTACAGGAAAGATGTGATGGCACAAGAGAGGGTGCAGAGGAGATTTACAAGGCTATTGCCAGGACTGGAGAACTTTAGCGATGAGGAAAGATTGGACAGGCTGGGGTTGTTTTCCTTGGAACAGAGGAGATTTAATTGAGGTGTTCAAAATTATCAGGGGCCAAGGTAGAGTGGATAGGGAGGACATATTTCCCTTAGTGGTGGGGCTAATAACCAGGCGGCACAGATTTAAAGTGATTGGTAGAAGGATTAGAGGGGAGCTGAGAATTATTTTCACCCAGAGGGTGGTGGGGGTCTGGAACTCACTGCCTGAAAGGGTGGTAGAGGCAGAAACCCTCAACTCATTTACAAAGTACTTGGATATGCACCTGAAGTGCCGTAACTTACAGGGCTGCGGACAAAGAGCTGGAAAGTAAGATTAGGCTGGACAGTTCTTTTTCGGCTGCCACAGACACGATGGGCTGAATGGCCTCCTTCTGTGCCGTAAATTTCTTTGATTCACAATGTGTATAGATGGTGGGTTACTGTTACCGTACACTGCACAGTTAATGGGATTTTTCACAATGTGTATAGATGGTGGGTTACTGTTACCATACACTGCACAGTTAATGGGATTTTTCACAATGTGTATAGATGGTGGGTTACTGTTACCATACACTGCACAGTTAATGGGATTTTTCACAACGTGCTCTCGATGGTGGGTTACTGTTACCATACACTGCACAGTTAATGGGATTTTTCACAATGTGCTCTCGATGGTGGGTTACTGTTACCATACACTGCACAGTTAATGGGATTTTTCACAATGTCTATAGATGGTGGTTACTGTTACCGTACACTGCACAGTTAATGGGATTTTTCACAATGTCTATAGATGGTGGGTTACTGTTACCATACACTGCACAGTTAATGGGATTTTTCACAATGTCTATAGATGGTGGTTACTGTTACCGTACACTGCACAGTTAATGGGATTTTTCACAATGTCTATAGATGGTGGTTACTGTTACCGTACACTGCACAGTTAATGGGATTTTTCACAATGTGTATTGATGGTGGGTTACTGTTACCGTACACTGCACAGTTAATGGGATTTTTCACAATGTGTATAGATGGTGGGTTACTGTTACCGTACACTGCACAGTTAATGGGATTTTTCACAATGTCTATAGATGGTGGGTTACTGTTACCATACACTGCACAGTTAATGGGATTTTTCACAATGTCTATAGATGGTGGTTACTGTTACCATACACTGCACAGTTAATGGGATTTTTCACAATGTGTATAGATGGTGGGTTACTGTTACCATACACTGCACAGTTAATGGGATTTTTCACAATGTGCTCTCGATGGTGGGTTACTGTTACCATACACTGCACAGTTAATGGGATATTCCCCCCTCACGCCAGGGCAGAAGCGAGTGGAAGTCACTGATGTGAGAATTGTTCGTGCCTCGGCAATGATTTCTCTTTCTGTTTGTTACCCAAACAGGTCTGTGCAGTGGCACAGGGTTGACCCCGAAATAAAGCAGAGATTACTGATATCTCGAAATGATGGAGAGTTCTGGTAAGGAAAAACTGAAGGAACGTTTTCTGCTGGGACCTCATTCAGTACAGATCACAGTGTCAGTCACACTCTGATACCTCACTCACTAGTGTACAGATCACAGTGTCAGTCACACTCTGATACCTCACTCACTAGTGCACAGATCACAGTGGTCAGTCACACTCTGATACCTCACTCACTAGTGTACAGATCACAGTGTCAGTCACACTCTGATACCTCACTCACTAGTGTACAGATCACAGTGTCAGTCACACTCTGATACCTCACTCACTAGTGTACAGATCACAGTGTCAGTCACACTCTGATACCTCACTCACTAGTGTACAGATCACAGTGTCAGTCACACTCTGATACCTCACTCACTAGTGTACAGATCACAGTGTCAGTCACACTCTGATACCTCACTCACTAGTGTACAGATCACAGTGTCAGTCACACTCTGATACCTCACTCACTAGTGTACAGATCACAGTGTCAGTCACACTCTGATACCTCACTCACTAGTGTACAGATCACAGTGTCAGTCACACTCTGATACCTCACTCACTAGTGTACAGATCACAGTGTCAGTCACACTCTGATACCTCACTCACTAGTGTACAGATCACAGTGTCAGTCACACTCTGATACCTCACTTACTAGTGTACAGATCACAGTGTCAGTCACACTCTGATACCTCACTCACTAGTGCACAGATCACAGTGTCAGTCACACTCTGATACCTCACTCACTAGTGTACAGATCACAGTGTCAGTCACACTCTGATACCTCACTCACTAGTGTACAGATCACAGTGTCAGTCACACTCTGATACCTCACTCACTAGTGTACAGATCACAGTGTCAGTCACACTCTGATACCTCACTCACTAGTGTACAGATCACAGCGTCAGTCACACTCTGATACCTCACTCACTAGTGCACAGATCACAGTGTCAGTCACACTCTGATACCTCACTCACTAGTGTACAGATCACAGCGTCAGTCACACTCTGATACCTCACTCACTAGTGCACAGATCACAGTGTCAGTCACACTCTGATACCTCACTCACTAGTGTACAGATCACAGTGTCAGTCACACTCTGATACCTCACTCACTAGTGTACAGATCACAGTGTCAGTCACACTCTGATACCTCACTCACTAGTGTACAGATCACAGTGTCAGTCACACTCTGATACCTCACTCACTAGTGTACAGATCACAGTGTCAGTCACACTCTGATACCTCACTCACAAGTGTACAGATCACAGTGTCAGTCACACTCTGATACCTCACTCACTAGTGTACAGATCACAGTGTCAGTCACACTCTGATACCTCACTCACAAGTGTACAGATCACAGTGTCAGTCACACTCTGATACCTCACTCACTAGTGTACAGATCACAGTGTCAGTCACACTCTGATACCTCACTCACTAGTGTACAGATCACAGTGTCAGTCACACTCTGATACCTCACTCACTAGTGTACAGATCACAGTGTCAGTCACACTCTGATACCTCACTCACTAGTGTACAGATTACAGTGTCAGTCACACTCTGATACCTCACTTACTAGTGTACAGATCACAGTGTCAGTCACACTCTGATACCTCACTCACTAGTGTACAGATCACAGTGTCAGTCACACTCTGATACCTCACTCACTAGTGTACAGATCACAGTGTCAGTCACACTCTGATACCTCACTCACTAGTGTACAGATCACAGTGTCAGTCACACTCTGATACCTCACTCACTAGTGCACAGATCACAGCGTCAGTCACACTCTGATACCTCACTCACTAGTGCACAGATCACAGTGTCAGTCACACTCTGATACCTCACTCACTAGTGCACAGATCACAGTGTCAGTCACACTCTGATACCTCACTCACTAGTGTACAGATCAGTGTCAGTCACACTCTGATACCTCTCTCACTCGTTTCTCACTTCGATTCGAAGCAGTTACTGTCCCGCACAGTTCCTTTCTTTCACGAATTGGAAACCCGAGTGTCCCACACAGTTGCTTTTATTTCCACAGGATGGCGTTGCAGGACTTCAAGGCCCATTTTTCCAACCTGGTGATTTGCAGTTTAACCCCAGACTTCCTGAAAGATTCAAACCAGCAGGAATGGGCCCTTTCCATCCGCCGTGGTACCTGGCTGAAAGGATACAGTGCCGGAGGACGGATGGACATGAAGGGTATGTGCATTGCTCAGTGCTCCCGGGTCACTGCTCACTGTTGTAATGTGGGAAATGGAGCAGCCAATTTGCACACAGCAAGATTCCACAAACAGCAATGTGATAATGACCAGATCATCTGTTTTGGTAATATTGGTTCAGGGATAAATATTGGCCAGGACACCGGGGATGTCCCCCCTGCTCTTCTCCAAAATAGTGCCGTGGGAATTTTTACGTCCACTCGAGAGGGCAGACAGGTCCTCGGCTTAATGTCTCATCCAAAAGACGGCACCTCTGACAGGCCAGCACTCCCTCAGTACTGGACTGGGAGAGTCAGCCTGGATTATGTGCTGAAGTCTCTGGAGTGGGACTTGAACCCTCGACCTAGGTGAAAGTGCTACTAACTGAGCCGAGGCTGACACCATGAGGAGGAGGAGGAGGAGGAACAAGTAGCAACAACAACAACAAGTAACAAGAAGTAACAACAACAACAAGAACAATAAGTAACAACAAGTAACAAGTAACAACAGCAATAATTAACAAGCACAAGTAACAATGTGGGACTGGGCAGAGAAGCCATTGCTGGAGATGCTTTGGCTACGATTGAATCAGTAGAAGTGCAACCAAGTAAGGGCAGTCTCACCAAGCTGGACGATGGAGGAGAAGCGTTGGAAGAGGAAGGTGTGGTTGCCTGTGTTGATGGTTGCTGAGAGAACGAGGAGGACGCACCATGGTCAAGGAGGATGTCGTTTGTGACTTTAGTTCGAGCCGTTTCGGTGCTGTGGGAGAGACGGAAGCCTGATTGGAGACATTCAAACGGGGAGTTGGGGGAGAGAGGGGCACGGATCTGGGAGGTGACAACACCTTCCAAAGTATCTTGTATCAGCTTCCCCGTTTATTTCTGCAGATACGTTTTGCATGAATCCACAGTACTGTGTGACGCTGACCGAGGGTGATATGGACAAACAGACCAAGAGCTGTACCTTCATCGTGTCCCTCCTGCAAAAGCCAAGGGATCGGCGACGAAACAAAAGCTCCAACTTTCACATAGCCTGTCTCCTTTTCAAGGTAGGTGACATTAGATCATAAGAACATCAGAAATAGGAGCAGGAGTAGGCCGTACGGCCCCTCGAGCCTGCTCCGCCATCCAATAAGATCATGGCTGATCTTCGGCCTCAACTCCACTTTCCCTCACAATCCCCAAAGTCAAGAGGTAACCAGCGAAATAGCCGCCATGGTAACAGCAGCCTCCCACCCACCCCTTCCCAAAACCCCTCAGAGGACGATGAATGGGGCAAGTGAACTATTGCAGCAAAAGATGTGAAAACCCATGGGGTGGCAGTCACAGTGTTTTTAGACTGCGTCTCAGTGTCTCTCTGTCCCTCTCTTTCTCTCTCTCCCTTTCTCTCTCCTACAGCTTGCTCTTCTCCCACACTTTCCACCTTGGCTTTTCTCCCCACTTCCTGCCTGGTCCAGCCGCTCGGCCCTTCTGACTCTCAGTGTGCTGATCCTGCACTGGCTCCAACTCAGCGACTATCACCAGTCTCTGAGACTTCTTGAACAAAACCGCACTGGTCGGACAGCAGAAGCAGGTTAAGTGGAGACTCGCGCAGAATGATGAGGTACAAACCGCTTGCCGCCATACTGATGCTTTGACTCCGCAATGTTACCACTCCTTTTAGTCAGAACTCCAGATATTGCAACCTCTCACCCCTCCACTCCCACCATCCCACCCCCCCCCAACCCAGGCACAGCCTCTGACTCACAGGTTGTAGGTTTGAACCACAGTCCAGGACTTGAGCTCATAACCTAGGCCGACATTCCAGTGAAGCACTGGTTTATTGTTGGAAATTCTGTCTTTCTTTCCCCTGTTCAGGCACACGTTCAAGATCCCACGGTACTATTCGAAGGAGAGCAAGGAGTTCTCCCGGTGCCTTGGCCAATATTGCTTCCTCAACCAACACCACCAAAAACAGGTTAACTGGCCATTCATCCCATCGCTGTTTGCGAGATCTTGCTGTGAGTTTCCCTCACGGCCTTTTCACTACCTCTGTGTTGTCACACTGCTTGTCCAGCATCCAATCCTGGATGAGCTGCAATTTCCTCCAATTAGACATTGGGAAGACCAAAGTCATTGTCTTCGGCCCTCCCTATGCAAACGTCGTACTCTAGCCATCCATTCCATCCCCCTCCCCGGCCACTGTCTCAAGTTAAAGCCAATTGTTCGCAACATCGGTGTCCTATTTGGCCACGAGCTGAGATTCTCGCCCCATATCATCTCCATCACTAGGACCACCTATTTCCACCTCCATAACATCGTCTGTCTCCGCCTCTGCCTCAGCCCATCTGCTGCTGAAACCCTCATCCATGCCTTTGTTCCCTCTAGACTTGACTATTCCAATGATCTTCTGGCCATCCTCCCATCTTCCACCCTCCATAAACTTGAGCTCATCCAGAACTCTGCTGCCCATATCCTAACTCGCACCAAGTTCCGTTCACCCATCACCCCTGCACTCACCGACCTACATTGGCTCCCGGTCCACCAACGCCTCAATTTTAAAATTCCCGTCCTTGTGTTCAAATCCCTCCGTGGCCTCGCCCCTCCCCATCTCTGTAACCTCCTCCAGTCCTACATCCCTCTCGAGATCTCTGGCCTCTTGTGCATTCCCCCACTCCTTTCGCCCCACCATTGGTGGCCGTGCCTTCAGCTGTTTAGGCCCTAAGCTCTGGAATTCCCTCCCTGAACCTCTCCGCCTCTCTCTCCTCCTTTAAGGCGCTTCTTAAAACATTGGGAAGTCCACCTTTTGATCACCCGTCCTAACATCTCCTCATCTGGCTCGGTGTCAGTTTTTGACCGATTAAGTTCCTGCGAAGCACCTTGGGATGTTTTCCTATATTAAAGGACTTATATAACGCAAGTTGTTGTTTCACTGATTTTTTTTAACCAGTCAGGAGATACAGTGAATCTCACCTCCTGCTAGCAGAGGGCAGCAGTGGTGAATGACGCATGAGGTAGGCTGACCTCCTCCTGAGAAAAAGGACGGCTCATCCATCCAGGAACAACCTACAACCCCCACCCACCCCTCCCTCCCCATCACAGCACCCAGCTGTCTCCCAAATGATTCCGGGGGGGGGTGTTGTTGCCCCCATTACCCCACCCAGAACTCCATCCCAATGACGATCACTCTTTGTGTGAAGAAGAATATCACAACATCAGCCCTGAATTTGCCTTCCTCCAGTTTGAACCCCGTCCCCTTGTCTAGGTTTAGATTGAACTGGAGTTCCGCACCATTAAATACCTTCTCTGCCTCACGTCTCCAGAGGATGGCATGTTCGCAATTATAACTTGCAGCCTACAAAGAGATAAATATGGGAATCATGTGTGTGCAAAGACAATACAGCTGACATCTCTTCTCTCTTCTTTCCTTCAGGTTCCTCCCACAGTAAGTATATATAAATATATATCCATATATCTTATATTTTTACTGTGTGCTTTGTTTTGGTTGATTCTCTGATCACATTTACCAGATTAGGAGCTTTAATTGGCCCATAGTCCTGATTGGTGCTACACTCAATGTTAAATCTTGCAGGGCTACAGGGAAAGAGCAGGGCGGGAGTGAGACTAATTGGATAGCTCTTTCAAAGAGCCAGCACAGGCACAGAGGGCTGAAGGGCCTCCTGTGCTGCATGTTTCTATGATTCTACTGCTCTAAGTTTCAGGAACCGAACGGGAAGCTGCCACAGTCATTCTTCGAAGAGAGGCACCTGGTAAATCGAGGGACAAAGTACCTGAACACCAGGGAGGTGAGCGAGACCTTCCAGCTGGGACCAGGAACGTACGTCTTGGTACCATCTACCTACTCCCCCAACGAGCCAACAGAATTCATCCTGCGCATCTACTTCCAGAAGAGGAATTATCAAAAGTAATTTATTGTTTTAATCCTTTTCTTGTGTTTCCGTCTCCCGCTCTCACTTTCTCTTTCTCTCTCTGACTCTCTTACTTCTTGTGACTTCTATGCTGAGAAACCTGTGTGAGGAGCCGGGCCTTTGGATTAAAAGAGTAGAAATGTAGATGAGGGTGGCCTAGTGGTTATTGGTACTGGACAAACAGCCCAGAGGCTGGGAGTTCAAATCCCACCCTGGCAAGTTGGGAAATTGAATTCAATAGTTCTGGTGATTTGTAAACTGGCACAAGATAAAATCTGTGGGAGGTTGCCGGATTGTCATAAAAAGTTACCTGGTTCACTAATGCCCTTCAGGGAAGGAGATCTGCCATCCTTACCCGAAATATGATTCCAGTCCCACACCAATGTGGTTGACTCTGAAGTGGCCTAGCAAGTCTCTCAGTTGTATCAAACTGCTACAAACACTGACTGCAGCAGTTCAAGAAGGCAGCTCACCACCACCTTCTCAGTGCGATTAGGGATGGGCAATAAATGCTGGCCTTGCCAGTGACACCCACCTCTTATCTTTCCAGTGAATCACCTACAATGGCTTCTCTTCCCGCTCCCGCACCATTATCTCTGGAGTCCCCTGAGGATCTATCCTTGGCCCCTCCTATTTCTCATCTACATGCTGCCCCTCGGCAACATCAGCCGAAAACACAATGTCAGATTCCAGATGTACACTGACAACACCCAGCTCTACCTCACCACCACCTCCACGACCCCTCCTCTTTCTCTCATTTGTCACACTGCTTGTCTGACACCCAGTACTGGATGAGCAAAAATTTCCTCCAACTAAATATTGTGAAGACTGAAACCATTGTCTTTGGTCCCTGCCCAAACTTCGTTCCCTAGCCACCAACTCCAATCCTCTCCCTGGCCGCTGTCTGAGGCTGAACCAGACCATTCACAACCTTGGCGTCCTATTTGACCCTGAGATGAGCTTCTGACCACAAATCCGCTCCATCACCAAGACCGTTTACTTCCATCTCTGTAACATCGCCCGTCTCCGCCCCTGCCTCAGCTCATCTGTTGCTGAAACCCTCATCCATGCCTTTGTTACCTCTAGACTCGACTATTCCAATGCTCTCCTGACTCTCTCCTCCCATCTTCCACCCTCCATAAACGAGCTCATCCAAAACTCGGCTGCCTGATTCCTAACTCACACCAAGTCCCCTTCTCCCATCACCCCTGTGCTCGCTGACCTACATTGGCTCCCGGTCCAGGAAAGCCTCGATTTTAAAATTCTCATCCTTGTTTTCAAATCCCTCCATGGCCTCGCCCCTCCCTATCTCTGTAGCCTCCTCCAGCCCTACAACCCTCCGAGATCTCTGCACTCCTCCAATTCCCCGATTTTAATCGATCCACCATTGGCAGCCGTGCCTTCAGCTGCCTAGGCCCTAACCTCTGGAATTCCCTCCTTAAACCTCTCCACCTCTCTACCTCTCTCTCCTCCTTTAAGAAGCTCCTTAAAACCTACCTCTGTGACCCAGCTTTTGATCACCTGTCCTAATATCTCCTTATGTGGCTCGGTGTTAAATTTTGTTTGGTAATCGCCCCTGTGAAGCGCCTTGGGACGTTTTACTACATTAAAGGTGCTGTATAAATACAAGTTGTTGTTGAATAAGACCAAAGCATCTCCGACTAGAAGTGGGTTTGAGCTCCTCCTCTCCCTGTGTAAGGCTGTTTGATTAAACTGGTAGTTAAATATTGAATATATAACATGTATCTGTATCTCTTTTCTTGCAGAGATATGAATTCCAACTCGGATCTCCAGCATCCTATGGTACCCACCAGCTTCTTATCTAGTCACGTAAAGAGAGAAAGAACAAACTTGCATTTATAACACCCCTTTCACATCCCAAAGCACTTCACAGCCATTTGAATTACAGGCGATTTGTGCCAGCAAGGTCCTACAAAAGGCAATGAGATAATGACCAGATAATCTGTTTTTAGTGATGTTGGTTGAGGGATAAATATTGGCCAGGACACTGGGGAGAACTCCTCTACTCTTCTTCAAATAGTGTGTGGGGATCTTTTCCGTCCACCTGAGAGGACAGACAGGGACTCGGCTTAACGTCCCATCCAAAAGACAGCACCTCCGACAGTGCAGCACTCCCTCAGTACTGCACTGGGAGTGTTAGTCTAGATTATGTGCTCAAGTCTCTGGAAGGGGACGTGAACCAACAACCTTCTGACTCAGAAGCAGGAGCACTACCACTGAGCTATGGCTGACAAGCCAAGTAGGCAGCTATAGTAATACAGAGTAGTCTCAATAAAATAAATGTTAGCATTAGGAACATGGAACCCTTTGACTTTCACACAAGCCTGGGAGGGGCAGTGGAAAAGAAGAAGGCCTCAAAATTTCTGGGACTCGAAGGTGCAAAGACACGGTGGTACGGGTGAACCATTGTGATGATGTGCGACTGAGGGAAATATGTTATACGATTTATTTCCCATCATTTGCATCCGAGGATTTAAAATGTAAATGATGGAATCGGGTCTAAGGGGAAGCCAGCAGCTTTTTAAAAGTTGTTTGACGTTCTCCTAGGACTGTGGGCCCCACCCCCGCTGCTCGTCTCTCCCCTCCCCCCGCACACCGCAGGTGGAGTAAGTGACGACAGTGCCCGTTCAAAATATTTTAAATGGCTCTGACCCCAGAGGAAATGGGTTGTGAGTCAAAGGCACTGGTAAGTAACTGGGGTGGGTGGGGCGGAGGTAAAGATCAGCCTTGCACAAGACCTGCTCCTCTCCCCCTCCCCCTCCCGCTCCTCAGATGGCTGTCACTTACCCGCTGGGGAAGATGGGCCCTCCCTCTCGTAACTCCTAGAAGATCGTTGCAGGGTGGGATTCCCAGCGGCCTTGGGTGTGGATCATCTCCCTCTGCTATCCTATTTTAGAACAATGCCCAAGAACATCGATAGTGGGCAAAAGGAGACGACAAATATTGATTTAGAAGACCATGTGTGGAGAAGTGTGGCCTTTTTGTAATGTGACATCTTTCTCTCTCCCTCAGCCAGCACTGAGCAGACAGGATGACAGCTCTTGGGAACTGATTTTCGATAAATACGCCCAGGTGAGTGTTGCCAAGTGGGTCCCTGTTTATACTTCGAGTGAATGAAGGGGATTCGGCACAGCCAGCTGGGGTGATGGCCTGCCGGTGACACCTGCCGGAGTGACGGCCAGCCGGGGTGACGGCCAGCCGGGGTGACGGCCAGCCGGTGACACCTGCCGGGGTGACGGCCAGCCGGGGTGACGGCCAGCCGGTGACACCTGCCGGGGTGACGGCCAGCCGGGGTGACGGCCAGCCGGTGACACCTGCCGGGGTGACGGCCAGCCGGTGACACCAGCCGGGGTGACGGCCAGCCGGTGACACCAGCCGGGGTGACGGCCAGCTGGGGTGACGGCCAGCCGGTGACGGCCAGCCGGTGACGGCCAGCCGGTGACACCTGCCGGGGTGACGGCCTGCCGGGGTGACGGCCAGCCGGTGACACCTGCCGGGGTGACGGCCTGCCGGGGTGACGGCCAGCCGGGGTGACGGCCAGCCGGTGACACCTGCCGGGGTGACGGCCAGCTGGGGTGACGGCCAGCCGGTGACGCCAGCCGGTGATGGCTGTGCCAGAAACACTGGGCGTGCAGGCGAGGGTGCCGACGAGGGCTGAGCAGGCGGGTATAAGGTGCTTCGGTGATGTTAGCAGAAACCCAACCCGTGACACAGCCCCCCTTCCCCACATCCTCTGCACCCTGCTGATTTCCGAATCTCGGCAGTCCTGCAGTAGGGACACTCCTCGAGGAAGAAAGACTTGCATTTCTATAGCTCCTTTCACGACCTCAGGACGTCCCAAAGGGCTTCACCGCCAATGAAGTAGTCTTTGGAAGTGCCGTCACTCCGGGTAGATAATGCAGCCAGACAAATGTCAATGAGATGAATCGGTTTTAGTTGAGGGATAAATGTTGGTTCGGAGGGGGGATCTAATGGTGGTATTTAAAATGATTAAGGGATTCGAGAAACTATTCTGTTGGGGGAATCCAGAACAAGGGGGAATAATCTTAAAATTCGAGCTGGGCCGTTCGGGGGTGAAATCAGGATTCACTTTTTTCACACAAAGGGTAGTGGGAATCTGGAACTCTCTCCCCCAGAAAGCTGTGGATGCTGCGGCTCAATTAGATCTTCAAGACTGAGACCGATAGATTTTTATTAGGCCAGAACATCAAGGGATACGAAGCCAAGGCGGGAAAATGGAGGTAAGATACAGATCAGCCATGATCTAATTGAATGGCGGAACAGGCTCGAGGGGCTGAATGGCCTACTCCTGTTCCTATGGTCAAATGGCTCCACCTCAGACAGTGCAGTGCTGTCTCTGTACTGCAGTGGAGAGTCAGACTGGATTATGTGGTCAAGTCTCTGGAGTGGGTCTTGAACCCATGACCTTCGAGTCTACCATTGAGCCAGGGCCGACCCTTATGGATTATTTCATTGACTGACTCACCTGGTTGAGGAGAGAAGTTGCCCAAGTGATGTTCTGTGTCCACTTCACGTTCACTGATTCTCTTGCCTCTTCACAGGCCCTACAGCCAGTGTCTCGACCCAACTGGGCTGACTATTTGAGCCCCCCTCTGTCCCCCAGCCCGATGTGGCCCACCACAATGGAGGTAAACTGTTTTCCATTCTTGCCCAGTGTGCGGTCGTGCGTAGTCACTGTTTTATAGGTAAACACAACAACCAATTTGCACGCAAACAGCAGTGAGATAAATGGCCAGTTAATCAGCTTTTTTGGTAGTGGCGATTGAGGGATAAATACTGGCCGGGACGACTCCCTCAAATAGTTCCATGGGATCTTTTACAACCACCCAAACAGGTCCTCACTGTAACGTCTCATCCAAAAGACAGCATTCCCTCGGTGTCAGCCGAGATTGTGTGCCCAAGTTCTGGAGTGGGGCTTGAAGTCATGACCTTCCAACTCAAGGGCAAGAATGCTTTGAACTGGGCCAAGACTGACACTAGATTGGTGGGGGCGGGGGTGGGCAGGGGGACGGGGTGGGGGACTTGGGTCAGGTTTAGAATGGATTAGTCACACAGTACACCTCCCTTTACTCTGCCCCAGCAATGTGCCTGAGCCGTAACTTCAGAAAGGAACGCTCTACTGCACAAGAGCGAGGTTCCCACTTCCCCCTCACAAATAAGATTCCTGATTTTGTGCCAAGTTAATGGCAGTTTTGTGCTCTGGGGTCACACACATGCAAAGAACTGTGCTGGAACTGATTCTCACCCCAAAACCAGGCTCCAAATCCGATCAATCCGAATTGGATTGAAGCTTACTGGATTTAAGTCAAGTACCAGGGTGAAAGGTCAGTGGACAGCATTTATAGAGAAGTAAATTTCTCTTCCGACTTTGATGGGGTGGAAGGGTCTGTGGAATCCACTCCCTGTGAGTTACAAGAAGAACAACCTCTTTAGCTTCTTGCTGGTGGTTTTGGGCAGTGTAGCTCCTCCCGAGAACACTCAACGCAGGAATTCGTAGATGAGAAATGACCGAGGTCTATCTCGTTCATCTTCAACCACCCTGGTGTTCGCATGGTCCAACGATAATGGAGTTGTTGACTGATCACAGCAATCAATCACTGAACATTTACGCACTATCCTAATTTTTCCACTTGTCCAGTCATCCACTTTAAAACTGACGGCACCAGGAGTAGATGACCAAGAGTGCGATCTCGCTGACTCCCTGCTTCCTTTCCAGGTATGCCTCGTAACAGCTGGTCAGAGGGGATTCCCCTCATGTCACCCACTGCTGAGGTAAACTCTTGAATCAATTGTTTTCCCCTGTCCCCTCCTCCCAGTGAGTTTGGTGGGATACAGGAAAAACAATTTCACACTAACATTGGATACTTGTGACTCATTCACACCATAAAAAACTGGTATCATTGGGTTCATTATTTCCTGTAATCCCTCAGTCCACCTCAATACTTCCACAGGTCACTGTTATGCTACAATTCCACCTCCTCTAGAAACCAGCTTCAGATACCACTGTATCACCCGGTCCCAGAGGGGAAAGGACAGTGTGTGACCCACTGTATCACCCGGTCCCAGAGGGGAAAGGACAGTGTGTGACCCACTGTATCACCCGGTCCCAGAGGGGAAAGGACAGTGTGTGACCCACTGTATCACCCGGTCCCAGAGGGGAAAGGACAGTGTGTGACCCACTGTATCACCCAGCCCCAGAGGGGAAAGGGCAGTGTATGACCCACTGTATCACCCAGCCCCAGAGGGGAAAGGACAGTGTATGACCCACTGTATCACCCGGTCCCAGAGGGGAAAGGACAGTGTGTGACCCACTGTATCACCCAGTCCCAGAGGGGAAAGGACAGTGTGTGACCCACTGTGTCACCCGGTCCCAGAGGGGAAAGGACAGTGTGTGACCCACTGGCAGAGTGGGACAGAGCTAAATCCAAACCCAGCCCCAGAGTGTGTGACCCACTGTATCACCCAGTCCCAGAGGGGAAAGGACAGTGTGTGACCCACTGTATCACCCAGTCCCAGAGGGGAAAGGACAGTGTGTGACCCACTGTATCACCCGGTCCCAGAGGGGAAAGGACAGTGTGTGACCCACTGTATCACCCGGTCCCAGAGGGGAAAGGACAGCGTGTGACCCACTGTATCACCCGGACCCAGAGGGGAAAGGACAGTGTGTGACCCACTGTATCACCTGGTCCCAGAGGGGAAAGGACAGTGTGTGACCCACTGTATCACCTGGTCCCAGAGGGGAAGGGACAGTGTGTGACCCACTGGATCACCCGATCCCAGAGGGGAAAGGACAGTGTGTGACCCACTGTATCACACGGTCCCAGAGGGGAAAGGACAGTGTGTGACCCACTGTATCACCCGGTCCCAGAGGGGAAAGGACAGTGTGTGACCCACTGTATCACCCGGTCCCAGGGGGGAAAGGATAGTGTGTGACCCACTGTATCACCCGGTCCCAGGGGGGAAAGGATAGTGTGTGACCCACTGTATCACCCGGTCCCAGAGGGGAGAGGGTAGAATCTGGGACGATTCCTAGCTAAACAATGCTGTCACTTTAACCCACAGAACCCAGAGATCAATGCCGCTGGCTTACAGAGGATTTTAAATGAAGTCTTCCTGGAAGGTGAGTAACTGGCTCCAGTTCTGGTGAATGGACCCACCTGAGGTATTGATCTGCAGTTCCTCCTTTGGGTGCTGTGTATCTGCAGCAGTCTCTGAGCCCGGATTCTTTTCCTTGATTATCATAGACCAGAAGATATCGGAAGGTTTCAGCCTGGATAGCTGCAGAGGGATTGTGCTGCTGATGGGTGTATCCTTCAACTGGAATTCACCTCTCCACATATTCATGGTACACACTGGATTATCACCTCACCCTTGTTTTTAATTGTTTTTTTTATTTTCTCCCCCTCTGTATGGGTCTTTCCTTGTGTTCCTATGTCACCCCTGCCTTCCCCTGACTCCCATGTGTTTCATTGAGGATTAATTTCCCAGGGTGGATTGGCCCACTGTTTACCCCCTTGTTCCATAGTTTTCGTGACTCTTGAGCTGAAGTCATGGCAATTGAGTGGGGGAGCTCAGGCAGAAATGAACCCTCCGCCCCCCACGTCTTCCTCGGCATTTCCATGTTGCCCCATGAGCTCCCCAGCCTTCCCATGAATCATATCCCCCCAGCACATGTCACTTCGCTTTTTAAGAAAGGAGAGAGAGGGAAACTGGAGAATTATAGACCAGTTAGCCTAACATCTGTTGTGGGGAAAAGGCTGGAGTCTATAATTAAGGATAGGGTGACTGAACAGCTCGAGAATTTTCAGTTAATCAGAGAGAGCCAGCATGGATCTGTGAAAGGTAGGTCGTGCCTGACAAACCTGATTGAATTTTTTGAAGAGGTGACTAAAGTAGTGGACAGGGGAATGTCAATGGATGTTATTTATATGGACTTCCAGAAGGCATTTGATAATGTCCCACATAAGAGACTGTTAACTAAGATAGAAGCCCATGGAATCGAGGGAAAAGTACGGACTTGGTTAGGAAGTTGGCTGAGCGAAAGGTGATAGAGAGTAGGGATAATGGGGAGGTACTCACATTGGCAGGATGTGACTAGTGGAGTCCCGCAGGGATCTGTCTTGGGGCCTCAATTATTCACAATATTTATTAACGACTTAGATGAATTGTAAACAATTTTACAACACCAAGTTATAGTCCATAGAAAGTCTCATATCCGATGACAGAAAGATTGGTGGCATTGTAAGCAATGTAGATGAAAACATAAAATTACAAAGCGATATTGATAGATTTGGTGAATGGGCAAAACTGTGGCAAATGGAATTCAATGTAGACAAATGTGAGGTCATCCATTTTGGATCAAAAAAGGATAGAACAGGGTACTTTCTAAATGGTAAAAAGTTAAAAACAGTGGATGTCCAAAGGGACTTAGGGGTTCAGATACATAGATCATTGAAGTGTCATGAACAGGTGCAGAAAATAATCAATAAGGCTAATGGAATGCTGGCCTTTATATCTAGAGGACAAGAGTACAAGGGGACAGAAGTTATGCTGCAGCTACACAAAACCCTGGTTAGATCGCACCTGGAGCACTGTGAGCAGTTCTGGGCACCGCACCCTCGGAAGGACATATTGGCCTTGGAGGGAGTGCAGCGTAGGTTTACTAGAATGATACCCGGACTTCAAGGATTAAGTTACGAGGAAAGATTACACAAATTGGGGTTGTATTCTTGAGAGTTTCGAAGGTTAAGGGGTGATCTGATTGAAGTTTATAAGATATTAAGGGGAACAGATAGGATGGAGAGAGAGAAACTATTTCCGCTGGTTGGGGATTCTAGGAGTAGGGGGCACAGTCTACAAATTAGAGCCAGACCTTTCAGGAGCGAGATTAGAAAACATTTCTACACACAAAGGGTGGTAGAAGTTTGGAACTCTCTTCCGCAAACGGCAATTGATACTAGCTCAATTGCTAAATTTAAATGTGAGATAGATAGCTTTTTGGCAACCAAAGGTATTAAGGGATATGGGCCAAAGGCGGGTATATGGAGTTAGATCACAGATCAGCCATGATCTTATTAAATGGCGGAGCAGGCATGAGGGGCTGAATGGCCTACTCCTGTTCCTATATTCCTATGTTCCTATGTTCCCGTGCATCACATTCCCTCAGCCTTCCCGTACATCTATATGTTTCCCCCAGCCTTCCCGCAAATCTTCATATTTCTCCAGCCTTCCCGTGCATCTATATTTTTCCCCAGCCTCCGTGTGTCCCCATGCATCCTCCTCTGTCTCTCCGCCCTTCTCGATGTTCACTCAGCCAGGCTGGTAGCACCTGTGCTGCTAATCCAGGCTGACACTCCAGTGCAGTGCTTGAGGGAGTGCTGCACTGTCAGAGGTGCTGCCTTTCAGATGAGACATTAAACCAAGGATCACAAAATGAAGGGCACATTGTCAAACCAGATGAGGGAAGAAAGCTATCTAGAACTGTCCTTGGAGATGGAGCAAACTCTGTGGTCAGAGAGATCAGTTTCTGCCCAGGTGGGGAGGCGGGGGGGAGGGGGCGGACCCACATCTGCAGGGGGGGGGTGCGCGTGTGGACAGACGTCTGGGGGTAGCCGCATCTGGGGGGGAGGGGCGGACCCGCGTCTGGGGGGAGGGGTGGACCCCCATCTGGGGCCTGAGATTCCATCCATTCGTGCTAGCTGGACAAGCATCGAAAAGCTCCCCAGTGCTCCACGCTGGTAATGTGGGCTCTTTTAGTTTGTTAAACTCCAGCAGTGCATAGTTGGGGTTCCTTAAGCCTTGGGTCTTGTCAATCTGCACCTATATTCTCCAGTCTCGGGTAAGTGGGGTGTGTCTCGGTGAGGAGAGAGTGTGACATTGGACAGACACAAACTTCAGCCATGTGAATTTATCAGTGGTTTGGAGACACATAAACATGTGCCTGGATTTCCACAGGCCTCACACACCCTGGGGATTGATGGTGACGTTATTCAGTTGTGTAAAACGGGTGACTGTCAGTCGACAGCCCCTTATTACATCTCTCCCCATTGACTTCAGTGGAAATAAAAATGGGGAGAGATGTAAGACAGGCTGTCGATTCGCTATCACCCGATCTATCCCCCTGGTTCTTAAAAACTCCTTCACCACCACAGACCCCTGCCTCTTTAGGTACTATCCTGCGAATCATGCCCTTGTTACACGATGTCAGTTCAGGCCGGGCAGCCAGCAGGATAATTGCCTGACAAATTACGCTCATGTTTTACACACTGTGGTCGGCAGGTTAAGACTTAACTAGTGACGCAGTTCAGTGGAACAGGAAGACTGGACAAGCACGATTTCAGACGGCTGTGGGGAAAACTTGGGTTTTTTAAGGTAAGATGAAGCAAATGAGAACAGTTTCACAAGGTACGTCCGGGTCATCGCTGACTAACACGTGAGGTGTGCTGTTCACTCTTATTATCCATCGCTGTAATCCACCATAGCCGGTGTGGGCTTGACCAGCGGCCAGTCCTCATGACACCTTCGAGCTCAGAGACACTGTCCACTGTTAATTGCTTTGGGCAACTCCATAACCTTTGACCCCCCTGGCTCGTTAATCTCCTCTCGGATCGCTTGGGATGGCAGTGGTTATGGTACTGGATCAGCAAGCCAAGGTCGGGAGTTCAAATCCCACCATAGCAAGATGTGAAATTGAGTTCAATAAATCTGATCATTTGTGGGTTGGCACGAGAAAGTGACCATGAAGCTGCCAGAGTGTCATTAAAAACCCAACTGGTTCGTTAATGTCCTTCAGGGAAAGAAACCTGCCGTCCTTACCCGGTCTGGCCTATATGTGACTTCAATCCCACATTACCTGGTTGACTGTTAACGCATCAGGGCAACTGGGGGTGAGTGATAAATGCTGCTTTGCCCAGTGTCGCTCGCATTCTAAGAATTAATGGAACAAAAACTATCTTTTCAATGAACTCAGGGGTTCCCCTGTTCCTTCTTTATTCCAGAGACTTCCTCTGCTCATCAGTCAACCCTGTCCAATCATTCACTGATAAGCCCACTCCACGTTCACCAGTTTCCTTCAGATTGCACGCCCCGTGTGTGCACACAACCTCCAATCCTCTTGTAGTGCAGCGGCTGAATCACACCTTAAACCCCCTTCACCTGTCGCATGGGGTCATTTCCCTATTGGGGTGGGGGTGGGGGTGGGTGGCCAGCCCTGCCAATAGTGACACTACAGGGGTGTTCACCCAGCGGAAGGTCGAGGACTCTATGGGAGGCTGCCACAGGCCGGCAGAGCTGACGAATTAAACGTCCTCCCAAAGTGTTCAGTGAAGTTGTCCGATGGGTGGACCTTCAATTCTGCCTGGCCACCAGCAGCCATGTAGCAGCTTCCTTCCCTTGGCCACATTTCTGGGGCATGGTGGGTATTGCGGGATAGCTGGAAATCCGGCCAGAAACATCCCAAACTGACGCAGGACAGGAGGGAGTGGCGGGGGCGGGGGGGAGCGTGGGAGATGTACGCAGCCCACTCTCTGTTTGAATTTGCCTGTGAAGCTCTCCGAGATAAAAACCAGGCGCAGATGGGTTGCACCTCAATTTCCTGCCCCCTCCAGTCCCGGGATGCCTGACTTCCAACCTAGAAGGAGCAGGTGTTCAAAGCTCTTGTTTCCTTCAGTTAAAATCAGCTGAGGTTCACATTCCTGATTGTTACTGAGCGACCCGTTCCCTGTCCAATCATTCGTTACTCAGCGACCCGTTCCCTGTCCAATCATTCGTTACTCAGCAACCCGTTCCCTGTCCAATCATTCGTTACTCAGCGACCCGTTCCCTGTCCAATCATTCGTTACTGAGCGACCCGTTCCCTGTCCAATCATTCGTTACTGAGCGACCCGTTCCCTGTCCAATCATTCGTTACTGAGCGACCCGTTCCCTGTCCAATCATTCGTTACTGAGCGACCCGTTCCCTGTCCAATCATTCGTTACTGAGCGACCCGTTCCCTGTCCAATCATTGGTTACTGAGCGACCAGTTCCCTGTCCAATCATTCGTTACTGAGCGACCCGTTCCCTGTCCAATCATTCGTTACTGAGCGACCCGTTCCCTGTCCAATCATTCGTTACTCAGCGACCCGTTCCCTGTCCAATCATTCGTTACTGAGCGACCCGTTCCCTGTCCAATCATTCGTTACTGAGCGACCCGTTCCCTGTCCAATCATTCGTTACTCAGCGACCCGTTCCCTGTCCAATCATTCGTTACTCAGCGACCCGTTCCCTGTCCAATCATTCGTTACTGAGCGACCCGTTCCCTGTCCAATCATTCGTTACTCAGCGACCCGTTCCCTGTCCAATCATTCGTTACTCAGCGACCCGTTCCCTGTCCAATCATTCGTTACTCAGCGACCCGTTCCCTGTCCAATCATTCGTTACTCAGCGACCCGTTCCCTGTCCAATCATTCGTTACTCAGCGACCCGTTCCCTGTCCAATCATTCGTTACTGAGCGACCCGTTCCCTGTCCAATCATTCGTTACTCAGCGACCCGTTCCCTGTCCAATCATTCGTTACTCAGCGACCCGTTCCCTGTCCAATCATTCGTTACTCAGCGACCCGTTCCCTGTCCAATCATTCGTTACTGAGCGACCTGTTCCCTGTCCAATCATTCGTTACTGAGCGACCCGTTCCCTGTCCAATCATTCGTTACTCAGCGACCCGTTCCCTGTCCAATCATTCGTTACTGAGCGACCCTTTCCCTGTCCAATCATTCGTTACTCAGCGACCCGTTCCCTGTCCAATCATTCGTTACTGAGCGACCCGTTCCCTGTCCAATCATTCGTTACTGAGCGACCCGTTCCCTGTCCAATCATTCGTTACTAAGCGACCCGTTCCCTGTCCAATCATTCGTTACTGAGCGACCCGTTCCCTGTCCAATCATTCGTTACTGAGCGACCCGTTCCCTGTCCAATCATTCGTTACTAAGCGACCCGTTCCCTGTCCAATCATTCGTTACTGAGCGACCCGTTCCCTGTCCAATCATTCGTTACTGAGCGACCCGTTCCCTGTCCAATCATTCGTTACTGAGCGACCCGTTCCCTGTCCAATCATTCGTTACTGAGCGACCCGTTCCCTGTCCAATCATTCGTCACTCAGAGACCCGTTCCCTGTCCAATCATTCGTTACTCAGCGACCCGTTCCCTGTCCAATCATTCGTTACTCAGCGACCCGTTCCCTGTCCAATCATTCGTTACTGAGCGACCCGTTCCCTGTCCAATCATTCGTTACTCAGCGACCCGTTCCCTGTCCAATCATTCGTTACTGAGCGACCCGTTCCCTGTCCAATCATTCGTTACTCAGCGACCCGTTCCCTGTCCAATCATTCGTTACTCAGCGACCCGTTCCCTGTCCAATCATTCGTTACTGAGCGACCCGTTCCCTGTCCAATCATTCGTTACTCAGCGACCCGTTCCCTGTCCAATCATTCGTTACTGAGCGACCCGTTCCCTGTCCAATCATTCGTTACTGAGCGACCCGTTCCCTGTCCAATCATTCGTTACTCAGCGACCCGTTCCCTGTCCAATCATTCGTTACTGAGCGACCCGTTCCCTGTCCAATCATTCGTCACTCAGCGACCCGTTCCCTGTCCAATCATTCGTTACTCAGCGACCCGTTCCCTGTCCAATCATTCGTTACTCAGCGACCCGTTCCCTGTCCAATCATTCGTTACTGAGCGACCCGTTCCCTGTCCAATCATTGGTTACTCAGCGACCCGTTCCCTGTCCAATCATTCGTTACTCAGCGACCCGTTCCCTGTCCAATCATTCGTTACTGAGCGACCCGTTCCCTGTCCAATCATTCGTTACTGAGCGACCCGTTCCCTGTCCAATCATTCGTTACTCAGCGACCCGTTCCCTGTCCAATCATTCGTTACTCAGCGACCCGTTCCCTGTCCAATCATTCGTTACTGAGCGACCCGTTCCCTGTCCAATCATTCGTTACTCAGCGACCCGTTCCCTGTCCAATCATTCGTTACTGAGCGACCCGTTCCCTGTCCAATCATTCGTTACTCAGCGACCCGTTCCCTGTCCAATCATTGGTTACTCAGCGACCCGTTCCCTGTCCAATCATTCGTTACTGAGCGACCCGTTCCCTGTCCAATCATTCGTTACTGAGCGACCCGTTCCCTGTCCAATCATTCATTACTGAGCGACCCGTTCCCTGTCCAATCATTCGTTACTCAGCGACCCGTTCCCTGTCCAATCATTGGTTACTCAGCGACCCGTTCCCTGTCCAATCATTCGTTACTCAGCGACCCGTTCCCTGTCCAATCATTGGTTACTCAGCGACCCGTTCCCTGTCCAATCATTCGTTACTGAGCGACCCGTTCCCTGTCCAATCATTGGTTACTCAGCGACCCGTTCCCTGTCCAATCATTCGTTACTCAGCGACCCGTTCCCTGTCCAATCATTCGTTACTGAGCGACCCGTTCCCTGTCCAATCATTGGTTACTCAGCGACCCGTTCCCTGTCCAATCATTGGTTACTCAGCGACCCGTTCCCTGTCCAATCATTGGTTACTCAGCGACCCGTTCCCTGTCCAATCATTCGTTACTGAGCGACCCGTTCCCTGTCCAATCATTCGTTACTGAGCGACCCGTTCCCTGTCCAATCATTCGTTACTAAGCGACCCGTTCCCTGTCCAATCATTCGTTACTCAGCGACCCGTTCCCTGTCCAATCATTCGTTACTGAGCGACCCGTTCCCTGTCCAATCATTCGTTACTGAGCGACCCGTTCCCTGTCCAATCATTCGTTACTAAGCGACCCGTTCCCTGTCCAATCATTCGTTACTCAGCGACCCGTTCCCTGTCCAATCATTCGTTACTCAGCGACCCGTTCCCTGTCCAATCATTCGTTACTGAGCGACCCGTTCCCTGTCCAATCATTCGTTACTCAGCGACCCGTTCCCTGTCCAATCATTCGTTACTAAGCGACCCGTTCCCTGTCCAATCATTCGTTACTCAGCGACCCGTTCCCTGTCCAATCATTCGTTACTCAGCGACCCGTTCCCTGTCCAATCATTCGTTACTGAGCGACCCGTTCCCTGTCCAATCATTCGTTACTCAGCGAACCGTTCCCTGTCCAATCATTGGTTACTCAGCGACCCGTTCCCTGTCCAATCATTCGTTACTGAGCGACCCGTTCCCTGTCCAATCATTGGTTACTGAGCGACCCGTTCCCTGTCCAATCATTCTTTACTGAGCGACCCGTTCCCTGTCCAATCATTGGTTACTCAGCGACCCGTTCCCTGTCCAATCATTCGTTACTCAGCGACCCGTTCCCTGTCCAATCATTCGTTACTCAGCGACCCGTTCCCTGTCCAATCATTCGTTACTGAGCGACCCGTTCCCTGTCCAATCATTCGTTACTGAGCGACCCGTTCCCTGTCCAATCATTCGTTACTGAGCGACCCGTTCCCTGTCCAATCATTCGTTACTCAGCGACCCGTTCCCTGTCCAATCATTCTTTACTGAGCGACCCGTTCCCTGTCCAATCATTGGTTACTCAGCGACCCGTTCCCTGTCCAATCATTCGTTACTCAGCGACCCGTTCCCTGTCCAATCATTCGTTACTCAGCGACCCGTTCCCTGTCCAATCATTCATTACTGAGCGACCCGTTCCCTGTCCAATCATTCGTTACTCAGCGACCCGTTCCCTGTCCAATCATTCGTTACTCAGCGACCCGTTCCCTGCCCCCCTCACCCTCCGTCTTGCTGGCAGTTTCGAGTATGTTGATGGTGGGCGAGGGCAGAATCAGGCTCAGCTGCGATGCCCTCCCCAAGGCCAAATAGCTTGCTGGGACTGTCTGAGCTCACAGATGGCCACTTGGCAGAAGGAATCAAGGTGGGAGGAGGGGAGTAAAAGAGAAATTTTTGAGCGGGAGATGGGGGGAGAAAGAAACATGAAAATGGGGTTAGAAGTGTCACTTTGTCAGGACAGTGCGGCCTCTTTCCAGGAGGAAAGCTGTCTGAGCTGTTTTATCTGTGTGTTAGGATCTCTTCCGTAAGAGTGATGTGGATGGCTCAGGAATGCTGGATGTGACACAGCTATCTCACAGCTTGCAGGGAGTTGGTAAGTACCACACTCATTCCTCTATTAATAGTAAAGGACGTAATAACAGGGCATTTAGAAAATCATAATACAATTAGACATAGTCCACACGGTTTTATCAAAGGGAAATCGTATTTGACAAATCTGTTAGAGTTTTTTGAGGGTGTAACTAGCAGGGTGGATAAGGGGGAACCAGTGGATGGAGTGTATTTAGATTTTCAAAAGGCATTCGATAAGGTGCCACGCAAGAGGCTGTCACACAAGATTAGGGCCCATGGGATTGGGGGGTAATATATTAGCCTGGATTGAGGATTGGTTAACAGACAGAAAACAGAGAGTAGGAATAAATGGGTCGTTTTCGGGTTGGCAGGCTGTAACTCGTGGGGTGCCACAAGGATCAGTGATTGTTTACAATCAGCTGTTTACAATCGATATTAATGACTTGGATGAAGGGACCGAGTGTAATGTATCCAAGTTTACTGACAATACAAAGTTAGGTGGGAAAGTAAGCTGTGAGGAGGACACAGAGTCTGCAAAGGGATACAGACAGGTTAAATGAGTGGGCAAGAAGGTGGCAGATGGAGTATAATGTGGGGAAATGTGAGGTTATTCACTTTGGTAGGAAGAATAGAAAAGCAGAATATTCTTTAAAAGATGAGAGACTAAGAAATGTTGGTAGTCAGAGGGATTTGGGTGTCCTTGTACATGAATCACAAAAAGTTAACGTGCAGATACAACAAACGATTAGGAAGGAAAACGGTCTGTTGGCTTTTATTGCAAGGGGACTGGTGTATAAGAGTAAAGATGTCTTGCTGCAATTATATAGGGTTCTAGTGAGACCACACCTGGAGTATTGTGTACAGTTTTGGTCTCCTTACCTAAGGAAGGATATACTTGCCTTAGAGGGGGTGCAATGAAGGTTCACTAGATTGATTCCTGGGATAAGAGGGTTGTCCTGTGAGGAGAGATTGAGTAGAATGGGCCTATACTCTCTGGAGTTTAGAAGAATGAGAGGTGATCTCGTTGAAATGTATAAAATTCTGAGAGGACTTGACAGGGTAGATGCTGAGAGATTGTTTCCCCTGGCTGGAGAGTCTAGAACTAGGGGACATAGTCTCAAGATAAGGGGTCGGCCATATAGGACTGAGACTCAGAGGGTTATGAATCTTTGGAATTCTCTACCCCAGAGGGCTGTGGATGCTCAGTCGTTGAATATATTCAAATGTAAGGAATCTTACAACACCAGGTTATAGTCCAACAGTTTTATTTCCGAAAGCTCCGAAAGCTTGTGATTTTCAAATAAAACAGTTGGACTATAACCTGGTGTTGTAAGATTCCTTACATTTGTCCACCCCAGTCCATCACCGGCATCTCCACATCATGAATATATTCAAGACTGAGATCGATAGATTTTTGGACACTAAGGGAATCAAGGGATATGGGGATCGGGCGGGAAAGTGGAGTTGAGGTTGAAGATCAGCCATGATCTTATTGAATGGCGGAGCAGGCTCGAGGGGCCGTTTGGCCTACTCCTGCTCCTATTTCCGATGTTCTTATGTTCCACGGAATCTGAGGTTTCCAAAGATGCTGTATTAGGATCGGCCATTGGGAGTTTAACTTACGAGGAGAGGTTAACGATGTTGGGCTTGTTTTCTTTGGAGAAGAGGGGACTTTGAGGTGAGCTCATTTTTCCAAGAGTACGGAGGGAATTGACAAAGTTGGAGTTCTCAACCTCCTCATTCTTTGCCCTGGCGTTTAAGAGTAAGAACACTTGTGAGAAGCACTTTCTCTTCAGGCTAGTGGGCAGCCAGCTGGCAGGCCTCTGCTAGGGGTGGTACTCTAGGATCGATCACTGAGAGGGGCCAAGGCCTGGGATTAGCATTACTCTGTATCTAACCCGTGCTGTACCAGTCCTGGGAGTGTTTGATGGGACAGTGTAGAGGGAGCTGTACTCTGTATCTAACCCGTGCTGTACCAGTCCTGGGAGTGTTTGAAGGGACAGTGTAGAGGGAGCTTTACTCTGTATCTGAACCGTGCTGTACCAGTCCTGGGAGTGTTTGATGGGACAGTGTAGAGGGAGCTTTACTCTGTATCTGAACCGTGCTGTACCAGTCCTGGGAGTGTTTGATGGGACAGTGTAGAGGGAGCTTTACTCTGTATCTGAACCGTGCTGTACCAGTCCTGGGAGTGTTTGATGGGACTGTGTAGAGGGAGCTTTACTCTGTATCTGAACCGTGCTGTAGCAGTCCTGGGAGTGTTTGATGCGACAGTGTAGAGGGAGCTTTACTTTGTATCTAACCCGTGCTGTACCTGTCCTGGGAGTGTTTGATGGGACAGTGTAGAGGGAGCTTTACTCTGTATCTAACCCGTGCTGTACCTGTCCTGGGAGTGTTTGATGGGACAGTGTAGAGGGAGCTTTACTCTGTATCTAACCCGTACTGTATCTGTCCTGGGAGTGTTTGATGAGACAGTGTAGAGGGAGCTGTACTCTGTATCTAACCCGTACTGTATCTGTCCTGGGAGTGTTTGATGAGACAGTGTAGAGGGAGCTTTACTCTGTATCTAACCCGTGCTGTACCTGTCCTGGGAGTGTTTGATGAGACAATGTAGAGGGAGCTGTACTCTGTATCTAACCCGTACTGTATCTGTCCTGGGAGTGTTTGATGAGACAGTGTAGAGGGAGCTTTACTCTGTATCTAACCCGTACTGTATCTGTCCTGGGAGTGTTTGATGAGACAGTGTAGAGGGAGCTGTACTCTGTATCTAACCCGTACTGTATCTGTCCTGGGAGTGTTTGATGAGACAGTGTAGAGGGAGCTTTACTCTGTATCTAACCCGTGCTGTACCTGTCCTGGGAGTGTTTGATGGGACAGTGTAGAGGGAGCTTTACTCTGTATCTAAACGTGCTGTATCTGTCCTGGGAGTGTTTGATGGGACAGTGTAGAGGGAGCTTTACTCTGTATCTAACCCGTACTGTATCTGTCCTGGGAGTGTTTGATGAGACAGTGTAGAGGGAGCTGTACTCTGTATCTAACCCGTACTGTATCTGTCCTGGGAGTGTTTGATGGGACAGTGTAGAGGGAGCTTTACTCTGTATCTAACCCGTACTGTATCTGTCCTGGGAGTGTTTGATGGGACAGTGTAGAGGGAGCTTTACTCTGTATCTAACCCGTACTGTATCTGTCCTGGGAGTGTTTGATGGGACAGTGTAGAGGGAGCTTTACTCTGTATCTAACCCGTGCTGTACCTGTCCTGGGAGTGTTTGATGAGACAGTGTAGAGGGAGCTGTACTCTGTATCTAACCCGTGCTGTATCTGTCCTGGGAGTGTTTGATGAGACAGTGTAGAGGGAGCTTTACTCTGTATCTAACCCGTACTGTACCTGTCCTGGGAGTGTTTGGGACAGTGTAGAGGGAGCTGTACTCTGTATCTAACCCATGCTGTACCTGTCCTGGGAGTGTTTGATGAGACAGTGTAGAGGGAGCTGTACTCTGTATCTAAACCGTACTGTATCTGTCCTGGGAGTGTTTGATGAGACAGTGTAGAGGGAGCTGTACTCTGTATCTAACCGGTAGGTGAGGGTCTCGTGGTAAATATCAATGTTTCCCTGTTTAATTGTAGTTCTTGTCTTGTTCGATAACCAGCACTGATTCCCTCTGTTGAGCTCATTGCTGCTTTTCTTTGTGTCTCTCAGGTTTTGGAGTCACTAACTCGGTGCTCAAACTCATGGCTCTGAGATATGGGGACTCGGCAGGAAGGATCAGTCTGGAGAGCTTCACCAACTGCTTCCTCCGTGTGGAATTCACAATCAGTAAGTGGTTCTCTATCATCAACATAGGATCAGGAGTAGGCCATTCAGCCCCTCAAGCCTGCTGTACCATTCAGTTAGAACATGGCTGATCTATACCTCAACCCCATTTACTTGTCTTTGCTCCATATTCCTTGATACTCTTTCCTAACATAAATCTATCATCGAATCATACAGCATGGAAGAAGGTCATTCGGCCCATTGTGCCTGTGCTGGCTCTTTGAAAGAGCTATCCAATTAGTCCCACTCCCCTGCTCTTTCCCCATAGCCATATAATTTTTTCCCCTTCAAGTATTTATCCAATTCCCTTTTGAAAGTTATTATTGAATCTGCTTCCACCGCCCTTTCAGGCAGTGAATTCCAGATCATAACAACTCGCTGCGTAAAAAACATTTTTCCTCATCTCCCACTTGGCTTTTTTGCCAATTATTTTAAATCTATGTCCTTTGGTTACTGACACTCCTGCCAGTGGAAACCGTTTCTCCCTATTTACTCAATCAAAACCCCTCATGATTTTGAACACCTCTATTAAATCTCCCCTTCACCTTCTCTGCTCTAAGGAGAACAATCCCAGCTTCTCCAGTCTCTCCAGATAAGTGAGACCCTTCGTCCCTGGTACCGTTCTAGTAAATCTCTTCTGCACTCTCTCCAAGGCCTTGACATCTTTCCTAAAGTGTGGTGCCCAGAATTGGACACAATAATCCGGTTAAGGTCTATCAATCTCAGTCTTGCAAATTCCAATTGTCCCCTGGTATCCACAGCTTTTTGGGGGAGAGAGTTCCATATTTCCACTTCCCTTTGTATGAAAAAGCGCTTTCTGACATCGCCATTGAACAGCATAGCTCTAATTTTAAGATTAGAGAAAAAGATAAAGATAACATAAATACACAGGGAACAGAAAAGGTAATAAGAAGTAATAGTAAAATATCGATAAAAGTAAAGCAGGAGTAATGAAAAATGAGAGCAGATGAAACTGCCTGTATAGGAATGCACAGAGCACCAGCATCAAAATGAGAGAATTGGAGGCAATAATTCGAAGTTGGGGAAATAGATGTAATAGGGATAACAGAAACACGGCTGCAGACAGGACAGGATTGGCAGTTAAAAAACTACAGGTGTATTTAGAAAGGATAGGGAAGGAAGAAGGGGAGTGGTGTAGCTGCGTTAATCAAATATAACAATGACAGTAGCAAGAAAGGACATAACTAATAGAGATAGAAACAGAATCCATATGGATTGAGATAAAGTTCAGGAAGGAATCGGTCACAGTATTAGGGGTATACGACAGACCACCAAATAGTGGGAAGGAACTGGAGAGAGAAATATGTCGGCAAATACACGAAATGGCTAAATAAACAGAATCATAATCATGGGAGATTTCAACTATCGCCAAATAAACTGGCAGGGAGAGAGAGTGAAAGGGCAGAAGGGGGTGGAGTTTTCACAATGTGCACAGGACTCCGTTCTAACTCACTGGGCTCAATTTTCAAACAGAGCAGTGAAGGGGTCAGGGGGTCAATTTGGGTTCGGGAAGCCCATTAGTACGGGTTTCGCGACGTCCGTACGATTTTGACGTAAGGACGTCTTTTATTTTCTTTTGTCGATTTCCGATCAGACTGACCGGCCTGATTGGCAGGCTGGTCGCAGTCAGACGGGAGAGCAGCCAGGGAGAGGACCTGTGCAGGTAAGTCTGCAGGTAAGTCTTTGTTTGCATGGATGGGGGGGCGGATGGGGGGGGCATGGGCGGGCACAGGGGCATGGGTGGGCAAGGGCCGCAGGTGGGCAAGGGGCATGGGGCACAGGTGGGCATAAGTGGGCACGGGGGTAGCGAGTCATGGGGGATGGGATTGGGGTCAGTCACAGGAGGGGCGGGATCGGGGGTCATCGCGGGGTCCACGATCATTGAGGAGGAGGATCAGGGTCGGGGAGTCGGGGTTGGGGGTTTGCGATCAGGTGTCGGGGGTCCACGATCGATGGGGGTGGAGGGGAGTCGGTGCAGGTAGGCTTGTTGGGCCTGGGGGAAGCACTCCTGCTCCTCCAGGCCCACAAGCTGTGCCTTTCTAGGCATCTACCTGTCAGTCTCGGGCCTTCTCGCCTCCTTTCAGGAGGCGTAAAACAGAAGGCCCGGGAATCCCAGCCCCCTGAGGTTGAAATGGGGAATTAGTTTAAAATGGAGGCCTGAAGCCTCCTTGAAAGGTTTTAAGGCCCGACCCGCCTCCTGGGAGCAGATTGGCTGCCCACCACTCGTCCCGCCCCCGTGAAAACCAGAAATGGGCGGGTTGGGTGGGAGTGTCTGAAATGGTGGCAATTTTCAATGGTAGGGGGGGTCGGAGATCGTGGTGGGGGGGTAGGAGATCGTGGTGGGGGTTCGGGGATCGTGGGGCGGGGGGTCGGAGATCGTGGGGCGGGGGGTCGGAGATCGTGGGGAGGGGGGTCGGAGATCGTGGGGAGGGGGGGTCGGAGATCGTGGGGAGGGGGGGTCGGAGATCGTGGGGAGGGGGGGTTGGAGATTGTGGGGAGGGGGGTCGGAGATCGTGGGGAGGGAGGTCGGAGATCGTGGGGAGGGGGGTCGGAGATCGTGGGGAGGGGGGGTCGGAGATCGTGGGGAGGGGGGTCGGAGATCGTGGTGGGGGAGTGTCGGGGATCGTGGGGCGGGGGGTCGGACATCGTGGGGCGGGGGGTTGGAGATCGTGGGGAGGGGGGTCGGAGATCGTGGTGGGGGAGTGTCGGGGATCGTGGGGAGGGAGGTCGGAGATCGTTGTGGTGGGGTCGGAGGTCGTGGGGAGGGGGGTCGGAGATTGTTGTGGTGGGGTCGGAGGTCGTGGGGAGGGGGGGTCGGAGGTCGTGGGGAGGGGGGTCGGAGATTGTTGTGGTGGGGTCGGAGGTCGTGGGGAGGGGGGGTCGGAGATCGTGGGGAGGGGGGTCGGAGATTGTTGTGGTGGGGAGGTTGGATATGTTGGAGGGAGGTTTCAGCCGATCGTGTGTGTGGGATCGCGGCAGGTAGGCTTGTTGGGCCTGGAGGAGACACTCCTGCGTCTCCTGGCCCACAAGCAGTGCAATAAAGGCACTTACCTGTTGATCCGGGCCCTCTCGCCCCCTCTCACGTGCCCTGAATCAGAAGGTCCAGGAATACCAGCCCCCAGGAGTTAAAAATAAAAAACCTGTCACAATGGAGGCCCGCAGCCTCCTTAAAAGATTTTACTGACCGACTCGCCTGCTGAGAGCCCGGCCATCGACCTGTCCCTCGACCCGCCCCTCGACCCGTCCCTCGATCGGCCTCCGCTTAAACCGGAAGTGGGCGAGTTGGAGGCGAGTTGGGATCGGGTTTTACTTTTTTATGATTTTTACCTTCCCACCCGCTCCCAGCCCACCCATTCGTGGGGTTAAAATCATGCCCCTGGTCTCCATACTATAAAAAGGATATTGAAACACTGGAGAAAGCGCAGGAAAGATTTCCAAGGATGTTACCAGAATTGAGAGGATGCAACTATCGTCTGTAAAAGAGAAGACTAAGAGGAGACCTGATAGAGGTCTTTAAAATTACGAAAGGATTCGATACTGTTTGGATACTGTTGTGGGAGATGGCTCTCCAGGGGAAGGTGGCAGCGGCCAGGTTCATGGCACCGTGGCTGGCTCTGCTGCACAGGAGGGCAGGAAAAAGAGTGGCAGAGCTATAGTGATAGGGGACTCGATTGTAAGGGGAATAGACAGGCGTTTCTGCGGACGCAACCGAGACTCCAGGATGGTATGTTGCCTCCCTGGTGCAAGGGTCAAGGATGTCTCGGAGCGGCTGCAGAACATTCTGGAGGGGGAGGGTGAACAGCCAGTTGTCGTGGTGCATATAGGCACCAACGATATAGGTAAAAAACAGGATGAGGTCCTACAAGCTGAATTTAGGGAGTTAGGAGTTAAACTAAAGAGTAGGACCTCAAAGGTAGTAATCTCAGGATTGCTACCAGTGCCACGGGCTAGTCAGAGTAGGAATGACAGGATAGCTAAGATGAATACGTGGCTTGAGAGATGGTGCAAGCTGGAGGGATTCAAATTCCTGGGCCATTGGAACCGGTTCTGGGGGAGGTGGGACCAGTACAAATTGGACGGTCTGCATCTGGGCAGGACTGGAACCAATGTGCTAGGGGGAGTGTTTGCCAGTGCTGTTGGGGAGGGTTTAAACTAATGTGGCAGGGGGATGGGAACCGATGCAGGAAGTCAGTGGGAAATAAAGTGGTGACAGAAACAAAAGGCAGTAAGGGAGAGTGTACAGAACATGACCGGACAGATGGTCTGAGAAAGCAGGGCAAAGACCAAGGGAAGTCTAGATTAAACTGCATTTATTTCAATGCAAGAAGTCTGATGGGCAAGGCAGATGAACTCAGGGCATGGATGGGTACATGGGACTGGGATGTTATAGCTATTACTGAAACATGGCTAAGGGAGGGGCAGGACTGGCAGCTCAATGTTCCAGGGTACAGATGCTATAGGAAAGATAGAGCAGGAGGTAAGAGAGGAGGGGGAGTTGCGTTCTTGATTAGGGAGAACATCACGGCAGTAGTGAGAGGGGATATATCCGAGGGTTCGCCCACTGAGTCCATATGGGTAGAACTGAAAAATAAGAAGGGAGAGATCACTTTGATAGGATTGTACTACAGACCCCCAAATAGTCAACGGGAAATTGAGGAGCAAATATGTAAGGAGATTACAGACAGCTGCAAGAAAAATAGGGTGGTAATAGTAGGGGACTTTAACTTTCCCAACATTGACTGGGACAGCCATAGCATTAGGGGCTTGGATGGAGAGAAATTTGTTGAGTGTATTCAGGAGGAATTTCTCATTCAGTATGTGGATGGCCCGACTAGAGAGGGGGCAAAACTTGACCTCCTCTTGGGAAATAAGGAAGGGCAGGTGACAGAAGTGTTAGTGAGGGATCACTTTGGGACCAGTGATCATAATTCCATTAGTTTTAAGATAGCTATGGAGAAGGATAGGTCTGGCCCAAAAGTTAAAATTCTAAATTGGGGAAAGGCCAATTTTGATGGTATTAGACAGGAACTTTCAGACGTTGATTGGGAGAGTCTGTTGGCAGGCAAAGGGACGTCTGGTAAGTGGGAGGCTTTCAAAAGTGTGTTAACCAGGGTTCAGGGTAAGCACATTCCTTATAAAGTGAAGGGCAAGGCTGGTAGAAGTAGGGAACCTTGGATGACTCGGGAGATTGAGGCACTAGTCAAAAATAAGAAGGAGGCATATGACATGCATAGGCAGCTGGGATCAAGTGGATCCCTTGAAGAGTATAGAGATTGCCGGAGTAGAGTTAAGAGAGAAATCAGGAGGGCAAAAAGGGGATATGAGATTGCTTTGGCAGATCAGGCAAAGGTGAATCCAAAGAGCTTCTACAAATACATAAAGGGCAAAAGGGTAACTAGGGAGAGAGTAGGGCCTCTTAAGGATCAACAAGGTCATCTATGTGCGGAACCACAAGAGATGGGTGAGATCCTGAATGAATATTTCACATCGGTATTTACGGTTGAGAAAGGCATGGATGTTAGGGAACTTGGGGAAATAAATAGTGATGTCTTGAGGAGTGTACATATTACAGAGAGGGAGGTGCTGGAAGTCTTAACGCGCATCAAGGTAGATAAATCTCCGGGACCTGATGAAATGTATCCCAGGACGTTATGGGAGGTTAGGGAGGAAATTGCGGGTCCCCTAGCAGAGATATTTGAATCATCCACCGCTACAGGTGAGGTGCCTGAAGATTGGAGGGTAGCAAATGTTGTGCCTTTGTTTAAGAAGGGCGGCAGGGAAAAGCCTGGGAACTACAGACCAGTGAGCCTGACATCTGTAGTGGGTAAGTTGTTAGAGGGTATTCTGAGGGACAGAATCTACAGGCATTTGGAGAGGCAGGGACTAATTAGGAACAGTCAGCATGGTTTTGTGAGAGGAAAATCATGTCTCACGAATTTGATTGAGTTTTTTGAAGGGGTAACCAAGAAGATAGATGAGGGCTGTGCAGTAGACGTGGTCTACATGGACTTCAGCAAAGCATTTGACAAGGTACCGCATGGTAGGTTGTTACATAAGGTTAAATCTCATGGGATCCAAGGTGAGGTAGCCAATTGGATACAAAATTGGCTTGACGACAGAAGACAGAGGGTGGTTGTCGAGGGTTGTTTTTCAAACTGGATGCCTGTGTCCAGCGGTGTGCCTCAGGGATCGGTGCTGGGTCCGCTGTTATTTGTTATTTATATTAATGATTTGGATGAGAATTTAGGAGGCATGGTTAGTAAGTTTGCAGATGACACCAAGATTGGTGGCATTGTGGACAGTGAAGAAGGTTATCTAGGATTGCAACGGGATCTTGATAAATTGGGCCAGTGGGCCGATGAATGGCAGATGGAGTTTAATTTAGATAAATGTGAGGTGATGCATTTTGGTAGATCGAATCGGGCCAGAACCTACTCCGTTAATGGTAGGGCGTTGGGGAGAGTTATAGAACAAAGAGATCTAGGAGTACAGATTCATAGCTCCTTGAAAGTGGAGTCACAGGTGGATAGGGTGGTGAAGAAGGCATTCAGCATGCTTGGTTTCATTGGTCAGAACATTGAATGCAGGAGTTGGGATGTCTTGTTGAAGTTGTACAGGGCATTGGTGAGGCCACACTTGGAGTACTGTGTACAGTTCTGGTCACCCTATTATAGAAAGGATATTATTAAACTAGAAAGAGTGCAGAAAAGATTTACTAGGATGCTACCGGGACTTGATGGTTTGACTTACAGGGAGAGGTTAGACAGACTGGGACTTTATTCCCTGGAGAGTAGGAGGTTAAGGGGTGATCTTATAGAAGTCTATAAAATAATGAGGGGCATAGATAAGGTCGATAGTCAAAATCTTTTCCCAAAGGTAGGGGAGTCTATAACGAGGGGGCACAGATTTAAGGTGAGAGGGGAGAGATACAAAAGGATCCAGAGGGGCAATTTTTTCACTCAAAGGGTGGTGAGTGTCTGGAACGAGCTGCCAGAGGCAGTAGTAGAGGCGGGTACAATTTTGTCTTTTAAAAAGCATTTGGACAGTTACATGGGGAAGATGGGTATCGAGGGATATGGGCCAAGTGCAGGCAATTGGGACTAGCTTAGTGGTATAAACTGGGCGACATGGACATGTTGGGCCGAAGGGCCTGTTTCCATGTTGTAACTTCTATGATTCTATGATTCTATGATACAGTGGATGAGGATAAATTGTTTCCACTTGTGGGTGAGTCCAGAACAAGGGGATATAAATATGAGATAGGCACTAACAGATCAAATAAAGAATTTAGGAGGAATTTCTTTACCCTGAGAATGTGGAACTCATTGCCACATGGAGTGGTTAAAGCGGTTACCATTGATTCATTTAAAGGGAGGCTTGATGCATACTTGAGGGAGAAGGCAATAGAGGGATACAGGGGCAGAGTGGGAAGAGGTAATTGGAGGCTCATATGGAGTATAAACACCGATATAGACTAGTTGGGCCGAATGCTTGTTTCTGTGCTGTAGATTTTATGTAACTTGCACCTTTGTGCAATGGGCCCACATTCCCCCTGACCACTCTCTTTCTCTTAATATAGTTATAAAAAGTTTAGCTGTTAATTTTGTTATCATATTCCCTTTTAGAACCTTTTATTACTTTCTTTGTAGCTTTTTAAAGCACGTGTAATCCACTGGATTCCACTGTCACTTTACATTTGTTTTAGCCTTTTCTTTTCGCTTGATACCGTCCCTTACCTCATTTGTTGACTATGGTTGCTTAACTATACGTGGAGCTTTTGCCTTTTCGGGGTATGTACCAGGTTTGTATTGTACCAAATACGTCCCACTGATTGTAGGTTTACCCATTAACAGTTCACCCAGTTCACTGTGGTCAATTCATTACTCATCCCTTCGAAGTTTGCCTTGTTTGAGAATCTCTCTTCTCCCCCTCAATCATTTTGTGGTCTCTATTTACAAGATGTTCCCTTACCGTCCCATTGTTAACTAATCCTGGCTTTAAAATTCTCATCCTTGTTTTCAAATCCCTCCATGGCCTCACCCCTCCCTATCTCTGTAACCTCCTCCAGCCCTACAACCCTCCGAGATCTCCGCGCTCCTCCAATTCTGGCCTCTTGCGCATCCCCGATTTTAATCACTCCACCATTGGCGGCCGTGCCTTCAGCTGCCTAGGCTCTAAGCTCTGGAATTCCCTCCCTAAACCTCTCTGCCTCTCCTCCTCTCTCTCTCCGTTTTAAGACGCTCCTTAAAACCTACCTCTTTGACCAAGCTTTTGGTCACCTGTCCTAATGTCTCTTTATGTTACTCGGTGTGAAATTTTGTCTGATAATCGCTCCTGTGAAGCACCTTGGGATGTTTTACTATGTCAATAAATGCAATTTATTTATTATTCATCACTAAATCCAGTATGACCTGTTCTATTGTGGGTTTTAAAACATGTTGTTTTAGAAAACTGCCTTGAGTACATTCTAGAAATTCATTGCCTTTACTGCTCCCAGTCTATGTGAAAATTAAAATCTCCCATTATAATCACATTATTTTGCTACATGCTTCCCTGATCTCTGTACTTGTACATCCCCCCCCACAACTACATCACTATTATCAGGAGGGCTGCAGACAAACTCTCTCCAGAATTCTGGATCCTTTGCTGTTCCTTAACTCCACCCGGAGTCTTCCCACTGCCTGTTCACTCTGACTGACGTTGAGTGTCAGTCAGCTGGCTGTTTGGCTGTGGGAAGCATCGTGTTATCAGCCAAGATCAATCATGTCCTCGCTCAATGTCCACTCAGGCACTTCATGTCGGAGTCGCTGGTCCGCGATGAATCGGAACCCCGGATTAATGTTTTTAGCCCAGGGATCTTTGAACCTATTGTATCCCCCTCCCTGGCCTCCCTTTTAGCACAGCTCCAACTGGGAGGACTGATCTTATGAATATATTATTATTCAAACAGCGATTCCCTGGTGATTCCACCAGCTGCATTGACTGATTGTGACAGTGTAAAGGAGATCCTTCACTGACTCGGGGATGTGCTGTGCTCACTCTCGATGTTAGGATCCAGGATTCTGGAGAGAGTTTGTCTGCAGACCTCCTGATAATAGTGATGTAGTGGAGGGGGGGGCGTTGTGTAAATACGGAGATCAGGGAAGCATGTAACAAAAACAGTGTGGCTATAACGGGAGATTTTAATATTCCCCTCATCCTGCAGGGCTTGGAAGTCACCTCAGCCACTCCTCCCCTCACCCGATTTTTAATATTCTTTATTAAAGCAAAAGGGAGAGATGTCAAAGAGATAAAAAGGAAGGCCAGCAATCACTGTGACTCTGAAGTGTTGAAAATACTATGGTAGGTCTGGCAGTATCTGTAAAGGGAAAAGACTGGTTAATGTTTCTGGTGTGAGCTCTTTGTCAGTATGAGGGGGTCTCCACCCAGAGTGTTAACCACTCTCTCCTCTTCACAAATACTGACAGATCTGCATTTTCTGTTCTCATTAAAGCGACAGCAAGATTCACAAAAGAGAATTTTAAATGAGGGAAGCCATTCAGCCCATCTAGTTCATCGTTCCATAGAGACCCACCATCTCCCGCCCTCCCCCCACTATCGCAGCATCGACCTGCCTCTTGAAAGACTCCGCTCCCCTCCGCAGATCCCAGCCCAGGTATTGATCGATGCTGGGCTTCCTCGCATCGGTCCTGAACTCGCCTTTACCCAGTTTCTAGCCGTGTTCCCCTGTCCTGTAGCCGCCCTTTAACTTGAAGTGGAGCTCGGGATTAACCCTTTCTATACATTGCCAGCTGGTGTATTGACTCTGGATAGCCTTCATGAGGGAGCTGGACCAGTTCCTGACTGGGGCAGAGATCACATCATACAGAAGATAAGTATCTTTACAGATAACACTTGGTCCATGTGATCTCCTGGAATGGTTTCAATTGCCTGAGGGGGGTCGGAGAGGAATTTTCCAGGGTATTTTTTCCCTTATTGGTTCTGGGGTTTTTCTTTTTTTTGCCTCTCCCAGGAAATTACATGGCTGCCGGATTGGGTGGGGGGGTGGAGGGAGGGGGAGGTGATGCTAAGGTGAGAGATGGGGAGGGGTGTGGGGGAGGGAGGGAGGAAGTGTCGAGTCACAATGCTCAGGACATCTAGTGTGGGGCAGGCTTGATGGACCAGCTGGTCTTTTCCTGCCCGTCAATTTTGTATGTTTGTATCCACTCAGTACTTTACCCAAGTCTATAAGGTTCCCTCTCATTCACCTCATTTCAAGGCTGACGTGATTTTCTAATCTTCCTTATAATTCAGAGTTCTAACATCTTGGCCCTTCCAAGGTTTGGACATTTGCCCTGCGCCTCAGTGACTGGACCTGAACGTAGCATTCGAGGTGCGGCCTCGCTACACCCATTGACCCTGATTCTATTTCATGGCCTGCTCCTGACAGCACGGCGTCCCCACCCACCCCGACACCCCGAACCCCCCCTACGCCCCCACCCACCCTGATGCCGACGCCCCCACCCACCCCGATGCCCTTTCTCTGTAATAATGCATGTTTCATTTTACAGAGATGTACAACAAGTTAAGCAGAGGTGGGTCAGGAATGTGTCTGACCGCAGTGGAGGTAAGGAAAATATTTGTACCTTGCTAATACCCATGGGGAGGATTATGTTCTATAAATCCGCCCAAGTCACGGATCTTATCAATTGGAGATGAAGGCTTGAAACTCCGCAGGGGAGGCAGGAGGTGGGGGTAGGGGGTGTTCTCCTGATTTCCTGGGGAAATTGAGGGGAATGCCTCAGTGGAATGATGTAAACGGACCTTTGAATTTAGAGCGGGGGATCTTGAGAACCCCACGGAAATTTCCAGGCCAATTTTGGAAGTTTGTAAAAGCTTGTAGGTGGGGCTGTTTACTTCCAGACAGTTCCATGGTTAATTAGATATATGGGAGGCAATTTTCCTCTCGCTACCAACCCTGTTTGCGCCAGAAGATATGAGGTGGTAATGGGGCCAAAATCACACAAAACACAGAACCGCCATCTGACCACTGGTTGCCTGATCTTCATGAGGACATCAATTTAAGTGGCCAGAGCTCCTGCCCGAAACAGGCAGGTGGGGCGGGGGACGGGGTGGGTGGAGTCTAATGAATATTTGCAATTCAGGGTCAAATGAGACGGAAATGACGTTAGCAAGAACCCCCCGCCAACACCATTTCCGTCTCTGCAACCATTACTACCGTCTCATTTACTGTTCCTTTCAACCTTGGTTGTATCTTGCACTGTGGGACTTTGGTCATCAGCCATGTCACTCAATAAAAGGAATCTCACCGCACAACAAAAAAAGCACTTCCAGGATAATAATATTCTGAGCAGTTTCTCTGTGAAGCAATCAAGTGCAAACTCTGGGGTATCGGTCTAATGGGAGAATATTCAACACTGACTGATTCCATTCCATGGATGACCTTCCCTTGGTCCCAGGAGCATTTGAATCGTGTGTGTTGTGGAATATTTGAATGCACAGTCTGTCCCCTCCCTCTCTTTTATACTTTAGGTCCCCCCACTGTATATAGGTTTTTAAAAAATAAATTCCTGCATATGAGGCGGAATTATCAGTTTGATCACCATCCCCACCCTAGGGGGACACTTGATGATTCGAGAGGCACTCGCTTAACATCAGTGAACTAGCCAGACAAGGATTGTCAGCCAGGATCTAAGGCTGGTATTCACCCCATACTGAGCACTGACTGAGCACTGCCCTGGTCGGTGGTGAATACCAATCCTGCCACTCTGTGCCTCAGAGGGCCAATGAACTACAAGCTTCACATTATCCTACTGTCAAAACCCAAGCTAAATATATTGATTTACTTCATCTTCTCTCCTGCTCTTTTCAGCCTTGATGGTGTCCTGCACTATGGTCCATCACCCATCATCTACCCTTGATGGTGTCCTGCACTATGGTCCTTCCCCCATCATCTACCCTTGATGGTGTCCTGCACTATGGTCCTTCCCCCATCATCTACCCTTGATGGTGTCCGGCACTATGGTCCATCACCCATCATCTACCCTTGATGGTGTCCTGCACTATGGTCCATCACCCATCATCTACTCTTGATGGTGTCTTGCACTATGGTCCATCACCCATCATATACCCTTGATGGTGTCCTGCACTATGGTCCATCACCCATCATCTACCCTTGATGGTGTCCTGTACTTTGGTCCTTCCCCCAACATCTACCCTTGATGGTGTCTTGCACTATGGTCCATCACCCATCATATACCCTTGATGGTGTCTTGCACTATGGTCCATCACCCATCATCTACCCTTGATGGTGTCCTGCACTTTGGTCCTTCCCCCATCATCTACCCTTGATGGTGTCTTGCACTATGGTCCATCACCCATCATATACCCTTGATGGTGTCTTGCACTATGGTCCATCATCCATCATGTACCCTCGATGGTGTCCTGCACTATGGTCCTTCACCTGGGTTTCTCAATTTAACAAAAATTGATTCCCATGGAATGGATTTAATCCATTTCTGGTTTTATTTGTCACCCTCTGAGCTGTACTTTGGTCATAACCTTTTTCGTTTTTCAGTGATTCCAGCCACTTTCTATCCATTTTTTTATTAAACTCTTATGCAAGTGCTAACCACTGACTGCTAAATATGAACAAAGCCCTCACTGCAAACTCAAATATTCTGCATTTCTCCCTCACAGTGGATGCTGCTCACCACTTATTTTTAAAAGGGAAGGAGTTGGATGGTTCGGGCTCCCTGCTTGATCTCTGTGCTTTGGTACGATTTCCTGGGTTGAAAGCACTTGGACTACGATGGGTTTCCATTTCAGGGAGGACCAGTGTTAGAATGAGTCACGAGCCCATGTGCAGCAGACAGTGGTCGACACTCTGGTTAGAAGCTGTGGGAAAGGAGTACAAGACACTCGCACTGGAAGGAAAGGTGGTGGCAGTTCTGATGCTCTGCCTCTAGACGGCACCAGCATGTCTCATCTACACAGGGAACACTGAAGACTTCTCAGGCACAACACTCCAATGAGATGCCAACCTGCCCTGCACTTACCCAACCAATGACTTGTGTTTTTGTTTGTTGACTTTGATTTCTGGAATTCGATGTTTGGTGCTCTTGTGAACTGGACTTTGAGTACGACACCTGTTTCAGAACCCGAGGTCCACATGGCGCTGGGATGATTGTTTCGCGTTTTAAAACATTTTTTTTTGTTTTACTCAAGAGCTAATGAAAACCAGGCTGTGTACCTCTGGTCACGGAATAATATGGAAAAGGGGCACCAGGCCGAACAAAAAGGCAAAAAAAAAAGGATGGGATAAAATTCAAGCTATTCTATTCTTTTCCCAAAGGTAGGGGAGTCTATAACGAGGGGGCATAGATTTAAGGTGAGAGGGGAGAGATACAAAAGGGTCCAGAGGGGCAATTTTTTCACTCAAAGGGTGGTGAGTGTCTGGAACGAGCTGCCAGAGGCAGTAGTAGAGGCGGGTACAATTTTGTCTTTTAAAAAGTATTTGGACAGTTACATGGGTAAGATGGGTATAGAGGGATATGGGCCAAGTGCAGGCAATTGGGACTAGCTTAGTGGTACAAACTGGGCGACATGGAGATGTTGGGCCGAAGGGCCTGTTTCCACATTGTAAACTTCTATGATTCTAAGCTTTCACTCAACAGGATTTATGGAAGTGCCAAAATCTTTTTTTTATTCATTCATGGGATGTGGGCGTCACTGGCGAGGCCAGCATTTATTGCCCATCTCTAATTGCCCTTGAGAAGGTGGTGGTGAGCCGCCTTCTTGAACCGCTGCAGTCCGTGTGGTGACGGTTCTCCCACAGTGCTGTTAGGAAGAGAGTTCCAGGATTTTGACCCAGTGACGATGAAGGAACGGCGATATATTTCCAAGTCGGGATGGTGTGTGACTTGGAGGGGAACGTGCAGGTGGTGTTGTTCCCATGTACCTGCTGCCCTTGTCCTTCTAGCTGGCAGAGGTCGCGGGTTTGGGAGGTGCTGTTGAAGAAGCCTTGGCGAGTTGCTGCAGTGCATCCTGTGGATGGTACACACTGCAGCCACAGCGCGCTGGTGGTGAAGGGAGTGAATGTTTAGGGTGGTGGATGGGGTGCCAATTAAGCGGGCTGCTTTGTCCTGGATGGTGTCGAGCTTCTTGAGTGTTGTTGGAGCTGCACTCATCCAGGCAAGTGGAGAGTATTCCATCACACTCCTGACTTGTGCCTTGTAGATGGTGGAAAGGCTTTGGGGAGTCAGGAGGTGAGTCACTCGCCGCAGAATACCCAGCCTCTGACCTGCTCTTGTAACCACAGTATTTATGTGGCTGGTCCAGTTAAGTTTCTGGTCAATGGTGACCCCCAGGATGTTGATGGTGGGGGATTCGGTGATGGTAATGGTGTTGAATGTCAAGGGGAGGTGGTTAGACTCTCTCTTATTGGAGGTGGTCATTGCCTGGCACTTGTCTGGCGCGAATCTACCAAGGTAAATAAGTAGCAGTGAATGCAAATTAGTGTTACCTAGGCAATGGCTTATGGTTTGGTTAACTTTTACTGTATTACAACTGTTTGCTAAAGTAGGAGGCTCGAGGCTCGCCCTGAATTGGGCCTCAGGCCTTATTTTGAATACTTTGAGGAGCTGCCAGCGCCTGTCATTCCTCCAGAGGCAGCCGTGGAGCCAAGAGCAGCACATCCAACATCAAGCTGCAAAAGAACTTTTTATAATTACCATTTTGGCGGTGGCCACTTGCTAGGCCGCACCCATGACAGGAACATCTGAATGGTGCAGGCCCGGCTCCTGCTCCGTTCAGGGCAGCTCAGTTTGGCAGGTGATCTGAAGAAGGAATTCTGCCTCTTATTAACATACACAAGGGGCCGAATGCCTCATTTAGCTGACCGCTAGGAATGCCTCAAAAATCAACGGACCCAATTTGTGGTCGGAACTATTTCAGGCATCTTTGAGGTGCAGGACATAGCACTGCCAAGAAAACGGGGGCAACGAGGACCAATTTGTACCCTTCATAACATCAGTCAAGGCTGGAAAGGACAGCGTGTGACACAAGTGTGTGACCCTTTGTACCATCTCAGAGGGGAAGTGACCAACTGTACAACCCGGACCCAGAGGGAAAAGGACAGTGTGTGACTCACTGTATCACCCGGACCCAGAGGGGAAAGGACAGTGTGTGACCCACTGTATCACCCGGACCCAGAGGGGAAAGGACAGTGTGTGACCCACTGTATCACCCGGTCCCAGAGGGGAAAGGACAGTGTGTGACCCACTGTATCACCCGGTCCCAGAGGGGAAAGGACAGTGTGTGACCCACTGTATCACCCGGACCCAGAGGGGAAAGGACAGTGTGTGACCCACTGTATCACCCGGTCCCAGAGGGGAAAGGACAGTGTGTGACCCACTGTATCACCCGGTCCCAGAGGGGAAAGGACAGTGTGTGACTCACTGTATCACCCGGTCCCAGAGGGGAAAGGACAGTGTGTGACGCACTGTATCACCCGGTCCCAGAGGGGAAAGGGCAGTGTGTGACCCACTGTATCACCTGGTCCCAGAGGGGAAAGGACAGTGTGTGACCCACTGTATCGCCCGGTCCCAGAGGGGAAAGGACAGTGGGTGACCCACTGTATCACCCGGTCCCAGAGGGGAAAGGACAGTGTGTGACTCACTGTATCACCCGGTCCCAGAGGGGAAAGGACAGTGTGTGACGCACTGTATCACCCGGTCCCAGAGGGGAAAGGACAGTGTGTGACGCACTGTATCACCCGGTCCCAGAGGGGAAAGGACAGCGTGTGACCCACTGTATCACGTTTGCAACCATCTTCAGCCAGAAGTGCGGAGTGGATGATCCATCTCGGCCTCCTCCCGATATCCCCACCATCACAGAAGCCAGTCTTCAGCCAATTCGATTCACTCCACGTGATATCAAGAAACGGCTGAGTGCACTGGATACAGAAAAGGCTATGGGCCCCGACAACATCCTGGCTGTAGTGCTGAAGACTTGTGCTCCAGAACTAGCTGGGCCTCTAGCCAAGCTGTTCCAGTACAGCTACAACACTGGCATCTACCCGACAATGTGGAAAATTGCCCAGGTATGTCCTGTCCACAAAAAGCAGGACAAATCCAATCCGGCCAATTACCGCCCCATCAGTCTACTCTCAATCATCAGCAAAGTGATGGAAGGTGTCATCGACAGTGCTATCAAGCGGCCCTTACTCACCAATAACCTGCTCACCGATGCTCAGTTTGGGTTCCGCCAGGACCACTCGGCTCCAGACCTCATTACAGCCTTGGTCCAAACTTGGAGAAAAGAGCTGAATTCCAGAGGTGAGGTGAGAGTGACTGCCCTTGACATCAAGGCAGCATTTGACCGAGTGTGGCACCAAGGAGCCCGAATAAAATTGAAGTCAATGGGAATCAGGGGGAAAACTCTCCAGTGGCTGGAGTCATACCTAGCGCAAAGGAAGATGGTAGTGGTTGTTGGAGGCCAATCATCTCAGCCCCAGGACATTGCTACAGGAGTTCCTCAGGGCAGTGTCCTAGGCCCAACCATCTTCAGCTGCGTCATCAATGACCTTCCCTCCATCATAAGGTCAGAAATGGGGATGTTCGCTGATGACTGCACAGTGTTCAATTCCGTTCGTAACCCCTCAGATAATGAAGCAGTCCGTGCCTGCATGCAGTAAGACCTGGACAACATCCAGGCTTGGGCTGATAAGTGGCAAGTAGCATTCGTGCCAGGCAATGACCATCTCCAACAAGAGAGAGTCAAACCACCTCCCCTTGACATTTAACGGCATTACCGTCGCCGAATCCCCCACCATCAACATCCTGGGGGTCACCATTGACCAGAGACTCAACTGGACCAGCCACATAAATACTATGGCGAAAAGAGCAGGTCAGAGGCTGGGTATTCTGCAGCGAGTGACTCACCTCCTGACTCCCCAAAGCCTTTCCACCATCAACAAGGCACAAGTCAGGAGTGTGATGGAATACTCTCCACTTGCCTGGATGAGTGCAGCTCCAACAACACTCAAGAAGCTCGACACCAGCCAGGATAAAGCAGCCCGCTTGATTGGCACCCCATCCACCACCCGAAACATTCACTCCCTTCACCACCGGCGCACTGTGGCTGCAGTGTGTACCATCCACAGGATGCACTGCAGCAACTCACCAAGGCTTCTTCGACAACACCTCCCAAACCCGCGACCTCTACCACCTGGAAGGACAAGAACAGCAGGCACATGGGAACAACACCACCTGCACGTTCCCCTCCAAGTCACACACCATCCCGACTTGGAAATATATCGCCGTTCCTTCATTGTCGCTGGGTCAAAATCCTGGGACTCCCTTCCTAACAGCACTGTGGGAGAACCGTCACCACACGGACTGCAGCGGTTCAAGAAGGCGGCTCACCACCACCTTCTCAAGGGCAATTAGAGATGGGCAATAAATGCCGGCCTCGCCAGCGACGCTCACATCCCGTGAACGAATAAAAAAAATCACCCGGTGCCGGGGGGGAACGGACAGTGTGTGACCCACTGTATCACCCGGTCCCAGAGGGGAAAGGACAGTGTGTGACCCACTGTATCACCCGGTCCCAGAGGGGAAAGGACAGTGTGTGACCCACTGTATCACCCGGTCCCAGAGGGGAAAGGACAGTGTGTGACCCACTGTATCACCCGGTCCCAGAGGGGAAAGGACAGTGTGTGACGCACTGTATCACCCGGTCCCAGAGGGGAAAGGACAGTGTGTGACGCACTGTATCACCCGGTCCCAGAGGGGAAAGGACAGTGTGTGACGCACTGTATCACCCGGTCCCAGAGGGGAAAGGACAGTGTGTGACCCACTGTATCACCCGGTCCCAGAGGGGAAAGGACAGTGTGTGACCCACTGTATCACCCGGTCCCAGAGGGGAAAGGACAGGGTGTGACGCACTGTATCACCCGGTCCCAGAGGGGAAAGGACAGTGTGTGACCCACTGTATCACCCGGTCCCAGAGGGGAAAGGACAGTGTGTGACGCACTGTATCACCCGGTCCCAGAGGGGAAAGGACAGTGTGTGACCCACTGTATCACCCGGTCCCAGAGGGGAAAGGACAGTGTGTGACGCACTGTATCACCCGGTCCCAGAGGGGAAAGGACAGTGTGTGACCCACTGTATCACCCGGTCCCAGAGGGGAAAGGACAGTGTGTGACCCACTGTATCACCCGGTCCCAGAGGGGAAAGGACAGTGTGTGACCCACTGTATCACCCGGTCCCAGAGGGGAAAGGACAGTGTGTGACCCACTGTATCACCCGGTCCCAGAGGGGAAAGGACAGTGTGTGACCCACTGTATCACCCGGTCCCAGAGGGGAAAGGACAGTGTGTGACCCACTGTATCACCCGGTCCCAGAGGGGAAAGGACAGTGTGTGACCCACTGTATCACCCGGTCCCAGAGGGGAAAGGACAGTGTGTGACGCACTGTATCACCCGGTCCCAGAGGGGAAAGGACAGTGTGTGACGCACTGTATCAGCCGGTCCCAGAGGGGAAAGGACAGTGTGTGACCCACTGTATCACCCGGTCCCAGGGGGAAAGGACAGTGTGTGACGCACTGTATCACCCGGTCCCAGAGGGGAAAGGACAGTGTGTGACTCACTGTATCACCCAGTCCCAGAGGGGAAAGGACAGTGTGTGACTCACTGTATCACCCGGTCCCAGAGGGGAAAGGACAGTGTGTGACCCACTGTATCACCCGGTCCCAGAGGGGAAAGGACAGTGTGTGACGCACTGTATCACCCGGTCCCAGAGGGGAAAGGACAGTGTGTGACCCACTGTATCACCCGGTCCCAGAGGGGAAAGGACAGTGTGTGACGCACTGTATCACCCGGTCCCAGAGGGGAAAGGACAGTGTGTGACTCACTGTATCACCCGGTCCCAGAGGGGAAAGGACAGTGTGTGACGCACTGTATCACCCGGTCCCAGAGGGGAAAGGACAGTGTGTGACGCACTGTATCACCCGGTCCCAGAGGGGAAAGGACAGTGTGTGACCCACTGTATCACCCGGTCCCAGAGGGGAAAGGACAGTGTGTGACCCACTGTATCACACGGTCCCAGAGGGGAATGGACAGTGTGTGACCCACTGTATCACCCGGTCCCAGAGGGGAAAGGACAGTGTGTGATCCACTGTATCACCCGGTCCCAGAGGGGAATGGACAGTGTGGGAGTATCTTTTTGATCCAAAAGGACGATAGAATGACACAGCGAGCTCAGTGGGATTTGTAGATGTTGCACAGTGTTTTTGAGGGTTACGGTGGGGGCATTTTTTTGACTGGGTTCTCTGTAATCGCAGCCGGTGTTATTGTTTGAGATTCACGCTTTCACTGTTCTGGTTTGCAGAGTTTCGTTCCTTCGGTAATGCAATGGTTAATGTGTTTGTGTAAAATTATCCCATTCTGGACAGCAGGTTCGTGCGTTTCAAAACACTGCAGGAAGTATTCTTCCCAAACTTGTTAATCAGCGTGTCCACTGAGGGAAGGACACACCATGGTCTTACTTTGCACTTTCAGATTTCTGGTTTGCACGACATTAACTCTTTGTATTATGACTCTTCTGGAAACTTCAAATAAAAACGAACCTTTAAATAGAAAATATGCATCGATGATCGTGACATTAATCTGTGGAAAATACCTGGTGAGCAGAGGCAATATTCTCAGTGTGGAGAGAATCCAAGGTTCCCTTTCGAATGACAGGCAAGGATTGTGAGTTGGTGGGAGGGGAGAATTTTGTTTGTGTGAGGAGGGTGTGAGGTGTGTTTGTGTGAGGAGGGTGTGAGGTGTGTTTGGGTGAGGAGGGTGTGAGGTGTGTTTGTGTGAGGAGGGTGTGAGGTGTGTTTGTGTGAGGAGGGTGTGAGGTGTGTTTGTGTGAGGAGGGTGTGAGGTGTGTTTGGGTGAGGAGGGTGTGAGGTGTGTTTTTGTGAGGAGGGTGTGAGGTGTGTTTGTGTGAGGAGGGTGTGAGGTGTGTTTGTGTGAGGAGGGTGTGAGGTGTGTTTGGGTGAGGAGGGTGTGAGGTGTGTTTGTGTGAGGAGGGTGTGAGGTGTGTTTGAGTGAGGAGGGTGTGAGGTGTGTTTTTGTGAGGAGGGTGTGAGGTGTGTTTGTGTGAGGAGGGTGTGAGGTGTGTTTGTGTGAGGAGGGTGTGAGGTGTGTTTGTGTGAGGAGGGTGTGAGGTGTGTTTGTGTGAGGAGGGTGTGAGGTGTGTTTGTGTGAGGAGGGTGTGAGGTGTGTTTGTGTGAGGAGGGTGTGAGGTGTGTTTGTGTGAGGAGGGTGTGAGGTGTGTTTGTGTGAGGAGGGTGTGAGGTGTGTTTGTGTGAGGAGGGTGTGAGGTGTGTTTGTGTGAGGAGGGTGTGAGGTGTGTTTGTGTGAGGAGGGTGTGAGGTGTGTTTGTGTGAGGAGGGTGTGAGGTGTGTTTGAGTGAGGAGGGTGTGAGGTGTGTTTTTGTGAGGAGGGTGTGAGGTGTGTTTGTGTGAGGAGGGTGTGAGGTGTGTTTTTGTGAGGAGGGTGTGAGGTGTGTTTGGGTGAGGAGGGTGTGAGGTGTGTTTGGGTGAGGAGGGTGTGAGGTGTGTTTGTGTGAGGAGGGTGTGAGGTGTGTTTGTGTGAGGAGGGTGTGAGGTGTGTTTGTGTGAGGAGGGTGTGAGGTGTGTTTTTGTGAGGAGGGGGTGAGGTGTGTTTGTGTGAGGAGGGTGTGAGGTGTGTTTGAGTGAGGAGGATGTGAGGTGTGTTTTTGTGAGGAGGGTGTGAGGTGTGTTTTTGTGAGGAGGGTGTGAGGTGTGTTTGAGTGAGGAGGATGTGAGGTGTGTTTGTGTGAGGAGGGTGTGAGGTGTGTTTGAGTGAGGAGGATGTGAGGTGTGTTTTTGTGAGGAGGGTGTGAGGTGTGTTTGTGTGAGGAGGGTGTGAGGTGTGTTTGAGTGAGGAGGATGTGAGGTGTGTTTTTGTGAGGAGGGTGTGAGGTGTGTTTTTGTGAGGAGGGTGTGAGGTGTGTTTGTGTGAGGAGGGTGTGAGGTGTGTTTGGGTGAGGAGGGTGTGAGGTGTGTTTGTGTGAGGAGGGTGTGAGGTGTGTTTTGTGAGGAGGGTGTGAGGTGTGTTTGGGTGAGGAGGGTGTGAGGTGTGTTTGTGTGAGGAGGGTGTGAGGTGTGTTTGTGTGAGGAGGGTGTGAGGTGTGTTTGTGTGAGGAGGGTGTGAGGTGTGTTTGTGTGAGGAGGGTGTGAGGTGTGTTTGTGTGAGGGGGTGTGGGTGTGTTTGTGTGAGGTGGGTGTGAGGTGGTTGTGTGTGGGGGGTGTGTGTGTGTGGGAGGGTGTGAGGTGTGGTTGTGTGAGGGAGGGTGTGAGGTGTGTGTTGGTGTGAGGTGGGTGTGAGGGTGTGTTTGTGTGAGGAGGGTGTGTGGTGTGTTGTGTGTGGGTGGGTGTGAGGTGGTTTGTGTGTGGTGGGTGTGGTGTGTTTGTGTGAGGAGGGTGTGAGGTGTGTTTGTGTGAGGAGGGTGTGAGGTGTGTTTGTGTGAGGAGGGTGTGAGGTGTGTTTTTGTGAGGAGGGTGTGAGGTGTGTTTTTGTGAGGAGGGTGTGAGGTGTGTTTGTGTGAGGAGGGTGTGAGGTGTGTTTGTGAGGAGGGTGTGAGGTGTGTTTTTGTGAGGAGGGTGTGAGGTGTGTTTGTGTGAGGAGGGTGTGAGGTGTGTTTGGGTGAGGAGGGTGTGAGGTGTGTTTGTGTGAGGAGGGTGTGAGGTGTGTTTGTGTGAGGAGGGTGTGAGGTGTGTTTGTGTGAGGAGGGTGTGAGGTGTGTTTGTGTGAGGAGGGTGTGAGGTGTGTTTGTGTGAGGAGGGTGTGAGGTGTGTTTGGGTGAGGAGGGTGTGAGGTGTGTTTGGGTGAGGAGGGTGTGAGGTGTGTTTGTGTGAGGAGGGTGTGAGGTGTGTTTGTGTGAGGAGGGTGTGAGGTGTGTTTGTGTGAGGAGGGTGTGAGGTGTGTTTGTGTGAGGAGGGTGTGAGGTGTGTTTGTGTGAGGAGGGTGTGAGGTGTGTTTGTGTGAGGAGGGTGTGAGGTGTGTTTGTGTGAGGAGGGTGTGAGGTGTGTTTGTGTGAGGAGGGTGTGAGGTGTGTTTGTGTGAGGAGGGTGTGAGGTGTGTTTGTGTGAGGAGGGTGTGAGGTGTGTTTGTGTGAGGAGGGTGTGAGGTGTGTTTGTGTGAGGAGGGTGTGAGGTGTGTTTGTGTGAGGAGGGTGTGAGGTGTGTTTGTGTGAGGAGGGTGTGAGGTGTGTTTGTGTGAGGAGGGTGTGAGGTGTGTTTGTGTGAGGAGGGTGTGAGGTGTGTTTGTGTGAGGAGGGTGTGAGGTGTGTTTGTGTGAGGAGGGTGTGAGGTGTGTTTGTGTGAGGAGGGTGTGAGGTGTGTTTGTGTGAGGAGGGTGTGAGGTGTGTTTGTGTGAGGAGGGTGTGAGGTGTGTTTGTGTGAGGAGGGTGTGAGGTGTGTTTGTGTGAGGAGGGTGTGAGGTGTGTTTGTGAGGAGGGTGTGAGGTGTGTTTTGTGAGGAGGGTGTGAGGTGTGTTTGGGTGAGGAGGGTGTGAGGTGTGTTTGTGTGAGGAGGGTGTGAGGTGTGTTTGTGTGAGGAGGGTGTGAGGTGTGTTTTTGTGAGGAGGGTGTGAGGTGTGTTTGTGTGAGGAGGGTGTGAGGTGTGTTTGTGTGAGGAGGGTGTGAGGTGTGTTTGTGTGAGGAGGGTGTGAGGTGTGTTTGTGTGAGGAGGGTGTGAGGTGTGTTTGGGTGAGGAGGGTGTGAGGTGTGTTTGTGTGAGGAGGGTGTGAGGTGTGTTTTTGTGAGGAGGGTGTGAGGTGTGTTTGTGTGAGGAGGGTGTGAGGTGTGTTTGTGTGAGGAGGGTGTGAGGTGTGTTTGTGTGAGGAGGGTGTGAGGTGTGTTTGTGTGAGGAGGGTGTGAGGTGTGTTTGGTGAGGAGGGTGTGAGGTGTGTTTTGGTGAGGAGGGTGTGAGGTGTGTTTGTGTGAGGAGGGTGTGAGGTGTGTTTGGGTGAGGAGGGTGTGAGGTGTGTTTGTGTGAGGAGGGTGTGAGGTGTGTTTGTGTGAGGAGGGTGTGAGGTGTGTTTGTGTGAGGAGGGTGTGAGGTGTGTTTGTGTGAGGAGGGTGTGAGGTGTGTTTGTGTGAGGAGGGTGTGAGGTGTGTTTGTGTGAGGAGGGTGTGAGGTGTGTTTGTGTGAGGAGGGTGTGAGGTGTGTTTGTGTGAGGAGGGTGTGAGGTGTGTTTGGGTGAGGAGGGTGTGAGGTGTGTTTGTGTGAGGAGGGTGTGAGGTGTGTTTGGGTGAGGAGGGTGTGAGGTGTGTTTGAGTGAGGAGGGTGTGAGGTGTGTTTGTGTGAGGAGGGTGTGAGGTGTGTTTGGGTGAGGAGGGTGTGAGGTGTGTTTGTGTGAGGAGGGTGTGAGGTGTGTTTTTGTGAGGAGGGTGTGAGGTGTGTTTGTGTGAGGAGGGTGTGAGGTGTGTTTGTGTGAGGAGGGGGTGTGAGGTGTGTTTGTGTGAGGAGGGTGTGAGGTGTGTTTTGTGAGGAGGGTGTGAGGTGTGTTTGGGTGAGGAGGGTGTGAGGGTGTGTTTGGTGAGGAGGGTGTGAGGTGTGTTTGGGTGAGGAGGGGGGGTGTGAGGGTGTGTTTTTGGTGAGGAGGGTGTGACGGTGTGTTTGGGTGAGGAGGGTGTGAGGGTTGTTTGTGTGAGGAGGGTGTGGTGTTGTGTGAGAGGGGTGGGTTGAGGGTGTGTTGGGGGTGAGGGTGGGGGAGCGTGGGGGGGGGTTTGGGTGAGGAGGGGTGAGGCGAGCTGTTGGGTGAGGAGTGGGTGTGAGGTGTGTTTTTGTGAGGAGGGTGTGAGGTGTGTTTTTGTGAGGAGGGTGTGAGGTGTGTTTGTGTGAGGAGGGTGTGAGGTTGTGTTTGTTAGTGTGAGGAGGGTGTGAGGTGGTGTTTGGGGTGAGTGAGGGGTGAGTGTGAGGAGGGGTGTGAGGTGTGTTTGGGTGAGGAGGGTGTGAGGTGTGTTTTTGTGAGGAGGGTGTGAGGTGTGTTTGTGTGAGGAGGGTGTGAGGTGTGTTTTTGTGAGGAGGGTGTGAGGTGTGTTTTTGTGAGGAGGGTGTGAGGTGTGTTTGTGTGAGGAGGGTGTGAGGTGTGTTTGGGTGAGGAGGGTGTGAGGTGTGTTTTTGTGAGGAGGGTGTGAGGTGTGTTTGTGTGAGGAGGGTGTGAGGTGTGTTTGTGTGAGGAGGGTGTGAGGTGTGTTTGTGTGAGGAGGGTGTGAGGTGTGTTTGGGTGAGGAGGGTGTGAGGTGTGTTTGTGTGAGGAGGGTGTGAGTGAGGAGGGTGTGAGGTGTGTTTGGGTGAGGAGGGTGTGAGGTGTGTTTGTGTGAGGAGGGTGTGAGGTGTGTTTGGGTGAGGAGGGTGTGAGGTGTGTTTGTGTGAGGAGGGTGTGAGGTGTGTTTTTGTGAGGAGGGTGTGAGGTGTGTTTGTGTGAGGAGGGTGTGAGGTGTGTTTGTGTGAGGAGGGTGTGAGGTGTGTTTTTGTGAGGAGGGTGTGAGGTGTGTTTGTGTGAGGAGGGTGTGAGGTGTGTTTGTGTGAGGAGGGTGTGAGGTGTGTTTGAGTGAGGAGGGTGTGAGGTGTGTTTTTGTGAGGAGGGTGTGAGGTGTGTTTTTGTGAGGAGGGTGTGAGGTGTGTTTTTGTGAGGAGGGTGTGAGGTGTGTTTTTGTGAGGAGGGTGTGAGGTGTGTTTTTGTGAGGAGGGTGTGAGGTGTGTTTGGGTGAGGAGGGTGTGAGGTGTGTTTTTGTGAGGAGGGTGTGAGGTGTGTTTGTGTGAGGAGGGTGTGAGGTGTGTTTGTGTGAGGAGGGTGTGAGGTGTGTTTTGTGAGGAGGGTGTGAGGTGTGTTTTGTGAGGAGGGTGTGAGGTGTGTTTGTGTGAGGAGGGTGTGAGGTGTGTTTGTGTGAGGAGGGTGTGAGGTGTGTTTGAGTGAGGAGGGTGTGAGGTGTGTTTTTGTGAGGAGGGTGTGAGGTGTGTTTTTGTGAGGAGTGGTGTGAGGTGTGTTTTTGTGAGGAGGGTGTGAGGTGTGTTTTTGTGAGGAGGGTGTGAGGTGTGGTTTTGTGAGGAGGGTGTGAGGTGTGTTTGGGTGAGGAGGGTGTGAGGTGTGTTTGTGTGAGGAGGGTGTGAGGTGTGTTTTAGTGAGGAGGGTGTGAGGTGTGTTTGTGTGAGGAGGGTGTGAGGTGTGTTTGTGTGAGGAGGGTGTGAGGTGTGTTTTGTGAGGAGGGTGTGAGGTGTGTTTGGGTGAGGAGGGTGTGAGGTGTGTTTTGGGTGAGGAGGGTGTGAGGTGTGTTTTTGTGAGGAGGGTGTGAGGTGTGTTTGGGTGAGGAGGGTGTGAGGTGTGTTTGAGTGAGGAGGGTGTGAGGTGTGTTTGGGTGAGGAGGGTGTGAGGTGTGTTTTTGTGAGGAGGGTGTGAGGTGTGTTTTTGTGAGGAGGGTGTGAGGTGTGTTTGAGTGAGGAGGGTGTGAGGTGTGTTTGTGTGAGGAGGTGTGAGGTGTGTTTTGTGAGGAGGGTGTGAGGTGTGTTGGAGTGAGGAGGGTGTTGAGGTGTGTTTGTGTGAGGAGGGTGTGAGGTGTGTTTGTGTGAGGAGGGTGTGAGGTGTGTTTGTGTGAGGAGGGTGTGAGGTGTGTTTGTGTGAGGAGGGTGTGAGGTGTGTTTTTGTGAGGAGGGTGTGAGGTGTGTTTTTGTGAGGAGGGTGTGAGGTGTGTTTTTGTGAGGAGGGTGTGAGGTGTGTTTTTGTGAGGAGGGTGTGAGGTGTGGTTTTGTGAGGAGGGTGTGAGGTGTGTTTGGGTGAGGAGGGTGTGAGGTGTGTTTGTGTGAGGAGGGTGTGAGGTGTGTTTGTGTGAGGAGGGTGTGAGGTGTGTTTTGTGAGGAGGGTGTGAGGTGTGTTTGTGTGAGGAGGGTGTGAGGTGTGTTTGTGTGAGGAGGGTGTGAGGTGTGTTTGTGTGAGGAGGGTGTGAGGTGTGTTTGTGTGAGGAGGGTGTGAGGTGTGTTTGTGTGAGGAGGGTGTGAGGTGTGTTTTTGTGAGGAGGGTGTGAGGTGTGTTTTTGTGAGGAGGGTGTGAGGTGTGGTTTTGTGAGGAGGGTGTGAGGTGTGTTTGGGTGAGGAGGGTGTGAGGTGTGTTTGTGTGAGGAGGGTGTGAGGTGTGTTTTGTGAGGAGGGTGTGAGGTGTGTTTGTGTGAGGAGGGTGTGAGGTGTGTTTGTGTGAGGAGGGTGTGAGGTGTGTTTTTGTGAGGAGGGTGTGAGGTGTGTTTTTGTGAGGAGGGTGTGAGGTGTGTTTGTGTGAGGAGGGTGTGAGGTGTGTTTTGTGAGGAGGGTGTGAGGTGTGTTTGTGTGAGGAGGGTGTGAGGTGTGTTTGTGTGAGGAGGGTGTGAGGTGTGTTTGTGTGAGGAGGGTGTGAGGTGTGTTTGTGTGAGGAGGGTGTGAGGTGTGTTTGTGTGAGGAGGGTGTGAGGTGTGTTTGTGTGAGGGGGTGTGAGGTGTGTTTTTGTGAGGAGGGTGTGAGGTGTGTTTGTGTGAGGAGGGTGTGAGGTGTGTTTTTGTGAGGAGGGTGTGAGGTGTGTTTGTGTGAGGAGGGTGTGAGGTGTGTTTGTGTGAGGAGGGTGTGAGGTGTGTTTGGGTGAGGAGGGTGTGAGGTGTGTTTTGTGAGGAGGGTGTGAGGTGTGTTTGTGTGAGGAGGGTGTGAGGTGTGTTTGTGTGAGGAGGGTGTGAGGTGTGTTTTTGTGAGGAGGGTGTGAGGTGTGTTTGTGTGAGGAGGGTGTGAGGTGTGTTTGTGTGGAGGGGTGTGAGGTGTGTTTGTGTGAGGAGGGTGTGAGGTGTGTTTGTGTGAGGAGGGTGTGAGGTGTGTTTGTGTGAGGAGGGTGTGAGGTGTGTTTGTGTGAGGAGGGTGAGGTGTGTTTGTGTGAGGAGGTGTGAGGTGTGTTTTTGTGAGGAGGGTGTGAGGTGTGTTTGTGTGAGGAGGGTGTGAGGTGTGTTTGTGTGAGGAGGGCTGTGAGGTGTGTTTGTGTGAGGAGGGTGTGAGGGGTGTGTTTTGTGAGGAGGCTGTGAGGTGTGTTTGTGTGAGGAGGGTGTGAGGTGTGTTTTGTGAGGAGGGTGTGAGGTGTGTTTGTGTGAGGAGGGTGTGAGGTGTGTTTGTGTGAGGAGGGTGTGAGGTGTGTTTGTGTGAGGAGGGTGTGAGGTGTGTTTTGTGAGGAGGGTGTGAGGTGTGTTTGTGTGAGGAGGGTGTGAGGTGTGTTTGTGTGAGGAGGGTGTGAGGTGTGTTTGTGTGAGGAGGGTGTGAGGTGTGTTTGTGTGAGGAGGGTGTGAGGTGTGTTTTGTGAGGAGGGTGTGAGGTGTGTTTTGTGAGGAGGGTGTGAGGTGTGTTTGTGTGAGGAGGTGTGAGGTGTGTTTGTGTGAGGAGGGTGTGAGGTGTGTTTGTGTGAGGAGGGTGTGAGGTGTGTTTGTGTGAGGAGGGTGTGAGGTGTGTTTGTGTGAGGAGGGTGTGAGGTGTGTTTGTGTGAGGAGGGTGTGAGGTGTGTTTGTGTGAGGAGGGTGTGAGGTGTGTTGTGTGAGGAGGGTGTGAGGTGTGTTTGTGTGAGGAGGGTGTGAGGTGTGTTTGTGTGAGGAGGGTGTGAGGTGTGTTTGTGTGAGGAGGGTGTGAGGTGTGTTTGTGTGAGGAGGGTGTGAGGTGTGTTTGTGTGAGGAGGGTGTGAGGTGTGTTTGTGTGAGGAGGGTGTGAGGTGTGTTTGTGTGAGGAGGGTGTGAGGTGTGTTTGTGTGAGGAGGGTGTGAGGTGTGTTTGTGTGAGGAGGGTGTGAGGTGTGTTTGGTGTGAGGAGGGTGTGAGGTGTGTTTGTGTGAGGAGGGTGTGAGGTGTGTTTGTGTGAGGAGGGTGTGAGGTGTGTTTGTGTGAGGAGGGTGTGAGGTGTGTTTGTGAGTTGAGGAGGGTGTGAGGTGTGTTTGTGTGAGGAGGGTGTGAGGTGTGTTTGGTGTGAGGGTGAGGTGTTTGTGTGAGGAGGTGTGAGGTGTGTTTGTGTGAGGAGGGTGTTGAGGTGTGTTTGTGTGAGGAGGGTGTGAGGTGTGTTTGTGTGAGGAGGGGTGTGAGGTGTGTTTTGTGTGAGGAGGGTGTGAGGTGTGTTTGTGTGAGGAGGGTGTGAGGTTGTGTTTGTGTGAGGAGGGGTGTGAGGTGTGTTTGTGTGAGGAGGGTGTGAGGTGTGTTGTTGCTGAGGAGGGTGTGGAGGTGTGTA